>NC_073691.1:170358616-171008616 GCF_029784155.1 Uranotaenia lowii
AACCGCAAACCGTAATTCGTTAATCGACTATCCATAATTAATAGAGCCTATCAGGAAACGACCTCCCAAACGACCCCTAGCAGAGTTGTCACAATCAATCATAAATATTATGCAAACCTCAACGCCAAACCTCACTTTAGTGAGTGACGTTCCAGTTCCAGTCCGAGAACCTGTGTTAATTCTAGCAAAAAAAAATTAAACCGTATAAGGACATAGTACAAGTTGCCGTTAGGCGTCAAGTTCAATCACGGAACAGTCGCCTACTGAGATGAATCCCGAAAGAGCCCCCCCTATCGGAGAACCAAGTGGTCAAACTTGGGCATGTTTTGATTGATTGAACCCCAAAACGGCGTCGGTCAACCAAATGTATGTCTGTTCTCGTCAAAAGAGCGTGTGTGGAGCGGTATACATATAAATATTTCAATTTAATTAATCGACATCCGCGGGTCTCCGGTTCGGTTGGTCAATGTCTGCCCCGTCAAGTTCGATCCGTTATATCTCACCCCATCATCCCCGCTTCTACAAGATTCGTTCGGGGCTTTCCGGCCAATAACCACACACACAGAGAGATCATAACGTATTCCATTAAATTATTGCTTCCGATTTACGTTGGCCAACCCGCGCAGTTAGGGGTCGGTGCAGAGTAAATTAACTCATTTAGGAAATTCGGTGGGGAAACTAATGATGGTGACTTACCTGAAGTTGGAGAACCATTTGACCAGCTGGGCGGTGTTGTTCTTGTTGAACTTGATGTCCGGGAAGTACATCTTGAGGACGGAGGAGCTTGGATACCGGACCCAGAAGAACATCAGCTTGGCCTTGCGCAGGTGCATCGGGGTTAGAGTTGACGAGTTCACCGGAGTTAAGGAAAGGCTGTTTTGGTTTGGTTCGATTGTTTTGCGTTATTGATTTGGTACATTTGATATGGGCGCCGCGTGTAACTGGGAACTGGGTGTTACCAGTTCCCAGCTACACGGTGGCACCGTGAATTAGTTTTGCTATCGGTAATCACTATTTGCAACGTCTGACCCTTGCTTGGCAGACTGGAAGACACACACTTGTCAGGATTCCATCGAAAGTATCTGCTTTTCGCTAATCTTGTTTTCGCCAGGCAATTAAACGTTCCGTCTTGCAAGTGCAATGCGAGAAACTATAAAAGTGGCCCTTCGATGCTAAATCTGATTAAGACAGGAAACGGGTAAACGGAGAAGGATAATGCATTTAATTTATTTACGAGACTAGGCATTGTTTCTGTCGGTTTGGATGGGACAGGGAAAAAATCCGGGGACCCAGACACAAAAGTTACCGGCAAAGGCACCTTGAAGGGTGTTGGTTCTTGGTAAAAATGAAAGCACCCAGTTCAAAAGGGAAGTAGCAATAGGTTTGTTCTCACGCTATAATGAGCGAAGAAACTATTAAAGTGGCGTGAAAACAAAACAAGAAGTCAATTGTTAATTATTAACTGCCATCATCAGCCCTTTCATTACGAGGGTGGTGGCAAAAGGGCGTGTAGCAGTCACACCAAGTCTTTCCGATGCAAATAGCAATTAAAACAGCATTAACTAAATTAGGCAAATTGAAAAAAAGAGAAATAAAACTTGCTTTAAAAAGGATATAGTAGGCTCCATGCCGTTGTAGGAGATGTCGGCCGAATTGCAGTCCGAGTTGCGGTCGTTGATGTCCATGGAGGCCCGGATGTGACCGTAATCGGGCGAGTTGCCGTGGTGGGCGGCTGCCAGCAGCGCCGGATGCAGCATGGTTGGCGGATGCGGAAGTGGAGGAGAATCGCGCGGGTCCATCATGCCATTGATGCCGGGGGGACTCGATGACATTTTCACGTGATGGAACTGTGATGGCTGGGGTCCGTGGGGTCCACCGTGTGGTGGGCCGTGCGGGTTGAAGAAGGGGCTGTAAGGCGAAAATACTTGGGATTCGTGAAGAGAGGGGTTCGGTATCGCCACGGATGTAGGTAGCGAAACCGGAAGCATCGACGGGGGTGGAGGATGGAAGGAACCACGTGGCGAGGGGCTCTCGTTTGGTGTGCTCGCTTGCACGCTTGGTGGTTGACTGTTGAATTGCTGCTGGTTGTTGTTCTTGCTACTATTATTATTGTTATTGTTGTTGTTCAGGTTGTTGTTGTTACTACCGTTGTTGCTGTTGTTGTTCAGGTTGTTATTACTGCTATTGTTACTACCCTGGTTGCTGTTGCTTTGGTCCAGCTGAATAGCGTTCACCGATGGAATAATACCATCTTGAGCCAATATCCGACTGACAGTTCGCGGAGTAATGCGGGTGTCTGTGACCTTATGACGTTTCTTCTTAGGTGTAACAACTAAGCTCAGTGCTTCGGCTTGTTCTGGATTTTCTCGAGGTTCCGGTAGGCAGAAAGGATTGACCGGGTTACTTCCGAGGGCATTCATCGAGTTGTAAAGCGCGGCGGCGGCTACCGAATTGATATTCTGCGGCGCTTTCGGCGGCTGGAACATAGCTGTAGAAGGAGAAGGTCGAACATGAGGTGGCATATTCATCTGATTGACATTGTTCATGGTCTTGGGATCGTGCGTAGGTGCGTTGTTGACGTGCATCGGCATTCCCATAGGAGGAAAAGCGGTGCCGTTTAAACGTGGCCCATTACCCTGTTGACCGGAGAGCATCGTGTTGCCAGCAGGAGGCTGGTTCACCACGTTTGCATTAGGTGCATTATTAAGATTAGAACTATGCATTGGTCCATTACCTGAAAGATTGCTACTGTTATTGCTGACATTGGGCCCTCGATCCGCGGAGACTTTCGTTCGGGGGGATTTTGAACGATCCAGAAGTTGGGATGCCATCATTAGGTCCTTGTTGAGCTGTTCGGCTGCCGCTACTGCGGCTTCCGATTGTTTACCAAGAAATCGCCGCTGGTGCACAAACCTCGTCACGATCGAGTCGACCAGATTAGATAGGGAGGCAGTGATTTCCGTTTTCAGGATATCGGCTAGACCTTCCAGGTCGGAGCCGGACATTGGTCCTACAGAATTGGCAGTCGATCTCATTAGATTCAACCGACTGGACAGTTCCGATGGAATAACTGCACCTTTAGGTAACTGAGGCAGGTGGGGTAGTTGAGGAATTTGCGGTGTAGGTTGCGACGATTGTTGTTGCTGTTGTTGTTGCTGCAACTGCTGCTGCTGTTGTTGCTGCTGCATTTGCATTTGCATTTGCTGTTGTTGTTGTTGCTGCTGCTGCTGCTGTTGCTGAGATTGATTCGATTGCGGTGACTGAAGCTGGGGTGGTGGAGCTTGATTTTGTTGCTGCACCTGTTGCTGTAACAGTGTTGAGTTGTTTGATTGCATACTCCGCTCCTGTTGTTGCTGCATTTGTTGCTGTTGCTGTAGTGCTTGCTGTTGAAGCAGCTGCTGGTTGGTGTTCTGTAGGTTTCGTTCTTGTTGCTCTGCAACTTCCTTGGCCATCCGTGCTTCCTGCTCCATCAGTAGCTTCTGGTACATTGCTGCATTACTGATTTGGTTGTGTTGGCTGATTCCATCGTGCGGCAATCCTGCTTGCTGTTGCATGTGCTGCAAGAAAAGGTGCGTACCATTGAAACCGCCTTGCAGATGAGGGTGAGTAGGCAGTTGACTATGGATCTTTGCCGACATCATCTTGCTCATCATTTGGAGCATACTCGATGCATCCGATCCTTTACCGACGTCTTTGATCGGGGTCGAGGATGGAGAGCTTTGAATCAGAGACTTATCCGGAGACAGATCGGGATGGTTGGAATCATCTTCCATATCACTAACACTATCGTCTGCTTCCTGAGTGTCAGACTGTTGTTCCATTCGAGAACACAATTGCACATATTTTTGCTGCATTTCAGCAAGCTGCTCCTGCATCGATCGCAGCTGAGACTTAAGTACGTCTTTTTCGACTCGTTTCTGATGAATTTGTGGTGTAACTTCCAATTCATCGTCGTCATCATCAGGATCGGCACTTGCACTAAGCATGAAATTTTGCAGAGTAAGTCCAAGGTTTAGGCCCGCTGCAGCAGCTGCAGCATACCGTTCTGCAGCACTGTTATCATGCTGCTGTGGGTGGTAAAGTTTTCGTTTCTTACATCCGTTCACTTGTCCAGGTTGCGCACCAAGCAACGCAGGACTAGCTCGCATGGACGAGACAATATTTTCCACTCGCGCACGTTTAAGTGTCATCGATTCCGAGTCATTTTTGCTCGGCGTCGGACTCGGTGTCCGATCGTCTCGATCTTTGTCTTCCAGGCAATCATCAATGTCCATTTCCTGTTTGGTGATTATCACTCCATTGCTGCCCGAGGCAGGAGATGGCATAGTATCGTCAGTCTCATCCGGAAGCGATGCCACCAACTCATCAATCACATCACTTTTCTCCTGTTTAGGATTGACACTAGAACATCGGACACTGTTACTGCTGGAATTTCCTCCCACCATACCGTTTAGCGGCCGATCGTTGAGACCCAACTCAGCGGCCAGCATATCTTCACAGTTGCTCTGATTCGAACCCAGAGAAATTGGCCTAATCGGTTGACTTTGGTTATCACTGTTGTTGATTTGATTATTGGTCGCACTGATCTTCTGGCTAGATTTACCAGAGACACTGTTGTTATTAGCACCTAGGTCACTAGAGTCACTCACATCACCGTTCACTGTTTCACACTTGGTTATGTCGTAGATGTTATTGTTTTTACTGATCACATTGTTATTCTCGGGTGATATCCGGTCACCCAGAGCCATGAGCTCCTTTTTGCTTTGCAGGATATTGCGCAACATATGATGCGCCAGATCATTAGGCTGTGGTGTTCTAGAACCACCGTCAAGGTCTATAACACCACTGCTGCTATTACTGTTGTTGTTGCCAACATTGTTGACTGCATTACTTTGACTGTTACTACTCCTTCGACCCATCATTGCAGATCCATCTGATGTGGGTGAATTGTTGTTATTGTTGTTGGTACTACTGTTGTTGTTGTTCAGATTTGTTGTGCTTTCAAATCCATGCTTACTGGATGGGGTGTTGTTAGTTTCTGCGGCATTGGCTGCTTCGATCGACGATAGCATTACACTGTCTGGATCGTTGGCGTCTTGTGCTTGTTTCACTTGTCTACCCAACAACTCGTTGAGCATCTTGTTGGCTGGTCCGTATCCACCAGGACCAAACAGTCCACCGAAATGTTGCTGGCTTTGGCTAAAAATAGCCCCGTATAGACCACCGCTCATGAAGTTGGATGGTCTCGAACTAAAGTTCGGTATCGAGGAATAACTATTTCTTGGTTCTCCGGCGTCTACGCGCTGTCTGGCTCGTTTGTTTTTCTTGTCCAACTTATCGACGTACAAACCGAAAGAATCAGTGTCCTCCTCTGATGACATCATAAGAGGCAAACAGCTTTATTGGCCCAGAGACCAGCGAACGGTGGGAGAAACTCTCCCCTCCCCGATTTTGAGTTGGCGGTACCCGTGGCTGATTCTTAATATTACGACCGGAGAACGAAGACGATGTTGACAAACCGCCACGGCGAAACATACGATTAGACTGCTGTTGACGGCTTCCACGACAAGCGAGTGCCCCTTCCAACGATTCCGAACGATACCCCTCTCTTAACCCGGCCTTATAATTCCCCTTCCATCGCATGGACCTGTGAGTATGAAGAGAAGAAATGGGGAAGAGAAAAAAAACGCAAACAGCCAAAGAACTGGCATTATTATCACTGCTATACACTGTGTCGATGAACGGGTAGGGGAACGAACAATGTTAAAAAGAATCCAACAAGAAAGACGGTGAAGGTGCAAGCGAGAAAGCGCCACCTCAGAGAGCGAGACGTCGGTATTAGCGTACATTTGTCGACGAGCATTCGCGTGTGCTTGGTTTTATTTTTTCATTACAATTTTAGGCTGCCTTACAGCCGAGAATGAGGGGAGGTATAGGCAAGTTTCTTCAGCCTGGGTTTTTGTGTAGTGTTTCGTTTTTTTTCCTACCACACTGACTAGAAGCCCTGTCATCGTGATCATCGTTGCGAGTCAAGCCAACCAACGTACAGCGGCTGGCTCGAAACCAACCATCCGCAACTTGGTCGACCAAAGAGAAGAACCCAGGAGTGTGTGTTGGGCTAGATGTGGATGTGTGCGACAGGAGCGTTTCGAAGGAGAAACTTTCCTTGGTTTGCTTTCTTTCAGGGGAAAACTTGAGCTTTGGTTCTTTGAAATTTTGTTCGGTATATCCTGGTTCACATTTTCAGGAGGAAAATATACGGAGGGAGATAGGTATCGCACAGAAAGGCTTAAATTTTGCTAATTTGTTATTTCTTTAAATTAATAAGGTGATATTTCAAATAAAAAAGTATTTAAAGTTTTGAAATTTGAGTTAAAAATGCACAAGATTTTTTTTGCAAAAAATATTTTAGAAATCGTCAATTTTACAACAAATTTGTTTTTTTTTCAACATTGAAATACTGGAGCGTGTTATGTTTAACTAGAAAAATTCCACTTCTAGAAACAACCTACTCAGATTCAAACATTGTGGGACTTTTCTTAGCAATAAACTTCGTAGATGAAACAAGCCTTAATTGACGATGCACACCTGGAGGATTTTACCTGGTGGCGTGCGCCCGATGTTGGGATATGGCAATGATGGGCTGTAAGAGAGAACGAACGTGCGTCGTGCCTAGCGTAGGGTTTACCTTTTTCAAATTCGTATCTTATAAACGGTCGAGGGAAAAGGCTTGTACTCTTGATTCTAATGATTTGATTTAAGCAAAAAAAACAAGAGAATAAAGGTGGCTCCAAATTACACCACTCTTCCCTGTGAATGGGTAATTGCACTAAACATAGTGTTATTTGCAACTTGAAACAAGCCAAATTTTGGAACAACCTTTTCATTCACAACCAATCACTCTATTATGTATTGTGAGCCTACTTAGTTGACAAATTCTACTGAATCAAAGCAATCGAAAGATTCCCATCAATTCAACCACGGTAAAGGAAAAGTTCAGATACCGGTATTTCGATAGCAACTTACTATCTTTTTCAGTGAAGTTTTCTTATACCGTGGTTTAATCAAAGGGAATCTTTCGATTGCTTTGATTCACAATTTAAAAACAAACGAACACACACATACAAGATCTCAGTGAAACTTCATGTTTCTTTGAAGAGATCAATTCTACTTAAGACTAAAGCGTACATCTTTCAAAGATATGAGGGCTAGCGTCTTACTAGTGCTAACACCACCAACCCACAGAAATAGTACTATGTATGCCGTGACCGAGACTCAATCTCATGACATCTGGCTTAGAAGACTTGAACGCTATCCTCTTGGCCACAGTCGGTGGCTATTTACATCCTTTAAATTAAAAAGGGAGCGTTTTCTTTGTCACACCATCACGTATAAACGGAGATAGTTTTTCCTCACAATTTTTGCATACATTTTTGCCCCTACAAATTGAACTTAAAATTTGACATAACTCGAACGATTTTCAGGTGATTTTTAAATAAAAAGATTCAGAGGCATAATTGGAAAAAAAAAAGATGAAAGTACTTTTCAATCAGAGGGATCACATAAAAAATCATAGAAAAAACACAGAACTCATACAATTTTCATGTGGTTTTATTAAAATTTGGTGCAATGCAATTTTTGACATGACAAGATGATTTTTATGATAAGGGCTCCCATACAAAATCAACACTAAATTCGGTGCATTTGGAAAAACTGCTAAGCGATTTTCAATTAAATCAATTATCAAAACAAGTTTTTAGTCTGAAAAGACGATTTATTGTACCAATTGAAAAAAAAAACAACTTGAGGTACAACTTGACGACTTATTGTATGAGAACACTCCGATTCATTAAAATTAAGGTTTTTGTAGCATCTTCAGTTGAAAACGGGTGGTCCGATCTACTTGAGTCTTGTCGTATCCGGGGTTTTAGACCCAGGATGGTTTGTGTAGTATTGTATCGTCTGTAACACTTGAAGGAAGAACGTATCTCATACAAAATTAACGTAAAATACGATACATTTCGAGCAATTTGTCTCATGATTCCAGGCATTCGCAGAACAAGACTATATACGAAACTGAATCAAAAGACTTTTTTTTTTTCAAAACGGGAGGAGAGGTCCCTTACTGAATCAACCAAAAATAATCAATAGTCGAGATATTTCCAGCAAAACATAAATACAAACAAATTTTTACAGAACGAGATGGCATTCTTCCTCCTTTTTTAAAAAAAGGGGGGGGGGGAGGCGTCTTACAAAATTTATATAAATTTCAAAAAAAGTAAAAAAATACTGAAGTGATTTTTATTAAATTTGGAGCATAAAAGAGAGAAGACCCACAACCTCGAAATAGGGAGCCTAAATAAATTCGATTCTTAACTTTGAGTCTGAAAACCAAACAAGTTTTTACCTAACAAAAGCCATGCATTCAACGACCTCTCCTACTTTCAAATTTGAGTGACTCCAATACAAAATACAATAGGCTCCCATTTGTTTTTTACCTTTCTATTGCCTTATCGCGTTGTTACAGAAAAGTTCAATTTCGCCTGCAAAGTGAACGACCTTTAAACATTTTCCTCCTTTCCAGTCCTGCTGACGTTTTTCCCTATTTCTATATCATTCATCAGGAACGTTTCTGGTTCCTCATCCGGACTCAACCGAACCTCAACGGTGTGTGGGTTAGGTGCTAGGAGCTGCAAGCACCCGGTGCTTTATAGGTAATAAGAAGTATGTTCTGATGCTGGAATGCGTTCCTTGTTATGTGGTGTCGATCGATTCAGATGAATCAGATCGAGGGCTCACCACCGGGAAGTCAGCTGTTAGGAGTTGTTATTGTAAATTTTCGAACCATTGAGAAAAAAACATAGCTGAACAATATTCTTTAGCAGTTCACGGAGGAATCTCATGGCCCGGAAGGAGTAAGTTGATTGGGTCACCGATCCAGTTCGTTTCTGGAACCGTGTCCTCTAAGTGATTGACCCGGTTATATGTTTGTCCCATAAATATCAATTGAATGTCGGTCTTAATTATTCTGGAGCGCTTCTAGCGCTCTTCAAGATCTGCCCTGGGAAAGTGGCAAGATATCGGAGAACCAACTCTTACCCCACTCCAAATCCTTCAAGAGCATCTCCGCAGATGCTCTTGTACCCGTTCCAGATCCACCAATTCAACTCAAGTGTGAATCATCACACCTAACGAGGCCCAGTCCCAGGCTCATAAAACGGAACCGAGTCTCCGCAGAAAATAAATTGGATAATAAAAAAAAGTGTTTCGTATCAGAAACACAATCGTCGTAAGGGACCGGGCACGACAGAATGATTCTTGAGACGACGGCAAGCTCTACAACGATGATGGCAGAATTTATTTGCGTACACGCGGAATCAGCCGGTCATCCGCATCGTCATCATCAGCTGGGCCATTAATGTCACACGTCCGGTTAAATTGGTTCTTTGGCAGGAACCATATCACTCGGATATTATCCGCATTAGCCAATCGATAAATGAAAAAAAAAAAGAATTTGGTAACGATTAACAGTAGAGTTTTAATATTGAAAAGCATTACCTTTTTTGTTTTCCAAACATTTTGTTTCAAGAACAAAAAAGTAAACCAGTCCTGACAGGGTTAATAACTGCAATGATTCCGAATTTGTGACAAGTTGCGGTGTAGAAGTGATTTTCGCCAGCGTTTAAACTTAAACGGATGTTGTCGTCAAAATTTTACATAATCTCTTTTGAATTGGGTTCTGAATGCAAATTGTGCGTTTCCTTTCAATGTGGAAGATCAATGATCCTTCCTAGTGGCACCAGTAACTCTGTTTTTTTTGTTTCCTAAATTTTTACAAACTCAGTTTTTTTGGTCACCTAAACTATTCCAAACACGGTGGGAATTTTAAAATAGTTTCAATCAGTACAGTGTTAGAAAAAATCGTTGGATTCGAAATTGTTCAGTATGCCGTATTCATGAACGATGGTTAGATATAAAAATCAGTTTTTTTTTGTCAGCTGGGCGAATAAAACAGAAAAGTTGACCTCCTTTATAATTTTTCCGATCGAATTTTCTTTGATGGCGCTTGATTGAACCTTCCACAATCCTTACCTTCATGGAATCAATCATAAGAAATTTAAAAAAATAGGTCACTGTTAGATCTTCTAGGTCAGTGGTTTTCAAACTTTTTTCCTTCACCGCCCCCTTTCGCTCAATTTTTGAGCTCAACGCCCCCCTGAGCGAATTTTTGAAAAATCTTTAGAAAGAATGCTAATTGGCATCGTTGCAAACCATAAGAAACGTTCAATGTGGCATATTTAAAAGCTGTTGTAATTAACTTGAGAAGAACGAAAAGCCAACGCATAACCATCAATTGTAGCAAGACAAAACATAAAATTTCCGCAGCCCGTGGCTTAGAGGATAGCCTTCAAGTCTTCTAAGTCAGCAGGCCTGAAATCGAATCTTGGTCACGGCATTCATAATGCACATTCTGTGGGTTGATGTTTTTAGATGCTAGGCATCATATCCTCGAATGATGTACGCTTAGAGTTAAGTGAATGGAATTTCTTCGAGGAAACATCATGTTTCATTGAGTTCCTGTATGTGTTTGTGTACGTATTTAAAATAAACTCAAAAATGCTTCAAATACCAAGACTGAAATTTAAAAAAAAATTTCAGAACAATTAAAACTTGAAAAAATATCCAATAACAAATTTATTTTTCACAAAATATTTACTGATAATTCGGTGAAATCGCTTAAAAAGTATTTTAGATAGCTAATTTCTTAATAAAATAAATTTCAACTTTTATTTATGGCAATTTAAGACTAAATTTGAATAATATTTTTTCACGGGTCTAAAATTTGAACATAGGTTCCAAAAACTTAATTCCGAAAATTTAGTGAAAATCGAATAACTTTTGATGTTTATTCATGAAAAATTGCCGTATTTCATTTCTTTATCGATTGAATTAAAGATCAGCAAATTAAAACTTAAAATAAAAGATCCTTTGAGTTGTTAGCATTCTCGCCTTTTATCATAGATTTTACTCGAAAGATTTTTAGTCAATTTTTAAGAAAATACATTTTAAAAAAATTCTGGCATTGTATAAATTTTAGAATTTATCAAAATTTATCATATGACCTGGAACACATTGCCATCTAAAATTGCCCAACTTGGGAATCGAACCCCGACCTTCGTGGTACCAATCCAACACTCTACCACAAGGGCACGCCTAGATGTTGTTCTAACTGAAACTAAAACTCGAAGTAGTGATATGATTTTGTAAAGTACCTCAATGCACTTTTTGTGACCTGGTAAATCCCGTTTAGAGTACTTTTGTGCCTTTTTCGTGACTTGAATCCCTTTCAACGTACAAATACGGTTGCCGAAATAACAGAAAAATCTGCTATTTCTCAGATTTTCGAGCAATTTTTCATCACAGAATCTGGGTCATAGAACAAAGAATTTTGAAGTATTCACAGATTTCACAGAATTTTTGAATTTTGAATGGATTTCCAAAATTATATTTTTTTTGGCCAATATACAATTTTGATTTCTTTCTTCAGATTATAAAAGTATGATGAGATTCCTAATATAAATTGATTTTCCCCAACTAAAATATAGAAAAAGACTCAATTGATCATGAATTTCCAATGAAATTATAAGAAATAATATCACAGACAACCATCACCGAATTTTTGGTTAAAATCACAGAAATTCAGAATTGTTTTCCTCAAAATCATGTGTGAATGATATTGTGATTGGGTCTACTAACAGTAAGTAGAACATGGAGCATATAATATTACATACAAGTTTGAATGCCATATTTTTATCCAAACATTCACAGACAACTGAACGAGAACCATTTTTAATATCGGACAGTTTAGTGGATTCGAGAAACATACTGGACAGTTAAAACGACAAATTACTGTAAGTACACCAAATCACAATATCATTTACACATTCAAAAATTTAAATACAAAAACTTCAACATTTCGACCCAAGTTTAAGGATGATACGGTCAAAATTTAGTAAATATAAACTTGACGTATTTATTTCAATTTTGCATTTAAAAAACCTGAACACCCCTCAGTTTGAAAGTGTGTGTGTGTGTGTAGAATGTTGCTCCTATTTTGATTTTGGAATTCACTCGTCAGTTGTCAAGATGCCGTCCAAGGAAGGAGAGCAGTGTATCAAAATTTATCTCGCGCATCGCGAAAATCTGAGCTACTCGCACGCAAAGCTGGCCAAATCGCTAAAAAAGCGAGCCGGACTATCGACTTACAAGAAGGTAGTGACTCCAAATCGCGATGATAAACAAAATACGACGGCCAAAGCGCGAGCCCGGAGGCTGTACACGACGATGCTGACGAAGTTTGACTGCGTGGTAATGGACGACGAAACCAACGTCAAAGCCGACTACAAGTAGCTTCCGGGACAGGAGTTTTATACGGCAAAAGGAAGGGGAAAGGTAGCAGATATTTTCAAGCACATGAAACTGTCAAAGTTCGCGAAAAAACATCTGGTTTGGCAAGTCATCTGTACCTGTGGCTTGAAAAGCAACATTTTCGTAGCTTCCGGGACTATCAACCAAGAAATTTACGTGAAAGAGTGTTCGAATAAACGTCTGCTGCCTTTCCTGAAGAAACACGGTTGTTCCGTACTGTTTTGGCCGGATTTGGCGTCTTGCCATTACGGTAAAAAGGCCATGGAGTGGTACGCCGCCAACAACGTGCAGGTGGTTCCCAAGGACAAGAACCCTCCCAACACGCCAGAGCTCCGCCCAATTGAGAAATATTGGGCTATTGTCAAGCGGAACCTAAAGAAGACCAAAAAAAACTGCTAAGGACGAGCAGCAGTTCAAGGCAAACTGGCTTTCTGCGGCGAAGAAGGTGGACAAGGTGGCTGTACAAAATCTGATGGCAGTGGTTAAGCGTAAGGCCTGGCAATTCGGATTTGAAAAAGCAGAAGCCTAACTGGATATTTTCCTGAATTTTATACTAATTAAACTTGAAAAAAGAAATTTAAATTGATTTTTTAAATAAACGATTTCACCGATTTACACGGGTTTTTTCCCTTGACCAAATTTTGACCGAATCACCCTTTAATTAAATTGTATAAGTTTTCAATGTTAAACTATAAAACAACAAAAAATTCTAATGCCATTTTTGTATACTTTGGTTCCTAGATTCCTTGAAAAAGGCTAAGTAAGTTACGCCGAAACGTCGGATGTAGGGTTAAACCTAGTTTAACATCTTTTGAAGACTGTAAACGCCGAAAACATTGACATCATTACCTTGCCAGTCGATAGGAAAATTTAACATGAATTTAATAATATTTTAAGGATGAAACGAAGTTCATCGGGTTAGCAGCTAATTTTTAAAAATAAATATCTTGAGATTAATATCCTACCTAAAGGAAGACATCTAAACACATCTGAATTGCAACGAAATTATATCGGAGGTGAATTACTGGTGACTGCATGTCAGAATCGTCTTCAATCAGCAGGGGACGGTTTTTTTTTCTGAACCAACAGGGTGGGATTAGGGTAAACAATTCTACCAGATTGGACCTCAAAACATACATCTCCAACTGAAGCTCAGAACGAAGTTTTTATTCATTTGATTACAGTTTTTTTAAATTAAATTTCAACCACGCCTGCGTCCAGCCCTGGAAAGCCGTTTGCCTTATCTCGGTGCGATTGTGACACGCGCCAGCAATTATGACCAGGTACGCCGGTTCTGTGGAGCGACATATGTTTCGGTTCGTTGCACCGTCTTATAAAACGGGTGAACGTCTTGAGGCGAACGAACGTCTTCGAGGAAAAGTGTTGTATGTTTGTTCTTCCGGAACTCCCCTCGAAGGCTTCCAGAATAATTGCGGGCACAGCTGTCGACGCCGGTGCCTTATGGTAGCGCCAAGATGTTTATCATTGAAACGGGGCCCTTTAAATGCAACTTGTCACAAAATTTGGGTTTTAACGGAAATTTCAAGTCGTCTTTCTGGTGGTTTCCTTCGGTTTGGAACGTGTGACTGTTTCGATTCCCATAATTTGCTTCAACCGAACCGAATGCTAAGGAAAAAAAATCAAGTTACTGCGGTCAGTTCGCTTCCTACGACGACAATTGGCCCCGGCAATAACAATAAATCTCTGACCCTTCAGAGACAAGTGCCGCTGCTGTCCGAAAAGAATCCAGGAAGGCGAATGTAGTAAGAATTCCGAAAGGGTGAGGAGCAATTGGTTTTGGAAGGCTTCCTCCAGGGCTGTGAAATGTCAGTCTTTTGCACGCTTTGCCATCTCCAGTTTTACGCTGTTTGTTTTCCCTGTCTTGAGTCCTATCTGCAACCCTGCTCCGTACGTTGTTTAGTTAAATCCTTAACCCCATGAGCTCCAGTAATGGTGTTCTCCACCTGGGTCTAAACTGTTAGCGGTCACCAATTGTCTGGGTACGCTTCCAGGCCAACGAGAGGCGAGACCCTTCGGTGACCAAGATCCATTCGGAAGTGTCGATTAATATCAATTTCTCTCGTCCGATCTTGGGTCCCTCCTTCATAGGGCACTTTCCCCCGCCCCCAGCCTGCGGTCAGATGACGCCGACGACGAAATATGTAAATTGATATATCGCTCCCTTCTGGTGTGGGACCCGAGTAAACGAATTTAAACAAAAAAAAACTCCACAGAGACCGTGTGAACTCCGAGATCTTCGGTATAGCTCGGAAGGCAGCAAGGCGAACATTATCATGTACTTACAAGAGTATCATCGCACGCTTTTGATTCAAACTTCCTGTCTCATCTGATAGCTGGGATCTGGGAGAGCTATGGGAGGTTGTGCCCACTTTGTTCCGGAAAGATTCATTGAGATGGGAATCGAAGGATTAGGATGAGCATAAGTATGAGGTGGATATATAATTCTCAAATTGCAAAACGCTGGTATATTTTTTACCGAACAAGTTCTGTTATTCGGAAAAATCTGTAATTAATGATTTTAACGTCTACTATCAACCGAACTACTTTAATCGATTCTCGAATAACCGAAGTTTGTTTACTTTCGAGCTAGGCTGTCACTTTCCGGTGAAAAAACGCCGAGTAGACTGCGAAAGATTTCGGTAAAAATTATCGAAAATTTAGCAGTTCTCGGTAAATTTTTCCGAGCCGGTAATAATTACACAATTTTAAGCAAAAATAACCAATTTTTTGGTAAAAATGATCGAGCTTGTGGTAAAAATTACCGAACTTTTCCATTTTTTCCAGTATCATTAACGGATAGTTCGGTAATATTCATTGGTATTTCGGTAGTATTAACAGGAAATTTCGCGAAATCTACCGATTGTTCCGTAAATATTATCGTATTTTTTTATCTTTCCGGTAAAAAAAAATTACAGTTCCAGATATTTCAGTCATAATTACAGGTATTTCGGTAATAATTTTAGGTATTTCGGTCAACTCTACCGGTTTTTTTTTGGTATAAAGTATCGACCTTTTAATGTTTTTTTATTGATATCTACCAGCTTTCCGGTAGTAAACTCAGGCTTTCGGTAAACACTACCGGGATGTACGGTATGCAACAACCTGTCACGTTGACAACTGTAAAAAATTTGACAAATGATCTTGGCACTACTCGGCCAAGAAAAATTACTGAATAGATTAACGAACTCCATATGTTGAAATTCGGTGAAATAATGACAGAATTCGATCATTTTTGTTTACTGTGTAGGTAGATAACAATGAGCGCAATGTGCAATTTTTCCATGTTGTGAATTTATTAAAATTTGTAGAAACGTCACTGGTGAACTGGCAACAAAACACAGACTTCCGACAATCTAGTACTACACTTTTCTTTGTCGGAAGTATTTCGGAAGTCGGAAGTCCAGACTTCCGAAGTAAAATTTAGTGCTGACGCTATTATAACACATCGAGAGAGCAAACCCGTTATATCGCCTACGCTATTTGTCCATCAATGTGCAACATTGTGTAAAATGAAATACGCAACATAAAATTATTCCTCGCAGGGTTGCCAAATTTTTTTTTTAAATTCAGGGACATGAGAAATAAAAATCAGGCTCGGTGGTATCAAAATGTCAACCATCCTTTCAGTTGCCGTTCCCTAACGGACGCGCGCTTACTTGCGGAGTGGTGCCCAAACCAGGCTAGAGTATTCATATAAACCACCCTTATTTGGGCAAAACTCCCTTAGAAACCGTCTAAGTACAAAGTTTGAGAAATGAAATTCAGGATACACGGTTTATCGGAAATTTCGGTCGAAGTGAGGACCTTTTTTCGGTCATTAATCCACATTTTGACCTCTATTAATGTCTTTAATGCAGTTCGGTTCTACTCACCTTCCATCATATTCACAAAAATCAGGAGAAAACGGAGGTTTATCAGGTTATCAGATTGGACAACACAAACGAAATCTGGTTGGGCTTGCCCTGCCTGCTGCCGAGCAGCGTTGCCACAAATAAATCTTAACAGAAAAAAAATCAGTCATTGGTCTTTATGGTGCACAACAGGCGTGTTTCGATGGGAATTTGAAAAAAAAAAACGATATACACCGGCGCACTATATGGACAGATTTTAAAGGCCGTGCTTTACTCAAGATTGTCCAGTAAACGTGAAATCCTATCATAAATGATAACTTAAATCGTATACAATGGTATTGCGAATCGCAATTCAAATTGAATACGGAAAAGACCGTATAAACAGTCGTCTGAAGTCTGTTTCAATCGGATTTGATGGAAAGTTCGCCTTGTTTGTAAATTTTTAAATGATTTAGCTCATTTTTCCTCCTGCGCGGGCTTCAAGAGAGCGAATCATCATCGGGGATTGCAATAGAGAGAGAATTCTTTGCATTTGGAATGGTAATGATCAAAATTCCACAACTGCTCCATTATTTGTAACCAGAGATGCCAAATCTTTTCCAAAAATGTCTGGAAGATTTTGAAAAAATGTCTGGAAAAGTAAAAAAATGTCTGGCTGGCGAAATTTAAGGTAACGAGCTTTTTCTTGGTCGCCAGATCGCAATATTGCAGTGTAGGAAATAATACTCATTACTTGATAATAATCATACATTCTTTACAATATCAATGCCTGAGACCATTATGGTGGTGTCGGCTCTACTACGTTCTATGGCTTAACTTCCGGTTTTACAACCATCTTCGTGACATGCCGCACTTTTTAATTACAAATTCGAATTATTTCCTACCATTTTGCAACGAAAATTTGGAATTTTAACTGTTTTGTCAAAAAAATCATGTCGAAACTCAAAAGTCTGAAAATGTCTGGAAGAAATGACAAAAATCTGGAAGTCTGGAAACCTAAAAAAATGTCTGGCAAAGGTCCAAAAGATATGAGGGAGTAGCTATTTAAACACTTTTAGTATAGAACGACGATATATCGTCGTTAAGATTTTCATTCTCTAATTTGCTCGTCTCGTAGGATCTTAATTTTAAAAGCTGAACAAATTGACAAAGGCAGTGTTTTATTAGCCATTCTGTGTACAACACATTGCTTTTCGAATTTCGTAAAAATATTTTCTACTTTCGGTTTTATAAAACGACGTTTCGGTACGGTTGTCAAAGGGTTAGTATTTTCCGGCTCTGATAAAGAAAGCAGGATCGGCTGTTTGAAAACTGATCGGATTTTGATAAATGCAGAAAAGTTACTGATTAAATGCTTTTAATTATTCCTGTTTTGATAAATATGACGCGAGCTATGTTTTTCGTTTTATTCAGTTTCGGAGAAAATATCCGAAAAAAATATAAATATCCGATTACAAACAAGTGTATGAACCTTAATACTGTTTAAAGACATTTTTTTTGTTTAAGAAAACGGAGTTTCTATGGACAGAAACAGTATTCAACAACTGGGCACTTCCTTCACAGTGATCCTACAGGAAGCTGTTCCAACTTTTGAAAAGGAAATATTCAAATTTCATCAATCCGTCCGTACCCAAGTGGTACGGTCAAATGGCCAAGTGACCAGCGCACATTATTTCCTGCAAGGAATCCGGCCGCCCAAAACACTAACTAAAGAAATCCTACAACTGCGGGTAATTCCTTGCAGTTTCAATTAGCTTAATTTATGGTCCAGAGTTCCAATTGACTTAACCGGCCCAAAAAGAACCAACCAAAGGTTGAAATCTGCAGCACTTGAAATAAAAAAAAAGAGATTTTCCCTTCCCCAGACGGAAACGAATTTCGGCAACCGTCTTCCACGACAATTTGAAAAAAAAGTGCCGCTGGATGCAGCATGCACAGGAATTACTTCCACCCAAAACCTTTAAATTGCCGCATGTAACCGGGCTTGTCCGTACAAATGGGACCAGCATCACCCTTCTTCCAGAACCAAAGGCACTGTCTATTTAGAGCAAATTCAAATGGATGCATCAAATCCATAATCGTGTGTATGTAAGCACTTGTTGTTGCAGCAGCAACACTCACTTCCACGGGCAGGCAGGCAGTTGTCCGTCACAAATCGAGCAATTAGGGTTATTGCATTGCGCACAACTGTGTACGTACCGATGCTGTTGGCCGGGCCCCGGGAAACCGGGAGTTTCTTGTCTCGGAATTAGAATATCCGGTCCCGGCGCAGATCTGGAAGCTCCCATCAAACGCGTTAACGATGGCATCTCCGAGAAATTCGAGAATCCTTTCCAATTACCCAAGTACCCAAGTTCGTCACTTACTTGGGATCGGGTGGCGTCGCCCGCCGCCTGGAACTTAACTCTTGATTTGTTGATTCATAAAAAAAACACAACAGAGCGTTATGACTCAATTGCAACGGGATGCATGGCTGTGTCCGATTTATGGGAACATGTTCCAAGTCCAGTCAAGAGTTCCAGCTTCCAGTATGCTGCTACCCAGTCAGTGGATGATGATATCTTTGGGATCATCTGTGAGAAGCTTGCGAATGCAGCTTCACAACCAAGATGCAAATTCATTAATTGAGCGAGATCAACGCGATCGGATGCGTTCAAGATGAGTTGAACGGTTGGAATAATGGGTATTTTTAATGAATGAATCATACGATTGCGTGCTCATGTTTCTGCAAATAATTTAAATTAAAACTAAACAAGTTTTACGCTACGTGGAAAACATTTGTGTAGGTTTAATTCTCAACAACTTTGTTATATGTTCAGGGCTGGTAGCGAGTCACTTTTTAGTGACTTGGTCACTTTTTTTGGGTCAGTCACTAAAAAGTCACTTTTTTCATCATTTGGTCACTAAAGTCACTATTTTCCGAAAAATGGTCACTTTTATCACCAAAAGTCACTTTTTTTTACCGATAATAAACCAATGAAAGAGTAATTTGAATTGCGCGTGTTAATATTGACGGTAGTAACGGTAAATTACTTGATCAGTCAGTCAGAAATTTTTTTCGCCTCCGGCGGAACTTCGGCATGAATCACCCTTGGCTTGAGACATTTCGATCTACGACATTATTTGACGTTCGTGAATTGAAACTAACTTTGATTGTAGATTCTAGTTTTTAGTTCAATCAACCTTTTGTATTGGAACTCAAAACTTGATATACAAAAACCCTATCTCGTCTTTAGTTAGAATGGGTTTTTTCTAAGAAGTGTAACTAAGATTGAGATTGAAACGAACCATTTTTTTATGAAAAAAAATCTCTTATGTCATAACAAATGTTATGATGATATGAAATATTCTTTAAAAACAATTTCAGACTCAATTTTATTTCGTGTTTTTTGTTCTTCTAAATACTTAAAAAAAGGGTTGTAAAAATTTACACAAGGCCACAAAAATTACATTTTTTTTAGGTGCAATGAATTTAAACGGTAATTTCAACTAATTTGGGTTCCCCGAATCTAAATATGTATGCAATATTTCTATCAGCTTTTATATTTATTATTATTTATTTCGTCTTTGGTTTAATTACCGTACAGACTGATGACTTAAAAACTAGGAAATTCTTCTTAAGCCTATTTTAAAACGACGTTTGCACATATTAAAATTAAACAAATTAAACACTTAATTAAAAAGTTCACAACACTTGTCAATAGGGTGGTTTTGGCCATAGGCAGTACGGTGGTGAGGAATTGAAAGAAACTGACGTTGTCGAAGTGTTCTCGTTGGTACATAATTGTTAACACGTTGTAGAATGTAAGCACAGTAAATACGGTTGGTCAATGTGTCGTATATAAAACCTTGCTGCAGTTCGACGCGCCGCTTTTCGAGTGAGGTTAGACATATCAGAGCACACCTTCCCTCGTACGGTGGGTTTGTTATTGAAATGACTTTGAAAATAATTTAAAATCTTTAGAGAAGTTTCTGCACTTTCTTTTTACAAAAACTCAAATCAAAAACATATTATTTAGAAATAAAAGTTTTATATGAATTAATGAGCTTTAAATAGAATCAAGTTTTTTTTTTACACTTTCTGCTGTGATGTCAAAAATACTTGTAATGACATTTTTCCATAATCAGTTATCTATCAATTTTAATAGTAATAAACTCTTTATCACCAAAACTAAATGTGTTCGGCCGAATTTGACGAAATTTCTATTTGAGGACACTATTTACCAAATCAATAATTAAAAAAATAAGCACCAAAATGGTTATGGTGAAACATGTTTATTGAAAAAACTCTTCCTGAAATGTTTTTAAAAACTAATATTTTTTATTTTCATATTGTTTTTTCAATTTTCAAATTAATTTACCGAATTTTATTGTACGTTTTTTTTCAATTTTCTAATCAACTTGCCGGATTTTTTTCAATCAAACTTTTTAAATTTTTAAGACATATTTTTAACAATTGTTTCCTTGTTTTTAAATTCTGAATTTTCGTGTTCTTCAACCATAAGCCTTTAACTCCAAATTTTTAATAATAAAACATAATTTCAACCTTCTGTTCTTTCAGGACCCAATATTTTAATCAAAAGAAACAAAATACTCAGAGCTTGTAATTAAAAGCATAAAAACCTGCGATTGAAAATTTAAACACTTCTTATTAATATTTTTTATATGAAATCATGTTTTTTGGATCAATCATAATTTTTAAAATTATCTAAAAAGTTTGAAAAATTGTTCTAAGTAGCAACTTTGATTTGTGCTTTAAATATTAATAACAAAAGTTTTGAACTCATTATTTTAAATTTTTTATCAGTTTTTATCATTCACATAATTACTCATTTTCTAACATTTCTTTGTCAGTGTAGTTAAACATGGAGGATTTTACTTCATTAAAGGTTTTATGTCTGGCTTCTTTAACTGGCACTTTTAAAATAATTATAAATATATTCTTCTTTTCATAAAATTTAATTAAAACATCAAACATTGAATAAATTCTGTTCAAAATTCATTTCTTATTCAGTAATCGGTAATTTACATTTTAAATCGTGATTAAATATTTTTTGTTCAAATTAAAAAATTCCAGCGGAATTTCTCACTAAATTTCCAGTTAAAAATGAGGAAAAGAATTCCAAATTTAGATGAATAAAAATTAACAATTATTATCATTTTCCTAACATCTATTCATGCTAAGTTTTGTACAAGATTTGACATTTATTTTAGAATTCAGATATTTTTTAATTTTAAATTTGCTAAGAAATTCTTTTGAAACTAATTTATTTCTTACTTTCTTGACTTATCGAAAATTTGAAACATTCATTGTACTAAGTTTCCAAAATTTTGTTTATCAGTCATTTTTTTAGTTTTTGTGTTGAACATGAGTGACAAATGGTGTAAGAAAACCCTTTCCTTTTCAATTGTTTATTTTTGGTATTGTTATTAATTTTATCTGAATTTGAATTTTGAAAACCCCCCCGGAAGGGTCCATCGCACGGGCCTGACTGGTCACATTTTTTGTACTTCAAAGTTATTTTTTCGTTCTACATAGTCACTATTTGGTCACTTTTTTCGGTCCTCAAAGTCACTATTTGGTCACTTTTTTTCAAATTTTGGTCACTAAAGTCCCTACTATTTCAGCGTCAAACCGCTACCAGCCCTGTATGTTGCATACAATCCTATATACAATCTGATTTTTCGCAATCTTGTTGCACTGCTTGATGTGAAGACAACAAGGTTGTTCATGGCGGACTTTTTATCATATCCATCATATACGATTTAAACCGACTTAAAGTAACCATTTTTACGATCATTTATAAGCTGGGTAACATCTTTCGTTTAGATGGTAAATCTGCCACAACGGAGGTTATAGAATCAGATTTGCCATCAATAAAAATCCCCTACAAAGCAGTTCTCCGCTTGAAGGGCAAATTTGGCGTATAGACAAGCTGTGATTTTTTCACAAACTTGAGTTGTTAATATTTATCTTGAGTTTGGGGATGGGAATCAAGAACGTTCCGACTGCTTCTATTACGAATTATAAATGTTATATTGATTTAAAATATAAATATTTTGTGATTTTCCGCATAATTCAATTAGAATTTCAATGTAAACATCGAAAGAAAACAGTTTTGAGCCTACGGGATAGTCAGAAAACTTCCTGCAAATCACAGAAGAAAGCCGTTGCGAGCCTACAGGACAATTTGACATGTGTTTTCCTGAGTTGTTTTGATGTCCTAAAATCAGCCTGTTACATCAGCTGTAAAATACAGGACGAAATCGTCCTGACCACAGGAGAAAAAATTAAATGGGTGGGCTCCGAAAAAGAAAAAGGTTGCAAAAATAAGAGCATCAAATGTTACTCAAAAGTTTTGAAGGCCGATCAGCATCATTTGAAACACAATTCCTTTTTTGTGTACAATAGCTTTCAATGGATGCAACAAGTTATACTTAATTTGAATTAGAAACCACATCTTTCATTTGAAGAATACATGTAGGTGCAAGGATTCCAACATGTGAGGTTTACCTTCATTCGTTGAAAGAAAAGGCCAATATAATATTATTCCTTTTCCATACGTTTTCACGATTCATACCTGAAACTTCGTACGCCTGCAATGCGCCAGAAAAAGTCACGGCTTCTTTCCGTTTTGGGCAATATGTGGATTCATTTGCCAAATCGATATTTAGACGCTTGAAATGTCCCACGGATCCGATTTATTTATTGTTGTTCTTACTCGATTTGTTCATTTTTTACCCGTCAAACTTTTTTCCCGAAATTCAACAACTGGCGCACGGTCTTTCGGCATTCCGTTGCTTCGTAGGGCCAGGTAATTAGAGTGTGCACCACATGTTACACATATCTGGTGCCCCCAAAATCGACATATGGCGCGGATGTCGCATTTTCCACGAACGATTCGCCCCACCTGTCAAATCGAGAATATGAAAAGGGAAGGAAAAAAATGTTTGCAGCTCATCCTAGCCCATTCCGTTCAAGGAGTCACGAACTTAACACTATCCCAGCAAACAACTTGAATCGGTTGTCAAAGGTATGAATGTTTGATTCGACTAAGCCGCAAAACTTCGTACCCCACCATTCACACTTTGCCACCTTTTCGTATTTCCAGAAGAACTAAATCATCCTCAAAAGTCACTCCGAATACTCACGCCACGTTGTTTGATAACATAGCGTTTGTGTGTTAACCAGAACCGCGCGAGGCAACTAAAAAAAAAAATGGAAATAAATAATTCACTCAAAAGAACAAGTCAAACCCAAACGCCCCCTTTTTACGATGTGTTCCACATATCACTTTGTGGAATGTTCCGTTTTCTCTGGACTCGGAAGTATCGCCGTTTTCGAACTAATCGTCGTCGTAGCAGGCGTTAAACGGAGCCATCCGAAAGATAAGCGGGGCTGCTGCATGGCATTCTTGGATTGACGCTGCGCTGTTTGATGGCTTGCTAAGAAAACAATTCTGACAGATAACGTTCGGTCCCGGATATTAATTACCATCCGGCGCGCAGTGGCCAGTAATGTGAAGTGCTTACGATGACACCCGAAGGAGGCCATTCTTGATTGACGGTCATCTGGCATTTCTATCCTTCGAAATGGCTTGACGCTATCGGTTTGACAAATTGGAAGAGCGCTTGCCCTGTGCGATTTGCTTTTCTTGGTTCCAACGGATTTTCGGAGCTGCAGTTCTTGTCAATTAGTAAATAACAAAACCGTTTGAATACATTTTGTTCAAATTTTAAATTTTTACACACGGAAAATAAAAAAAATCCGAGCTTTTCCTAGATTGCAAGGTGAACGCTCGTGAAATCCAAAAAGGTAACTTCTACCTCCTAGAGGCGAAATTCAACTCACAGCGAGGTTACTTGAAAAATTTTACCTTTTTTTAAATTTTACGTGTAGGAAAAGCGTTCTTCGTTCTTCTTATCACTTGCTTGAGCGCCACCTTTGTATAGATTCGATAACTAAAAACTTCAAATCGTTTTGCAAAATCTGAAAGAAGATTGCTTTTGAAAAAGAACTGTCAGCAGGTCAATATACCATACTTGATACGATACTGACTTTTTGGTACCAGAACGTCAGTTTTCCTCAGATTTGAATGGCATTTTGGTACCAGATCGTTGGTTTGGTACCAAACATCAATTCGGAAAGTTAGCTCTTTTTTATACCATCGTTCTTACAACTTACTCGAGCGTCACCTATGTGTGAAATCGGTAACATAAGGCTTTTGAAATTTTTACATAATCTGAGAAAAGATTGCTGCAAAAAAAACTGTCAAATCACATGTAAATGAACCGAAACGAATTTATAGCACCAGGATGTCAGTTTCCATTGGATGTCAGTGGATACCAGAAGGTCAGTTCGGCACAAAAACAATAGTTCGAGTGGAAATTTTTTTTCTTTCATACCTTCTTGTTCTTTTAGTTTGCTCGAACGTTACCTCTGTGTGAAATCAGTAACTCAATACTTCTGAGCTATGTATTTACAAAATCTGAAAAATTTCTGCTTTTGCTTGACAACAAAGAAGTTATTACTAAAGGGTGATGCGGTCAAAATTTGGTCAATATCAACTTGACGTATTTCTTTCAATTTTTCACTTAAAAAACCTGAACACCCCTCATTTTGAAGGTGTGTGTGTGTGTGTGTGTGTAGAATGTTGCTCCTATTTTGATTTTGAAATTCACTCTTCAGTTGTCAAAATGCCGTCCAAGGAAGAAGAGCAGCGTATCAAAATTTTGCTCGCGCATCGCGAAAATCCGAGCTATTCGCACGCAAAGCTGGCACAATCGCTAAAAGTTGCCAAATCAACCGTTACAAATGTAATTAAAGTGTTTGGGGAACATTTGTCGACAGCCAGGAAGTCTGGATCGGGGGGAAATCGAAAACTGGAAGCCGCTGAGATGACAAAGAGAGTTGTCGGTAGTTTCAAGCGACACCCTAACCTCTCTCTCTCTCTGAGATGCCGCAAATAAACTGGGTGTATCGTCTTCAATCGTGCATCGAGCCAAACAACGACCCGGACTATCGACTTACAAAAAGGTAGTGACTCCAAATCGCAATGATAAACAAAATACGACGGCCAAAAGGCGATCCCGGAGGCTGTACAAGACGATGCTGACGAAGTTTGACTGCGTGGTAATGGACGACAAAACCTACGTCAAAGCCGACTACAAGCAGCTTCCGGGACAGGAGTTTTATACGGCAAAAGGAAGGGGAAAGGTAGCAGATATTTTCAAGCACATGAAACTGTCAAAGTTCGCGAAGAAATATCTGGTTTGGCAAGCCATCTGTACCTGTGGCTTGAAAAGCAACATTTTCATAGCTTCCAGGACTGTCAACCAAGAAATTTACGTGAAAGAGTGTTTCAATTAACGAATGCTGCTTTTCCTGATGAAACACGGTTGTTCCGTACTGTTTTAGCCAGATTTGGCATCTTGGCATTACGGTAAAAAGGCCATGGAGTGGTACGCCGCCAACAACGTGCAGGTGATTCCCAAGGACAAGAACCCTCCCAGAACGCCAGAGCTCCGCCCAATTGAGAAATACTGGGCTATTGTCAAGCGGAACCTAAACAAGATCAAAAAAACTGCTAAGGACGAGCAGCAGTTCAAGGCAAACTGGCTTTCTGCGGCGAAGAAGGTGGACAAAGTGGCTGTACAAAATCTGATGGCAGGGGTTAAGCGTAAGGCCTGGCAATTCGGATTTGGAAATGCGGAAGCCTTACTGAATATTTTTCCTGAATTTTATACCAATTAAACTTGAAAAAGAAATTTAAATTGATTTTTTAAATAAACGATTTCACCGATTTACACGCGTTTTCCCTTGACCACATTTTGACCGTATCATCCTTTAAAATCATAACTAAAAACCGGATCAAGTATCAAATAAGCAGGGAAAATCTTTTTTTCATTTGATCAAAACTTTTAACATTCTTGTTCCATCCACGGAATTCAGTTATCTTACATTGTTTTCAGAATTATCAGCCATCCAACTGTAAAATTTCACGTTATTCTCTTGGCTGGTCTCCCAGTTTTGGGCTCACTCAATACCTTACTGCCTGGCAGTTAAGCAGAAACCTACATACTTCTGAACTTCTTTTGGCCCAAAAATGTACCCATCATTTCATATCTGTCCCGATGGCTGCAATTTGGGACGCGGACAGGGTTCCGAAAACAACCAAAAAAAAAAAACACGGAAGCCGTTGCATTTTTTTGGCATGACCGCGACACTCCTTAATAATGCAAATGTCATTCGTACTTCGCTTGTTCGGAGTTATCCAACGAACAATAACAGTAGCGAAAAAAAGGCTCAAATAAACCCAGAACGAATCATGGCGCATCCCCGAAGAGAGTGGCAGGCTGCAACAAAGCCGAAAAAATAGACAAATTCGTGAAAATTACAGCACCGTCCGAAATCCGTCCGAGAAGACTGACAGTCATTCAAGTCCGGGACCGGGGGGATTCCACGGCTGCTATGCATTTTCATATTTCTGCATTCAGTTAGTGCAATTTTCCGAAACCTTCCGGCACCGGCACCCGCACATCTCCCCCCTCCGCCTAGTCACAAAGATGGCGGATAGTGTAACGTTGCAAAGTGAGGTTAGCCGATGCACACTGGGAACCGTCAGTCAGTCAAGTCAACGAAATCCCCATAGATGGCGTTCTGGGAGGCGAAAGTTGACACACGATGACGAAAAATTGAAACCCATTGTTTTTTTTTTTGGTTTGAAGCCGAGGTAGAATCGAAAACACAAACGTGAAGGGGGCTAGGCTTTCACCTTAAATTCAGTACCGGATCCGAGGATCCGAGACTTATCCAGTGATTTTCGATTCGTTACGAGGACAGTTGATTAAACAGACAGTTCTTTCTAGTTGATACCCTAGTTGCACTGACAATAAGGTCAGCCGTTTGAGATTCCAACAATGTAGTTAAGTTTATTGTTACAAGCTATGATAATCAGGGTTCGGAGACTTTATTTCCTGAGACAAATTGTGGTAGGGTAACTTTTTGTTTTTGTTTTGAAAAATGTAAACATCAACTGGTCGCCATTTTGATCTTTGATGATAAGCACTGTTCAATGCTTTCTTTTAAAAACTTCTTTAATTAAAATCATTTATGTCATAACTTTTCATGAATTTACAACTAATTTAATAAAGAATTTATAGTCTCCTCACCAGGGTGTACTTGCAAAACCACTACAATTGCATTGCCAATTTTATTTCGTTACTATTTATTCACTGAACAAGCGTAATGTTGTTGCTATGTTTACCCTACAATATGCGGAGAAAATGTAAACATGTGAAATCAGCTGTTCATTTGACGAGTGGAAAAATTCCTTATATGCTCTCTTCGATTGAGGAGGGCGCAGCAGTCGCATAGAAGGTGCTCTGCAGTTTCTTTTTCGAACCTGCAGAACCTAAAGTCACTGACCACACTGACATTAACCTTGAAACAGAAATCCAATCATTTCCTATCTTATTTTGTCACCCATCGTCGGTATTGCGAACCTCGACAAATTTGACAATAATTCTCTGATGGAAAAATTTACCTGTTTAGCCCGATTGTGTCGTCGAAATTGCCATGAAAGTTGGAGAGCATTTTCTAACTGGGATAGCATTTAATCAAGGCGATCGATGCGCACTCTGGAATCGATATTGCGTACTGCTGAAAAAATTCTCCAACTAACGGAATCGAGTGTCCATGCAGTCAGTATAGTCAGTGCTAAAGTTATCGTTTCGAATAATGTTTTTTCTTTTCAGTGAGAATGCACAAGTGTTTCTGAGTGGGACAATAAACTCAGACACTTTTCTAAGAGAAGGGATTGAACTTCTAGAACTGACTAGTCAGTGGTTTTAGTATGAAGCGCCTCCACCATCATATCAGAATATGTTCATCATCTGGTGCTGAAAGTCTTGTGCGAGTAACAAATATTGAAGCCGAAAATTCGACCATGTTAAGGCTCTCGCCATACTTCGGCAAAATTCAGGATTTTTCAAATGCCTTATACTAAAATTTTCAGCATACCAGCATACTCTTATTTCTAGGCAAGCTGTTTCTGGTAATTACTTATTAAATATTCGACGCAAAATTTCGAAATAGATAAGCAACAAAAATCCTGTTCAAGGGGCACTGCAAGTTTCTTATCCAATGCTTTTCACCAGGATCGCAACACAGCATCATCCGGAAATGATTCCGGCTACCAACTTTTCGAAAATATGCACAAGTACCGCTATGCTCTGTGACGCAAAGGAAAAAAAACCCAAAGACCATTGAGGATGTCCTTGGAGTTTGGCATCTTATAGTCTTGCAAATGTTTTTTTTTTCTCTCAGGAACAAGTGAAACCCTCTGATGCTGGGGTGGCACAGCTTAGCTGAAAGGGTTGAACAGAATGTGCAGTGCATAAAATTTCATCACCTTCCCTCCTGCAGCATCCTTACCACCAGCTTCAATCGCAAGACCCTGGTCCTTATTAATTTTCACTCGTTTTCTTTTTTTCCTTCTGTATTTATCATTTGGATTTTCCTTCGTGGAAAACCTTACTCCTTGCTTCTTTGGCCTTCGGATGATGGGTGGAATGGGGCAACGAAAAGCAGCAGAAAAAAACGACTAGGAGTTGAAGAAATATGCAGAACGTCATCATCTGGAAAAGTCGTGAATTACGGGCGGCCGGCAAAAACCTAGGTATACCCATCATCAGATAGAAAAGGAACTGGATGTGCATTCAGATTTTCGCCGTCTCGGGGAGTTGTAGAAAATAGGCTTTCAAGTGGGTGGTGCAGCCGCAATTGCCGCCGGCAAGAACAAGAAGACGAACCGGAGAGAAGAAACGCAGAAGATGAAAAATCCTGGCCCTGGTGCCTGTGGAACAGGGCAGCAAAAAAAAAGCGAACGGAAAATCTCCTGGTGTCGATTCCGATGATTTTTCTGCAAGCGATGCAGTTTTGTTTTATTTTTTTCGTCAGCAAGTTTTTCTGCTCTCTTCAGATTCCATGGTGTGCAAGGTAAGATTTTTCCTCAAGTGGGGAACCTTCAGAAAGGGTTGATTCCGTCGTCGACGGCCGGATGGTCGGATCTTCGCAGGACGAAGGGGAAACTTCAGGCTGGAACGAGTGATTCGTTCGCTGATGAATAAACTGTGCAGAATGAACTCATGAGTTTTAATTACTCTCGGCCTCAGCAATGCATCTTTAGGTGATTTCCTTTTGCATTTAGTTTTTTCATCCGCCTTCCTTGGAGCATTTCTGCTTTGGATTTGTTTTCATTTGTACTCTGTTTTTAGTTCTGCCATGATGTTTTGGTTTGGGTATTTTAAGGAAAAAAATGTAATAGAGGAATTGTACTGTAGAACTTTCAAATTGCAATATTTTGTTCATAGATCTAAACCCCATTTTTGTTCAATATATGATGTTTGGTGACATGAAAGAGGATTCTAAAACCATCGATTGATAATATTTACCGTATGACCAATAAAAAATGCTAAAAACTATCATCAAGGTTCAAAAATGCTTTTTTGATTTTTCCATGATATAGAATCCTCTTTATTCAATCAGGCATATAGATAATCATATAAAGGAAACAATCATCCGATGTGTCCACCTTTGTTCTCAATTAATCTCTGCAAGCGAGGTCTGAATTGAGAGCATGATTTCGCAACATAACCAGTGATACCACAAAAAAATCTGTATTATAAGTGTGTCTTATTCTCACCCATAAGAATCCCAATGTGACAGAAAGAGATACACTGATGATACAGATCAAAATGTGGCATCGTTGAACATAACACCACTGACCAGCGTTGTCAGATCAACGGATTTCTCCGTAAAGTCTGTTTCACATAGAAACTGGTCGCATCTTTTCATTTACTGCAGCGCCCCTAGTTGTCACATCGCGAATCTATTGACAGTGTTTTAATCCGGATGGTTTGTTTATTTAGTGGTAAAAATTTCCTTAAGATTGAAGCAGTCAGTCAAAAGTTATCGATGATGGAACGCGAAAGGCGAGAGAAAATTCTGCACATTCAGAGAAACCGACGTGGTCAGAGGTAAAGATCGCGAAATTCCTGAAATATCCAAAATCGACTATAAATTCGGTGCTGCAACGTTACCGAGAGACCCTTACGGTGGATCGAGCAAAACAAACCAGGCGTAAAAGTGGAACATATGACCGGAAGCTGCGAGCAAAGGTAATTCGATCAGTTCACAATAATCCTGGAATCTCCTTGCGTGGTTTGGCGAAAAAGTTCAAGACGAACCGCAGTACAGCTCGACGAATTTGTTTGCGAGAAGGCTTGCGGTCGTATCATGCAAGCAAACACCCCAACAGGACGCTGAGACAAAACCTGGTTGCCAAAACCAGGGCAAGGAAGTTGTACGAGAAAGTGTTGACCAAGTACAACGGATGCATTTTGATGGACGACGAAACTTACGTCAAAATGGATTTTGGACAAATACCCGGTAACAAAATTTACCTTGCGAAGCGTGAAGGGAATGTTGCGGGTAGATTCAAGTTTGTTTTCGCAGATAAATTTGCTCGTAAGTTGATGATTTGGCAAGGGATCTGTAATTATGGGAAGAAGACTAAGATTTTCATCGCTGGGGACACAATGAATGGAAATGTTTACAAAGAAGAATGTCTCCAGAAGCGGGTTTTGCCATTCATTCGGTCCTACAAAGGTCCGGTGAAGTTCAGGCCGGACCTGACAAGCTGCCAAACTGTCCGGATTTTCGTCCCATCGAGAAATATTGGGCAATAGTTAAGGGCAAACTGAAGAAATGTGACAGAACCATAAAAAAACCCGCTAAAATGGAAAAGTGGTGGAACGACATGGCGAATAAGGTTACCAGCAGTACTGTGCAGAAAATGATGGGTGGTATCACAAAAAAAGTTCGAAAATTCACCCGAAAAGCTGACGAATGATTTTTATGTATTTTTTCCTTAAAGTGCAATAAAAACCCTACAAATGACATTTTTACTTTTGTTTTACGTTATTTCTTTGCGGAGAAATGATCTATTTTATCCGACCAGATTCTATGTGAAACAGACTTTAGATCTACAGATTTTAAGGATTTCTTCGGAGCTACGGATCGATGCTCAAAATCTACGGACTTTCAGCATTTCGATTTTCGCCAAACCTACGGACTTGAGAGGTTTGCAATCTGGCAACGCTGCCTCTGACACCGAAGCCGACGATGATCGAAACTTGACTTGCTTTGATTCAGTAGAATTATTCAACCAAGTAGGCTCACAAGACATATTAGAGAGAAAATTAGGAGCGCTAACCAAAAAAATAAAATAAAAGGTCATCACTTTTAGCTAAATTTCTGTCAATTTCTCGTAGCCTGATTTTGCCTGATTTTTATTTCATTAGTTCTCTGATTTTTTAATAAAAATGTTGCCAACCTTGCATACAACGTTCTTGCTACTCAGTATTTTTTACTAGAGTTTAGCGGCGAGCTGGAGCCGCGGCTCTTTTTTGAGCCATGGTTCTTTAGGTTCAAGAGAACGAACGGCTTTCTGCTGTTCTTCGTTCGAACTAGTGTTGAGCTGCGAGACACGGCGAGAACTGGCTTATTGGTTTGAGCGAACGACTCTGAGGCGCTCATGAAAAAGGGGGGGTTTTACCCATTGTAGGGAATAACGGAATGCAATAAAAATGAACAAACTTATTTGTTCTACATGTAAAGATTGAGCATTTGAACAAACCTGTTTTGAGTCACGATATATAGAATAAGTTTGTTCATTTTTATTGCATTCCGTTATTCCCTACACCCATCTCTGAAATTTCGGTCAATCTTGAACTGAACATAAACCGAAGTCAGCGGATATTCAGAAGCTACTCAAAGTTACGTGGCAAAGGTAGCTGTTGCATCAAAACGACTGAGACTCTTGGGAGACCGCCATCCACGAAAAGATGCCCGTCTAAAGGTAAACACGACCGGATAATGAACAAGAAATCCATTTAGTCGTGGTAGCTGATGCTACCACCCTGTCGAAACTACTGGATACAGCCCTGTCAACTATGACCTGAGAGAGAAGAGTGAGGTTATGTTGTAACGTCGACTGAAACCGGATTTTTGCTGACTGAATATTGCCTGCAGCTTATCGATTACTTGGTCAAAGGTGAAGTCGCGTGGATGTTGTGGCAGAAGGTAGTTCAAAAACTTCTCATGAACCTCGACGCTTAGGCTGCGGAGAAGAGAGAAGAGTGAGGTTATGTTGTAACGTGTAAGCCAAGAGGTCTAGACGCAAAAAGATTTAAGAAAATAATTGTCTTGGTGTTTTATTTAGTAAAAACACAATAGCTGATCATATAGTGAAGGATACCCCAAAGACTACGACTGTAGCTGTGAGAAATCTTTTTGACAAAAGTTCCAAGGATGGATTGGGTCGTCTTGGCTTTTGCAAACGAACTCTGCATGATTGTTGTTCATCAGATGGACTTTAAAGTAGCATTTCTCAACGGGAAGCTTGGTTTCTTTTCCTTGATGTGTTTATCAAACTGAACGAATGTTTTCGAAATCCGGCGACATCTTCGAGTCTACCGTTTTCTGTAAGACTAGGAATTGAGTGGTTTCCAAATGCCGGAGCTTCAGAAACCGAAAACGCTTAGTTCTTATAAGCAGACTTCTCAAGAAATATCAACAATACATGAACCAAGAGCCACAAGATGTGAGGAAATAACTTTAAAAATTTCGACCAACTCATAGTAAGGGTTCATCCATGGTTGTCAAATTGAATGATTCAATCGGAACCTTGTTAATTAGAAACACAGAAAAAAACCATCGAATTGCATCCACGGATGTTTGCCTTGAGAGAAATCTCTGTAAACCTGCAGTTTCGTTTTCTACAGAATATTGATTTTTGTTTTTCGACATCCACTTCTTTAACCCTTTCCACCTTTTAACGTACCCATACACTTCCTGGGAGAGTTTTATGCATAACGGCAAGATGATGCTTCGAACCCTTTCAGTTTTTTTTTTATTTTTCTACCCTTAGAGGAACCAAGTCGACAGACTCCCTGTTTCTTATTGTTTTTCGGACGCAGCACCAACTAACAACCCCTTCCGGTGCGGGTGGGATCTGAAGGCACGAAGAAAAAAACCCACTCTTTACTTATCGGTTTGGGAAAGACTGAATCGAGTGGGGCCAAGGTGGTGCAGCGCGGAGGTCAGCCATATCCGTGGCCATGCCCTTGGCTTGTGATACGAACATACCTACTTCTTCTTCCCTCCGGCGCGCAAAGAAGGAAACGCAACGTCGCTCTACCGTCAACGAAATCCGGATTCGTTCTCGCCGCTGCTTCTTCCCCCGGACGATTTTCCTTCATCTTCTGAAGCTCATTTGCTGGAAATGAAGAAAATTAAGACCGAAAAACCCCTTTCGGGATAGGCGTTCGTGTTCGTTTCCACAAGACCAAGCTCAGGACGATGGAGGGGGCGGATGGTGATTCCCAAGTACCAGCATCAGTAACCGAACTGTTTCCCTAGCGCCAGCATCCTTTAACGGAAAGTAGAGAAAAAATCTTGGGACAACAGCAACAAGAAAAAAAACCCCTCTGAGATGTTGTTTGAGTACATGCGAGATTACCACCCGCTTTGTCTTATACTTGCATACGTGAAGGACTTTGAAACCCTTTCGGTGCCGGGACCTTCAAGCGACTAGCGTCTAGTGAAAATTGGCAGGGAGAGGGTTGCAGAAATTTCAACGGACGTCGTCGTTGCAAAGAAAGAGTTACGACCGCCTGAGAGGTTTGTATCAATGCTACAACCAAAAAAAAAATCACGGAAAGGAAACACCGTCGTCCCCTCCTGGAACGCAAGACCGGATTCATCTGACGTGCCGGATCCTGGCGAAAATTATGCAACTCCTGAGTTGAATTTTTTTTTTCCTTTTTTTCTGCACCAGCTTCGTTTTTGACTACCACTCAAGACAATGAGCTGAGCCCTGAAAGGAATGATCCTCGAAGCGTGGGTTCTCATATGATTTGTCACGCACGAAAACCAGACGGCTCTTGGCTTAAGATTTCTTTGCAGACATCTTGGCTTCCAGAATGCAACGTGGGTGGTATCCTGAAATTTTGAAGACACAACTGAATTCCAAGCTGAGCTCGGTAAAACGTTTTACCTAGTTTCGGCAACCTTTGCGGTCGCGGCTTCAAATCGGCAATTAATAAAATTATTTTGAGTGACAACAACACAGAAAAATTCAATAGTTTTTGCTTAAATTTTTGCATTATGTCCTTAATAGGTAAAATCCATGCCAATTAATAAGCCAAGATGAGTCCCAGCTGGTTGGTTGCATTTCCGCTCCTGAGAACCGGAACCAAGTGAAGAACCCTTTCATTTTCTTCACCAAGAGTTTGAACTTCGGACAGGGAAAAAAAGGAAAACAAATATCAAAAGATGAAAAGCATCCAGCTTTGGTTCGCCCTCGTTTTTTTTTTGTTTTTGGTTGAGGTTCGGTTTTTCATTTACCTATTTGGAACTTTCATTTTTTTTTTTGCTCTTCATAGTCGCGGTTTTATCGGGAGAGATGCATTTCGAGAGTGCATCTTATTAAAAGCGATTTCGGTTTCTCGTTTGCCAAAAGAACTGAAAGCACCCCATAGAAAGAGAGTGCCAGACAAGAAAATAATTGAATATTCAAGTGCACTTGCATTTCTGACTTTTCAGGCGGGAATGATTCGTACAAAATACCCGTGTGGTTTCTTTCGAATAAAATGTGTTTTGTTTGTTCGGATAGATCTCATCGAAAGAAACGTAATATTCCATCAAAAAAGGATGCACCGGGATGCATTCCTGATTCGGATGCATCGCTCGCTTGCGATTTGTAAAGTACAAAAACAATCTAGGTGCACTTTCACCCTTTGGACGGGTTTTTTTTTTCAATCGACATCGACAACTTCTACGGTTTTCGTTCCTTTCGATACTCTCAAGCTCAGGCTGCCAGAACTCATCAACAGAAAAAAAGTTAAACAGTACAAAATACCCCGAAACCACCCTGGCCTCCTTGCTATGCTGGCTCCGAATGGATTTGCAATCCGTTCGAAAATGCTGCTCCGCCACTCCGCCGAAGCTTCTGGAGAGGGACAAACCTCGGCCCTAGTCCTGGGTATAGACCTTCAATTTCGATCATTAGCAAAGTGAACTGGATACACCGGGAAAAAAATGCGAATAAAAGTTAGGAACGAGAGAACCGGCCCGGGAACGGGAAGTAAAACAACAACAAAAAATAATCCACAGCAAATTAAAACCAACTTTTCACCGTTCGAATTCGCCCCAAGCCTATGGGAGGTGATGAGCGATGTTGGCTGATCTTTCGCTTTTTCTATCGGGCCAACCACCATCATTCGAACTGGCGGAGATGGGGGAAGACAAAAAAAAAAAGAGTTTTCACATGTTCAAGTGTGTACTTGGAATTCGAAAGTCTCGGTTCGCAATGGAAATCTGGGGAAATTCTTGTCCCTTCGTCCGTCGTCAGTTTTGCTGGTCTGGGATCCGCTCCAGGACGACACAGGACCGCCTTTGAAAACATTCGATTTGGATGAAGTCAAATGCGGGACAACAAACATCGACAACTGGCTGCTTCAAATAAAAAATAGATCAGATAAAATGTAAAAGTTATCTCTCCTTTGATACGCGCATTTCTCGTTGACTCACAATGCTCAGGTAAATGTCAGGGTGAAGGTATCAATTTTGTTTTTGCGCTTATTGATTTTTTTGAAACTCTTGTAACAAAAACGGGGTCCGTTACCTTAGGAAAGATGAGAAAGGTTTTTTTTCACTTAATGTTGAGCTGTTTCCTTTTATAAACTGCAGCGCCTCTGGATGTCGTTCTGAAAAACTATCAAAACTTTTGACAGCGTTTTGATTTGGAAAGTTTGTTTTTTGGTGATCAACATTCTGTCAGGAAAAATTGTGCATACCCACGTTCAAAACCCAACATGGTCAGGAGGAAAGATAGCCAATGCTTTCAAACTACCGAAATCTCGAATGTGATTAATGCGTTCAAATATTACCGGAACACTTTGACGGTGGATCGCGCTTAACAAACCAAACGTAGAAGTGGAACAGTAGACCGGAAACTACGAGCGAAGGTCATCAGGGCAGTCCGGAATAATTCTGGGGTCTCTCTCTGTAATTTAGCGAAAAGATTCAATGCAGCATATTGTACAGTTTGTAGAAACTGTAAGCGTGAAGGATTGTGGTCGTATCATGACAGCAAGCAAATTATCAGGACAACGCAGTCTGTCAGAGTACAACGCAGAGGATAATGCTATTTTTTAGTGCGCTTTTTACCCTGGATGAGAAGAACGCCTTCAACAGCGTCAGTTGGGCAGCGATTGCGTCGTTGCTCATCCAAATGGGGATCCCGCCATATATTTATGTATAGGCTTGTGGAAAGCTACTTCCACAATCACCAACTACAGTTTATGACTGGTAAGGGGATACCGACACAAGAGGTACCACAGGGCTCAATACTTTGCCCAGTCCTTTGGAACCTCACGTATGATGAGCTAATACGAATAAGTCTTCCAATATCTCTTCAACAGCGAAAGTACAGCTACTTGCCTCAGTAGCTATCGTGGCAGTGGAAAACTTGATGTGCTCAAAGCGCCTGCGTCTAGCTCACCACGAAACCGAGATGGCTAAGATCACCAACCTAATCTCACCGCAAACAGATACTTTTGCAGTTGAACCATGTGATAACGTCTCTTAACGCGCACTTAAGGACACCTAGGGGTGTTGATTGACGACAGGCTCAACTTCACGAGTCATGTCGATTACGTGTGAATGAGAGCGGCAATAGCCACGGCCGCATTTACTAAGGTGATGTCGAACTCCTCGGCAATCCGTAGCAGCAAGAGGAAGGTACTGTCATCAGTGGATACCGGACCGAGGCATCATCTTTTGCGTAGTGGAGGTCATGAGGGCGGCGCACCCGTTTTTACTCACACGTGTTTGTATGTGTACACACCGTCGAAAAAACTTTCCTCGCAACGAACCTTGTAGGAAGAGAGTAAACCACTGTTTGAGAATAAGAATACTCATGGGTAGAGAGGCTCTCGATGGCAGGATGTCGTCACCGTCGGGAAACATCCGAATTTTAAGTGCCAAGCTTGTGCTGTGACAGGCGCGAATACTGGACAAGCTGCTCTCGATTCGGCACACGACGGACAGAAAAAAGTCGTGGGGTCAAAGATCCTAGGAAAAAGGACCAGACAACGTCAGAAAACACTGACGTCATCGACGGAGCGCTATCGAGGAGAGTGCGTCCGATCCCACGGTTGGAAATTACAAAGATAACGCAACATTCTCTGCGTAGCGGACGCCGTAGGTAGATTGCTCCACCTTCGGCGAGTATCTGAGTAGTGCGGTTCCCAACGATCGAAGCTACGGAGTAAGATTATACTTTCTTCGCAGTGCAGTGGAAGTTGTTGGGAAAGGGCTATTCCAGGAATATAGGAAGACGTCTTCGTCGGGAACCATCAGTGTCGTTGCATTAAGTGCGAATCTAGGATAAGCTGCTTTCAACCGGAACAAGAAGTCGGACCTCGAGTCGTTATAGGATAGGAGAGATCAGGCCTAGAGTATTCAAGAGGAAACGTTTGTATGGTCAACTCCGAGTCTTTACGATGAAAGGTCGAATCTCGAGTCGTAAGAGTAGAAATCAGGCCTTGAGCCAACAAGAGGAGGGTTATACGTGTTAACCTCGAGTCATTACGGGGAAAGGTAAGATCTCGAGTCGTTAGAGAAGAGATCGGTCCTTGAATCCTGTAGAGGAGAGATATGCGTACGTCAACCTTGAGACAATGCAAGGAGGGGTCGGATCTCGAGTCGCGAAGAGGAGAGGTTTGTGTGGGAACCTTAGGTCATTTCTTGGAATTTTCGGTTCTCGAGTTCAGGCTTTGGTACGTAATGATGAGAGGTATTGCTGAAAGTGCTATCGTCTATGAGTTTTGGGGCTCGGGGTGGGAACAAGGTCACGGTCTCAGGTGTCGTTCCGGGAGTAGGAGGTATACACGGAGTTAATCATGAATCTTCTTATTGTACCAATGAACCCAGAGTAGCAAACTGGGGAGAAGCGGGGGCTTTGCGGTGCCATGGGATACAATCCGTAAACCGGAGTTTACCACCTGTGTTTCCAACTTCAATTTTTATAGTTCAAAATGGACGTTGGACAAACGCAGGGTCGAAAATTTTTAACTTCATAGCCGTAAAGGGAATGCTCCAGGCAGGTTCAGATATTTTTATGAGGATTAACTTTCCCGCAAGTTAATGATTTGACGAGCCATCTGTTGCTGTTAAAAAGAAGACAAAAGCTGACTCTACACCTGAGATGTATTGGAATGATACAGCCAGAAAAATATTGAAAAATGGGTAGAACACTCCAAAAGAACAGCGAGAATCTCAGAAGTTGGGGCACTGACTTATGTGTGCCTCGGAATCTCTCACGCGGATGCTTCCTGAGTGCAATTTTGGTTGAATAAAGATTCTAAGGCTCGCGCGAGCTTTCATTACGTCGTATGAAACAAAATGTAAACAAACAGTTTTATTTAAAAAAAAAATCAAAAGCTGACATTCACCAGTCGCAAGTTTTTTTTTCCATTTAGAATATTTGTGGTCTGGACAACATGTTCTATGTGTGAAATACAAATTTTAAGGGGGTTTTGATAACTTTTGCAGCAGTTTTCTGTGAATTCTCGAGATGGTTCATGCGACGTAATGAAAGCTCACGCGAGAAAGGACTTTGCGGGTGAAGAAATTTGCACAGAGGAGTATAAAACTTGTAAGTATAAATTATTTAGTTACGGAAATAGCTTATTTGAGGTCATTGGGTTAATTAATTTTAATCGCTTCCGATTAGTGTTGGCAATTGGACAAAACATTAAAAAAATGCTATTTTCTGTCCTTTCTTTGAATTAATGTTGGATATTTTGTTTATATCTTCGGAAAACCAAACATTTCTATGAAGCTTGTATGAAAACTGATGAAGAAACCTTTATTAACAGTTTTAATGAAGGTAGTTTAATTGATGATGATCTGTCCCCTCCAGAACTGAAAATTGAAATTGTATTGGTTTTTTTTTGTGGACAATGAAATAACATTGAGCCTAGTGATTATTGTAAATCATTTTTCTAGGACAAATAAAAAAACTGGAACAGGATCAAATTTGCATCAGAATTTTCATTCATGCTACGGAAACAAAAACGCCTTCAAACATACCAATTCCATTAGCTGCATAACTGATTTTGATTTAACGCGAATTGGGAAAAATTATTCGCTTTTTGCATATTATGATGAAAACTGCTAACCGGTACAAATTTGTTCCTACCCCAACTATTATCCTGAGTGGTTTGGTTTCTGTCGGTTGCTTGTAGCAACATTATTGATCTAAAATTGGGTGGAATTATTCCCAAATAGCTATTTTATAATGTATTTTTTACCAGATAGGTAGTGCCAATTTGTTGAAATGTGTTTTTCGAGGTGTTGAACACGAGTTAGGGAGTAAAGACAAATAAAAAACAATGATTTTTACAACTGAAAGCAACATATTAAATACAAAAAAAACCATCTCTTCAGATTTCCCGTTTAAAAAATATAAAGGTGGCCATACATTAAACAAATAGCGTGTGCTAATTCGATGATTGTTTGATACTATGCTCGCCCACACACAATTCAAACATATTTCACGCGAACACAAACGATTGCTGGCAAAAATAGCAACTAAACAAAAAAAACCACCTCCACCCCGGCTGGGGTTGATTAAATGGCCTAAAATTTGCAAAGACAGCACCATACATCATTCCACAGATGGTTGTTTGTACAAAAAAATCGATCCCGACCGATGATGTAGACCACACTTATTTGTACAAATAAGATGAAAATTGATGAAATTCTGTCTCTGTGAATACAATTTGCATCCTGCATGGAACTGCTTGAATGATCGCATAAACGGTTTGAGTAAAGCGGGCCATAAACTACACCACATTTGTACAAATGCGATGAAATTCGATGACATTTTGTCGCTGTGAACACGGTTTGCATCTTGTATGACACTGTTTGAATGAGCGCGCAAACGGTTTGAGTAATATCGGTCGGGAGCGATTTTTTTTTGTACGAACAAACCAATGTGGCATGGTGTATGGTGCTGTTTGTACAAATTAAAAGCCATTTACTCAGCTTCAGCCAAGGTGGAGGTGGTTTTTTTGTATCGTGTGTGGTCGAGCATAGATGCAGACAGTCGTCGTAGAATCATCGGATTTGCGCATAATGTGGTGTATTGTATGGCCAGCTTAAAGCGTGATACGGTCAAAATTTGGTCAATATCAACTTGACGTATTTCTTTCAATTTTGCATTTAAAAAACCTGAACATCCCTCATTTTGAAGGTGCGTTTGTGTAGAATGTTGCTCCTATTTTGATTTTGAAATTCACTCTTCAGTTGTCAAAATGCCGTCCAAGGAAGAAGAGCAGCGTATCAAAATTTTACTCGCGCATCGCGAAAATCCAAGCTACTCGCACGCAAAGCTGGCACAATCGCTAAAAGTTGCCAAATCAACCGTTACAAATGTAATTAAAGTGTTTGGGGAACGTTTGTCGACAGCCAGGAAGTCTGCATCGAGGGGAAATCGAAAACCGGACGCCACTGAGACGACAAAGAGAGTTGCCGGTAGTTTCTAGCAAAACCCTAACCTCTCTCTTCGAGATGGCGCAAATAAGCTGGGTGTATCGTCTACAACCGTGCATCGAGCCAAAAAACGAGTCGGACTATCGACTTACAAGAAGGTAGTGACTCCAAATCGCGATGATAAACAAAATACGACGGCCAAAGCGCGATCCCGGAGGCTGTACACGACGATGCTGACGAAGTTTGACTACGTGGTAATGGACGACGAAAACTACGTCAAAGCCGACTACAAGCAGCTTCCGGGACAAAAGTTTTATACGGCAAAAGGAAGGGGAAAGGTAGCAGATTTTTTCAAGCACATAAAACTTTCAAAGTTCGCGAAGAAATATCTGGTTTGGCAAGCCATCTGTACCTGTGGCTTGAAAAGCAGCATTTTCATAGCTTCCGGGACTGTCATTACTGTCAACTAAGAAATTTACGTGAAAGAGTGTTTGAATAAACGTTTGCTGCCTTTCCTGAAGAAACACGGTTGTTCCGTACTGTTTTGGCCGGATTTGGCATCTTGCCATTACGGTAAAAAGGCCATGGAGTGGTACGCCGCCAACAACGTGCAGGTGGTTCCCAAGGACAAGAACCCTCCCAACACGCCAGAGCTCCGCCCAATTGAGAAATACTGGGCTATGGTCAAGCGGAACCTAAAGAAGAATTCAGCGATTCGGATTTGGAAAAGCGGATGCCTAACTGAATGTTTTTCCTGATCTTTATGCTAATTAAACTTGAAAAAGAAATTTAATTTGATTTTTTAAACAAACGATTTAACCGATTTACACGTGTTTCCCTTGCCCAAATTTTGACCGTATCACCCTTTATGTTTGTGCCGTGTGTGGTCAAGCATAGATGCAGACAGTCGTCGTAGAATCATCGAATTTACGCCTAATGTGGTCTAATGTATGGTCCACTTTAAATCTCTCTATCTCTAAAAACTGAAAAATAAACTTAATTGCTTTGATATTCAGAAAACTACATAAAATTGAACAAAGTTCCGATATTTTCTTGAATTTTGAATAAAAAAAGTAATGAAGCTTGACCAAAATTCTAATGAAAAATTTCCGGGTGCATTCCATCTATGTATGAAAAACTTAAGCTGAAACGCCCACCAACACATATCGGGGACTGCTGTAATTACAGCAGTCTTACTAAGTAGAAAATAATGAATAAATATGCAACTTTTCCATCGTCTCCAGCAGAACTCAAGTCAGAGATGGTTGTCGGTTGCCGGCTGCATTCAGCCTCAATTCACTTTGTGCAGACATCTCTCATTTGGCCAGTGGTGTGGCTGGTGGTCTAAGATCTTTATGACGATGCTGATGAGGATGGCTCGGTAAAGTGAAAAATTGCACTTTATATCCGTATGGATTTTGCGGGACCGGAGCAGGGAGTCTTCAGTGGAGCGAGGCGGAGCAAGGATTTTCCAAGTTCTTATTTGAAAAGTGCTTTTAGGATTTCCTCCAGAAAACTGAGGAGAAAAAGTCTTGGTGCACTAAGCATCCGGCATAGAGAGTCGGTGGGGTTGAGCTGAAGAAGTCTCCGCTGCTTGGTAGTAGAACTGGCACTCGTTGCCAGTTCCATGGATATTCAGCTTGCGGAAAGGGTTGAGATTTTTTTCTCCGGTTCGAACGAGCACACAGTTTTTATGCTTTGCCAGGATTGGACTTGAAAATTCTTGAAGGGGGAAAACGAATGTCTCGGGCTGTCCGGGAGTTTTAGGAGCTTAGCTGGGGAGCAGACTCGATACGGTTTCATTTGAGTTGTTTCGTAGAGTGGAAGTTGATTTGGAGGAAGGGAAAAAACTGTTGATGTGCACTGGAAAGCTTGAGATTTCCTTTTGGAGCCTTGTCGCAATAAGAATTTTCTGAAGAAGTAATGGCAAAGATAATGGAGGGAGAGAGCGGGAGGCAGAAAGCCAAGTGATATGCATCTGAAGCACGCGGTCTCCATTCTTGAGCCTCGGAAGCTTGGAAAAACCTCTCCTGTCTTTGCATAGGCGAACTTACCGGGAGACGACGAGAAAGAAGGCATAATCTCTGAAAGGAATCCTCATCGCCATGTAAGAGGAATAATTTGTCTGGAATAATAAGAATTTCCCAGATGGACTTTTGTATGCATGCAAATGGAAGCATATGTTTGTGTACAGATGAAAACTTCTTTTACTGGGATGCATTAGAACAAACAGAAAAAGCAACATCTTTTTGCCTGCAGAATGGTTTCCTCTTTTGCTTCAGAAATCTTTGGGCTTAGAGGGAAATGAATTGAGGCAAGTGTGCTGCAAATATTGACTCTAGGGATTCATATCCTTGCATGTGTTTTTTGTGCGAAATGTTGCAAGTTTGTTCGATTCCAAGCCATTAGGAGCACTCATCTGGGCCAGCCAGGCCGTAATGGTACAAGATGAAGTCAATAAAAAGACGTGATGGATGCATTGAACCCTGTACTTCTGAGGTTGGCATTTAATCTAGAAGATACTTTCGCAGTTGCAACAGGAGAGAGTTTGTCGATATAGGGTAACATTTTTTTGTTTTAAATTAATGGATTCTAGTATTTTTGCCAATCGAAAAGAGTTGCTACCGTAAGTTGCGGTCCGTAACTAGTCAGTTGCGTTTGTTTATTTTGTACTGCTTCTCTTATTCAAAAATTCCTAACAGAATGAAAACCTTAAACATTATTTTCCCCTCTTTGGGAGTTTCGAAAAAATCGAAGAGGGAGGAAGGTTGGTGTGACCAAAGATGAATTTCATATTTTTTCCGGCCTGATCGAGGCTGGTATAAAAGAAATTCGCATATTCCATGGTTCAAAATAACTTAAACGTTGTTGAAAATGACACTAGTCATACATTTGCAGCAGAGGTTCCAGGTGTCTTGATTTTTTCGGGATTTTTCCTCATTTTCAAGAGACCGTCCCGATTTTTTCAAAAACTCTCGAATTGTACTGATTCTTGTAGAACTGGTCTTTAAAATATCCTGATTCGTCCTGATTTCCAAAAAAAAACATTCCGATTATAATTAAATTTGTAGTTAAGCTATGAGAACATTGATTTTATAACATGTTATTTAAATGGTGTTTTTCGATGTGAACTGCAGAAGATAAGCCAAGAAGCTGCTCACTTAAGCCTAGTCCACACTAGGCGACTAAACTGCGATTTTGATAGCTGAGACACGTTTCACAACATGTTTCCGAAAACGTCTATAGACATGTCTGTAGACCACTGACAGTTCAAGAACAGTGATGCCATAGTTTTTAAACTCATGTGAATTTCTGAGAACAGTTCGGCAAGCAGTTCGCGAGTCCCCCAGCGTCTACATTTTGTTGATTTTTGGCTAGTGATAATCACCAAACAAGAGCTTACTCCAAAAAGAATGTTTTCCATCTTGGACAGACAAAATGAAACTAAAATCACAGTATGTATGCAATTTGAACGAAAAACAAATAAGTCATAAATAATTGGCAACCCTGTTTTTGGTGTTGTTTACATGACGATTGTAAACATGTCTCAAAGTCTCCCGACAAGTATGGGAGACCTAGATGTAAATATAAACACGTCTCAGCAACGAAGATCGCAGTTCAAGTCGCCTAGTGTGGACTAGGCTTTAGATTGCATAAATAAGGGCATTTACAGCACCTGTATTTCGCCTTTATTTATGTGATCTTAGCTGAGCTGCATATTATTTCCATGAATCTAGTGGTGTCCTATAAACCTTGATTATACATATGTTCACGTGTAAATTTCATTTCTTTTTATGCGACGAAAACTACACCAATTGCGCGTTATCCGACACCTTATTCGTACCTATCGGAAGCAGGGTTAGTAAATTTCGCCCGTCACGCTTGACCTGACTAGTTTTGTTTCATCAATCGACCGGCACTGTACTCAATTGACGGAACCTCACTATTCGCATGACGGATAAAACACGACAATAATCAACATTTCTCCGTCTTGCGACTGACGACTGGCGAAGCTCTACACATGGTCAAATTTGTTTTGATTATTTTTAAAACTCACCGAAAAACGTCGATAACTTCGAAATTTAAACAAACGCGGTGATAAAACCAAAAATCCAACATGGTCAAACTCATCCTGCGAGTGACTGGCAAAGCTCTTCACACTTCAATCGGCTGCTGACGGCAGGTGCAACAGGTCAAACCTATGTACTGTTAAACAGAGGTGCCAGGTGTCCTGATTTATCAGGATTTTTCCTGATTTTCGAGAGACCATCCTAATTTTTCAAAAACTCTCGAGTTGTCCTGATTTTTAAAAACTTGTCTCTAAAATATCCTAATTTGTCCCGATTTTCATTCAAACTTCTTAAATATGATCGAATTTGTAGTTGAACTATGATAAAATCAAATAATTAGGTTATAAAATAGTTAAACCCATTTGACAAATGGTAATCTTCGGTTCAGATGATATTTAAATGGTGTTTTTCGATATAAACTACAAGGCAGCCAACAAGCTGCGTACTGTTGTTGCATAAATCAAGGCGTTTGCAGCACCTGTATTGCGCCTTTAGTTATGCAATCTAAGCAGAAATCCTTTTTTTTTTTCATTAATCAAGAGGTGTTCTGAAAAATCCTGATTTTTAACTTCGTGTTGCCCTGATTTTTGACGAAACCACCTGGCACCCCTGTTGTCAAATTACTTTTTCAAATGGCCGATTTAATAATTTACTATACCTAGTTTGGTTAGATATTTAACAACAAACTTTAAAATAGATGAGCCTCCAGAGCACTCCCTATGTTGATTTCAGTTCAATATTGTGTATCGTAATTGATCGTTTGTTTAAAAAAACGTCTAAACATCGTCGATCAATCTCAGAGATTTTTTTCCAGTGTTTGCAAAAAAAACTCGCTGTCGCGCTCTTATAGCCCCAGTGATTCCTCACCCGGCTACTATGTGTCTTATTTCCGTGACACGAAACCTAATAACTTCGTCGAATTTCACAAATACTTAACTAACTTAGTATCCAAACCACCGACTTCTATCGTTCGCTTTCTCAGTCAAAGTTTGACTAATTCTCCCCTTGATCTTCTTGTCGTGATTTTACGAATCTCAATTCAGAGATTCACTTAAACACGTCTGTCGCTCACAAGAATAGTTCAATGACTGACTTTGTTTTGTTTGTTTGCCTAGTGTTGCCAAAATAGCAAACGTTGCCAATGAAATTTATTTTATTTCATCTATCTTCAGTGTTGCCGAATACAACTATTATTTTAGTTTATTTTAATTAAATTTGATTTCTTTTCTTCATATCTTCCATCTCATCCCTACACTTCTCTTTCTTGCTTCCTTTCTTTTTCTTCTTACTTTTTTTATATCTTAGGGTGGTTCGTGATCTCATTACTGTACAAGTCAGAGAGAGAACCAACTGTAGCTTAGAATTTCGGTTTTTTTTAATATTGGAAGTGTTTTTATCAAGCTAGATTACTTCATAATCATATAAGCCAAATATTAAATAATATGAAAAATTATCTATGTTTAAAAACTTATTTTCTTCTTAGCTTTTCGCTAAGCTCCACTCGCCTATAAATTGCAAAAGCTAGAAAACATTAATGGTTGCAAGAGGTACCGAACTGATTATTTACAGTTTCTTTAAAATCTGTTCTTTGGAAAATTTATAAAACTGTCTTCGTTAATTTTGTCAAGTTATGGATTGTTTAAAAGTCTTGCTAAATAACCGCTCGAATATACCACCAACCTAACTGATCCTTTAGGAAAAGAATACATGTGTACAAAATGCACAGAATGTGTAACGTGATACCTACTGGTTCATTGATCTTTGTTTTTTCGCTAACGGTCGTTAATTGACGTTTTGTTTTCGAAAATTCCTGCCAGAAAAATAAGCAAGTCCTAACTTTCTTGCTGATCGGACCTTGATGCAGCTGTTTGCGATCGATTTCCATCGAAAGGTGCAGAACCAATCGTCTCAACAACGGCAAGGAGGAGAAAGAAATTAAATTCGGCACCCGTCGAATCGTCCAGTCATCTCAGACGAGCGAGGATCTATCATTCCGAATGATGTTACTCGGATAGGTTGAAAATAGAAAATGTAGTAACAACTCGCCGAGATCGCCATGTGGTTTCCAGCAATTTGGACAAACATTTACACAAAACACGACACGGAAGGGGGTTGTCCTTCGGGTGCCGATCGCCATGGAACGGATTCAATTTGCGAAAAATACACACAGGCGGACAATGGATTTTCGGGAATCCTTTCAGCGGATCGGACCGGCTCCAGATCGAATCCTTACACGAATCCTTTGCCTGGATGCCTGGAAAAATAATCGCAAGCACCTTTAACAATTGGTGAAAATCTGTTCCAATATTTGCATCTGCCTAAACAGACGGAACGAATGGCTGCTCGTCCCGGGTACAGCTTAATCCTGTTGGTGATATGGGCGAAAATGTACTTAGAGCTGGTGGCAGATCCTTATAAAATGGTTTCTCAGATCGATTTGCTTATGGGTTCCAAATTTTTCGTTCTTAGAGAAGTGTCAATTTTTCCTATTTTTTTTTCATAGGTGCAGAAAGGACACTCTTTTGAAAATCATCTGAGCCAAAAAAAGCAAAGGAACACTCGAATAAACACTATCCGGCGAACTTTAGGACAGTGTAATCGAAAAAGATATTACCATCAAGACGCCATTCACCGCCCAGACACCATTTACCGCCCAAAATAACCCTTTTGTGTGTATTTTAAAAAAACCGGGATGTTTTCTCCAAATAGAAGACCTGTGTTCTGTGTCGGCATCATTTTTCGACCATTTCACTGAAAAAACATCACTTAATTATGCTAACTATAGCCAGAAATAAAATATTTGGTTTTTCGTTTCCGGTCAAATTATTGAATTCGACGCCTGTTAACGAACTAAGCAGTACTGTACTCCTAGGGCAAAAAGGGTTTTTGTTTACTAGATAGTACCTTTTGGACCTAAAATCGACTTGAAACGATAGTTTTATTTTCGTAGAATAGATTTGCATAAAAAAATTTTCGATTTTTTCAATAGTTGTTGTTTTTTGAAGCGTTTAGTGATGGGCGGTAAATGGTGCATAAAAAGAAGTGTGGGTTCCTAATGACTGGTCACGCACAATTTCTTTGTTTTAAACGCATGTATTGTGTCAAATGTGTAAATTGTAAGAAGCATTTAGTTTGATTATGTTAGAAAATGATGTTTTATCGCTGAAAGTAACCGGTTACTTGAGGTTGTTTGCCGTGAATCATCATTTTGTCAGTCAACGAACTTTGTTAAAATTTGTACTAAATTTGCGGAAAAAATTTCACAAAATGTATTCTCTAAAGAACCAAAATATGGTTTTGACACCTCGTTGTATGGAAAATACTAAAAAGAACAGTTTCCGTGTTGTTTAGATAGTTTTTCCTTGAGAAAACATTATCGATACCCGAAAAAGTCGAGTGGGCGGTAATAGGGCCAGTTGAACACCCCAAAGTTTAGTTAATTATTTTGAAAAGCGTACATTTTTCGCATTCCACTAAATTTTTTATTTAAAGTAGAGCAGTTTTGGGATGTATTGGAAAAGAAAGCGAATAAAAATCTGCCGTCGTTTTTTTATTACACATGTTTGAAGTTGAAAAGCCGCTTAACTGGGCGGTGAATGGCGTCTTGATGGTACGTTGATCTTTTTTAAAGTTCCAAATTTGTGTTATGAAATTTTTGTAATATTCTTATCACATTTAAGGATGCCGGGCAAAGTCTGTTTTCGTGTAGACTTTGACACAGTCCAAACACGAATTTATGGCAGACAGTGTAAGTTGTTCTCATTTTTTTTTTGCTTTTCAGAGCGATCAAGTTCACACTTTTGGCCTGTTTGTATTTGCATTTCTCTTTTCGTACCCTTTTCACATTGCAATCGGTTTCGGAAGACTCCGGATAGCCGGTCGCAGGTATTGATTTCCTCTGACCGCAACGACAACAACCCTTCAAGTAGCTTACACACCTTCGCCCAGGTTTCTACCTACTGTACTATTTATGGTTCATGGTTTATTATCAATGGGAATGCTGATTATGCAGTTTCCTCTTGGCGAGGGATTTAAGCGAGATTCGGTTAATGAAAAGAAATGGGAACGCAATGAAAGCAAAACTGTATCGCTTCTTGGTCCTTTATGTGCGGGACGACATGTGAAGAAGGTTTGGGCTAGTTTCGAGCTTGATCGGCTCTCATTGAAAGAAGCTTGAAACAAATTTCTCGGCTTGCATGGTTTGAAAAATGATGCCATTGTTTAACCCGAAAAAGAGGATTTTGAAAATCCCTAATGACCTGGAAACAATGCTTTGAAAACATAATTTGGTTAGTTCGGTTTCTTAGTTCGTATACATTTCTAACGTCATGTTTAGATCTTAATGGTTCAATAAGAAATGCTTCGGCATAGTCTTATCACATGACTTTTCATCCCATTATTGGTTTGAAGATCGCTGTTCAACAACTTAGAAGGGGTTAAGATTATCCACTATTGACAACACTTCCCCAATGGTTTCCAATCAGTTCGACTGGCAACAATTCCAGTGAAAACTACGAATTCACTCTTCGTCGATTCTAGAACAATAGCGAATTGACGTACTTTCTCACTCTGTTATTGTTTACATTTGCCACGAGGTTTCGTCTGTCCAGATCAATCGCCGCAGAGTTCGGCCATCGCGAGTGAGTTTCAACACTTTTCATTTGTCGGTTGGTCAACTTTTATCATTAAACTCTTTACTTTTCGTTCAAAACAACAACGGTTATGCCGTTTGGAAATGGGATTGGAAAATTGAAGCAACCAACGGCTGATTTGAAAGTCTGTCATTTTTTTTTGTTTCGATTATAGTCGTTTTAACACCTTTGTGTCATTGACTTACATCAACGATGCAGTTGGCGGACAGCCATTGAAAAACTTATCCGATACAACTGAGATCGATGTTTACTCTGGGGCTCGAACTCACGGACATCGGCTCAGGAAGCAACTGACTTGCCAACTGAGCTGTATCACAAGCCCAAAAAAATCTGTCACCCATTGTCTAGGTGTGCGTCACTGCGAAAATATTTCTGCGTGGAAATTATTTGCACAGGAGTCTAATGATTGGCCTATCTAAGATTTAGTGCTGCTTTGAACATTCGAAATACCAAAATCCCTCAATAAGAACATTTTTAAATTTTCTCTTTCTTAGAGATGCGTCATCTTAAATGTACTATTTCAACATACTGGTTATTTTCCAAATAACCATTAAACATTCAAGATGGCATAAAGAATCGCGCCCCGGGCAGCGCGTTTCTGTTCAAACAAGTTCGCGATTAAACTGATCTAATGGCCATTCATCAATGCCTCCGATCCGCTTTTATTCCTGGACATAATAAGATAAATTTCCCGGTTTAAATTATCTCGCCGCAATTAAAAGCCCTTCCAGTGCGTTCGAATGTGCCAGGCATACAATAAATACCCATCCCGTCTGTCTCACTTGGTTTTAGGTGAACTTTCATCCCCCCTCCCCAAACTCACGATGGAGCTGCATCATAGTCATTTTTCTTTCAGAAAACCACCCAGCACCCTCCCAGTGATAGTGGGTTGCATTGCACAAATGCAACGAAGCAAATGTGCCACAGTTCCTCTACTGATCCACCACACCAGCTAGCAGCACCAACTCGATCGAAATGGTAAAGTCCAAAAACTTGGAACCGGAAGCTGAGCCTATAAAAAAACGCAAGCACACATACAAACATTGTACATTGGAAGCACACGTACACACACCCAACCACCCTCAATCAGCGGAAGGACACGCACAAGCGAATGCCCAAAAACTACTAGTAGGTATATTTCGACCGTCAGATTGTGTCTGTGTTATTTCATTCGCGAATACAAAATCCCCAAACCACGGCCCTGAAAGTAAATAACAAACGGGGCCATCCTGCCATCCGTCCATCCATCTCCGTCCTTCGGTGACGACGACGACGACGGCGGCGACCGTTTCATTTTCTCGCTGAACTTTCAAAACTGGACTCTCGAAAAAAGAAGGGACAAAAACCACAGCAACAGAAATCCCGTTTCCCCTTTTAAACCCTGAACTGGCAGCACCCAAACGCAGCAAAACTGCAGTGTCCGACTTCTCTTCGAATGCACTTTTTCCACTTCCGTCCACTCGGATGATGGAGTGGACATATAAGCATCCCGTGTTGGCGGACCCTGCCAAAGACCGCCGCTGATTCGTCTAACCAAGATGGCAGGTGAAGGGCGCCAGTGTTGTCAGATGATCGATTCAGAACTCGCAGAATTGTTTTTTTTTTAATTTGGCATCTTTTTTTTAATTCCGATTCATTGGACATGGGACTTTACTAGTTAAATATCTTTTTTGCAAAAGAATTTTAAAGTGGTAGACAATGTTCATTTTTCTGTCTACTTAAAGGAATATTTTCAGGAGGTATATTTTGTGGAAGGGATTTTTTGCCCGCCCACAGGTGTTCAAGGTGGCCTTAGAAGGTGTATTTCGATAAGCAGTGGGCGAAATGCGGGGCACAATTTACAACAGATCCAGTCAACTTTTCTGCTTTACTGATTCCATTGACTTGTTCAGGACTCGGTAGATCATCAACGGTGGTGAAGTAGATCTACCAAGAGCTGAAACGCGAAGCAGAAAGGATAGGATATTACGTCTAAGACAAAGTATAAGCTGGCCTGCGGGTCCGACGAGGTGAACGACCCCTCGTCGCTTTGTTTACATTAAGTCTTAGCTATCATTGGATGTAAGTGTTACTTTTGTAATCAGGTGTTATCCGGAAAAATGGATCTCGAACAGAAACGTAGCGCTGTGATTGCCTTGTTCCTAGCTGGCAAACGGCAGAAGGACATAGTTCGTGAGCTGTCCGATATAAGTGCGCGCAGAAGTTTTGTATACCGTACAGTTAAAAAATACCTGGAGACCGGAAGTGCCAAAAAACGGTATGGTGGGGAACGCCGACCTACTGTGGTGACACCTGCCATGGCGAAGATCGTCAAGAAGCGCCTTAAGAGAAATCCTCGTCGTAGTGCCACTAAATTGACAGAGGATCTCAACATATGGGATCGAAGTCTCCGTCGGATCCTGAAAGATAAACTTCAGACCAAGCTTGAAGACCTTACGGTGAAGCAGAAACAAGAACGGGTAAAAAGAGCAAAGGCGTTGCTGAAGAGGGCCTCAGAAGAAAGGTTGAAGAATATCGTGTTTACCGACGAGAAACTCTTCACCGTACAGCAGTTCGTGAATAAGTTTGGTTGCCAGACAGATCACGAAGCCATGCCGACTTACTGACGGCCACCCGGCGACAGAAACCAGCATCGGTGATGGTTTGGGCCGAAATCACCCGTGATGGCCGGACTCCGCTGGTTTTTGTCCCTGAAGGAGTGAAGATCAACCAAAATACATATCGGAAACTAGATCTACAGAATGTCGTCGAACCGTGGGCATGTCGACATTTTGGTCCCAGGAATTGGGTTTTCCAACAGGACTCGGCGCCGGCTTACAAAGCGAAGAAAACCCAACTTTGGATTGCGCAACATTTTCCAGGGTTCATTTCGAGCTCCAAGAGGCCGGCGAGTTCGCCAGACCTGAGCCCTATGGACTTCGCTGTTTGAAGTATGTTGGAGGCCGAAGTCTGCTCTAAGAAACATGAAGATGTGGAGGTTCTGAAGCGACATCTCGTGACAACCTGGGATAAAATACCACAAGAACACCTGCGGGCCTCATACGATGCGTTCCTCGACCGTCTGCGGCGAGTGCTTAAACTCAAGTGCGAACATGTCGAACTTTACCAGTGAATTTCGAAAAAGTAATTTGTTTTCAAGAGAAATTGAATGAATTTGAAATAAAAAGTTGTTGTTTTGATCAATTTATATGTTTATTGTACACTTGCTAAGCAAGTTTCTTGAAAGTACACCTCTCAATCTACCCCTTTATCCACTTCCAGACGAGTCTGGGCCCATAACCTGTTGAAAACTAAGTTGCAACGCAAGTTTCAGTGGTGGAATAGAGTTGATTATGTATTCACTTTATCAATAAGGCCCTTACTTAGCTACCCACAGCACTATCGGTCGTCAATACGCGAATTGCTCAATCGTGGGTTTCAACAGTAGGTTTGGATTTATCTCCGAAAAGTAACTTCGAGATGATTAACCCCTCTGCTGTCAGACACAAGAACCAACGAAGCTTACCACCAGAGGGCCGCCAGCTGCGCTCTTTGGCAGCATACAGTCTTGGTAACAATATCGAAAAAATCCAGCCCGAACGATCCAAATGATACGTTGAAGGCCGGTCAAATGACACAGGCTGATCCTCGTTCACTCTTCCAAAAACCACCAAAGCGCTAATATTATAGTCCGGTGGAAACCCTTTTAAATTCAACCATGTTTGTGAATTTGGAGAAGAGTTGTTTTGTTGGACACTTTTGAAAATGGACATCAGGTTAGCCAGTGGACTACCGAGCTCCCTCGGCTTAAATGCACACTCTCATCCTTGTTTGTCCTCGTATCAGGGCCAGCCTTGGAAGCAGAGGCCACGAATTTCTGGGTCTGCCTCTTCTTCGATGCCCTTCTGGATTCCATTCAAGCGCCTCCCTGCAAACCTTGTTCTCATCTTTTCGCAGCATGTGTCCGAACCATCCCCACTTACGTTCCCGAAGCTCGATCTCTAGCGCCCTTTGATGACACCAGCGATTCAGTTAAATTGCCAGGCCACCAAGCGCGGAAGATACTCCGCAAGCGATTCACAAACACTTGCAGTTTTCGCGTCGTCACCGCATATGTGCACGAACTTTCACACCCGTACAACAATACGGATTTGACGTTTAAGTTGAAAATTTGGATTTTCGTTCGTTCCTCAGACTCATAAACGCAAATCGGGCCTTTTCGATCCGGGTTTCGATGTCTTTTTTGGTACCACCATCAGGCGTTATCTGGCTACTAAGACACAGCATTACCTAAACTTGTTGCCCAGCTACCATGAAATTAAGGAATTTACAGCGCTGATATTTCTATCAACTTGGTCTTTCCAACATTGATTTTGAGATTTGCTGCTTTGCAGCTTTCGGTAAGATCATCGAGTTTGCTCTGCATGTCTTGTTGTCTTTGGGCGAGTCAAACAATATCGTTAGCCAGGTCAAGGTCGTTTAACTGTTACATTGTCGAAGAATTCCACGGCAATCCTTGGTTTGGTCTACAGTCAATCGATCCAGTCATGATCTCGTCCATTACGATGAGAAAAAGCAGCGGTGATTATATACATCCTTGTCTCACCCCAGCAGTTACCGGAATTGCACGAAAATGCCTCGTACTGTGCTTCGAAGACATGGACTAGTTTCTCTGGGACTCCTTGTCGTCCCAGAAAATGTTGTGGTTAAAGTCTGATCAGGGCCCGTTTGACTTAGGGTGAAAGTCTGCCTTTAAGGCATGTTCGTCAGGGAAGTCAGCGTTATCCTCTTGCCATGGGTGAATGCATTCTGGAACGTCCTGTTAAGTTCACCAACGGAATTCGAGGTTTCGTGATGTCCGAAGGGCGACCCTTTCCTTTGCGTGTGGATTGAATCGTTACAATTTTTCTACAGGATATCGTTCAGGTCAAATTTGCACAGGGCAAAAGTGGCACATTTTGATTATGAACGTAGACGAAAATTTTCCCAAAAGTTATTCTAGTTATAAGGCTTTTCTCGAAAACCTGTGAAAGCGTAAATATTAGCTGAGGTCAATGAACTATGTTTCAAACAACATTCCAATCTTCGTCAGATATTACCTCAATTCATTACCGAAGTAGAGATTTCACGTGCTATTGGCAACTTTGCCGATGACGCCAAAACACAAAAGCTGACCAACGAGCGTCATCATTGCATTGGCAGCACCAACATCCTCGCGATGTCCCACAGAATACACGGGCGGGGGTTTCCTGGACTACAGTTGAGGTGAGCGCCAACGAGAGCAAGGATCTCTCTGCCTGTTTCACCGGTACCAGTCGCTCACGCTCACTCTTTCTCTCTTTCGCATCCGACGTGCCCCCACTTTGTCGATCTAATAGCCTGTCAATCTTGTACACAGCTTCCAGTTTTGTTTACTCACTCCCATCCCCCTCAGCTAAACACCATCGAACGGACATTTCGCGAACGCGAAATCCGCTGTTCTAGTTTGGTCAGGACCAAGTTTTTTTTTGCTCCCTTGACGTTTCCCCCCATCCCCCATTCCGAACCGCCTTTTTTCACTTGAATTTGTGAATGCAACGCCGATGCACTCTATTCAGTGAGATAGATAGAAAACTTCATGGCAGTACCCGAGTGCTGCACACATTTGATTCTATTCAATTTCGTTCGTCCAGGCCTCGCGCGCTCACTCAACACAAACTTGGTTCCTCGCTGTACATAGGCCGCAGATTTTTTTTCTCGTCTTGTTTAATTCCCGAAGCGCCTTCCCTGCCCATTGGACGTTTCCCGGACCCATGCCTCAAACTAATGCAACCGGGCCAGATAGGACTTCCGGTATGGTTCGCTCCGACACAGGTCAACCACTTATTACATAGAATTTTGGCATAGACATAGGAGCGCTGGTTGGCAGCAGAGAATGCATTTTTGCATCGGCCGAAATGGCAATTGCTGCATGTAGTAGGTGGACCCCCGGCAAGCTGCTGTGCCGAGAATATCGATCGAATTGCATCCCGGGAACAGCGCAAAACAACTGCAGCTCCAGTACCATCAGTAGCGAAAAAAAACCATACAATGGCTGTTCGCGAAAATGTTGAAGACTTCTTCCTTCGTCGTTGAACGTCACACTCCTGCTCAGATCGGAATGGACAGTGCATTTTTTCCCCACCTGATTCTTCTTCGTCCGCGTTCCTTCAAATATTCGCCTGTATAATGCGGTATTTCAGGCGATGACGATGATATAGGACCGAAGCCGTCGCCGAATAATTGTTCATCCGTGCGGTTGAACGCTTTCGCGAAACTGCATCCCGCTTTTCCCAATTTACTTCGTTAGCTTGGTTCCTCGAGAGAGATTTTCCAACGGATGCAAGAAAAAAGAAAAAAAAGGAACCCGTTATAAAATTAGTGCAATTTACTGTAAGGGGAATTTTGTCCGATCCCCACAAACTCCACATTGAACGTCAACAGAAAAAAAATGAGGAATGAAAATCCGATGGAAAACTTAATTCGGTTCAACCGGCCGCCATTTGAGACGAGACGGTGTCTCCTGGGCTCTTGGCAACCATATCAAAGCGTGTTGCTGCAGTTTTCCAAGTAACGAAACAAGAAGCAGCCCGGCAGTAAACGGAATTTCGTTTGCCGATGCACCTGATGAGGCATGCTCGGCGAATCGAGAACGTGCTTGGTCTAGCATGAAAACAGGATTTTTCGATAACTTTGCTTCCTAGGTTTCGACCAGGGCAGCTTTCAAAGATACTGGTTCGCCGTCGTTGTGTTTCTTTTTTTGAATAAGTTTACAAAATGTTTGACATAATTAACGAAGCTTTCGAATCTTCAAAGACGATACGACCGTTTGAATATATTTTTTTTAATTTCAGTTAATATTTTAGCGATTGTAGAGGATTGAATCCAACTGTGTAAGTTGAAATTTCAGGGACTAGAAGTTGTCTGTGGAATGTCCCGCTGTCCCGCTTTTTCCTCAAAATGTCCCGCTTCTTTATGGAATTTTTTTTACAAAGTTCACTGACTTACACTGGGAAAAATCGTACTTTACCCTCAATTTTAATTCATTGCATTGGTTCAACACAAAAAATCTTACGAATACGTCGTTTTCTCACATCAAGCAACACAACACAAAAGTTTTTCTGATACATATTTTTTTCTCAAAACAAGCTTGAATTTTTCAGAAATCGCATAAGACAATACTAAATAACTCTTAAGTTGAATTAAGAATCTTATTCAGTTTAACGCTTTTGGAGAGCGTTCAACCAATACAATGGTAATAAATTTTACATAAAGAAAAAAAAAATATTATTTAAGAAGCTTCCAAATTATCCAAATGATGGATCTAAACTTTTCGACAGAATCTTAGTTAAATGTCTTTTTATAATAAACCACCTTTTTCGACTCAGTTTTTCAAATTATAAAATGATGCGAGTTTTCAAATTAAAAATATATTTGTTACTCCACAAAGGTTTTTACGCGATATAAAATCCGCCGTTTATGCGTAGGACTTGAAATATTTCTCTCATATAACGTGAAAAATAACCATGTTTATTTAAAAAAAAAACCGTGTAAATAGAAGTCATGTAAGGAAAACTAAGCAAAATCAATCCGATTTAAAAAAATCCTAAGTGTACTTTTAATGAATAGGGGAGAATGAGGATACTTGATCCCTGGGGATACTCGATTCCTTAGCTATATCTCCAAACTGGAATGTCGTACAAAGATCAAATGTTCTAGAAAAATGTGGCAAATGAAACAAAACAGCAATGGTTGAAGCTCAAAAAATTTTAACAAAATAAGTTTTTGGGTTATTGAACTTTGTTTGAAAAATTTCCCAAATTTGACTTGAAGATCTTTTTTCATCGTTTTAAAATATTTCTAACTTGGAAATATTATAACGAAAATATTTATTCCAATACATCAATCTTTCGAGTGTAAAATGAACTTCAAAATACAATATTTTCAAAGCGATGGAAAACTCCCAACTTTTTTCAGAAAAAGTTTCTAAAATGATGATTTTGGGTACAATTGATCCCTAATATGTGGGTACAAATGATCCCGGTATATTCTTCTTCTCAATGAATCGTGGTCATTGCTGATTACGAGATTACTAATATTTATCCAAAAGCTAATATTCATCCATCAATTATCTGAAGAAAAGGGCTAAAATAATTGATTTTCTCTTGTTTATAAAAAATTGCACCCGTAAGTATGCAATGTCATAAGGGTTGAGAATAAGCTATAGAACAAACATGACCAAAATAATCAATTAACATTCTATCTTGGGGTTTTGTTTGATTTTTTCCATGGATAAGGGCTTCCTGAATAAGGGATCAAGTCTCCCTTAACTTCAAAAATATCGCATTTTTTTTACTCCCACGAAAATGCTTTTAGTTCATCTACGGGTTCAAGTTTCGTTCTAATTTTAGGAGCATAGAAACTTGAAGTTACACGCTGTCAGAAAATGTAAAAAAATGCGAGTTGCAAAATTTTTCCAAAAAGATATGGTGAAAATAAGAAAAGGGGATCAAGTATCCCCACTCTCCCCTAACTTTTGCTGGTACGTGTAAGTTTGGCGCTTCAATTAAGTTTTTTTTAAGTTTTTTAAATGTCCCGCTTTTTTGTCGTTAAATGTCCCGCTTTTTTCTAAAAGTATCTGGCAAGCCTAACATATACTCAAGAGCATACCAGATATTCAAGAAAGGAAGATACGTGAACCCAAATACTATCGGACAAAATGAATGACATTCAGTGTCAACAACAGATGAGTACACTTGACACTTTTTCATTCCTGTAGAATTAAAAGTAATAACAAGTTCAAGACTCACCAACTGTAGCTCAGCTCATAGCTCACTCCTTTCATTAAACACCTCTAAAATTTCTTTTAACTCTTCCATTAATCTTTATCATTTTTTTAAAGTTGTATTCTTTCTCCAGGAATGTACCTTTTCACCGATGTGGCGAAATAGGAGTTAAAAAAAGCACCACCTGGACGTCGAAAATAAATAATACAGTTCTCAAAAGTTCATGATCAGTAGAATCGAAATACTAACAAAAAATTAGATCCAAAGTCAAATAACAGCGACTTAATTTAGGTTAGCATATTATTATGCTATTTCTTTATATCATTATGCTATTTATATAATGCATTTTCGTATCTGGCACCGGTTTTAATAAAAACGACAAAGCCCCAAAAAGACGATTTTTGGCCAAAAATATTTTTTCGAAATAACACTAGATCTGAACGTTTTATGCATTTTTAAGACATTCGACATCAAAATTGAAATTTTGATTTTTCCGATTTACTTTGGTAATAAACTCGAAACTTTGAGCGCTTTGAGGCACCCCTAATTCAAATTCAGTTGAGCCGAAATTTAGCGCAGGTCAGTTTTTTGGGCCAATCTACAAAATGCATATCGCCGGATTTCGAAATCAAAAATGACCCTTTTTGCTGCCACCCTTATGTACATTCGAAGCAACCAAAAGTCACACATGTATCTTTTTAAACTAAGGTTGCCAGATTGCCCGGTTTTATTCGGGCTTGCACGGATATATTTAATACAAAATTTAACTAAAGTCCGGTCCGGCCCGATTGCCCGGATTTCATTAAAAAAAAGCCCGGATTTTGCCCGCATTTATTCACTTTATTTGCCTGAACAAACAAAAAAGCGTTTTAAAAACATTTTAAGTACGCGTCCAAAACGAAATTTTTCGACCAAGTTTTAAAATTAATCATGGAAGGTTTTTTAAGCCTAAAATACAATTCAAAAACTGCTGATGAAAAAAATTCCTTTTTTCATTTTTTTTTTTGTTGATTTGTGTTGAGAAATTCCTGGGGTTTTGACCAAATTTGCAAGAATAATGCCAGGATTTTTGGTCGACAATTTTGAAATCAAATCCCCGAATTTGGCGGGATTTTTAATCTGGCTACCTTAACTAAAGCGCGTGCCTCCACAACCCGAGTTTCGCTGAACAAAGGTTCCAAAGGAAATTGGTACCAAGTTCTCTCGAATACGAGCATGAATGTTACGAAAAGTTTCTCAAATAGCCTTCTTTGTGGCATGTCATTCGCATCACTCAGTATTAAAGCTACAAATAGGGCCCAAAAAGCCTTCTATGGACATTACAAAAATTAAAAATAACGGTGACAAAATGTTCCCTGTGACATTCTAGATATTTAGATATTAGTGTTGAGAATATGAATAGGTAAGCTCACAACACAAGCGATAACAATCGCTAGCACAACTGACGATCGATATTGTTAGCTATGCGCAGGGGTGCCAGGTGGTTTTGTAAAAAAATCAGGACACAGCGAAGAAAAAATTGAGAATTTTTCAGGAATCCTCTGAATCTTGGAAATGCAGCTCTGCTTAGATGCAGCTCTGCTTAGACTGCATTAATAAAGGTTAAATACAGGTGCTGAAAACACCTTAATTTATGCAACAGATGTGAGCAGCGTTCTGGCCGGCCTGTAGTTCATATCGAAAAACACCTGGCACCAAGGTTGCCGAAATCATGAAAACATCATAAATAATCTGTACTTTCACAGAATTTGAAGCAAGTTTTCATCACAGATTCTGTGTCACATAACACAGAATTTTGGAAATATTCAAAGATTTCGCAATTTTATTTATATTTAGTAAATACGTTTCTCCAAACTTTGTGAGTTACATGTCAACATATTTTTTTTTATTTTAAATTTAGTTTTGGAGAAAACTTGATAACATTGGTAGTGATTACTGATTTTTCTCAAGAAAAATGTAAAAAACTCAATTTTTCATGGATTTTTAAAGAAACTCACTATTCCCATTCCTGAAAACCATCACAGAATTTTTAGGTGAAATCACAGAAATTCAGAATTTGTTCCGCAGAAACACAGAATTTTTTTTTCAGTAACCTTGCCTGGCACCTCAGGTTGTGTGTCAGTCTAGAATGAACCCTTGAGATGTGCTATTCTATTCTTTATTTTTATTTATAGAGGATTTCAACCAACTTGGCCATTCGTCCTCTAAAACCCCCTAAGATGTGCCGTTCTTAGAGCCGTTCCTTCCTTTGAAGGGAGTGAGGAACAGGGTGGATAACTCCCTAAGCAAATGAATGAAAATGTTATCGCCCAGACATCTAGCTTATCATTCCCGAACTATTTATTGACTCCTCTGTGTGCATTCCCTATTTGAAAAGCGCCATCACTATCAGCGGTATAATCTATAACTATTGAGATGATGTTTTATGGAAGGGAGCCCAACGATATTCATCGAGTTCATCAGTGGTATTGAGCCGTAGGGCAAAGAAGTATTCGATATGGTCGATAGGGCAAAGAAGTATTCCATATGGCCGATAGGGCAGAGGTTTTCGATTAGCCCATTGGGCATGGATATTTGGTAAGCCCACTGGGCAGAGGTAATTCATAAGCCACCAGCGTTGTCAGATCTACGGATTTTAAGCATTTCTATGGAGCTACGGACCGATACTCAAAATCTACGGACTTTCAGCATTTCCTTCGGATTTTCTACTGTTTATCGAAAAAATTAACGGGATTCTGCGGATAAACGAAAATTCTACCTGACGACCAACAAAAAAAGATTATCAAGTTTAATTTTGCCAAAATCAGTACTTTTTTCGATTTTCATCAAATCTACGGACTTAGCAGTTTGCAATCTGACAACGCTGAGTCACATAAAGCCTAGTCCACACGATGATGAATCTATGGTGGTCTCACTTTGGCAAAAAGTAGACGAGGGTTGGAGGCGGCGGTGGGGGCGAAACGCAGCCGAAGCGAAAACATTCTTCCGGCTGAGTTCCGGGTAAGCAAAGCTGGAAAGCGTTGAACCAATAGACGACGGTGCCAGTTTTGTCAGTAGCAGTGAGTAACATGAATTATCCATTCCTTTGTAACAAATTTATGCTTATTCACACTGTTTTTTCCAAGAGCTAAGAGTCTGGAAGCAGCAGAAAGTCATCGAATTGAATGGATCCTGCAGGAACAACTGATCTTCATCGAGATGAAACAGCTGCTTCAGGAGCATCCCCATCGCTGCTCCAGAAGATTCAATTGAGTAATCCGGATCTGATGGGTATCATTTGGGAAAACCAGATGGAGTTTTGACCCTTTTGAACGAGGGAACCGGTGCAGTGTCGTAGTGCATGATGTAGCCTCGACTGCCGCTTCGATGGTGAACACCCTGAGTTCGGCCTTGATGCCATCGATCGGACAAGCAACATCCGGTTTAGGATTATGATTGTTTGGTGCATCCTCAAAAGATCCTTCCTATTATCACGGTTAATCACAGCTATTTCGGAGCATCCGAAAAGTGCGGAGTGTGTTGTAATTAAGGAAATAAACTAAATCCCAATTTGATTTTAAATCTTTTGATCTTTGGTCTACGACATGCACAGACATACATAGACTTTTCTTCTTTGATTTTGTATCTCAAACACCTGGCATCCCTGGACCCCGTTTTTCGTAAACACTTCAGCCAGCTGTCAAAACGTTTTTCAATATGGCTGAACGTGCGATTTGGCATGTGAGACCACCATATCTAGATTCATCATGGTCCACACTAGGCAACCTGAACTGCGATTTTTGTTATGAGACGAACTTTGTTGTCTGTTGTTGTTGTAGGTAACCTGAAACAGTCTCAGGGCCTCCCAAGTAAAATGGCATGCGGATCTGAGACCGACCGAGCTCGCTTGTCCAATGACAGCAGCCGTGAGATCCGGCGGCGAATAATCAACGAAAGTCGCACCTACTATGGACTCCACCATCAACTGCCTTCGAGAAGACTTAGCCTTCGCACAAAGTGTAACCTGTACACGACTCTCATAAGGCCGGTTGTCCTCTACGGGCACAAGACGTGGATATTGCTCGAGGAGGACCTGTGTACACTCTGAGTATTCGAGCGACGAGTGTTAAGAACCATCTTTGGCGTCGTACAAGAGAACGGCGTGTGGAGGCGAAGGATGAACCCAGTATCCAGAAGGTGGCGAAGGCTGGACAGATACGCTGGGCAGGACATGTTTCGAGAATGCCGAACAACTTTCCCGCGAAACAGGTGTTCGCTGCCAATGCGGTAGGAACGCGACAAGGTGGTTAAATCAAGTGGAGCGTGATCTGGCGAATGTGGGATGTCTGAAAAATTGGAGAACGGTTGCCATGGATCGAATGAATTGGCTAAATATTGTTCATCGGGTTATGTCGTGAGACGGAAAACCATGAAAATAAATAAAAGTATTTGGTTACAACTCATAATCAAAAGCTTACTTCTTTAAGTATTAAAACAAACTTTTGTTCATATTGTGGCGCTCTTGGTGGACGGATTTGGAAGTTGTTGGCGCCCACTTGTCGGGAATTTTATCAGCTTTACGTATATATTTTTGGCATTTCGCAAATCGACTGTACTTTGTAAACGCTCAACATGGAAGCCGAAAGACATTTAACATTAAACTTCAATAATACTGATCATAATTTTCCCTTTTTTGTTCAGAACACCTCCACTGTTTACTTCAAATAAGAGGCATAATGGGTAAGTGGAATTTATCATCAAAAGATGAACTAGATCGAAATTATCCTTCGTTAATTAGTTAAAAAGAATAAATTAGGTTTTAAATATTTTTTTTGTTTCGATTATAGTCGTTTTACCATCTTTATGGCGTTTGCGACTTATATAAACGTTGCAGTTTGCGGTTAGTTATCGAAAAAATTACCCGGTTCAACTGTGTTCCATGTTTACTCTTGGGCTTGAACTCATAGACATCGGCTCAGGAGGCAGCTGCTTTGTCAACTGAACTATATCACAAGCCAAAGTGGATTGCTGAGTTTATGCTTATAGAAAAAAAAAAACAAGACATGATGTTGTCATTCACGCAACAATTAGAAGAAATTTTCAAGTCGCTTATGCATTTGATTGAAAATTGCCTGCTTTGATCGAATTTTCATGCAACTGCTACCAGCTAGCCGTGCTGTGAATGTTTCGAGAAGGATGCTACATTCCCTGATTAATGATCCTTCCGGACACGATTGGTACACGTATGCACAAACAAAACTTCGATTGCCAATGGAAAGGCTAGGTGGCCGCAGGAATCGTTGTTAGCTAGTCAGATTCCTGCACAAATCCTTAATCCCTTTTCCGAATCGGCAGAGCCGGATTCAATCTCGAATGGCCATTAAAGTTTTATCAGGTGTCATAAAATTGCGGTGCATCGTGTGCGCTCCGGCTAGGGCTTTCACTCTCCTATTGATGTTTTTTTCCGTAGGTTTAGCCTCAGTCCAAAATGGCTGCAGTGACAAATAGATGCAGAACGTAGCTAGGATCGGGCGATTGTTTAAAACTGGTAACAACTTTCCGATACCGGGCGCATGGCTGGGTGCATGTTTGATTTGCTGATCTGAGTCGGAACCGAGTCTATATCGAAAGCTGATGATATTAAAGAATCACTCATTATCCCCGTTGGGTCCGGTTTGGATGCTTACCGGGGAGCGCAAAATACACATCGACTCCTTGCTTCCCCGAGTTGACTTATGAGTATGAATTACAATCAAATCGACTATCGGGCTGGCTAGGTTTCAAACAGAATTAATTTCAAACGCTCTTTCCATCCCAGTGCTGGGCCAAGTCCGGGAAATGATGAGGATCCCCTGAAAACATGTTTGGACCACACCCATACAGCGTCCTACCTGAAGCCGTAGAGAGACTGCTTCCTTGCGTTTCCTCAGAACGCCATCCTTAGACCAACAGCCTCTCGCCCAGACTCCTAGATAATCCACATTCCACATTCCGATATGTGCACAAAGTTTCCTGATTTTTCTCGTATGTGCGTTACTGCTCGAGAGCTGCATTGAATTCAAAGTGCATCCGCTGCAATTGCAACTCAATAGCAGCGACACACAGGAAAAGAGAACTGAAGCCTACATAAGCCTACAAAGCATTAATCCTATTTTGTCTCCCCTTCTTGCTGGCCTCTACCACCGCCAGTGGGATTCCGAGGACCATCGGCACCTCGCTTCTTCTTCCATTACCGGATCCAGTGAAGGTTTTCGTATGTACACACATGTGCTCGTCCCGCCTTGACGGCTCGGCCCGACTACGTTTCTCCGGTTCCAAACGGATCCCGTCGACGTCGTCTTTCTGTGACTGCCCCGGATGCTGCTGGCCTGACGGGTACATAACGTATATCAAACGCATATCCTCGACGTTGCATACTGCTGCATTTGCATTGGCAAAGTTTTATCCGTGTCTCCACATCTCCCCCGTTTGGCACCAACTGCACCGAGCGCTTCCCGTGTACGGTCCGAAACGGGTTCGACCGGAAACGCAAAAAGTGCTAACGCATACGGGAGATCGGTCCCCAAAATCTCGCCTCTTTCGCCCCAAACCAAACCAACTTTTGCATCATACACTTTCCGAGAATTACCTAGAAAGCCCCTCGAATGCATACGCACCACGCCGTTGCATTGCTTGTCCATCCACGATTTGGGATCGATAAAAGTGGGTGGCAGTTGGGCGTCCAGACGCACACATTTCGGAACACGCATCGAAGTTGTGCTGCTGCTGCTGTTGGACACCAAAGTTGTGCGGCCAAATGCGTTGCAGTTGGGAGGTCTATTTCTGGACCAAAAACTTGGAGATGCCCATGGCTCCGTTGATGTGCGTTGCAAACGGTTACCGACACTGAAACTTTCGATCGCCGAACGAGGGACCTGTTCATAGGCGTAGGACTTCTGTTTTAGTGGAAATATCAGCTCAGTTTTCTTTTTAAATTTTGTAGAAGGTCATCGATCTCCACTTACAGGCTTTATGTAGCAAAAGTACTTTGGAACTATAAAATAAATTGATATTCATTTGAAATTTTTCTTTGCCCCACGGAATTAAGTGATGAGGTTGGCAAATTTTAATTGAATGTTTGCCTGATTATTGGGTATTCAAAAAGGTTTCTAAGATCCATTCCAGAAAATAACACGAGGCAACGAAACAATTTTTGGTTGATCTCAATATTTCAAACATTTCGAGAAAAAAAAATTACACGGAGAAAAAAGGCGACTGTTGTCCCAATTATTTCAGCTAGTTATATCAATCATAAAAGTGTAGTTGATTTTCCGAAATTCCATTTTTTATATATTAGATTCAACTACAAACTGCTGATTGATCTCACGCAATCAACTATGAATATAATATACTCAACTGTAATGGTTTAACTATAAATATTATAGATTCAACTACAAACTGTTGATTGACCTTACGCAATCAACTATGAATATGATTGATCCAACTGTAGTGGTACAATTGGTTCAACTGTAAATATGATAGATTCAACAATTGTATGATTGATATAAGGCATTCAACTAAAAATACAGTCGATTCAACTATACATTTCTGATTGACCTCTCATAGTTAACTATAAATAAGATACATTCAACTATATGAATTTCTGATTGTTTCAACTAAAAATATGATTCATTGTTAATGTATTTGAATATAATTTTTCCGTAAATTTGGCCGGGAATCACAACATTGCCTTTTAAACGCATCTGCAGATATTTGCCATAAGCAAGTCTTAAAAAGACATACACCGTCTTAGCCGATTTAGGCTTTACAGACTGAATAAATGACGTGGACAACCTAAGATTAACATTTAACAACCAGTTCCATTTGAAACTGGGAGATGTCTATCAATACAATATATCATTACGATAAAGAGTGATACGGTCAAAATTTGGTCAATTTCAACTTGACGTTTTCTTTCAATTTTGCATTTAAAAAACCTGAACACCCCTCATTTTGAAGGTTTGTGTGAAGAATGTTGCTTCTATATTGATTTTGGAATTCACTCTTCAGTTGTCAAAATGCCGTCCAAGGAAGAAGAGCAGCGTATCAAAATTTTGCTCGTGCATCGCGAAAATCCGAGCTACTCGCACGCAAAGCTGGCAAAATCGCTAAAAGTTGCCAAATCGAGCGTTTCAAATGTAATTAAAGTGTTTGGGGAACTTTTGTCGACAGCCAGGAACTCTGGATCGGGGGGAAATCAAAAACCGGGAGTCGCTGAGACGACAAAGAGAGTTGCCGGTAGTTTCAAGCGAAACCCTAACCTCTCTCTCCGAGATGACGCAAATAAGCTGGGTGTATCGTCTACAACCGTGCATCGAGCCAAAAAACGAGCCGGACTATCGACTTACAAGAAGGTAGTGACTCCAAAGCGCGATCCCGGAGGCTTTTCACGACGATGCAGACGAAGTTTGATTGCGTGGTAATGGACGACGAAACCTACGTCAAAGCCGACTACAAGAAGCTTCCGGGACAGGAGTTTTATTCGGCAAAAGAAAGGGGAAAGGTAGCAGATATTTTCAAGCACATGAAAACGTCAAAGTTCGCGAAGAAATATCTGGTTTGGCAAGCCATCTGTACCTGTGGCTTGAAAAGCAGCATTTTCATTGCTTCCGGGACTGTCAACCAAGAAATTGAAGTGAAAAATGTTTGAATAAACGTTTGCTGCCTTTCCTGAAGAAACACGGTTGTTCCGTACTGTTTTGGCCAGATTTGGCATCTTGCCAGTACGGTGAAAACGCCATGCAGTGGTACGCCGCCAACAACGTGCAGGTGGTTCCCAAGGACAGGAACCCTCCCAACACGCCAGAGCTCCGCCCAATTGAGAAATACTGGGGTATTGTCAAGCGGAACCTAAAGAAGACCAAAAAAATTGCTAAAGACAAGCAGCAGTTCAAGGCAAACTGGCTTTCTGCGGCGAAGAAGGTGGACAAGGTGTCTGTATCTGTAAAATCTGATGGCAGGGGTTAAGCGTAAGGCCTGGCAATTCGGATTTGGAAAAGCGGAAGCCTAACTGAATATTTTTCCTGAATTTTATACTAATTAAACTTGAAAAAGAAATTTAATTTGATTTTTTAAATAAACGATTTCACCGATTTACACGCGTTTTCCCTTGACCAAATTTTGACCGTATCACCCTTTATCATCTAATTATGTATATTTTGTGAGTAGATTATATCCCTCTACTTTTCCTCTGTCTATTGCGTCTCTAAAAGAAGGGAGGGTATTCTCTGCTCAACGAAACATTTCTCGTACCCAAATAATATCCCATGCCAAATTTATTTTCATTTGCTTTGTCAGTTCGTGAGATTTTCGAAAAACATGTACGGGAGCCTTCTTTCTCATTTCCTACTTCAACGTGGAAGGGTTCCCAAATTGAAATGTACAAAATATCCTCTTATGCAATATAAGGTTTAATTTCTCGATATGTTCTCGAGGTATGCAAAACAATGTATAGTCGGAGAATCCTTCCCTTCTTCCTATCACTCCATTGCAAGGAGGGAGGAATTCCAAATCATCATAAGAACATTTTCCGTTCCCGTTACTCTCATTTGCCAAATTTGATTCCATGTTCTTTATAAGCTATCGAGTAATTTTTTTTTAGGTTTTATTTTTGACACTTTACTAGCATTATGGCATTCGTGTCTAACTATCGAGTAATGGAAAAGTCTAGGGGAGTCCTCTTCTCCATTTTCATCAGTACAGAACAGAAGGCGTACAAATAATCAAAAATCGTTTTCTGTACCTTTATACACTCTCAAGACAAAATTTGATCCTTTTGCTTGATTAGTTATCGAGAAATTCAAAAAATGTATGGGAACCCTCTCCCCTTACCTATTTTTTCAATGGAAGAAAGGAGGGACCTCAAATAATGTATGGAATAATTCTCGTACACAAGTTGCTAGATGAGTTTTTGAGTTATAAACAAAATTGTATGGAAGCCCACCTTCCCTCTTTCCATCTGCCCACTGGAGAGGGGTCCCAATGCCAAATTCGGTTACTTTCGACTGACCAATTCTCGATATATGCGTAAAAATTGTATGGAAGACCTCCTCCCTCTCTTCCTATCACCTCAATCGCTGAAGAGAGGGGTCTCAAACAATCATAGAAACGTTTGCCGTATCCAAATATCCTCTCAAGTCAAATTTGCTTCCATTTGCTCGATTAGTTTTCAAATTTTGTAAAAAATGTATGGGAGTCCCCCTCCCACTTTCTAGCTTTCCACTACACGGAAGCAGGGGTTTCAAAACATCCTTGAAATATGCTGAATGTTGATTACCCAAATACTTCCGCATGCCAAATTTGGTTCCATTGCTTCACTAGTTCTCGAGGTATCAAAATAGGTTTCTTTGGTTCGGAAGGCCCCCTCCCTCCTTCCAGATTTAGGGAGGCGTCTCAATCCATTATATGAACTTTCTCCGGCCTCAGAAGCCCCTACCTGCAAAGTTTCGCGCAAATCGGTTCAGCGATTTCCGAGTCCATAGGGAACAAACAGACAGACAGATTAATTTTTACACGTTGATAGATTTATTTTCCTAGTTCGAGTAAAGCAATAACAAGTAATAAATAATTAAACAAAAGAATAACATGCTATCTGGATAGCACAAAACCCTTCGGGTTTTTGGGAAAAATCAGAAGGAGGAGGCTACAAATGAAGAATTTAATAATTTTTCAGGTTCTTTAAGATAAATTAAATTTTAAGGCATCTTGCTGAACCTGTCCGTCAGGTTATAAATCAATTGCCCCTTCCCAAATCGGACAGCCCTGCTTCAGCCGCCCGGCAATGGATGAGGGATCCGAGGCAACGCGGAAGGAAAGATGGTAACGAGAGTGGGGAAAAAAGATTGCCTTTTTGCAGCCCGGTTCCATCGAATTTCGCACACCCAGCAAGCTTAGCGCCCAACTAGAGATAGATAGCTATTCAAAAACATTCGCTCGCCTATGTTAGCCTAAGGTCTACAAAAAACGGCCTATGCAGCTTTGACCATCCCGAATTGCGTTCTCCATGTGCAGAACTTCCAAAGTGGGTGGCAATGGGTAAATAACGGGACCACCACCTGCTCCACAACCTGGCCCAGTGCCGCACTTCCGGATTCATCTATCCTAGCTGCATCGGGAAACTTGCCAACTTGAACTGGACGGACGAAATTGAACAACCGACAGGCGACGGCACAAAAAATTGCTGCCGAGATGCATCAGCATCATTTGGGATGCAGTTTTGCCTATACTGCACCACCTCTCTGCTCTCTTTCTTTTCCTGTCTCCCTCTTGTAGGTTCGGCCGGTCGAAATCCTGCATCTAACCTAGCGCTGGTCTCCCATCATCGGCCGCTTCTTCCTGGATGCATTAGTGTAGATGACTGACCACCCCGGCAGGCCTTCGCCTTGGTCGGTATGTAGAAGGTAGCTTCCTACCTCTGGTGGAAGTACATGGCCGGATGCATCCCTTTGGCAGGGCCACGCGCGTGATGATGCTGATGGATTGGAGAGTGCATTGTAGTGTGCAAATGTGCACCACAAGAGAGTGCAGTTTTCCACTTTTCGGACAGGGAATTGATGAATGTGCGTTGTTGTTCTGGTGCAGAAACGCATCGCCTCCAGTTCCCGGATGCTGACGTAGTTGGGCTTTTTTTTTTGGCTAACATCCTCGTTTGCATGCTCAACGATTTCCAGCTTTTTTGGGCTCTAAAGCCGGTGTCATGGAGGAGTAGAGTGGGGCTCCTCACACACAGTATGCGTTTTGATTCCTGATGAAGATCGGCTCTGACGGGCGTTCTGCTATCCATTTATGTTTTCAACGAAAGGAAGTCATTTGACTTGGTATCTTTTCGGTGCAAAACGGACTGAGTATTTGTTCATGGCAATCTGTGATGAGGGGTCGTTTCGATTGAATATGCCAAAAGTCTTGAATACGAAGTCTCAAAATGTTCTGAGTCGTTTGCTTATTCCGTGTTCCAGTGTGCATGCAATATCAAATAATTCGACTCAGAACAATTCTAGAGTTTGTTTTGATTAAGTCGTATGAACCAGTATCGACAAATTTGTGTTATTGACTGCAAATGATTCATAAAGTAGTATTCTATTTTTAAACTGTGACCCAGAGATGGGTCTTGACTCAAACATTCAGTCAGCGAAACTTTTTTGTAGAGAAATAAATCTAAATGTAAGTTGAAATTTCAGGGACTAGACCAGATGAGAATTAATGTTGAAACACAGAGGCGAGGCGCAGAGGAGAGGCGCAAGATGTGGGTTCAAGTCCTACCGGGAGACAAGGCGAATTTTTTCGCATGTTTTTCAACATTTATTTTCATCTTGTCTAGTCCCTGAAATTTCAACTTACAGTTGGATTCTTTTCTCTACAAAAAAGTAGTATTCTATGTTTGGTAAAAACTTGGTTTCAATTGATCAATGAATAACTTTACCAAAATGGTTTGATTTTAGGACGTTTGATGACTTCCTCATATTTCAGTGCAATTTGGTTTTTGCGTCGTTTTGATCTGCCGTGCATTACCGTGATGCAAAATGACGCAAAATAAACAGTGCGGCGAGGTGATTTTACGACGTTATGTATCGTCGCGAAGAGTGATTCGGTAAGTGTTGAAAATATACGGGAAAAGAAACGGAAACTGTCTTCCGACTGCAGTAGTGATCTTCAGCAATCCAAGCATGATGAGAAGATGGAAATTGGTGTCAGATGAGTGCAATAAGCTTAACTTTTCCCTGTGTGAATAGCTATTGTGTTAGTTTTGTTACTACAGAGGCAGCCAAAATAGCTGAAAGCGATGGGTGATTTTTTTCCACTCCTCGAAAGCATAGTGGAACCTCAGGTTGTTGTCAGAAATGTCCAGCTGGATTGTAAATGGTGACTCTTCATCTGTGGTCACACCCGCAGAAGAAAGCAATAATTCCAGGTTTCCTTGAAAGATAATTCCCACGGATAGGATGGTTAAGATTATAGTCTAAAGCTATTCTAGAATCAACTCCGAATGAATTACTTAAGATTTAAGGTATTCAAATCAGTTTTTTGGTATCAAACTTATCGATTGACCATAAGGACGTTTGTGCCAAATGCGAAATGCATTGGAACGTAAGTACTTCTTCATTTATTAGAACTTCAATTTAGCCAATTTCGAATACACCATCATGTTGTGCGTCCAATTCAACGTTGACTTGCAAATTTCTAGATGATTAAGGAAAGCGTTCATAAAATAACAATTGAAAAAATGATTCGGAACTTCAACATCGATTTTCTCGAAACATGTCGAGTGACTCATACGACCTAATTAAAAAAACTCTAAAACTCATTGAATTAACTGGCAAAAATAAGGCAGAATTTTCTTTAGAGTTGGTTTGGATAAGGAGCCGCTTACTAAGGCTATCCTTTTTTTGAGAGTCTACAACTACGAGCCTGACTCGTGATAAAGGTGACACTTAAATAAGGAAACATTTTAGCAACATCTTTCTGTGAACAAAAATGAAATATATTTATTCGCCACCTACCTTCGGTATTGCGAACCTGCAAATTTGACAAAAAAAAAACTAGACAGAAAATGGTCGAGTTTTTGTTTTAATTATCCTGTCAGTGTGATCAGTGATATCAGTATGTAACAATATTATGATTAACATAAATACGTTCTAAAGAATGATCGCACTTTTGATGAAATGCCTTCCATCAGATTCTGAACGGTAGCTTTTGTGCATTTCCTGGATGCTGCCTTCCAATTTTTCTCGAGTTCTTCCATGCTTTGAGAAACTGTCCCCTCCTTCTTAAAGATCCTCTTCACAATTGCCCAGTATCGTTCAATCGTTCGTAGATCTGGACAATTTGGTGGTTTGACGTTTTTTTTCGACGAATTGGATGCTATTGTATGAAAGTCGAATTGTCGAAATCGTGAAGTCAGCATCGTCTACCTCTTCTTCCGTCGATTTCGTGTAGAATTGTGTCCCGAGAAGCATTCCTAAACCCTGTTTGACGTAGGTTTCGTCGTCTATCAAGATGCACCTGTTGCTGTAATCCAGAAATCGTTCGTAAAGTGTCCGTGCCCTTGTTTTTGTTCGAGATTGTTGCTCTACTGATTTCTTAGGAACCTTCCGCTTCTTGTACGTCTTCAAGGAGTTCATGGCCCCGATTCTCTGAATCATCCCAACGCCTGGTTTTTAACTTTTTAGCCAGATCACGCGTTGATACCTATCGGTTACGTTTGATATGAGAGACTACTGTGGCATCCAACTGGGGCTGACTGGAACCAGGTTTTCTTCCGGATCCAGATCCTTCAAGGGCGACTCGTTGCCATATTTGTCGATAATATTTTTCACGCTTATGTGGTGTACTTTGAACCGTTTTGCGATTTTGTGGTAGATAACACCCTTTTCAGTGCACCAAGTGGGCAGAAGTTTCTTTCTAGTTTCAAGATCAATGCGAACCATAGCGAAGATGAAAAGCTAATCCGAACAAATTGATTGCACAACACATTTTAAGCATGTAAACAAACTTTTACTTGCATGCACGCTGAAGAAAATTCACCCACTTTTGAGTAAACTTTGAGTTTTCTTCGTAGAAATGATGAAAGTTAAGGTGAAAAACTTTCCTACAGCTGTTATCATCAGTTGTTATCATATGTAAACAATTTCGTCATTAATTTACGGCAAAATGCCATCGAAAAGTCTTAAGCAATGTTGGTTGATTCAATTCTACTGAAACCCGATGCTTGTAATGGTAATGAAAAATTAAAGGAGCCATGGCCAAGGCGTATTCAGGCCTCGATACCGAAATTGGCGGATTCGAAGTGTAGGTTCCGAAGAAAAAAAAACAGCTGACGAAGCTTATGATGATATGGGCTGGGATTTTCCTGGATGGACGGCAAGAACTTTTGCACATTTGACTTCCACGATTCGATGGCTCCGTCCTCGTCGTCGTCGTCCTTCTCGGTGAAAATGCAGGAGATTTTTTTACTCTCTGCTATGTACGACTGTTTGCATTATGCACCGCACCAGAATAGATTTTTTTTTCGGGGATTTTGGATGACGGCAAAGAGTTATGATTTATGCTTTGGCTATGTGTGTTTTCAGCAAATGCACTGCAGTCAACTGACGACGGTTCGACGAAGACCGGGTGCTGCAGACGAACTTTTTTTCGCGAAGAGCTACTGCGAAAATGCGAGGCAAATATTAAAATAAAAGTTTTGATACTGTGAGGATCCTGAGTCGGTATGATTTTTTTTATTCCCGTTGTTGTAGGTATGTGCCTTCATTTTTCCCTGACGTATCGAATGGGGGATGCAAGTGGGTAAAATGTGCAATATGCATTATTACATAAGCAAACTGCATCATTTTTTTTGCTCTCGCCGTTTCCCAAATTCTAGCGAGTGACGACGTGGGGTGAGCGATAACAGAATGCAACCTGCTGCAGAACATGGAATTTTGCTACTTTAGGTCAGAACTTTAATCCCGCCAAAAAAAATGAGGCAAATTACAGACAATTCTTCTGGGTCGAAAGCATGGAATGAGGATATTCGATGAAGGGGGGCGGAGGAGTTTCCAGACGAGTGTGCAATAAAGGAAGCCCGTCTTGACGCGGAACACTATCCATACGCGAATGGATATGCTCTATTCTGGAGAACGCCAAACTGCCTATGGCATGTATGAAAAGTCGATGAAAAGCGTGAAAAAGTCGGAAGGATTAAAAGGCCGGGCCTTCGAGTTCCCGCTCGGCTTCCACGGACAACAACCGTTGGCAGCTGGGTGTCATTAATTTCGACACTTTCGGAGCACAAAGGCACTTTATCTAGCCTAGACTAGAGACGAATGCATGCAGAAAACGAGATACAGGAGAAGCCCAAACTTGCCGAAGGAAATGGATCGTTCTGCTCGACTGCGAACTCGTTGAACGCGAAAAGTGCCCAGTCATTTTCTTGAGAAATTGGTTTCGGTCCCAAATAGCTTCTTGTGGTTACACTTGATTAAAGGGGCAGCGTTTTCCGATACCTTTGAGCTAGCTGAAATCAAGAAAGTTTTTCAAGATTTTTAAAAATAGACATAAGTACCTTAAATATTGTGAAGTTTATACATTTTTGTTTGACAAATATTCATAATTTTTTCTGCGGTTACTGAACTGTTCGCATGAAAAATGGGTTTACGATGTTTTTTTTAATTTGACAATACGTAGTTTGTTAATCACGGTTTCAAGGTTTTGATTTAAGATGAATGTGAGTAGTCGACCAAGCTAAGCTAAGCTGAATGGTGTTCAAAACTAAAAGTGGTCTTAAATTCGCCGTATTTTTGTAATCATTCATACAAAAACCTGAACCCCCCTCGTTTTGTAGATGTGTGCGTGTAGGATGATGCTTCTTTTTGGGCCTTGACACCAGTGATGCCAGAAGGGTTTGTTAAAATTTAGGACAACATGAAGAAAAAGTCAGGATTTTTCAGGACACCACAAAGTCAGCTTCAATTGCATAAAAAAAGGCGAAATTCAGTTAATTTAGACGCCTTAATTTATTCACAGAGGCCAGCAGAATCTTGGATGGTCTGCAGTTTATATGGATTAATAAACATTTTAATATCCTCTGAACTGAACATTATTATCGGTTTAACTATTTTATTACAGATTCTTTCGATATCCTGATAATATAACTAAAAATTCAATTGCTGTTGCGATATTTCTTTGAAAATCAGGACAATTCAGTTCATTTAAAGACCATTTTTAAAAAATCTGGACAAATCAGGATAATTTAAAAAATCTGGACGGTCTCTCGAAAACCAGGACAAATCCAAAAAAATCAAGACACCTGGCACCTCTGCTTGACACTAGATCTTTAGCTGTCAAAATGGCGTTCAAGCAAGAGAAACCACGAATCAAACTTTTGTACATACTCCGTGAAATTCCAAACTGTGATCAAATCAACCGTCACCAAAGTAAAAAAAAAGTGTTCGGGGAACGATTGTCGACAACTAGGAAGCCTAAATCTGGGAGAAATCAAAAGCCGGGAGTCGCAGTGACGACCAGAAGAGTGGCTGGCGCTTTTCCGTGCAACCCCAACTTCTCCGTTCGAACTGTCGCAAATAAGTTGGGAATATTGTCTGTATACCACATTGACAAAGTTCGATTGCGTGGTAATGGACGACGAAACCTACGCCAAGGCAGACTTCAGACAGCTTTCTGGACAAAAGTATTGTACAGCAACCGGAAGGGAAAGCTGGCAGACATTTTCAAGCATATTAAACTATCGAAGTATGCCAAGGAATATCTCGTTTGGCAAGCTCTCTGTACCAGTGGCTTGAAAAGCAACATTTTCCTTGCCACCGGGACCTTCAACCAGGAAATTTACGTGAAAGAGTGTCTTCAAAAGCGTTTGCTGCCTTTCCTGGAGGAACGTGACTTGTGGGTGCTGTTTTGGTCGGATTTGGCATCCTGCCATTATGAAAAAAAGGCCATGGAGTGGTATGTCGCCAAAAACATTCAGGTTGTGTCAAAGCAAATATAGTAAAACAAATATACCTCACTGTCAGCCTTCTCCATACATCTCATCAAGGACACGCATTTCAGCACCACCTACTGACGAAAGTTCCTACTAAAGTCACTGATAGTACCACCACTGATCATACTGACAGGACACTTAGAACAAAAATTCGATCATTTTCTGGCTAATTTTTTTCGTCAAATTTAGCAGGTTCGCAATACCGACGGCAGGTGGCGAACCTATAATTTTTTCCGGTAGAAATGCCCTGTAGGAAAAATGTATCCGTTTTGCACGATTTTATCGTCTGAATTGCCTGATTTTTGCGAAAGTCGGGTGGAACTTTTTAACTGGGATAGCATTTCTTCAAATCGATCGATGCGCACTCTGGAATCGATATTGCGTACTATCGATTCCAAAGTGCGTAAATTATCCAAAAAACGAAATCGACTGTCCAGTCAGTATGGTCAGTGGTACCACCATCACTACCGCCAAGTGGCAACAGCACCACCTACATGTCAGAAATCCGCCAGAAGCAGTTCAGATCGTCGGTGTTTATACGTGATAGTTGGAACTTTCTCCACATGATGGCGTGCTTGATGTGTCGCCTTGGTTTTTGAAGAGTGAGGTATATTTGTCTTATTACTATATTTGGTCAAAGAATAAGAACCCTCCTCCCAATACACCAAAACTTCGCCCAATCGAAAAATATTGAGTAGTTTAACTATAAGATTATTTTTAGTTTTTGTACTGACTACGGCCAAACTTATGATTCAATTCCATGATAAAATTTATTCTTAACAATAAAAAAATGTCTAGTATCAACCTATTTTGACATTTTAAATCAAAGAGATTGAAAAAACTTCGAAACTTCACCGCTAAGGGCGCTGCAGCAAATACAAGAGACATCATGGTGAGTTGCAGTCTCAAATCACATCCAGAGGGCAGTGTGATCACAGTTGTGATGCTTTAGATTTCGGCTCAAAGCTCATATATCTAATAGATAGATATTTTTTCCAATTAAAATCTTGTTTTGACCAATCTGACTGAAATGCGAGATTGAATTCTTGTTCGGAATATAACTTTTAATCTTGAATATTTAACAGATGTTTAAACAGTGCGTTCCTGATTTAAAACCCGATTTTCACTGATTTTTCGGTTACAAAATATCATAAATTTTCTTTATCTCTTTTTTTATTTGCCCAAAAGAAATAACCCTTCAGAGCCAAGAAGGGGAATGCATAATTACAATTTTCGAGAATACACTTCAAAGTTTTTAAGATACACGATTGTCTATTTTTTTAACAGTTGTTGGTTTGTTCAGCCAAAACAAAGAGAATCTTTAGAGAAATCCTTAGATAAAATCTTTGTTTCTCACTAATGATAATAGAAAGAAACGAAGATTATTTTGTCCTGTGAATACGAAGATTATTTTTGTCCTTCTAGCTTATGGTTGCCAGATTGCCTGGTTTTAACCGGGTTTGCCCAGATATTTTATACAAAATTTTGGAACAGTCCGGCCCGGCCCGGTTGTCAGGATTTTATTAAAAAAAAATGCCTGGATGTTGCCCGGATTTATTCACTTTATTTGGCAATTCATACAAAAAAAAAAAAAAAAACAACAAACACCTCCAATACAAAATTTTTTATCCACGTTTTTGAAAAAATCATGAAAGGTTTTTTGGAGGCCTAGAATGCGATTCATAATACATCGATGAGTTTTAATGAAAAAAAAAAAAGCTGCATAACGAATATAGGAAGACAGCAGTCAATTAACAGCTAATAAATCTTAAGCTAAAAAATAATACCTTTCCCGGTTCAGTGATACACTAAACAAGCCATCTTCCCATTTTCAATGTGCAAATTGCACATAAAGCACCAATGAACAGCAACAAACAGAATACGCACAATGCATGGTAACAATTTTTCAAATTAGATCCCCTCCCCCCCGGTTTTGAGTCGATTCGTTTTCTTTACACCGCATCTCGGTATCTAGCTAGAAAGTTTATTCAATAAAAATACCCCGCCGCCACTTTCTTTCCGTGCCCGGTTGCTCCAGGACTTTTTTTTTCCTCCGGATATTTGCCCTCATATCCTTTGTAATCCTCTCGTTTTTGCCCCGATACTGTGCAGTACGGATCCTGTGACTAGTTTCCGGTTGGCTGCCGGTCAAAGGGAATAAATGCAAATTGCAGTATAAGAAGTACCCACCCGAGGAGAGGGTCTCAATCAAAGCTTGGGGTTTTTTTCTCTCTCTATTTTGTCCCTTTATTCCAGCTTCATCTCCCAGTTCTATCGAAGGGTGGGGATAAATCCGTCCATTTTTCTTTTGTTTTCCAATTATATCAAAATGGCTCCTTTGTCGGGAACTGCAGTCTGCCGGGACGGTCCAGCATCCACACTCGGATTCTGGATCTACAAATCTGGTCTTATTGCATACATTGCATTGCGGAAAACGGGCCGACTCTGGTTTGGGTGCAAATGTACACAATACAATATGTAAAATAGACCTGCCAAATGCGACTGCAATTGGTGTTTGCCAGGAACCGGATGAGAGCACTGTCTACGCAATGAGTTTGCCAAAGGACAACCCAAAGGACGGCTGAAGATGGTCGAATTCGAAAAGATAGGAAGAGTACGATGTGGATGCAATCGTTCCCCCGCCAACACCATGCATCGGTCGGACAAGAATAAGTGGAAAATTGGAAAATGCATCCTTCTGCAAATACGTTGTCTATACTGGCTACTGGCAGAGTCGATTGTGTTTTTCGACAGGTCGGTTTTCCTCGGAGACCAGTCAGTGAGGGGACCAATGGTTTTCTTTAAGCTCCGATTTTGGCTGCCCAACCGGTTGGAAACTAACTTTTGAAGCAGGGTTTATTTGATGATGAAAGATTATGAGTATTGCAATTTAATCTCCCGAGAATGCTAGACGCAATAGAAAATCTAAAAATAAATCCTAGATAGTAAAACTTCCTGAACGATGTTCCACAAATTTGGTCCGTCAACGTTAAGCGTGGTCCTTCGAGCCGGATAAGTAACGGCGACTTGAGGATATACAACTCAGTTCCTTTGTCTGTGTGTCATAAGTTGAGACCCTAACGGAACCAAATATAGTAATAAAACCACGCAAAACTGACGCTTATTAGACCGGTTGTTCTCTACGAGCACGAGACATGGGTATTGCTCGAGGAGGACCTGCGTACACTCGGAGTATTCGAGCGACGAGTGTTAAGAACCATCTTTGGCGGCGTACAGGAGAACGGTATGTGGAGGCGAAGGATGAACCACGAGCTCGCGCGACTCTACGGCGAACCCAGTATCCAGAAGGTGGTGATGGCTGGCCGGATACGCTGGGCGGGACATGTTGCGAGAATGCCGGACGACTGTCCTGCAAAACAGGTGTTCGCTACCGGTAGGAACAAGACGAGCGGGGGCGCAACGAGCGAGATGGTTAGACCAAGTGGAGCGTGATCTGGGGAACGTGGGGTGCCCGAGAAATTGGAGAACGGTCGCTATGAACCGAGTGAATTTTAGGAATTATGTTCGTCAAGTTATGTCGTGAGACGGAGTGCTATATCAAACAAAAAGTAATAAAACCAAAATACTTCACTTTTCAAAAAACAAGGCGACACAAGGCGGCCATCATGCGGAAAAAGTTCCTACTACCATGTATAAACATCAACAATCTGAACTACTATTGGCTGATTTCTGACTTGTGTGTGGTGCTGTTGTCGCTTGGGGTGGCGATGATGGTACAATCAGTTATTTGAGTAGGAACTTTCGTCAGTAGGTGGTGCTGACATGCGTGTCCTTGATGAGATGTATGGAGAAGGCTGACAGTGAGATATATTTGTTTTACTATATTTGACGGAACGCTTATTCAGGATAAATATTTGAAGTTTCATAAAAAAACAGTCCGTAAAAGTTTTTGTCAAAAATTAGGACACCATGGAGAAATAAGTCAGGATTTTTAGGACACCACTAATTAAGCCTAAATTGCATAAATAAAGGCGACATACAGATAGACGCCTTAATTTATGAAACTGAAACATGCGAAATCTCGACTGGCTGCAGTTTATATGGGAAAAACACCATTAAAATGTGAACCAAAGATTATCATTGGTTAACAGTGTTAAACTATTTTATTTCAGATTTGTTCGATGTCCTGATCATAGAAATTTAATTCAATTATAATTTATTTATTTTCATGAAAACCAGGACAAATCGGTGCATTCAAAAGATCTTTTTTTTTTAAATAAGACCAATCAGGGGAATTTAAAAATCAGAACGGTCTCTTGAACATCAGGACAAATCCTGAAAAATCAGGGCACCTGGCACCTCTGAACATAACTTATACACGCAAAAAAATTTAGAAATTATTTTTACGGGATTTTTCACGTAAATTTTAATTTTGTTGCATCATATCGTTTCAACGTGAATCTTGTAGTAACTACAGTGTATCAAGTGCGCCCAGGCAGTAGCTACTTTACCTCCACATAATTGCCACATGAATTTCACGTAAAATCTAAGTGAAGGCTTCAAATCGATTTCGACAATTGTTTTTATTCAAATTCTCATAAGGAAAGATTAGTTTGGTGACTTTGTTCGTTCCGTTTAAGAGAGTTGTGTTACACTGATGCTAGAACTACACTAAAAACTGCGATTTCTGTCTGATGCCTCAGAAATATTTGGAAGGTGAGTTGTCAAAATATTCGGGATTCGAATAAATTAACCGTCGATTGGGCAAAACCAAATGTGTGACCAAATTAATTGCTTTATTTTCTCAGGCCACGGAACATCCCTTTACGGTAGCTTGGTATTAGGTTTTCCGAACATCCTGACGAATCAAGTAAATCCGAGTGTCTTCCAGAGATTAAAAGGAAACGAATTCTTGACTGATCCGGGAAAGGTAATTTATTTACTTTTTAGGAAATTTATTTTTTTTTATTCAAATTTTTTATAATTCTACAGGGGGATCCAATCAAAACAGGCCCACACTGCGGATTGTTGCAGATTTTTTGTGACAAAGTTTGAATCTATTTATGTTGCGCAAAATAAAGTTAAAAATTAACTTTCTTTTAGAAGAAATTTTGTTATTTTAATCAAAATAAAAAGAAAAACAAGATCTACGATCAAATTCATATAAATTGCATTTCAAAACCAAACGAATTTTACAAATCTTTCATTGTCATATCATGTCGAATTCACTAAAAAATCACGTAAATTTTAGTTGAAGTTCATTCTACACCGATTCTTATAGGGGCGCGTTTACATATTTATTTCGTAGTATCTACGTGAAAATCAATTGGATAAAAATTATGTAATTTTTCACGCATCCGCTACGTGCAGATTATTTTGGGTGTAAAGTGATTAGTGTTACACGAAAAATAATAAAAAGGTAAAATTTACCGAGATAGCTAGGTGAACGCTTGTGGAAGCCGAAAAGGTGAGTGAGGTCGAACCGAGCAGACAAAAAAAGTACAATTTAGAAAAAAGGTGAATCCAAAAAAGGTAAATCTTACCTCGTAGCGAGGTGAAGTTCACCTGAATTGAGCTGAATAAAAAAGTACAATTCATCTCGAAAAAAGTAACTATTTTCCAACCCTGTATTGAGGTTAAGCTGTTATGTCAGTCAGGAACAAGTTTATCTTTGTGCCCCGTCATCCTCCAGATATAATTCCGGAAAAGCCGGACCTGACCGGATTAGTTGAAAGAACAAGTGGGTCGAAAGACCCATCTATTGATCTCAAATTAACATCAATTTCTTATTTAATTTTGTTCTTGTTTAATATTGTGCTAGGTGAATGCGTAAAAGGTCAAATTTACTTTTTTGATAGGTGTATGAAAAAACGTAAAATCGTAAAAACGTAAAATCATCTCACTTCTCGGTAAATTTAACCTTTTTTTTATTTTCCGTGTATAACACTGATCGACCACAAATTCGACCATTTTTTGCCTAACTTTTTCGTCAAATTTTGCAGGTTCGCAATATCGACGGTAGGTGGCGAATCTACCATTTTTCCAATACAAATGCACTGAAGGAAAAATGTAGCTTTTTAGTCCGATTTTATTTTGAAAGTTGGGTGGCACTTTCTTACTACGATAGCATTTCTTCAAATCGATCGATGCGCACGATGGATGGAATCGACACTGCGTACTGTTTAAAAAAATTCTCCAACAGACGAAATCGAGTGTCCAGTCAGTATGGTCAGTGTGCTCATAAGTTATGTTCAGAGGTGCCAGGAATCTTGATTTTTCAGGTTTTTCTAGATTTTCAAAAGACCGTCCTGATTTTTTAGTTGTCCTGATTTGTCCTAATTTTATTTTAAAATGATCATTTGGAAGCACTGAATTGTCCTGAATTTTTAATGGAAATTTATTGAGCTTTGAAAATATCGAGAACAATGTTTGAAAACGACTCTCGTTGGAATAGTTCGCTAAATGTTCGCCTACAAAATGAAGAGCGGAAAACGTTTGGCGGAAACTGCCTTAAATGGAGCAGCATAAAAAGGATATTTCCAAGAGAAGCTGCTCTCAGCCCATATTGGCTGGAAGTGCAAATTTTTCGCGAAAATTATTTATTCGCTGTGCATGGGTGGACGAAATTTTCCACGAATGCATGTTTGCAATGGTTTCAATAATTTTTTTTGTTGCTACCCTCAAAGGCATCGGAGTGCTGTCCTGGTCGAGGAGAGTGCGGGAATCTGTCACTGGGGGAGTTGCCGGAACTCATCACTTGACTTGCTGGATTCGTGGGGTGGACTTTTTTCGTGGTATTGTCGTTTCGGCCCAGGAATGGACTATCCCTCTGGACCAAACACGCGTGCTGTGCCCAACTTTGGACGCTGCTGGATGGACGAAGCGCAAAAATGGCGCGGGGCCCTTAACAAAAGCTAAAATGACGAGGCCCGCTAAAATGAATGATGGTTGAAATATGGAGGCGATAGAAGGACGAGTAACAAAAAAAAGGCAACAACAAGGACCAGATCAGGCACCAAGGACAATAAGCAAAAAAAAAAAAATCGCGTGTCTGTCAGAATTGACGCTTTGATTTATGTGAATTGTTTCGGGTGTGACATCATCATGGGGCTTTTGAAATCAGTCCGTCAGCCCACCACCCACGCATTGTAATGGTTAGGACCTCACTGTATGAGGTGCAAATGGGCATTTGAACTGTTTTTGCCTTTTGTTAGAATGCACCGAAGTTAAAAAAAAGTAACATGTTGGAACTTACATTCATAGTCATTCCACGCTTTTAAGTTGAAAAAAACTTGAAACAACTGATCAAGCACATTTTATTTTTTTTTAACGCTTCCGATCGTAATGTCAATACAGCTTGCATCTTCATCACCTACGTCGTGTTTCAACAAGAGCAATCAGAAGTCGAACAACTTCCGGATGCTTCTATCGATCCCCGAAAACCGGAACCATCAGTATGGGATTCATCGGTAAGGGAGTAAGTTCCTTTTTTTTCTCTTTGTCTTAACCGGTGATTTTAATAAGAAGGGATACTTTTGTGAATGCTCCGGATCGGGGTAACAAGGAACCCAAAAGGGCAAACCGAACTTGGGCATTGTTCTAACCACCTTTGGTAATCGGTGAAATTTCTTAGATTTTTTTTTCGGTATTTCAATTTCCTCTCTGTGGGGCGTAATGTTTGTCCTTTTTGTCTTGGTTTCCAAGTTGCTTTGGGATTCGGTTCAATGAATTTTCTTTTCCCCGATCAAGTCATTGAGGAAGAAGGCAAGGTGTTGAGCAGTGAATGACCGAAAGGCGGAACATACTTTTCACTTCCTTCGAGAGCGCTCAGAGGAAAAAAAATGGCCAAGGATCCAAAAGTTGACCGCTGTGACAGATTCATTTGTTCGCCGGAGGGGGTTCCAAATTGCATTATAATTACCGAATCATTTCGAAAGCCAACGGTCGTCGACTTGGTTCAAGGTGTGAGATTGCAATAGGTTTAACAACCTCGATCGACAGCCAGCAGAAGGTTCAATTCGATTGTCTTTCATAGACAAATGACTTGCCAGAAGCTGTTCCGAAAATCAAAGATGTGGCTCGTTCTGAAAAACATCTTCCATATGTTTTCAGAGCCCGGTGATCTACATTCAGTCGATTTATGGTCCCGAACTCAGCAAATTGTATTCAAAATAATCGAAAATCCCTCATATCGTTTCTAAGACACGATTTTTTTTCCTCCTGTTCTAGAATGCTTCCTTCTGCGTGGCTCTAGAAGGTTAGAAAAAAGATCAATCCACATGTTCCCATTTGCCTTCCGTAAAGGAGCCGGCCGAAAGTGCACCCGCATGTTGCGTATTTTTTTCTCTTTATTTCCAGATTGACTGAAGTCAATCCCCAGCCGGTCGGAACCCTCCAAAGTAGGTCTAATTTAGACCTGGAAACGTTGCCTTCAGTGGTCCCAAGAACATTTCGGATGATGTTACCTTTGCGCAAGCGAAGGATCAACACAAATAATTCGGTGCATCCTTCCGGGGTTGTTTGGCCCGTGCCCCTGGTAAATGCATTTCGCCTAAATGTGCTATCAATATGTTCCGCCAACAGAATTCGGGAGGCGCTGCGGCATGATTTTTCAAATGTGCAGCAGCAAACTAGATAGGTATCTGCCAAACGTGATGAAAAACGATACGCAATTCCGTGGGCATATGGTTTCGATATCAAGGAGATTGTTAAACAAAGATGAAGTTTTTTTAAATCTTTCTATAACACAAGGCAGCAAAATTCACATTTTTCGGATGTGCAAAGAATGCTGGAGTTAATTTTATCTAATTTTGGAGTGTTGATTGCAGATATTCATTTACTTTTTCTTATCTATCAGTTAGCGATAAATTTTGAAAATTTAAAAAAAAATTAAAACAAATTCCCGCACTTTTTTTTGGCGGAACTGTAGAACATTTGCAAATATTTTGAAAATTAGATTTGAACTCAATGATCATTTCTATAAATTTTTGACACCCCTCCATCCTAGTGGAGAGATAGGAAAGGGGGGGGGGATCTCTTACAATTTTTTTAATTAACTCGAGAACCAATCAAGCAAATGGAACCAAAATTGGCATGGGAGAGTTTGGGTACGAGAAATGCTGCCATGAATATATGGTACCCCTCCGTCTTTTCGGTGAAAAAGTAAGAAAGGAGAGGAGGGCTTCCATACAATTTTTTGCATAACTGGAAAATTTATCGAGCAAATGGAACCAAAATTGGCATGGGATGGTATTTGAAAACGAGAAATGGTTCTCTGATCATTTGAATCATTTTGCTCTGATCATTTGAGACCTACCATACCAAATTAGACGTGTGAAGGAATTTAAATTTGTTTTTATGAATATTTTGTGCCCCTCCCTTACTTGAGTGGGGGATTGAGGGAAAGCGGGACTCCCTTCAAATTTTTGCATAACTTGAGAACTAACCAAACAAATGGAATCATGGGATGGGATGGTAATTAAAGAAGAGAAATATGTATGTCTATAATCAGACCCGTCTTTTCCCCAGGAGAAAGATAGTAAGAGAGGAGGGTGCTCAAATTTTTTTTTTCATAACATAACCTAACTTTTTCATTTACATAATCGAGAACTATTCTGGTACGAAATATTATACAAAATTTGGGTATTTACAACTCTATTGAAGATTTAGCAAAGGAGGAGTGGGTTTTCCATATTTTTTTTAACTGAACCCGACTACTTTTCTAACAAATGGAACATAAATTGACATGGGAAACTATTTAAGTACGAGAAACGGTTCGAAAATTATTTGAGACACCAAACTACTTCCAGTGAGAGAAGAAAGAGGGAGCCCTTAATCCGTTTTGTTGGCTTATCTTGAGAACTAATCAAGCAATTGTAATCAACTTTGGCATGATAAGGTATTTGGGTACGAAAAATGTTATAATGATTGTTAAATTTTCAATTCAAGAGACAAATCTTCTTTAGTTATGAGATACTACTTCCTGTAAGGTGTTTAAAAATAAGTGTTAACAAATAGCTAGAAAATTTGGCTCGCTTCCGGCGGAAACTTTAAAAAAAACGAACACGAACACACACAGGATCTCAATGAAACTTGATGTTTCCTCGAAGAAATTCCTTTTTACTTAATTCTAAGCGCACAACTTTCCGAGGAAATGATTGCTAGCATTTGACAAATGCTAACACAAATAACCCACAGAAGGTGTACTATGTATGTATGCCGTGACCGGGATTTGATCTCATGACCGTTGGCTTAGACTAATTTTTAATAGAAAATTTCGATTTGCAATTCAAAAAAAAACTTTTGTATTGAAACTCAATGACGCACAAAAACCTACCTACCCATCTCGTCTTTAGAATTTTGGTTTATATTAAGAAATGTGACTAAACAAGTTAAGAATGGGAAACCAACCATTTTAACTTCAAAATTCATTTATCGAATTTTTCACATCAACAAGTTGGTTAGCCAAGTGAAATGCAAAATTAAGCAACACAAATTTTAAACTTAGTTTCCATTACTCCATTATTAATCACTTTGATTTTTGATAAAAAAGTTTATGTTAATCTGATATGAAACATTCTTCAAGAAACCAATTTCAGCCTCAATTTAATTTAATATTTTCATAAATCAGAGACAATACATGTTTGTGTGGTCCGCGAAGCTTTCCTCAAATGGCATTAGTATTACTTTTTAGCGGTAGATTGTAAATCATCATTGAATTTTGTTTCCTACAAATTAAAAAAAAAAGGGATTTCAGTCACCTAATTAAATATGCTCTTCACCCACAAACAATTCAGGTTGTTAACTTTTTTTTAGCATTTCAAGCATTTATTGTGTTCTAGTAAAGGCATTGATGCAATTTTATATATTGGCATAACGTAATATTGGAGTTTTTTTTGTCCAGCAGATATTTTTTTTTTCTCAAAATTGAAATATTGCATTTATTTTAAAATAATGGCTTGTTCTGTTTGCACTCAAATATCGGAAAAATAAAATCATATACCAGTGAATGTTTGAATAATAACGACTGGGAGAATGATTCCAGATTTTTTATCAGCATGACTAAGCATCAAAATCTCCAAAAAAATCTGAATTTCAGACAAAAGCAATATTTGTAATTCTGTGATTCGACCCAAAAATTTGCTGACTATTATCTGTGGGAATTCCATAGAAAAACCATGCCGAACGCCGAAATCAAGTCTTTTTTTTCTTGAAAATAGGCAATCGACATTACCCCAGTTATAAGACTTTCATGAATCAGCTGTAAAAAGCCTATCCCAGTGGCATCTTAATTAAATTCTAGAAAATCCATAAAATTTAAAAAAAAAAAATTGGAATAAACAATGTTAACTTTAACTTTGATACAGTTTTTTTTAAAAAACCGTGAAATTATGAATTTCTCTGTGATTATAATAACATCTTTAAGAATGCATCATTTTTTTTTATTTTTTTTTTTAAATAAAAAAATAAGAATGCATCAAAGTAATGATCTTATATTAGGCTTGCCAGATACTTTTAGAAAAAAGCGGGACATTTCACGAAAAAAAGCGGGACACAGCCAAAAAAAGCGGGACATTGAGGAAAATCTTAATAATGTTTAATTGTGAAGCCAAACTTATACGCCAAACTTGTTCATAGAAAGTACACTAAACTTTTTTTTAAACGCAGATTGATTATGCTCAGTTTTTCTTACATGACTTCTATTTACACCCTTTTTTTTGCTATATGCACCGTTAATTTCAACGGTTCTCACGAATTGACACATTATTTCAGAGAAAGAATTTCAAGTCGTACATGTAATCGCCAGATTTTATTCCGCGTGAAAAACCTGTGTGTAATTTGTATAAAAATCCGTTTGTTCGGAATTTATTTTTAAAATTTGAAAACTTAAGCAATCTTCATATTTATATACTTTGGACAATTGAGTCGGAACAGGTGGTGTATAATATAAGGCAATTTAACTAAGATTCCGGTGAAAAGATTAATTTCTTAAATTCAACAATCTATAATTATTTAGAAAAAACTTAAACAATATTTTCTTAATACATTGGTTGAACGTGCTCCAAAAACACTTAACAAAATCAGAATCTTACTGCTATACCAAGAGCTTTAGAGATATTCAATATTGTCTTATATAAACTATGAAAAATGCTGCTTATTTTGAGAAAAAGGCGTATTTGAAACATTTCTTGTTTATCACAGAATCCAAATTGAGACTAAAATTTGAATTTTTCCAGTGTTAGTCAGTTAATTTAGTAAAAGTTTCCCAAGAAAAAAACAGCGGGACATTTTGAGGGAAAAGCGGGACAGCGGGACAGCGGGACATTCAACAAAAAAGCGGGACATGTCCCGCTTTTGCGGGACGGATGGCAACCCTATCTTATATAGAACAGTTTTTTCATGGTTCGTAGAATAATATCTGGTCATCGAGAACAAAATTTGAATAGTGAAAAAACTTTTCGAAAATGAGCACAGAAGAAAGATTTTAAGCCTACAAATTTAATAACGATTCAACGTCGTGATTTACTAAAAATATATTTTTCTCATTTAAAATTTTTCACTGTGATTTAGCACCGTATTTCCAGTTTAAACTGAAGTGATGAGGAATAGTAACATCAGTTCGAACCAAAAAAAAAAATTCTTCTAGAAAAGGGTTCAAACCTTTTTCGAACCACAGAAAGTTGAAGGTCTTGCTGTGGTTCGAAAAAGGTAAGAATTTCCGTTTCCAATATGAAAATGGAAACAAACGGTGTCTTCGTTAAAAAAAAATCAGTGAAAAAGTTCAAATCGATTAAAAAATAAAATTATAAAACATGATCAAGATTTAGTTATGGCTGATTTTTTAATCTGATATTATTTTTTACTCATCATATATTTAAAAAAAAACCGTCATTTAATATCTGTTTTCTTTAAAACATGAATTCGTTTTATTTGTCCTTTTTAGCGTCAAAAATTTGTCGCTATGAAAAATGACGTAAAGCTCTGCTTACTATTGATAAATATTATTTTGTGTGCGGCCCATCCACATCCAAAATTCACATTTTTCCGATGAAGTATTGAAGTATCAAAGAAATAATTTTGGTTAATTTAGATGCCCTGAATCCAAATATGCATTTTTATAAACAAATTTCTGCATTTTTTTCAACAATTTTTTTTAAACATTAAAAAAAAGTTCTTAATAAACATTACTATTCTATTGTTCTCCAAGACCACACTTAATTTTGAGATCTGCGAAAAACGTTATAGATTTTTTTTTTACTTTTTCAAATGCTGTAAAAAACGGGAATTTTTAAGAATTTAAATAAAATATTAACGAAATTGTTTTGAAGATTTTTTTTTCTTTCTTAACCAAATTGTTTTTAAGATACTTTTTAAAGCAGAAATCAAGTCGGCATCTTTATATTATTTTTGTCTTAATTCGAGAGCTTATCAAAAACTTATCAAATGCAATCAAACTTGGTAGGGGAGGGTTTTTGGAAACGAAAATTGTTTCCATGATTAATTGGTATATTTCTTCACTCTGATGGGGAGAAAAAAAGGGGGAAAGGAGCTCCAAAAATGAGTGATTTTTTTATCTTTTATTCGGATTTTTTTCTTGAAACTAAAACTAAATATTGTCTAGAACTTTGGAACTGTTGGCGTCTTCGCCCTTTTCTAAAATTGATACAGATCAATTCTTTCAATGCGGCATCAAATACTTATGCAAAGCGCCATACGCTTAAAGTCATTCTTCAACAGCTCGAAACTAAAACAACGTCTATCAGTTGGCAATCTTCATCATCCGAGTACGCAATCAAGCGTCATCCATCAAACGCACTTTTGACTACGGCACACGCTGATCATCCGCTGACCTTAAGGCCGCCGCCTTAGGAACGCATCGTAAAGTCAAATTAGTGCGAGCGCGTGCTCCTCAGCGAGCTCACAAACGCCGATGCTTAACGTCATCTTCAACTGCAAACTGCACGCACCCCCATCAAATGCAGCATAAATTTGAAGAGCCCAAAACAGTTCGGAAACGTAGAGTAAGGTGGGGTAAAAGTACGAGTCGGGTAAAAGTACGTTTTGAGATTATTACAAACCGAAAAAAGTAAAATTCAAAACTCTGGCGTGGATTGATAGTGATTTGGACTGCCTACATCCAGACATAATTTTTATTTGGAAAAATTGAAATCACTCCCAAAAATGAGGTAAAGCAGATTTTTTGCCCAAATGATGTAATATTTAAAATAACGGCAAACATTTTTGAGTAATCAAAATTCTGGCTTTCAATGAAAGTCTTGATTTATCTGTTTAGTTGTTTTCAACCACTAGCAAATGCCGAAGAGAGAATTTGATTAATATGTCTCCGTTTTGCACAATAAACTGTGAATCACAAGAAGCCTTGAAGGGGCAAAAGTACGAACTGCAAATGGGGCAAAAGTACGAATGATATACAGGGTCTACTGAAGCAAATCTGAACGGAAAGTTTTAACTTCTTTCTAAAATTCACTGGGAACAGCAGCGCATGTTTTTGATTCTACAAAGACTTGCTCGCGCGAAAAATTGCTCAAATACGATGAGAACTGGATTACGTAAACCTGTTGAATATGGAAAATTATTGGAGAGCTCCAAATTCGCGCAGGTTGTTCCCCCATGTATGGGATTTGTGTCAGAAGCGAACACAGAAGTTACTGCTGTAAGCAAAGATTGATATAAAATAATTTTACTTCTGACTTCATGCAGAATTGTGGAATTTCGAATGGTCGTACTTTTACCCCACGTCATTCGAACTTTTGCCCCAGATGTGGGGTAAAAGTACGTTTCGATAGCAGTTAGGCATTTTCACTACTGCTATCAAATGCGACGATCGATTATCTTCGTAATTTTTTAGAAGAGAGATAAAAGTCTAAGGAATCCAATGCTGTTCTTGGTTTTTTGGAAAAACAACTGCAAAATTTTCCAAAAATGGGATAGCACTAAGGTCGTACTTTTACCCCACCATACTCTACCAAATCAACCATCTGTTGAATCAATTTCCGTCTTTTTCCCTGATACAACTTCTCTCGAGTTGGGTTTATTATTTTTTTTTTAATTCTATTTTTGGGGAGAAATTGTTCGATCGATGGCTCTAATCTGCCTTCTTCCGACCACTCATCAGGAAACTCATCTCCTTGAAGGTTTTGTTTGTAGAAAAAAAAAACAAAAATAAACAAACCGGGTAGCGCCTTTGCAAAGTTAAACGACCTTTTCCTTTCAATTTGGTCTGGTCTCGAACCTTCCAACTGGCACAAGCAATTAGGGCATATGGTACTCGACCGTAAAACCCCGGGACTGGGTCATAACGATCTCAGAAGTTCGTTTCTTACGGCGCGGAATTCCTATAGGAATCACTGACGTCTTCTGTTTTTTTCCGCCTCGAAAGAAACCGGGAAAAGAAAAAGCAATTTTCCAAGTGGAATGCTCGACCCACACCAACACTTGTCTAAGAAAACGCTCCGGGAACGCCTCAAGAAACGGTAACGATGACGTAAAACATTAAAAGGAATCCTACTTCTCCTCCGTTTCCGTAAACTTTGAGGGAAGAGAGGGAATCTAAAGAAAAGACACAATCTTAGTGAGTGGCTCGTTCTCGTTGTTTTTTGTTCTTTTTGTGAGTTCCCCAGACAAAGGGGAAATTTTTCTTATCCAACCCGACGTAAGATTGCGGAATCTTGGAGGGGAGCACTCAAACCCGGTCCTACCGTAACGTAAAAGATGTTGGTGTCTTTCTCAAGAAGCTTGCCGGTAATTCGTTCAAAGAAACGATATCATTCCGCTTCGGAACTTCTTGGCATTAACAACCCTCACCAGAAACTGTTGTTCCGACAGTTGTACCCGACAGAACATCTGGCCCTGCTGCTTCAGAGAAGGTAACAACTTTTCGGATCAGAACCCTTGGTAGATGATGATGGTAGTTTGTTGACAATGCGTTTTCCCCCTTTTGCCACCAAGTCTAAACTCGGTAAGTTACCGAACAAAGAAGGCTGCGTGCGCGTCTGGCCCGTCAGATGGGTTTGTTTTTGCTTCTTTTTTTTCCTGTCGTTCTGTCTTTGCCTCTAGTAGGTCCAGCTGTCACCCGGTGAGGACTAGCGCGCACCGCGTCGATCCTTGGACGGAGTTGGTAATTCTTCGCATCTCGGCTACCCCACCGATCAACGAACGTCAACTTCGGACCCTTATTTTCCTGCGGTGCTCACTGTGTCGCGTAATTCCCTGGTACCATTGTGTGTTCCTATCGCTGCTGCTGTTGCTGCGCATTGTTCGTTGGTTCGTTCCTGTAGGAATTCCTCTAGGTCCTCGGTGCCACACATCTTTAGGGTCTTCGTTTCTTGTTTTGTTTTCTTTGTGCTTTCCCTTTTCGGAAGCGGTCCCTTTTTCGAATCGGTACGGCACCACCGCATCAGGAGCGTCCCGAGCAACTAGTTGTGCCACGATGAGGGTAATTTTTTTCATTGAAGATTCTAGTTTTTTTTTCTATGGTCTGAAATTTATTCTGTTGAAGCCGAGAATTAGTTCCAAAACAAAATTGAAGGAATGTTTATCTGGTTTACATTCTGAAGTGAGGTAAAACGGTTTTGAAGATCACATTGCTCACTAAATACGAGATATCTAGTTTTTCTCTTGCAGCTAACGGGATACGCTCAGAAGTATAACTCAAATGTCCGTTACGAGATGCTATAAACACAAGTCTTCAAACAGGGATAGTACTTGATTCGTGGAAGTGTTCAACTGTAGTTCCTATTGAAAAACAGAAAAATTCACAAGAGGAACCGTTATTCTGTCCTATAAGTATGATGGAAATCAAAAACCAAAAGTGCTAGAATTAGCAGTCAAAAATCAGTTTTTAAGCTTTACTGAGTCCCAAGAAATACTTATTGCAGACCAGTCTGGATTTAGGAAACAACAGTCAACAGAATCTGCTGTGAATTTGATACTTCTAAACTGTAGGTTCAATATGGAAAACAGTAGCTACACAGTTGCTGTGTTTCTGGATTTTAAGAGAGAATTTGGAACGATTAATCGGTTATTGCTGACAAATATAATAGTGAGAATTGGTGTCAATAATACTGTTCTTAACTGGTTTAAGAATTATTTGGATAAAAGAATGCATAGAACAAAATTTGGTTCATCTTACTAGCGATACAGAGAAAATAACTTAGGTGTCCCTTCAAGAAGTGTCTTGGGTCCGTTGTTATTTATGCTGTACATCAATGACATAAAACAATGCTTACAGTATGGTCGTATTAAGCTATTTGCGGATGATTCAGTTTCCTACTGGAGTGGAAATGACTTAGAGCTTGTTATTATCTGTGCTTGTTATTCAACAAGCAAATGCTGATTTGAAAAATATTGCAGATTTCCTAAAACAGAGAAAAATGTGTCTGAAACCCAACTGGATGATCCTTAGCTACCGTAAAATCGGAGAGTGCTCAAACATGTTGATTTATGGTTGTGCAATCGAAAGAGGACATCAGGAGTACAAATAGATGAAAGCCCAGGAGAAAGTCGGGTAAGATGGACCCCCTAAGGTAGAATCGCAACAGAAAATCGAGTATCTATTGCTTTTTGCATAGAAGTCTTCGTGCAGATGGGCAGTTTAGGTTGTTTGCTGTCGCATAAACCATTGCTTTGGCGTTTGGCCTTAGTAAATTTCCTTCAACTAGACAATTTATAGCAATCTTACGTGCTTGGCAATAACACTTTTTTGCATGGTCGTGTAAAACGGGACTCCGCTTAGAAAAGGTAGATATTGCCGAAAAAAAGCTGTACAAGTATATATTTTTGTGAGTTCAGCATTTGGGAATGTTTGAAAACCAAAATGGAACCAACTGGTTCGAATCCCTTAGCGAAACAGTGTGGGGTTTCGGAACCCCGATTTTATAGGCGCTGTCTTCCCAGGGGATCCTCTTTTAATAGCTTTTATGGCCTGTTTGAGATGCTGAAAGCTTTTCGTCCGACATTTGCCCTAGTCAAGGTCCCTTGAAGGCATAGGGAGGATGAAACCAATGAATCTCAAAGCTTTCAAACTGTTCATCGAAAATTTTCCGATGGTACTCAGCTTTACAGGGACAAAGTTTGTAAAAGATTTAAAGCTAGTTATAAATAGAAATAAATACAACACTCCAAATTAAAATGATATCAGAGAAAACATTCATCAGATTTAAATTTGAAATACAAATGTGTACAGAGGGGCTGCTAACTTCTTGACTAGTAGCAAAAAACTGCTTCCACCTGTGGCCACGCAAGCGCAAACAACGTTACAGAGTGCAGAGTGCTGAGGTTGCAAAATTTCTATGCTGAACGGAGCTAACTACGTGCCGAAAATGCGCTGAAATGTGCATTGCACCAAAGATGATATGATTGCTTTCCCGTTACTGGTATAAAGGCTCGAGCTCTCGGGTAAAATAATGCAGGACCACCACCACCACCATCACCGCATTCAAGCGAAACAAGAAAAACATTTTATGGGATTTTCATTCTCTTGGATAATTCATCCCAGAATCAAGAAAAATATAAAAAATCCTGTCGGTGAGAATAGAACTCACAAAATTCTACCTTCATCTGAACCAGATACGGAGAAAAAAGACGTCTGTTGTTCTATTTAATTCAACTGGTCATCGGTAAATCATCAAAGCGTAGTTGATTTTTTTTGCATCCAACTATAAATATAATAGACTTAACTACAAACTGATGATTGACCTCACGCAATCAACTACGAATAGATTCAACTAAAATGGTATGATTGATTCAATTGTAAATATAATAGATTTAACTACAATTGTATGATTGATTTTATGGATTCAACTATTAATTTAATAGATTCAACTATACATTTCTGGATGACCTCTCTCATTCAGCCATAAATATGATAGATTCAATTGTAATGATATAATTGATTCAACTGCAAATATGATAGATTCAACTACAATTGTATGATTGATTTTATGCATTCAACTATAAATATAATAGGTTCAACTATACATTCCTGGTTGACCTCTCACATTCAACTATAAATATGATAGATTTCTATGATTGATTGTGTGATACTTGAAAAGTAGCTATACATCCAAACCCATCATGTTCATAAGTGTACCAAATAAACATTTTGGCTGCTTAAGAACGGTAATTGCTGCTTCAGCTTACTGGTTGAATAGAGACAAACTTGAGCGTAGTTGAATAAAGACAAACTTTAACCATGATTCAGCGTTTAGTGAAGTCTCAGTGCAGCCAATGGGAGAGGTTGAAGAGTTGCTTCTATAACACTTTTTCAGCCTTTGTTCAACCATTCGCTACCATTGGAATTTGACAGACTGTAAACTGCAGTAAAACTGCCCTGCATGATGGCGATTTTATTGAAATGAGAGGGATATTTTTGTTTTTCTTATTTGCTGACAATTTTTATGATTTCTGATTGAGCTTAATTTTGAAATTAAGAGTAGATTTTCTCAAAAAATTGATTTTTGAAGCCAAAATTGAAAAAAAAAAGATCATTTCTCTTGCACTTATTGGAAAAAAATCTTCGGTTGAGAGGCATTTTGGTCACTTAAGAACGACAAATTAATATCGCCTCGCAGACTTTATGATTGGTTCACGTACTACGAAATGCGACCAACAAGCCGGATGTTAAAAGCCCGGGGCAGTTGAAACGAAAAAAAAACAAAACGAAAGGGAAAAAGTGGGTGCCGAACATCAAACAGACATTGATTTTTGTTTTGTTTTTTTTTTGGGTCGATCCGTCAATTGACATTTTATGACGTTTGCTGTATAACTTCTCCAAATCAAGATGATTAAGGGCTAAAGACACGTGAATCAGTGAATTTTTGAAGCCTTCTTTCAGCCAAATAACTGATTAAAAATTGAACCACGATGTTTTTTCAGCGTTTATTCAGCAAGAAAGTGTTTGTTGGGTAGCTATAGTTTGCTCTCAGCAGCAGGCAGCTCGTGTTTACCAATGGTAAAACAGGAAAAAAAAAATAGCAATGGAGGTATAATTGGATAGCACATTTAAATAAAATTGTGCAAAATTTTTACTCCTTTTAGGATAATTCTAGCCATGCCGGTGCCGGTGGAGTAAACGGTAGTAGAAAATTCGGTTGGGTGGCACCGATTTGCGTTTCATCGGGAAGGAGAAATGGTTGGACAATGATAAACCATTGATGTGCTGGCCGCTAACCCGAACAAAACATTATCATATTATTCGTTGTTAAAGTTATCTTTTTTGTGGTTACTAATAAACAAAATATGTATAAATACAAAATAAAAATAAAAATAAATGCAGGAAAACTACAAAAAAAAACTATAAATTATAATTGAACGATTAAAACAAGTCATAGAAGTGTAGTTGATTCAATCATATTTATAGTTAAACTAATCAAAGCTGTATAGTTGAGCCTACAATATATTTAGTGAAACGCCCAACATAAATCAGTATATATAGTTGAATTTATTATATTTCTGATTGAATCAATCATACATTTGTAGTTGAAGCTACCAAATTTATTGTTGAATTCATGAAACCAATCATAAAAATATAATTGAATATTGAATAGATTTAGTTGGTTTAGAATCAATCATCAATATGATTGAATATAGGCAAAATATAGTTAATAAAACTATACTGTTTTCTCCGTGTTAGTTGTCACAGTCATTGTGTCACGGTCGATCTTCAAAAAAAATGCACAGTGCCTGTCGTTTTCCAGAGTTTTGCCAGTATTGTCTTATGTTGGGAAAGAGAATTGGAAACGAGTCTGCTTACATACACACGCATAGCCAGGCAGCTTTGCTGGAGGTTGTTTGTCGGTGGTTTGAAAAAAGAAATGTTTTTTTTTCTCTGAAGTTTTTCTTAAGCCGCCCTACATACACACGAACAGTATTAACCGAGCAGATCAATCCATTCTATCCATCCCGTTCCTAAGGTTTACAACACCTCAAAGAGTCAACACGGACATATTTCTACATATTGTTACCCTACTCAGCTCGGGTTCCTCTTCCGGACAACCTCAATTTCTTCCTGTAGGAACTTACCTCTCTCCTGCTACAATCATTAGGATCGAAATGCTCTCGTTTACCTTTCCAAAAAGTCGTCACCTCGAAACGCGAAATGCAATCAAAGGAATGAGTCAAAATGTCAGTTCAAAAATTTTGTTCTTTTTCATACCTCAATACCTGCCAAACTGTTGTTTGGTCGACAATGGCATTCGAAAGAAAATCATTTATTCGACCTCTTACGTCCCGCTGAAAACCTAAGCAATTAACAAAACCCGATATTGCTCCCATGAAAACGGAAAAGCCATCTGACTACCGGCACTTGGTTGGTGGAAGGATCCTGGCTTGTGATTGTATGCATCGGTACGCTCTGGTATGCTGGCAGCTCAATTTTACTCCACGAGGGTGCGAAGATCACTCACCCCTCGTAGCTTTTTTTCCAAGTTAGGTTCCCTCTTTCTCAGCTGTGTAAGTGTGAATGTTCAAGTTCAGGTAAGTTCCCTACTCGAATCGCATCTCCAGTTGATCGTAGCAAGGGTCTGGCTAGCTCAGATGATTTCTAATTTTGTTGGCTGATTCGTGTTAGGCTCTTGGACGAGTCTCTTATCTTTCTGTATGATTGAAATAGGTGTTCAAAACTGGCAAGAAGGGATCGGTAGCGCTGGGTTGTTAGGGATGCACAGGTAGAAGAATATTTGTTTTTGATCATTCATTGTAGTAGAATTGCTAGAAAAGCATTCTAGTAATTTCTGACAAAAAAGGTTCCTAGATTCAAAAAATAATAAAAAGTGATCAGACATTTTGAAAGTTATTTTAAAAAAATAGGAAACTTATCTTTTCGAATGTAAATTTCAACGTTGAAAGTTCCAAAATTGAACACCCCTTGCGTCCCGTATTGTTCCATTTTCTTCATTCATCAACCGGATTCTCGTGGTGCGCACCGGGGGACAAAGATAGCACAAGAGACCGAGCTGTGTGCCAAAGTCTGCGCAAAAACTCTGCCAACTCGGAAGAAGCAGCTGTATCAATGACGTAAAGCCCGATATCGAGGAACACATACACGCCAACGGGAGAGTTACTGGCTTATTTTCGTTTTTCAGAAGGGGAAGAAAAGACATCTGGGCCCTTCTCTAGCTTGATCTGTTTTTCCCGAAAGAGGGTACGCGACGAAGCTTGCGCCTAGAGCTCACTTTTCGAGAGGGAGAGATCTCATTGCGGCCGAAGTTAGCTATCTCGAAGTTACGAGTGGAAAAAAGGGAAAGAAGTTTCAAATTCGAATCGGGTGAGTTCTTCGGGCGATTCTTATAGCAAATTGTTCGGGGAATCGAACGAGGGGTGTCTAGAAGAATTGTGCCGCCGGTTTTATTTGATTGTTGAATGTGTGTGCGCGTTTATAGAAAACAAGCTTGGCCCTAGCTGCTTGCCCTAAGTCGCGTTCGAATGCGCGGAACATCTGCCGGTGTCTCGCGAATAAAATTGTTCGACTGGCTCGTGCATGGCGCGTGTCTGGAAGGGAAGTTGGTTTCACAAAGAAAGTCAATCAAGAGGAGGGCATTTGAAATAACTGCTTGATTAAACTCTACCTTTTGAACGATTCATATTGATAAGTGGAAAAACTACAGAGCTGTTGTAGAAGTTAAGAACTTTTTTAAAATCATATTTATTACTTTAGTTTAATACTAGAAATTTTTAAATATTTGCCTAAATAAATCATTCAACAAAAAAAAAAACGATTCTCAGATGCCAGTCACGATGCCATTCGAATCCAAAAAACTTTTCCAACCAAAAATCAACTTCATTTTCGCAAACGAAAGTCCACCTGTCCCTACTTCTCCACTTTTCTTCTGCAGGGTTCTGCCTTCTCAGCGGATTCATTCTTCAAAATCCTTTCAATCAAGAGTCCCATCCATTTTCCATCTTTGGACAGCTCCGGAGAAGTTTCTCACAAACATCGAAGACCGGCTTGCTGGCTGGCTGGCCCACAAACCATCATCCGGAATCGAACTCAGCCAGAAAGGAGCAGCACACAGAATAAAAGAACAACCACCGCAAGAAACTTTTTTCCTAAATCAAAAATTCAACCAAACCCCTTCTTTTCTTGCAAAAAAAAAAGATGAATGCAGCGGCAGCAGCAAAAAAAAAACGAGAAGCGGAACAAAATAAATACGACTTTTGCACCAAGCATTTCAATTTTTGCTCTTCATTTGACTAAACTTTCTTCGGCCAGGTACAATTAAGCGAAAAGTAGAGAATCCGACAGCACAAAAAAAGACATCTCAAAAGACGAAAATGTCCCTTTTCACCGTCCTTAGCAATACTACAAGTTGATGAAGGAGGTTTTCCGTTCTTGTTTTGCACTTTTGCTTAAGCTGGTTCGCCCTTTTTTGGCTCATTCGAGGACTTCAATTGGTTTCTTTTCGATTGAAAGATGGTAATGTGTACTGAAAGGGTATCGTGATTTTTTTTTTCATGTGTTTGAGAAAAGTATACGCTGAGAAAATAATCGGGAGATGGTCCCAAGGTTTGATTTGGGTTCTCAACATTCAAATCAACCTAGGTTGTTCGAGAGTGACATTCATAATTGGCATGTCACTTAAGATCAGAAGGTTTAAGCTGCATTTGAACCGTTTTCTTTGCCTGTGGAATTCGGTTATTCACTTTGAATTTCCACGTGAAATTGGTTCAAATCCTTTGATTTGTTTTGAGACGAAGTTTCCTTCAAGTTTTAAGATTTATCCAAGGTTTATGAATTCCACAATTGTGCATTGACTTTTTCAATATTTATTTTTTTGTAAATTAGTTTGGATTTAAAAAATTATGAAATTTAACTCACGAATTTCAGTGCTAAGATCCCTGAGAAAACACAATATCTTGCTCCTTGTTTAATTTTGATCAAAATTTTCTTCTACGGGTCATCTGAGTGTAGTCCGATACTGTTGGTAATGCCATTTGATAATAGTCTAAAAGAGGCGCAGGGGATGAATAACGGCATTAAAATCCTTGAAAAAAAAGCTAAAAGTGACGCCATCTCTAAGTCGCATTTGAAATTAAATTTTTGAGCTGCTCATTTTGTTTAAAACTGATGGAAAATTATGTTTAAAAAACGGTTCAGGGGCAACCATTTGATGTCGCAACAGTGAGCAAAAGCGGCGAATTGCTGTTGTAGGAAGTTGATGACATTTTGGCCGTTTAAAGTGTGAAAAAAATTCAGGTATTCGGCCTATGCGAGTTTTGTGCCGCCGAGGAACGAGAGTACATTATTAAAATATATCACGAAAATGATCGGTCCCAAATGGCTTCCTTGGGGCACTCCTGAGCAGACTTGTAAACTATCGACATTTTCTCTGACAGTCGCACAGCCTGCTTTTATCAGTTTCATTGTTCGTGCCATCAATCGAATGCGACCAAACACTTGCCGAGCAGTCGACTACCATCAAACGAAACGACATTCATTCTTCTTTGTGTGATTGTCGAACGAAATTTCGTGTTTTGGTACACGAGAGCGATAATTTGATGGTCAAACGACCATAATTCCTGACAGTTTACGACATTGCCTATCTCTTTCACGCAGCAGAACTTACAGACTCAATAAGCAAATGCAATCTTTTCTATTCACTCCCTCCTGTTGAAAAAAAATTCGCCACTCTGCAGCGCCGGGTGATGTTTGGATGTGTCGGTCGAACAATGTGGAATGATTATTTACGCAAGAGGGATGAAAGTCGAACGACTAACCACAACAAAGATCAAAATTTCATTTGACATTATTTTGCTCTCCGATCAAACGATTGCGCTCTCCATGATTGTCACGAACGATGTGTTGTGGATGTCTCCGAAAAAATTCAAACGATGGTGACCACTTACAAGCCTGCTCCTGAGGAGGCAATGAACTGCCTAGAGGAGGATTCATGTGTACGAACGAAATACTTCCGTCCCATCAACTATCTCCGGAACCAATCCAATAGGGAATTACATAAGCCTAAATATTCGAGCTTTGCGATAGCATTACCGTGGTTCACCTTATCGAACGCCGCAGAGAGATCTGTCTAAATGGCGTCAGTTTGAGTTTGAGTCGTGGATCGTATAGGCATGAACCCGTGCTGATCGTTTGAGAAGTAATGCTTGCAAAATGAGAAAATTGGATCTAAAACAACCAGTTCCCAAAGTTTGACTATCGCACATAGAGCGGAGATTTCGAGGTACATAGTTACTCACATCTCTCTGATCTCCTTTTTTGTGGACAGGAAACATGAGAGCTTCTCCACAATGAAAGAAAGATTGCACCGTCCAGTAATAATTGAAAGATGTGTCTGATGGATGTCAGCAGATGCGGTTAAAAACGCTTCAAAAAAAGTAGCTGGTATACCGTCCGGGCCTGCATCGTCGTCTAGAATACCATTCAAAGATGACCCTAGGGGTGATATATTTCCGGCAGCCCTGGCCAGTTGCTCCGAAGAAATTTCCCCAGTTGTGAAAATAAATACTAGAAAATTTCTCGGCCAAAAGTTCACGAATTTCGGGCTCAAATTTCGCTTTGAAGCAACAAGCCCTGATTCTTTCCGTTGATTTTTTATGTGCTTTCAAAAAGATTTCTGACTGATCTTGAAATTCCTTGCAACCGGCAAAGACGATTTGGGAAGCAACGCTTACTGTTTTTTTTTATAAGCAGAGTTTATAGGGGTGCCCATTGATTTGTAGCTACGCTACGTTTTGGAACTCTGCGATTAACTTTCTATTCGATAGATTCAAGGACGAGAGAGATAGCTTCAAAATCCACGTTCTTGAAATTTTGATAAAAGCAGCACTATGAAGGTGAATGGGTCAGGCTCAATATGAGAAGCGCAGTGCATATTACATGACACCTCTTCGAGCAAAGGCACGTGTGATGAGTTGGACGTTATCTATCGCTAGCGCAATGGAACTCTCTCGTACACTGCGGGCGTATCTATATCTTCACTTTAGCATTATGTGGTTACCACATTTGGCGATCCTTCCAGGAGCCGATTTTAGGGCTAAACTGAGACATAAAGTTCTTTTTGAAATATTGAAACAAAGTTTTTGGTTAGTAAATATTAGTACGGATAGAAGTATAATACAGTACATGCTACCGAATTTGAGCAAGTCAGATTGCAAACGATATGTCTTTTTTGCAAGCTCATGTTATGTGCCGAATTAGAAACGCAATATGCTGCGCCGTATTGCGAGGCTTGAGTGCAGCGCCTGCGTACTGAAAAAGCAGCGCTGCGCGCGATTGCGAGCTCATAAAGCTGTGCTGGTGAGTCGAGTCTTTTACGCCGAATTGCAAGCAGAGTGTGCGAGCTGAAAAATCTGGGACGTTATACATTATAGAAAGATCGTATGAAAGTTGAAAAAACAGCATTTACCTACCAAAGTGGAGGCACTACATAACCCCCTGGCAACTTGACGTTTCCCATGCAAATCGCGTGTGCCATTTTTTTTCTGGTTCTCTGGTTCTGTCAAATCGAAAATCAAGCGACTTAATATGTCGGAAGGACGCATATGGAAATATTTTTTTTTAATCGATTCAACAAATGAAAAAAACGTTCAGGATTGAAAATTAGCTCAGTTATACGTAAAGTGAATCTGTTTTAAAAAATTCAGTCGAAGCGAACGGCACACAGACGTAAATCTGTATGTCCTTTATTAGGTTTAACTTTTGGACTGATCAAAATAATTCACTGATATACGGCAGATTTTTGGGAAAAGAACCCCTTCCACCGAAACTATTGATGACGATCGTACAAAATAAATGTAAAACAAAACATTAGGACAACAATCATCGAGTGATTTTCATAAACTGCGATACATATGAAAATTTTAGTATAACAAAACTTTCAAATTATAGCAGAACATTTCTCGGTTTATGGAAAACTGTTCCTATACAATAAATAAATAGGTAGAATATTCTATGAGAATAATAATTTCGGTTGAAACTTTTTTTCATTCATTCGAATTTTATGATTCGCACCACATTTGATGATGTGCCCTTTCCATACGCATGGCTCGAAAAGTATGTAAACAAGCGGTACACAAGCGACATCTGCGGATTTCAATCAGGCACACGAAACTCGCCAGAACTGTCAAGTTGCCAGGGGGTTGGCACTATACAAACATAAATTTTATTTCATTCTTAAGCGACAAAAACTACACCAATTGGGCGTTATCCGACCACTTATTCAGACCTATCGGAGGAATTTTTTTGCCATAGACCGAGTGAATTTTAGGAATTGTGTTCGTCAAGTTATGTCGTGAGACGGAATAGCTACTATGTAAATAAAATAACATGGCGGACTTTCTATCATATTCGATTTAAACTGACTTCAGACGACATTTTATACGATCTTTTCACTATGCAGTTGGAATTGCGATTCGCAAAACCATTGTAACCGACTTACGATATCATTTCTGATTCGATTTCACGTTTTTTGGGAATCCTGAATTTGAGCTACACTCCATTGAAATGAGCTTCTATTTATACTCAGTAATTCTGCATCTGTGAACATCGGTTAACTACATTTTTTTTGGAGCTCACTTCAAACGAGCCCCACAAACTTCCAAACTGCATTTTCGCCCACATTGAAGTAGACTTTGAAAAGTCTGCGTGCCTGCGAGCCGAGTGTGCTGCTCCAAATTGCGAGCCCAGCATGCTGTGTCAAAAGCGAACCAAGTGGGCTGCGCCCAAATGCGCCTATGCGAGCGAAGTAGGCTGCGATTGAATACAAGCCAAGTAGGCTGCGCCTAATGCGAGCTTTGTGCTGCGTCAAATACGAGCGTCAAATGTGTTGCGTTCAATTGCGAGCAATGTGCTGCTTCTAATGCGAGCCAAATAAGCTGCGTTTGAATGCGAGTTCTATGCTGCGCCTAGTCACCTAGCCATCTCTACGGGCATAGGCACGTGTGATGATCTGGTCGTTATCTATCGCTAGCGCAATGGATCTCTCTTGTACCTTTACATCGTGGGCGTATCTATATCCAGCGATGCCACACATACCGATTTTCCGGTATTCATACCGATTTTTGAGCAAAATTTTGACCAAGAATCGGTATATACCGATTACCGATTTTTGGCAAAACATACCGATTTCATACCGATTTTTAAGATTTTAACTTCCACTTCCACATTTCCACTCAATTCAAGCTATCCTCGTAAAGGTCCCGTAGAAAGAAGACAAAGTGCGGTAGCTGGCGTGGCGTAAGTTGATCTGTACAACTTTTAAAGTATCCTGGAAAGATCTCCTTGGCTTACTCTCATAATTCGTATAGTTGTTCGCGCTGTTTTGTTCCTATGTTCTGTCAAATGATGCACTATTTTAGTGCTCAATCTCAAAGCTAATGGACTCAGCTCAAGGACGATATTTGACCTTCTGCGTCTGCCAGCAGAAGGTAGAAGTTTCTAAAGATCATTGACAATGCTCTTGTCTCCTGAGATGCTAACTGGTCAAGGGAAAATATACACCGTTGGAATATAATTCTTGTTCAATTTGTCGCCAGATGTGGTAAGTCAAGATTTGAAGTACAATCAGATACACGATTTGTCATATCATCGGTATAGTCTTCAATCCTTCTCCATCTTGTTAGCCAAATAATTGATATCACATGTACCTAACTGCAGAGATCGCCAGGCCACGCCAGGCAAAATGGGTATTTTCAGTTTTGGAAAAACTATGTGTTTTTCAAACATTTTTTTAGGAACACCTTCTTTTAGAACACGTTTCTCATTTATTTTCGCATAAAATTCTTGGGTTTTCATATGAATAATATGTGATTTTTCAAAAAATTAAATTAATTTTCCATTGCCTGAAAAAAATTGAAACAACAACTCTCTCAACTTTCTGCAATCATTTCTTTTTTTCATTGCTAGAATTCATATCTAATACTAAAGGCTTTGAAAGCTGAAATGGCCAGTTTGACAAAAAAACCATCAACCAACCGAAGAACATCAACTTGGGCCCATATTTACCTCGAACATCAAAAAGCCATTGTATTTGTAAGTGGTTACTAAATTAAAATTTCCTTTAGGTTGACCTGGTTCTATTTCCTTCTCGAATTTATCAAATTAACATCCCACTTTAGCTAAACATCAATTAAAGAATCAAGTTTTTTTTTTCATGAATATGCCTAAACCACGTGTAACCTGAATGTGATCGCCATGCCCTTATTTTTCTTATCAAACAGTAACTTTTAAATTAGATTTCCATTCAATTATAGTACTGGAAAGGAATACTAATTTTGGATTCTCTGCTGAATTTTTATTTGTCATTTTTACTTTTCGTCAGCAAAAGCAGATAGTTTAAAAAAAAATGTTTAAGTCGTAACAAACATAAAGTTCTGTTAAAATTTCAAAACCGCATTTTTATGTAAACTTGCGTTACCTACACAGCAAATTTTTTTTTGCAAAATTTTGCTGGTTTTTGTCCCGCTGACTTTCCAGCAAAATTTTCAGCAATTTAAATTGCTGGAAAGAACAGCAAACGTTGATGCTGGTTTCCAGCAATTTAAATTGCTGGAAAATCAGCAATCCAGATTGCTGGAAACCAGCTATTTCTTTCAAAACAACCGGCTGTATTTAGTATCAAATTTATATTTCATTAAAAATTAAATATTGAATACTGACTGTGCATATAATGGGCAATAAGAAACAATTACTTTCTTCCATTTTTCAATAATGTTTGTATTTATTTCCAAAAACTTTTTCTAAAAATTTTACAACACCGGCTCTAGAGTGGCAGCTTTGTGCCAAAGTGTTGATCATTCGCCACCTGAAAAAAGAATTCTGATTAGTATCTTTTATGAAATATCTACATGTTAAATAAAAACTCACTCTTGATTTGATGTCTGGTTGCTAGAATATAGAGGAAAATAAAAATAATTATATTAATCTAACCAAAATTCGTAAAATAGACCTTGCATCAGCATACGAAAACAAACAGACTTCAATTTGACAACTCGATTGCTGATTTCCCAGCAAACTAGATCAATTGCTGGAAAGTCCAGCAATTTGGAAACCGATTGCTGATTTTTCAGCAAAAATGACAAGAACACAACCGAATGCTGAAAAATCCAGCAATTCGAAAATCGATTGCTGGTTTCCAGCAAAATTTTGGATTGCTGAACGTTTCCAGCATTTTTTTTTGCTGGAAATCGAGGCAAAAATTTACAGTGTATAGAACCAAGATAAAAAAAAACGAATAATATATGCTTGAACACACTTAGTCAGCTAGTTTAATACTCAAATTAACATTCTTAAGAGTTCTCAGACTTGCTTTTTATTGCAAGCTTCCATTTATATTAAAAATACATTAGGAAGTTGAAAATGTAAGGATTTTTGAATATCCACCTCAAATACCGATTTCCATACCGATTTTTAGGATTTCCATACCGATAAAAGATTTTTTTGGGTTCCAAAATACCGATAAAAGTGTGGCATCACTGTCTATATCGTCTATCTTTGGCATTGTGTGGTTTCCACAGGCTGGGTGATGTGGAGATTCCCTTTGACAAGGGAAGCGGGAGCTGAATCGATCGTCGGAATCCTGAACCTTTCGTTAACGAAACCGAGGTCAAGCGTACGTCCGTTTTAATATTCAATATTATTTTTCTGACGTCGGGTCGCTGTACTCCAAGCGTCGAAGAAGATGCCGAGAACGAAGAAGGCACAGGGTCTGGAAACAGAGAGTCACTTCGGAAGGGGCACCATTTTTAGCCGGGTAATTTGAAGTCGCCGATGACGAGTATGTCATCATCAGGAGGGCCAAAAGAGCTGACACAAGGCAGGCAACGCGGAAAGGACTCTGCTAAAACCAGGTCTCCAGAACAATCAGAATTAGAATTACTCAGAGTTTCCGATTACCGATAAGCAACGCCGGGAGTTAAGATTTAACGCAAATATAGTAAACTAAGTATACCTCACCGCCTACTAAAGAAAGTTCTTACTAATGTCACTGATAGTACCACCACTGACCATACTGACTGGACACTCGATTTCGTTTGTTGGATAATTTTCCCAATAGTACGCAATATCGATTCCAGAGTGCGTCGATTTGAAGAAATGCTATCCCAGTTAGAAAGTGCCACCCAACTTTAAAAAATAGCCAGTTCCTACGATAAAATCGGGCCTAAAAGGTAACTTTTCCCCACAGGGCATTTGTATCGGAAAATGGTAGGTTCGCCACCTACCGTCGATATTGCGAATCTACAAAATTTTACAAAAATAAAATTAGCCAGAAAATGCTCAAATTTTTGTTCTAAACGTCCTGTCAGTGTCCTGCCAGTCACCAACAAGTTAGAAATCCGCCATAAGTAGTTCAGATGTTTATACATAACAGTTAGAACTTTCTCCACGTGATCTTTTGCCTTGTTTTTGAAGACTGAGGTATATTGGTCTTAGTACTATATTTGGTTTTATTACTATATTCGGTTCTACTGTAATTTCATCAACATGTTTTCGATATCAACGAGCAGCAGCAGATGGCAGCACTCATTCGGTAATTTGGTAATCTAATTTTGTCCACAATTCAGAAACCTGCACAAAATTCAACAATACAGGTGCAACTTCGAAACGTTCCGACTGCCCAACCGGTTAGAACGGTGAAAATTCTTTCACGAAATCCGAAACCCGGTGCGTGTTTCGGTTCGATTTACATCGTTTAGCGGCGCCCTTGCTCGTTTAACAAATTCAACGTCTGATTCAGAATGTTCAACCTAAGAAGTTTCCCTCCGGTAATAGGACTTATGAAAAGCACCACAAAAATCGTCCTCCAGGAGAGGGATGAGGACCGGGGCCAAATCAGTTGACTACCAGATTATTAGACGTTTTATTGTTATTCTTCCTACTTTTGGGCAACAAGAAGGAGTGCTTCTTTCCCGGAGAAAGGGGAAAACTTTTCCTTTACCTTTCGGTTTGTCAGAACTTGGGGTGGGACTTAAGATTGGAAAAGTTGTGATTTTGTAGGTACGTTTGTGGTTTCTTGAATCGACTGTGTCGACCGGCTTATTTTTTGCCTCTGGTAAGGGGGGATGAAGTGGACCATCTTGAGTAAATTGAGGGAAAAGATTGTATTCTGCCAGAAGCAACAAGTACCTTCCTACTTGTTGGTTTTCCGAGGAAGCAGATACATTTCCGAATGATGACAGGTTCATTTGGATGGAATTGTAAATAGATTCTGTTCAAGAGCAATTGAAAGGTGATGTGGGTCACTTGGGGAAAGTCGAAAGAAGTTTAACCAATTCAAGAACAGTACCTACTTGAGCAAAACACTTTTATTCCTGGATACTTATCATGAAAAATATAAAATTGAATTTAAAAATGATAATTTATTCATTTTCACTGTAAGACCTGTGTCTACCGCACGAGTCTGTTTCGCTGAGCAAATAACTGAAGGGATAAAAAATATATATGGGTCTTCGATAAGAAAGTGCACCATTTCCATTGCTGAAGCTGAAGAGAAGTAGCGAAATAGTGTCACCGGTTAGCGATTGGCACCTCTTTAGACGAATTACTTATGGGTTTTCTGGGCAAGCTGACTTAAGATGAGGGTATTTAAATTGCCTTTTGGTTCAACTTTCCCCTTTTAGGTTTTATGATTTTCCAGCATACGTGGGCGAACATTGCAAAACGAGCGACTGTTTTAAGACATGTATGATGGTAAGCTTTTCAAGTAGCCATCATCCAGCTGATTAGTTGAGCATTCTTCGGGATGTTTTTTTCTACCCGGTGTTGAGACTAGCGCTGTTTTTCCAGTGAAAGGTGTTTTTAAATTTTTTTTTTTGTGTTTTTTGGCAACCCAAATGTTCTTTTTTTTACAAACGTTAGACTTGGGATCTTTATTTGTATTTTCGGGTTTTTTTTGTTGATAAAAAATTTACTTTTCTTCGGCCACCCTCAGAAACTATGTACAATATAATAGTTAAATGGTGAAAAAAATTTCAATACAAAAAACCTCAAACACATAATTAGGCTGGAACAAATATAAATTTCTTCTTTTGTCATCCCCCCTTCGAATTTTTTTCAAAAAACTCAAAGGGGGATTAAATAAAGATTGAAGTACTTTTAGCAAGAAACGTTTTTAAGTGATAAAAAACTCAATTCTCCGAAAGGTTTCAAGATCAAAAAATAAATTTTGGAAGATGGGAGTTATTTTACCTTTTGTATTCTTGATTTTATTGAATTTTCCGATAAAAAAAAATTGATTTATAGGATTTGTGGAATGATATAGCATGCAATTTTGTTGCATACAAGTTTTCGTGCAATTTGCATTATTTTTTTTTATTAATACCATTGTTGACTTCGAAAATTTCCAAACATTCTCACGTTGACTTTACCTTTATAACCTTTCTCATTTCATGCTTCAATTCAAACTGATAGAAAAAAAAAACCAGAAGAAAAAATCCTCCAGACAAGTTTCAAGACTTTGTTGGCCCAAGCAAAAGCCACTTCCCAAACAAAGACGACAAAAACTTTTCCCCAAAGAAGGAAGCCAATTTAGCCAACCGACAAGACGGAATAAATAGACTGTTGCACATTTTTCCCCACACCCACAAATTGGCAAGAAAACCCCTCCCGGAGGCGCTTAAGTGAAAGGAAAAATATTGACCCAAGTAAACTGTCCCTCGTACCCGCGTCTTCCTTTGCTAGCTTCCAGGAAAAACTGAAAGAAAAAAAAAATCTTCCCAAGAAAAGCGAAGGAGGGTTGACGAGCATTCCTTTGGCATTTTCTCGGAATTTTCTCTGCCCCCAACCATTCGTCCCATTCGTCAGCCAACCGTGGAAATCCGGAAAACCTTTGCGTTGCTTGTCGCTGCTACTGCTGCAATGTTTCAAGGAAAGCTCAAAGGCTCCAAGTGATGATTTGCCACTTGTTGAAGAGTGAAAACCACCCCCATCCGGCCCGCATTTTCTTCAGATTGTGGTTTGGCTGAATGGCGAAAAAGGATAGTCCCGAACCCGTGTCGAGACAAAACGTTTCTTCATTTTAGCACCGTTTTAATTAAGTCCAAGTTTCTGGAGTTTTTTGTGAACTAGCGCCAAGAATAACGAGACCGAAGGAAGTGGAGAAGTTTTGTGTTTTCTTCACGGTTTGGCGATTTTAGCGTCATTTTACGCCTTGTTCTACGCTACCCGGCTTTCCGGATTTGTTTAACGTTAAAGATGCTTGAGGGTGGAAAATCTTCGCGAGTTTTACCAGGCGTTGCGTTTTAATTATCTCGTTAGAGTGGGTGTTGGAGTGGAAATCTCACTCCGGACTTGGCCTTCCTTGGGCTCATCTCAAACCGACCAGGGCCAGGCAGATGTTTGTCTTTTCGAAGGATGGATAATCGTCTTGACAGGGGATGATGGTTCTGGCTAAAGAAGATGAAAGAAAACTTTACGTGTGGCTTGCCAACCTGGAACCGGGAAATTGGTCACGCAGTTTCAAAACAGATTTAAAAGATAACTTCAGCAAAGAAGTTTTGCACCATAATTGGGTCGATCCCCAGGAGATTTTCCGCCAACAATGATAATATTCAAATCACAATGTTTTTATGGCTTTACGCTTATGATGTCATCTGTTTCGGTTTCCCACTTTGGCAAGGTACTTCTCAACACAACAAATCTTCAAACCAACAATAGAAAAGCAAATGTGCAATTTGACTTCTCTGTTTGTGATCTCTTGACAGAAAACATCTTGAACTGGAGGTGTCATCTCCGGAGATGATCGATCGATGCTTGAAAAGTGCCCACCGCATCACCGCATTTTGGCTCTGAGGTCGACCTCAAATAGGAAAACAAGAATCCCACCCTCGCCGTTTGACGAATGCAAAAAAAAGATAATCGCCCATATCTTTTTCGGGAGGATGGCACGACGCAGCCTCCGCTTGTTTCATTTATCTATTTCATTGAATCTTCCAATTCCTTTATGCCAGAATACATTTTTTAGAGTCAATTGAGACATGAATTGTCAAATTGAATTTCTTGTTGCTCAGCTACAATTTGAGAGAGCAATTCCAAAAAAAAAACAGCCGACCGAAAATGGCAAATTTTCGAATTAAATTTCTTTAAGTTTTGTCATAATTTTTACAGTGAAAATCTATAATAGGTTCCAGATTAATCTACTGAGCTTCAACGCGCAAACTCAGAAGATTCAAAAGCGTATTTGCGATGCTCGATCATAGGTGGCGCTGTCGGCACTTAATAGCTTTTTTTCCTCTGATGCTGATTGAGAAAGCGTAACACTAAATAAATATTGTTAAAATTTTAATGTACCGACTCTAAGTTTAAAATTGTATTCTAAATCGTTCTCTCAAATGTATCAAATCAATTTTTAAAGTACCGTACCGAGTTTTTAAAAAGGCGTACCTAATCGTATATAAACTCATAATTAAAGCAACCAACATAGCAATGGCTCACAAAATTTTTGATAGACTTCAACCAAAGATTCCTAACTATCAAGATGATCGGGCATATTATTTCACGAACGAATCTTCGGAGACAACAACACAATGCATGGTGCTGCCATCCAACGAGATGGGATCCAAGCTTTGCACTTGACGATTGGACCTCTCACTAATACATTGAAAACAACACTTTTCCTAAACAAGATTTTTGTTTACATTGTTCACGCCAATCATTTTGCACTATGGGTGAATTGTAATTCTTTCCCACTTTTGATGGAAAATATTGTTGCAACTGGCCGTCAACCCTGACCCCGATCGTTCGCCAGCGGAACGGATTCCCCTAGCATTCATCAAAATTCAAGGAAATTCGCTACACCGGTAAGGTTACAAACTAAAAGCCAACGAAATTTGATTCTGAATCCAAATCAGGAAGAAAAAAAGGAGATTCAGGAATGTGTTATCAACGAATTTAATTGCAGCTTAGCATCCGATGGAACGGCTAATGAAAAATTCAAGAAAAACCAATTAGACATATGGATCATTTATTTTGGCTGCCCGTTCTTGCGAGGAATCAGCCAACACCGAACTTGATCGTTTGCCAGTGCGACACATTTTAGCAGAATTCGAGAAAAATTGAATCTTCTATTCCTCCGGTAAGTTGATAAATTTATGTTTCAAATCCAAACCAAATCGAATTACAGCTGTACAGCAGACGGAATTTCCAATATAGGATCCCAGGAGGAAAGAATCTTGCAAGCCAAACAACCTGATTGTCCTGCCCAGTTACCCAGGTTTTTTCAATTGCTACATTTTTACTGTAGTTCATTAAACTTGAACATTTGACGTAATAGATGATTTATTGTTTTGAATAACCCATGTCAATTTGTGAAACAGGGAAGGATGTCTCATACCAAATTTATGTAAAAATGACACTACTCGAATAATTTTCAAGTTCATTTCCTCAATTTGTTAAACAGCCAAGTTTTGATTGAATGAATTTTGAAACGAGGGTCTCGTACAGAATCAATTTTTTATTTATACGGGGCAAATAAAAGTTTCAAATAAACATATCAAAAATTAAAACAACTTCTGCCATATATTCCACAAGCTCATAATGTTCAATTCAGTTACATATATATTCAACACATTTAAACAACATTGTAAAAATTCACATTTTTTTTTTTTTTGCAACTTTGACCACTTTGCTGTGGTGTAAACAAAGAGAACTGGGATGTAAACAAAAAAGTAAAAGCGAGCTGCTTTGATTTTTATGCATTAGTGTGTGTAACAGATTACACAGTTTGAGCTTGGATCTCAGCCCGTAAAATCTATTTTGGCGCTAGTGTTCTGTCGCCAAAATTTCTCGGAGGCCGGTAGGACCTGCTTCAACTCAATGCTAGATCAATGCAATTAGAATTCCTTTTGACTGGACAAAATTTCACTTCCGTTTTGCACCACTGTGGCAGTCAACAGTTTTGGAAAAAGCTTTTGCAATTCTTGGACGGTTATTGGATCAGTTATTGGTCAGATGACACATCGGCTTTGGCCAGTCAAATAGGAACTTTTGAGGATCAGTCTCACGCAGCAGTACTGATTCAAGACATTTCAAAATGGGTTTCTTTCAAGTATCACTTTTGCATTCCATTGTTTGGAACTTAACACTTGAAGCAAGTTTGAAGGAAATAGCGAATCAACAAATATACACTCAGGCAAATTCTTATTATAATGTTCATAAGATGCGTCTTATGAACCACTTTTTAGAGTGCAAAATTGGTTTTCATAAGAGTCTTATGAAATTCTAACAAGTTTCATAGGAACATCTTATGAAAAATAGAAGATACGGCATTGTGAAAATAAAATGAACACATTCATTAATCCCTTCAGTTTTTTTCATCAAAAGCCAAAGAACTCTTGTTAAATTATATGTCTTCATAAGTGCATAGTTGAATGTGATTTTGTGATTTTAAATGGTAAGTTTTAGTTTAAGTTTCAATTTTTGCTAACGTTGAATATATTTGCGAACTCAAAATACATTTTTGGTTTTCTTTTCAGCATACTGACCGGCACAAAGCGCAAAGCCAAGGCGTAAAGAACCGGATGCGGCAAAAAACTTCATTAGAACCGGGTGTCGATTTACTGCTGATGGTGAGCATAGTGCATTCATGATGTTATTTCAAACGAATTTGACGAAAAATAAATAGTAAACAACAAATAACTTGAATTTTTATCATTATACGTGACATTTCATTTTTCCATAAGATCCTCTTATGAAAAGCGAAAACCGCTCATTGAAGTTAGTGTTCATTTCAGAATTCATTCGCGTCATAAGAGAATCTTATGAATTTCAATGATTTTTCTTATGGCGCCACTTCATAAGAGAATCTTATGGCATGTATAATAGTATTTTTCTGAGTGTAGTAAAACAAATATACCTCACTGTCAGCAAATATATTAATAAAATATACCTCACTCTTAAAAAACATGGCGACAAATCAAGCGCGCCATCATGTGGAGAAAGTTCGAACTATCATGTATAAACATCGACGATCTGACATACTTCTGGCGGATTTCTGACTTGTAGCTGGTGCTGTTGTCGCTTGGGGTGGTGATGGTGCACGGAAAATAAAAAAAAAGGTAAAATTCACCTTTTTGCGAGGTGAATTTTTTCCACCCCGCTTTCGAGGTAAATTTTACCTTTTTTTCATTCACCTAGCAAAAAGGTAAATTATACCTTTTTTCAATTCACCTAGCAAAAAGGTATATTTTACCTTTTTCGCATTCACCTAGCAAAATAGTAAATAATACCGTTTTCCCATTTACTGATTTAAAAGGTAAATGCTGGTTGGTTTGATTGGTTTCTTCGATAAGAATTTAAAAAATCCAAAATTCTATCAAAAATTATATTTATTGAAGATAAATAGGGACTGGTAATTCGGCTTCGCGTTCTTCCGAGCCGCCATGGCCGCTGAATACTCCTGCGTTGCGTACATTCATGACCTCCTCTGTTCGGCTAATCCGGTCAGGTTCGGCTTTTCCGGCTGGAGGATGACGTGGAATACACCTATAAGCTCTATGGGTCGATCTGAAACAAAAGCAATGTATTATGACGAGAACCAGCACAACAAAATGATATCTAAGAAAACACTTACCATTCTATTCCGATTTTCACATATTATGCACAAAGCAAAACTTGTTCCTGAATGACAAAACAGCTTAACCTCAATAAACGGATTCGGCGAATAGTCCCTTTTTTTCGAGAAGAATTGTACACCCAAAATAATTTTCACTTAAAAAATAAGTGACATCTGTAGTAAATTCTCGCCATACGTAATTTCATTTGAATTTTAAGTGATGGGTCAAGTGAATTCACTTAAGTGACCGGTCAAGTGAATTACACTAGGACGTTCGAGTGAAATTTATCTGAGTTTCTAAGTATGTTTCTAGTTAATTATCTCTCGCGTTTTAAAATAAAAGAACATTTAACGAACAGCACTACGATTTCAAATACTTACATTACGCTTTCGCCATAAATTTATGGCGAAAGGAAAATTCCATCATAATCCCAAGGCAGATCGGTAACTGCGGATAGTGCGACTTCTAAATCTTCCCTGCTGCAAAGCAAAAATTCTGTCCCGTTCAACCCACAAGCTGAAACATGATAACACCTTTAAATAACTTTTTCTTACATCGCGTTTAACACAAACTACCGCCAAAATCGCCTATTAAAGAATTGGGAAAATCCAAATCCAGCATAAGCTTTAAACGCTGCTCTTTAGAATTTGCCATTTCGAACTCTGAAAATAAACACAATTACAACTTGACATTCACTTGAAATTCAAGTTATGGGGAAGTGAATATTTTTTCTCACTTCAAATTCAAGTGACGACTGAAGTGAATGTGGATGAATTCACTTGAAATTTAAGTGACTGCCAAGTGAAATGTATATGTCGCACTTGAATGGAAGAAAATCACTGGATCCTTGTTTTTAAGTGAAAAATCATGTGTATTTTAAGAGTGAATTTGGGTTCAGTGTACCGTTTTGTTTAGCTCAATCCAGGTCAACTTCACCTCGCTACGAGGTAAGTTTTACCTTATTTGGTTTTACCTTTTTTTCTAGGTGAATTATACTTTTTTATTCAGCTCAATTCAGGTGAACTTCACCTCGCTACGAGGTAAGATTTACCTTTTTTGGATTCACCTTTTTCCTCGGTGAATTGTACCTTTTTTCCAACCTCGATTCAGGTAAATTTTACCTCGCTGTGAGGTGAGTTTCACCTCGAAGAGGTAGAAGCTACCTTTTTGGCTTTCACGATCGTTTACCTTGGCTATCTCGGTAAATTTTACCTTTTTATTATTTTCCGTGTGGAACCACTGGTCATACTGACATGACACTTAGAACCAAAGTTCGATCATTTTCTGGCAATTTTTTTTCGTCAAATTTAGCAGGTTCGCAATACCGACGGTAGGTGGCGAACCTATCATTTTTCCGATACATATGGCCTGTAAGAAAAATGTACCTGTTTAGCCCGATTTTATCGTCTGAATTGCCTGTTTTTCTTACGAAAGTTGGGTGGACTTTCTAACTGGGATAGCATTTCTTCAAATCGATCGATGCGCACTCTGGAATCGACATTGCGTACTGTTGGAAAAATTATCCAACAAACGAAGTTGAGAGTCCAGTCAGTATGGTCATTGGTGGTACTATCAGTGACTTTAGAAAGAACTTTCGTCAGTAGGTGGTGCTGACTTGCGTGTCCTTGATGAAATGTATGGAGAAGGCTGACAGTGAGGTATATTTGTTTTACTATATTTGCTGTCAGCCTTCTTCATACATCTCATCGAGGACACGTGTACTTCAACCGTTTTCTTTCTATTTTTTCGATGTCAGATTTTGCAGGTTCGCAATACCGACGGCAGGTGGCGAACCTGAAAAATTTGACAAAAAATGCCTTGTAGGAAAAACTGTCCTGTTTTGCCCGATTTTATCGTAGAAATTGCGTGTTTTATTTTTAAAGTTGGGTGGCATTTCCTAACTGGGATAGCATTTCTTCAAATCGATCGATGCGCACTCTGGAATCGACATTGCGTACTGTTGCAAAAATTATCCAGAAAACAAAATCGAGTGTCCAGCCAGTATGGTCAGTGGTGTCATGTCAGTGTGATCAGTGGTACCACCATCAACACCCCAAGCGACAACAGCACCACCTACAAGTCAGAAATCCGCCAGAAGTAGTTCAGATCGTTGAAGTTTATACGTGACAGTTGGAACTTTTTCCACATGATGGCGTGCTTGATGCGTCGCCTTGTTTTTTAAAGAGTGAGGTATATTGGTTTATTATTATATTTGCTGAAACTTTGTTTTTTTTTTTAGACAGTTCTATTTGGTGTGTTTTTAGACATCTGGTGGCCCTTTTCTTAAAGGGATGAATGGCTTGAAGAAGTTAAAATCCAACCAAATAAAAAAAAAATCTGGTGGCCCAGCCAAAAAACGTAAATTTATTTCAAAATGTCGTTGAAATTTCACACAAGTTTCGTAGGCTGGCTTGTACGTCTGTTGTCTGGACTAAAACTACTTGATAAATATATTGCAAATCTTCTAATGCAGAATGTCAATTAGCGGTTTGTAAGTTGCAGAATTTCACATTAATTACGCATAACAATCTGACTCAGAATTTTGTTCAACTTTACATCGAAATTTCATACCTTAACGTATCAGTGGCTTTCCAAGCGTAAGCACCGAACCGAATCTAATCTTCTTGTGAGCCAACTACAAGCATTGGGTGGAGTTTTCCAGTTCGGTCCATCGAGAGAATGCTCTTCTAAAGCCCATAAAACAACGATAATAACAACAGTAGCTGTACATCACTTCCACAGCGTTCCTCTTATATTCATCTTTTCCAGTAACTGTCCCCACTATCGAGGGACACGTCTCTTGGTCATTATTTTCCCCCGAGTCCCCGCCAAACACCCTGTCAAGTTAAAAACTTTGAATCGTGAACAATAAAACCCATGATCTGAATACATATGGGGGGAAAAACAAGATTTAGCACAGTAGATTAATATGGACTAGCAGCGTTATTGTGTGTTGAATATCATCTAGAAATTGAAAAAAAATCAGTACCGGCAAAGCAAAAGCTCCCGTTCTCGCGGGAGGGCGATACAAATTCTTTATAGCTATTAAACTTGTCCACCTGCGATGCCCCTCGCGGGCCTCGCGCCACCAGAAAATCTCGCCCACCGGAAGGCGGCGACCGGAAGTCGTGCAAGAGCGATTTCACCGACTGTTATCTCCGGTAGGTCTCTAAATTGCTGTGTTTGCTTCCCATTTTCCCTCACACGCCTTCCCTGCCTTCCCATTACTTATTCGCGTAGGTGGATGAATGCGATTTCTAAGAGATGCGCACGAATAAATTCTCGATGTCGGGTGGGTGACACACACGCATAGAACGCGAGGTTGATTTCAATGGCCATTTGCAATTGAATGAATGACCGGCGACTTCTAGCTGCGATACGGTGGACATTAGGGCAGGAGAGGGCAGTGGATTTGTCATTAAGATTATCCATTGTGTGATCGTGGAGTCTGTCACCGGACAGGCCAATTCGGCAGGTGGCTTTGCAACAACCTCGAATGGAACTCATTACAAGCTCTACTAGCGTATGACGATTCTAGAAGATTTCACCACATTCAAATTTCGTTTTAACATAAACTTGCTTCGAATGATATTTTGATGGATTAATATATAAAATTTCAACCATCATAACCACCGAATGTATTGTGGAGCCACTGGCTTCATTTTCATTTGGTTGACTTCAAAAACTCTTGATGATGCCTAACTCGGCTAAAAAACAAGAACCAAGCTGAAGGATTTGGTTTTTACCATTTTTGCCTAAGGATCCCTTCAATGGTCTAGAGTGGATGCAATTCCCCGAATCTAGACATCATTAGATGAGTTTCCTTGGGAATAAAACCTCCGAGGTGCAGACAAAAAAAACATCCTTCAATGCACCAAAGAGCTCTTCTTCTCCAATAATGGCATCGCTACAGACGGAGATGAATCGTTTTCTATTATGGTGCATAAATTTGTTCCTTTGAAAAACTCGGTTGGGCAATGGCTCTGCGCGATGACCACCATTTCGTATTTCATATTCGCAGCAGCAGTGAACAAAAAAAAAGAGTCAGCGAATTGTATCCGGCCATTGCACCATCGCATCCGTCAGTAGTCGCTCCTCGGTCTCTTCTGGACGGATTCGATGAATGCAACAACTTTGAGGTTCGCGAAAGAACGAGCGCCCGCGAGAAGGCAAAAAAAAAATGCTCCATCACAAATCAGGCCGGAGATACGCTTCCACGACCATCGAGGGCCTCTAGTGCGGAGCCACGTCAAAGTTTTCTGGCCCAAGCAGCGCGCATTCTGCAACCCGGACATCAATGGCCCCGGCTAGACGAGAATGGTGATAAATTTCTCATGAAAAATAACATCTTTCACACTGAAACAATACAGCTGCTGGTTTCGGAAGCTGACTGAATGCACCAAATTGAGAATTTGATGATTGAAATGCTTGATGTTTTGCTTAAAACATTTGAGATTTCGATAACCTTTGAAAAATATATTTTCATAGCCTAAGATTTTTCGGGTGTAATCTTCTCCGTGTTGCTCCACCATTTTGAAACGGAGCTGAAGGCTCCCCACCGTGTCGTACAGAAAAGAATGGGTAGGGTTTTCGTGAAGACCCTCCACCGAGATTCCAGCACCCGAAGCCAATCCAAAAGACCGCTACGACGATTTCTGGGAGCACTCGAATGCCGAGAGTGATCTCTTTCTCGCACCAAAAGTTCCCCAACCGGGTCTAGATTGTGTGTATTGTTGGAGGACGCGATCGTACCAGTTGCTTGATGGAGCTTTGATTGGGGAGCACATATACAGATGGAACGAAAGTTTGAGTAGGCCCACCGTCGTCGTCCAGTGGACGTTCTCCGAGATTGTTTTCGCGATTGGCTGCTCTGAGTGGGGGTATCCGAGCATTGATTGACTTAAGCTAGAGGAGAGAACCGGTCGTTGATCTTGGTCAACCGAGGTGAGTTCAATTGGACTATAATAGGGGAAACGCTTTGTAGACCCTCCTACTTTCGATTATTAGTGGCTGTTTGAATGTTTTCATTTCTAGGGAAATTGGCTTCAAGGCAATATTGTATTGCATACTAAATCTAAAGGATTAAAGGGAATGCAGATTAAGGCAGTACATATTCTAAAAGTGTTACATTTGGTACTAAACTTTACAAAAATGTGCCCTAAAATAATTCTTTATCTGTAATTTTCAATTTTAAATAGCTAGCGCTTTTAAAATAATATCATAATCTAATTCATTCTAAAGTTTCCGTTTTACACCATCTTAGTGGGATTTAACCACAAAGAACAGACGTAAAACCTCGAACCAAAAATCTTAAATCTACCTATTTTCTGTTCCCTTCAAAAAGTGACAATCTAGACCTAAGCAAACAATCCTTCACATACAAAACGAACTTGGCTCCTTAAGGTCTCAAGATTTGAGCCGTTTCAAATAAAGAAATTACAAAAAAAAACCTTCAAAATAGTGAGTAAAACATCTAATGCTATCGTAAAAAAATACGTTCAAAATTAACTTTAAACCATCCCAGTGAAAATTTTGGTAACATTTTGGTCTGTATATTTCAGTTGTTTCTGAGATATACACACTTTTGTACAATCTGAAAAAGTTTTATAGAATATTCTATATGAGCCTGTACGTACCAAAGTGGAGGCAATATACGGACCAAATTTTGCTCACCTTGAAAATATAAAACTTTGTATTGCGTTTTCAACAATTGGATAGCAACTTTGCTTTGCACAAAATCTTAGGATTGTACAAATAACAACTTTCTATTACCTGTCTTACAATTTGATTACAATTTCCTTTTGCAGGTAGCCTGAGGTTTGTACAACTTTCTTCACAATTTAATACAATTTGTTGTTACTGTATCCCAAAGCAATTATATTTTTCCCTTATTACGATTTTACTATGAATCATCGTGAACATAAATTCAATAGAATTTAATGTTTACTGCGAAAAAAATTGAACCATATACAACTTCATCTATACCTTCCCTCAGTCTCGAACACAGTTGATCGTATAAAATACCACTGACTGCATCATTTCGGATTCCAAATCTATTTATAGATGCCGTTTTTTATATACAACTTTAACCTATCTCATAAACGATTCTATTACAATCAATAATAGTAGTCAGCGCTGTTAAACGATTCGACAGTTTAACATAACATTATTACGATATTACTTAGCATAGGAATTGCATTATTAACAATTATTTACCGATTATGTTTATTTCAATAAGCGACTTTGAATGACAAGTACGAATAGATTGTTTAAATTCCATAGTACGATGTTATCACAATTACTGTACGACCTTTCATGGAAATAATATGTCATCATGGATCGCAAGCATGAAAGATTGCTTAATTGTATAGTGGGATTAAATATTGAGCTTTACACAATTCTACTAAGATTCAAAACAACTTTATTGATCTTTCTATACGATTAATAAAATGTTATCGTATATAATGAACTATACATACCATAACCGATAAAATTTAACTTGGTTTAGCTACAACATGATGTTTATACAATTCCAATCTAAATTGGATGCTTATACAATCTACAATGAACACTACTTTACGATTTCTGGTTATCTGGGGTGCCATCGATGGGCAGAAACTTTGTTATTTTTTCTCTGTTTTTTTTACAGTTCTCTTTGGTGTGTTTGGAGACATCTGGCGGCCCAGTAAAAAAAACAAAAATGGGCAAGCTATAGTTCCCTGTGATCTCTAAAACTCTACCTTGCATTAAGACAGTGTTTACTGGAATCAGCATTAAATCAAAATCAATCATTATTTTAACTTACTTTTGGCAAAGAATGTTTCAAATCATGTTATCTAACAATCTGTTTGGCAAACAGTTGTCAAAAGCAAACGGCTAAAAAAACTTGAAAACAAAAGAAAAATTTTAAAACATAGGCAGAATAGATAAAATAAAAACCATTTCTTACTTTCCGTAGAAATTGAAATATCTCAGTTATTTATGGAACTATTTCGATAAAAAATAGAAGAAAATAAAGCTCTGAGCCAGTCTTAACGTGGATATAAATTAAGGAATATAAAAGTTGAAGTTTGTAAATTCTACAACCAAAAAAGAACTGAAAGGTAAGTTCTGTAGCTCTTTTGGGAACCATTTTGAAATTAAAAAGAAAGTTCATCAGCGGTAAAGTCACAGATGAACAGATGTACTAAGCCTTGAAAATTTTTAAAGTCCCAAAGATCGTTTTAAATCTTTTTTTTTTGTTGAGTCACAAGATGCCCAGCAGACATTAAATCGCATTAGAAATGAAAGCTCAAATCGTTCACAATGTTAATGCGAATCTCAATTCCTACCTAATAAGCAAACGATCGTAAAAATCGTTACTTTAAGTCGGTATAAGTCGGATATGATAAAAAGTCTGCCATGTTTGCAAATTTGTTCTCCCACGCCGAATTCAAGGGAGAAAACAACCTTGTTGTTCTATCTGCGATAAGCAGTGCAACTAGATTGCTAAAAGTCAGATGGTACATTTGAGAAAAATTGTCCAATGAGAGAAGCAGCAAATATTGTCGCTGGCAACGGTTTGCATGCATTGAGAGCAAAACTTACGCTCTCCCGCATACTTTCAGGATGTACGAATAAGGTGTTGAATGTCGTCCAATTTGTATAATTTGAATCGCTTATGCCAGAAGTTCAATTATGTATGTATATTGCCTCCATTTTGGAAAGTAAATGCTGTTTTTTCGAGTTTTTTTTTTGCGATGATTTTATAATGTATACAAAACGTATAACAAAGTTTGTTGAGAAATATACCTGCAAAATGTTTGCTGGATGTCTCCAAGAACACCGAAGAGAACTGTCAAAAAAAAATCAGTGTAAAAAAAAGTTATGAAAGTTATAATTGCATATTCCAAAAAAGTTATAAGATACACCGGGGTAAGTGTGGACGGGTTTTCGTATAGTTCAACTTTAAAAAATCATTAAAAAAATCAGCAGTGGAGCAATTTTGATAAATTGACGTTCAATGTGATGCAGAACATGTTGTTAACAAAAGCTGAAGAGATGAGCTCGATAGAAGCAAAGCGAAAAAAGTTATCACGTAAATCGTTATGGACGGCTGGTGTCTTCACTTACCCCGCTTTATGGGGTAAGTGTGGACGGTAGATTTTCCCTTTGATTTCTCAGGAAATTTTCAAAAAAATTGTGTTTTCTTGGTTGAATACGTTACTTTATTGCTCGAACCGTCCAAAATTTTGAAAAAAGTTCATGATACTATAATTATAGTGTGTAATTTATGTTACAACACACGAGATCCGATTTAATCAAAAACACAGAACAAATAAGTACTTTACTCAAATTCTCATGATCCGAATGCTAAATATAGCTAAATAATACAACTCATAAAGGATGAAGTACAGAAAATTGAAAAAATGTATAAACATCAAGTCTTTTTAAAGCCGTCCACACTTACCCCAGGTAGGGGTTGGAGACAAAATTTTAGTTTTTTTGTAAACAAACTTTTTTTTCATTATTTTTAACCGCCGTTTCTTTTCCTAACTGGTTGTTTGGAATGTAAGGATTGTTTCAATGTAGAGTTTTTCATCGAGAGCCAGCTAGTTTAGGAGAAATTTGCAATTGAAAAAGATGCACATCAACTCGACATCGTAGTTGAAAATAGAAAATTCCGAAAAAGTCGCTGTAAACATCCGTTATTGTCTGAATCGTATCTTTTTTACAGTTATTGGATAGATTACAAGTAAATTGAACATTCTGCATCAAAAGTTTGAAAAAATAGTGCACAGTATTGATTTTATAGCCATCGTCCACACTTACCCCGCGTCCACACTTACCCCGGTGTACCTTAAAAGTTATGATGAAAAGGTGAGTTTTCTGAATTTTCTCATTTAAAATAATAAGAAACATAGATAATCATATGCCAAATCAGATAGAAAAAGTGTAAGTACGTCGATACACTTCTTCCTCAAATGTCCATAATTAGGAATAAATATTGCCAAAGTTGGAACACCAACACACTTCAAAGAAACGTGTTATTCTTCAGAATTTAAAGCTCAAAATGATTAATTCGAACTTAAACACAGTCCAGTTTAGAATTTGGAACTTAGTTACAAAAAAAAATTATAACTGAAAATTAAAGATTGGCCTACTCATACCAAATCTAAAAACCCCTAACCCACCCTTATATATAAAGGGTGTTCGGATCAAAAAGTTGTCAACCTAAATTCGCCGTATTATTATAGGTGTTTGTGTGTAGAATGATGCTCCTATTTGGCGTTCGAAAATAGGTGTTTAGTTTTCAAAATGGTGTCCTAGATAGAGGAGAAGGTAGTGACTGCTAATCGCAATGAAAAGCAAAAACTTACGGAAAAAATAAGATTTTGGAAGCTGTATACGACATTGTTGACAAATTTTGACTGCGTGGTAATGAACGACGAAATCCACGGCAAGACAGACTTCAGACAGCTTCCGGGACAAAAGTTTTATACAACACCCGGATGGGAGAAGGTAGCAGACTTCTTCAAGCAATTTAAACTATCAAAGTTTTCCAAGGAATATCTCGTTTGGGAAGTTATCTGTACCTGAGGCTTGTAAAGCGACATTTTCGTTGAACCCGGGACCGTCATACAGAAAATTTACGTAAAAGAGTGTTTTCAAAAGCGTTTGCTGCCTTTCGTTGAGAAACATGGCCGGATTTTTCAGCCTGCCATTATGAAAAGAGGCCATAGAGTGGTATGCCGCTAACAACATTCAGGTTGTATTGCATTCAGTAAGAACCCATTCAACACACCAGAACTTCTCCCAATCGAAAAACATTGGACGATAGTTAAGCACAATCGTAAGAAGACCCAAAAAACTGTAAGTAGCGAGAAGCAGTTTAAAGTAAAATGGCTTTCTGCGCCGAAGAAAGTGGATAAGGTGACTGTACAAAGTCTGATGGCAGGCGTCAAACGAAAGTCTCGCTAATTTGGACTAGGTCGACCGGAATCTCAACTGAGTATTTTTTCCGCCTTTTACACAGATTGAACTTCGAAAAGAAAGATTATTTGATTGTTAATAACCCACCTTTTTATCCGAACACCCTTTAAATCACTATTTCCTCTGTCAAGTTCATTAATGATTACATATAATTCGCTCATGTGAATTGGGCAAAAAAGTCACCTACAACGTACACATAAGTCACTTTTGCAACTTTCAAGTTCATTAATGAGTACATGTAGTTCACTCAAGGAAATAGAAAGATGTTTCTCTTCTTAGCCAATAATCAAAGCCTTCATTAGAGAAAATAAATATGCGACTTTTGATTACTTTGTCACACACCGATTTATTTAACAAAAGGTCTGAAATTCCATCTAGCATTATATAAATAAATATGTTTTACATGACGTACCAGAATATTATGCGATTTTTTTTTTTCAATCTCCAGTCCTCCAATTAAATTACAAAGGTTTTTGAAATTATTCATTTTCAATTATCAATTGAAGCGCATGACTCCGTATGGTTCTCACGGGCTTCTTCCACCCCAAGAGGTTCATTATCTGGTAACCAAATATTTCCACGAGCCATTAACTTGCAATAACACTTTCTCCCAATCGGGCAAATCCAATGAATTTATTAAGGACCTACATAAATATGGCTGTGGACATTTCGGGCTTTGCTGGAAAATCACCCCTCGTCTACATGCCAACACCATTCCAAAGGCAATGGCAATGGTATTCCGATTTGGGACAGAAATCTCAACCCTCACACAACAGAACAGGGGTAGATAAATTGCAACTTTATTTTTTTACCCCCGCACTTTACTACAAATCGTGTGAAAGTGTGTAGTTAGCTAGTAGCTAGGTTGTTGATGTGGCGTGTTGCGACCAGCCGATACTTTACGAGCAGCAGGTTGTTGTAGTTCAGGAACTTCTATCATCACCCCATTCCTACCCTCATGGCGTCGTCGTCGTCGGCTGCTCGATTATGATGATAATGATAGCAGCAAAGTGGGACAGATTATGACCCTCCGCCTAGACTTCCAGCGTCCGTCGCCGTCGGGACAATCCTTCCGGCTCCGGGCCACTCCAATTGCACTCTCGTTCTCTCAGTGTTTTCCGCTTCTAAAGCGTATGATAAACGAGTGTTAATCTGCTGTAAAAATGATGTGTGAAGTGCGGTTTCAAAAGGGTAACCGAGTGAGTATGTTTTTTTTTTCATTTCATTCCTACTTGTTTCAAAATCCGGTGATCTGTTTTGGCTGTAAATACTACGGTGCATCAACAGCCAAATGGATAAAGGGTGATCAAAATTTGGTCAATATCAACTTGACGCATTTCTTTCAATTTTGCATTTAAAAAACCTTAACACCCCTCATTTTGAAGGTGTGTGTGTGTAGAATGTTGCTCCTATTTTGATTTTGGAATTCACTCTTCAGTTGTCAAAATGCCGTCCAAGCTGCAAAAAAGCTGGTAAAATCGCTAAAAGTTGCCAAATCAACCGTTACAAATGCAATTAAAGTGTTTGGGGAACGTTTGTCGACAGCCAGGAAATCTGGATCGGGGGGAAATCGAAAACCGGAAGCCACAAAAAGAGTTGCAGGTAGTTTCAAGCGAAACAGAGATGCCGCAAATAAGCCTGGTGTATCGCCTACAACCGTGCATCGAGTCAAAAAACGAGCCGGACTATCGACTTACAAGAAGGTAGGGACTCCAAATCGCGATGATAAACAAAATACGACGGTCAAAGCGCGATCCCGGAGGCTGTACACGACGATGCTGACGAAGTTTGAGTGCGTGGTAATGGACGACGAAACCTACGTCAAAGCCGACTACAAGCAGCTTCCGGACCAGGAGTTTTATACGGCAAAAGGAAGGGGAAAGGTAGCAGATATTTTCAAGCCCATGAAACTGTCAAAGTTCGCGAAGAAATATCTGGTTTGGCAAGCCATCTGTACCTGTGGCTTGAAAAGCAGCATTTTCAGAGCTTCCGGAACTGTCAACGTGAAAGAGTGTTTGAATAAACGTCTGCTGCCTTTCCTGACGAAACACGGTTGTTCCGTACTGTTTTGGCCGGATTTGGCGTCTTGCCATCACGGTAAAAAGGCCATGGAGTGGTACGCCGCCAACAACGTGCAGGTGGTTCCCTAGGACAAGAACCCTCCCAACACGACAGAGCTCCGCCCAATTGAGAAATACTGGGCTATTGTCAAGCGGAACCTAAAGAAGACAAAAAAAACTGCTAAGGGCGAGCAGCAGTTCAAGGCAAACTGGCTTTCTGTGGCGAAGAAGGTGGACAAGGTGGCTGTACAAAATCTGATGGCAGGGGTTAAGCGTAAGGCCCGGCAATCCGGATTTGGAAAAGCGGAAGCCTAACTGAATATTTTTCCTGAATTTTATACTAATTAAACTTGAAAAAGAAATTCAATTTGATTATTTAAATAAACGATTTCACCGATTTACACGCGTTTTCCCTTGACCGTATCACCCTTTAGCTACTAAGGCATCGGAATTTCCTCCTGATAAGCCCCGATATTGTAAACATTGAACAATGTTTTGTAAATTGTAAATATGATAAAGATAGGGAACGCGGAAGTCGAGTTTAAAATTTTGCATGTTTTTTTTTTAAACTGCAGTTTTGTGATTTGACCCATAAAATCAGCAAAACTGTTCAATTGTCAATGTTTTTTCATCTTCACGAAATAATGAAGAAATCATAACAGAATTTTGACATCAAATATATGTTTTTCAAAGTTGAGGAATTCTGTGAAATCTAGGAAAACTTTCGAAAATATTTTATCAGCTTTGAAAATTTTCTCAGAGTTCTATAAAATCTACAATTTTATCTGATATTGCAGCAACTTTGCTTCGAAAATATAAACACAATCTATACTCACCCCAGAGTTTCAAATTAAATAAGCACACTGAAAATGGTCAAATGTTCCTCGAAAAAGCTACCAATTTCTTATATTAAATCATTTCGAATCTGAGAAACCCGGTTCGATTAATTTTCAATAGTTGTTAATTAATTCGATGCGGTTTCTATCCAGTCATTGTTTTCACTCATCCCTCGGCAGGGCAAGCCTCTTTCATAAGAGCAATCAAAAATTTATTCAATTAAAGTTTCCGAAAAGTTGTAACCACAAGCTGCTGGGAAAGAAAAAATCTTCACATGCTTTCTAATCAAAAGTTTGGGAATAGCGTTCCTCGTTTTTTCGGAACACACAGGCAAAGGAGTGCAAAAAATGTCTTGGCATGTGTGGAAATTGTCTTCCTTCTCCAGGGACTATCATCACTATCATCATCGATAAAAGTCATCTCTTGAGATAGAACAAGTCCCCAGAAATGGACGCCGAAGTGTGCAAGAGTCCCATTCTCGAAAAAAGAAGTAAAACTCATCTTTTAAAGCGCCCCCGAAACGGGCGCTATCAGAAGAGAATGTACATACCTTCGGGTGCCAAAGTTAATTAACTTGCTTACCAAAATTGATTAATGAAATGAAATTGTCCTTTTCTTAGCCGTCGGTTCGTCGTCGAAAACGCCGCAAAAGAACTTTGCAAGGCACTCCCACTCCCGTTTTCGGACTGTATTATGTTCCGGTTCGAAGGATACCGATCTCCAGTTGACGGTGGAAGAAAATTCTCCCACACAGCTGGAATAATATCCTCGTAAAAGCAAACCCCTTTTGATTCGTCGAAACGGTGTGGGAAAATATAAAGGATCAAGGAAAGTGCAGCGGAATTTGCTCCCGGGGGTGATATATTCACACATGATCATGAACCGTGAAGGAGCGATTTTTTTTGTGATATATGCGAAAGTGTCGTTTCTTCTAGAAGGAACATAAAGTAAAGCTGATGAAAAAATAGATGAATCAGATATTTTATGACTTAAATCGAAATAAAACAAAAATAGGATCTGAATATAAATAAACACTAGATCAATTGGTATTTATTAAGCACATTGTAAAAAATCTTAAAATCTCATAAAAGTTAAGTATTAATGTTAGAACCAAGGTTGCCGAAAATAATTCTGTGTTTTTGTGAAAAAAAAATTCTGACTTTTTGTGATTTTCTCAGAAATTCTGTGATGAGAACAAACTTGTTTAAAAACTGATAAAAAAATGAGTCTTTTTAATATTTCACTTGAAAAAAATCAATTGACGTTACAAATCTTTCCACGTTTTTCCAAAACGAAGTAAGAAATCCAAAATTTTTGTTGACATAACATTTATAATTTTGGACATACGTACAAAATTTTAAAAATCTGTGACATCTGTGAATATTTAAAAAAAATTCTGTGCTCTGTGACACAGATTCTGTGATGAAAATTGGCTCAAAATTTTGTGAAATTATAGATTTTTCTGTGAATTCGGCAACCTTGGTTAGAACCAATAGTTCACATGAGTGTTTTTCCGGCGACATATTGAGTAGGTATTCGACGCTGCCAAAGTTTTGCCGAAGATTCCTATTTGATTTGTGCTTTTTCTTCTTATCAGTTTTGTTCCTCGTGATATTTTGTGTATACATACTTAAATCACTGACCATACTGACTGGACACTCGATTTCGTTGGATAATTTTCCAGAAGTACGCAATATCAATTCTAGAGTGCGTATCGATCGATTTGAAGAATTGATATCCCAGTTTAAATTGCGATATTGCAATGCAATTACAAGGGAACTTGTATGGTGGTCACCATGAGATTTTGTCGTTTTGAAAGGATTGTTCACCCGAGGAGTAAATTTAAATAAGACTGTTTGATAGTTATAGATATGAATGCCATAATACTAGTAAATTGTCAAAAATAAAACCAGAAAAAAAACTTTTCGATAGTTCGTATAGTGACAAAAAGATGGCGTTGTTTGTGGAAATCTTCTATTAAATGGAATTTTAGTTGTTTTTGACATTTCTAACGCATACTAACTGACGTCCCATCGAGCGTCTACGGATGAGAAAGGGAAAAATATTTTCCAAATATTTTAGGGCAAACATCGTTCAGACAGCCGACAAACAAGATCGTTTTGAAGGTTAATTTTCCCAAAACTTAAGAGTGGTTGTGAAACGCCCTGAATTATGACAGGAATTCTACACTCAGAAGAAATCCTATTTTGAATTTCATATAACACGTCTTATAAACCGCTGTTTTGAGTCCAAAATAATTTTTCATAAGAGGCTTATGAATTTCTTCCATTATCATAAAATTCAAAGACTATGAATTTTCGAAAGTTTTGTCCGCACTTTAGCTTACTGGCTGACAAAAAGCGAAAGGCCCAGAGACCGAAACCGGTAGCGTAATTTCCCAAGCTTTTCCCGTACATCCGACAAAAATTGACGTGTATGCTGATTCTGTAGGAGAATTTCAAGTCCCACAACGAGGATATCACTTTTTTATCTTTGTTTTTTGAACAAGCTGAACCGGAATAAAATTTCTGCTGATGGTCATGATTGTGAAAAAAAGATTAATAGAATGTGATAAAATTCAAGATACTCAAATTATCAATGTCTCTGAAAAAAATTTCTATTTTTGTGACATTTTCTGTTCTTGAAAACAATCTTATGAAATTTTAAATGTTTTGTCAAAATCATAAGATTATCTTATGAAATACAAAACCTCCTCTTTGAAAAAGGGGTTAATCCTCAGAGTTCATTTCAGTCATAAAATAATCTTACGAATTTTTCTTATGGCGCCAGTCTATAAAAGACTCCTATGAAATACATAATAGTATTTTTTTTAGTGTAGGGCTATAGAGTTGTTTTTGACATTTCTTACGCACACTTCCTGAGCGTGTACAGATGAGACGGAAAAATTAACCTCAAAAACTCTCGGTACATAAAACGGGCAGCCGGTCGACGCATATGGTCGTTTTTGAGGTTGATTGTCCCAAAACTGAAAAGTGTTGGTGAAACAACCAGCATTATATCACAAAACTCCCAGTGGCAAATAGGACTATTGCACTTCTACACGGAAAATAATAAAAACGTAAAATTTATCTAGATAATAAGGTGAACGCTCGCAAAACAGGTAACTTCTACCTCTTCGAAGAAGAAACTAACCTCATAGTGAGATAAAGTTCGCCAGAATTGAGTTGAAAATTAAGGTACAATTCATCAAGAAAAAAGATAAATCTTACCTCGTAGTGAGGTGAAGTTTACCTGATTTGAGCTAAACAAAAAGGTGCCCTTCATCTAGAAATAGGGTATATCCCGAAAAGGTACCTTGTGCATCATCGAGGTGTATCTTTCCTCGTGGCGAGTTGAAGTCTAGCAATCTGTCAACTGGTTGTCAGAGCGATATGTCAACCGGTGTTTTCAGCGCGTAGAAGGTTCAAAATATTCCCTTAGAGGCTGAAAAGCGCTCTCTTCAGCAATTGAATTGAACTTTAAAGTCTACTTAAGAACTTAAATTTTGGGCTGATTAGCATTCTATTCAGACAGAATAGAGAGCTGATTAAGCTTCTATGCACCCTTTTTAAGGGAGTTCTTGTTGCTTGGGCGGGCATCAAATTCTGTATTGCTTTATTGGATTAACTGAGCGTTCACATTAGAGTTTGAACATTGAGCCACAAAAAAAATTCTGAGGATTTTTTGTCCAAGCTTTCAGCGATGTGGCCGGATATTTTATTCTAAGAGGGATCAGATGCCGCTTTTCTTATATGCAGGTTCACTATTGACACCTAGCGACTGATTTTGTTTCTTGAACCTGTAAAATAAATTTAGAATGAATTTCATTCTTTACAAATTATTACACCTTGCAATATGTCGCTGAATTTTTTTCTATCATTTAGGTCACCAAAATTAGATGAAATTGAATCAAAAGATTTGATGAGATTTCGATTTAAATTCTCATATCTTGGGAACTCAGCCATAACTATCAATGACTATGAAGTAATTTAGGAAAAACTTAGTCTAAATTCAAGGTAGGAACCTGTAAAGTTAGATAGTTTAAAAAAAACTACATGCTTATTTTGTTTAATAATATGATTTGCTAGCAAGCTATAAACTTCCACGACGTTCCTACGTTCACCTGTTCTCAAAATGCATCGTCATTTGCTGCAGTCATTCTTCACCGAACCAGTTTACCATATCGATCAACGCCATTTCCGGTGCTAAAAACAAACTTCCCCGAAAAGGGGAAAACCTCGGCCGCAAAAAAAAGAGAACCATACAATCAACCCATCCGGAAGTGTACCGGAAATGTTTCGAGTCGCGGCCACCGTCATCGTCCTCTTCCGTTTTCTTGGTAGCGCCAGGTTTTTTTTTCAAGTCTGCAAAGGTGAGAAAACTTGCTCCCGTTTCGTGGTTAGGAACAACGCCAAGGTACGCGCAAATTGGCCAACGTCCTGCCTGGAACCCCACCTGAAGTGGAATGGCACCAGCCTAATTTCTTCCGGAAATGAGCGTTCGCTCCATTGAGCACCCAGTTAGGGCTGTACCGAAAAATCCCAAGGGGAAAGGCTCCGGGCGAGATTGCGTGATTTTGTAGCTGAATAATAATGGTATGCAAATTTCATGAATTATGGTGGGAAACAAATTTTCCCAGCAAAACAGGTGGTTTCTCACGCTGCGTAGGAAAATAAACGAAATCTTGTAGGTGGTAAAGTATCAGAATCCTTGTTGCGATATGCCTGGAAACAATATCGGAATGAAAGTCTTATGAAATTGTTTGTAATAAACGAAAAATTTCAATGACCCCTTTTGTGATGGTTTGTGGTGATTGGTGACTGGAAAACCATATGGATCGGTGGGACACCACATCAATGAGGTAAGTCATTCAGTAGCATATCTTCCCTGAGGGTGCTTCAATCGGAACCAAGTCCTGGGAAATATGGGCTTCTACGAGGCAAGAGATGTTTCTTTTACCTCTTGACTTGAGGAAAAACATGTTTGTATTGGTGAAGTCGTATCTTTGAAAATCTTGTTTATAAAAACATTGTTTGTGAAAAACATGTTGAATGGGCGCGCCGATCGCCGCCATCAGTCCCGGTATACGATTTCTCATGTGTTAATCAGAGAAGGCTTAAACCTCACCTGTCATTTTTATGGAAATCTGTGTAAGAGTAAAGAGCAAGCCTAATTTTTTTTTTAGCAGGCCCGAGTCCAAGTTTTGAAAATCATGCATTTTCTGAGACAGTTGCTGGCAAGATTTGTTCAAGGATTCCTTCGGAAACTAGTTTTTTTTAATTCAATTTAAATAATTGTTTTCTTTAGAAATTTAATTTATTTGATCAGTTCAGAAAACGATGAATTAAATTTACTCCCTTTTCAGAATTTATCGACGGAGACATCACGGCTATACGGATAGAAGTATCAACACCGAAAGGTAAGCACACGGTGAGTGTAGCTTCAGCGTACTTTCCCGGAGATAGCACCGATATACCCCCACCGATGGTAGTAGAATTTATGAGAGAATGCCGGGCACTTAACCAGCAGTTTCTCATATGCTGCGACGCTAACGCACATCCCACGCTGTGGGAAGTACAGATATCAACACTAGAGGTGAGTCCTTCTTAGAGTTTCTTTCACAAAACAATATTGAAATTTGTAATGAGGGAAGCAAACCTACGTTTATAACGACGAACAGACAAGAAGTCCTCGATTTAACCCTATGTACACCACTACTCCTGGGAAAAATAAAAAACTGGGAGGTATCGGATGAAGAATCACTGTCTGATCATAGACATATTACATTCGATATAGTGGGAGGGGAAATAATCAGGGACGTTTATAGAGACCCCAGGAACACCAACTGGAGTCTCTACATACACACACTAGAAGTTTGCAAACCTTTGTTGGATGTGAAAATACGAACAACAAAGCAGCTAGAGGAAGCTTCAAACTGTTTTACCAATAAAATCATATACGCTTTTGAAGCGAGCTGTCCACTGAAGGAACGTGTTTCTAATAGAAGAGTTCCCTGGTGGAACAGACAACTCGAAAAGTTAAGAAAAACAACAAGGAGACTTTTCAACAAAGCAAAAGCTGACTCAAAGTGGGATGACTATCGTAAGTCCCTAACTGAGTACAACAAACACATTAGAAAAGCTAAAAGGAGTAGTTGGAGGCACATGTGTGAAACCGTTCAATCTACGCCAGAAGCTGCCAGGCTCCAGAAAGTTCTATCTAAAGAACACTCAAATGGACTAGGTCAATTGAAGAAAAACAACGGGGAGTTCACTACAGACCCGAAAGAAACCCTTCAATTACTACTGAGTACGCATTTCCCAGAATCCATCGGTTTAGAGATTAAGGACACTCCGGCTGAACAACCCAATCGGAATGTCAGGCGTGATGAAGCTCTCCGCAAATCGCGTGCAATCTTTACACCGTCAATGGTTAACTGGGCAATCAGTACATTTGAGCCATTCAAAGCTGCTGGTGAAGATGGGATTATACCAATCCAAATACAGCAAGCAAAACAAATGGTAACACCTGCCTTGGTTGAGATGTTCGTAGCCAGTATGACACTTTGTCATATTCCCACACAGTGGAGAAAGGTGCGCGTTATCTTCATCCCAAAACCAGGGAAAAAAGATAAAACCCAACCAAAGGCATTCAGACCTATCAGTCTGACATCCATTATCTTGAAAATAATGGAGAAGATACTTGACGAGCACATTAAATCGCAGTATCTTAGCTCAAGTAAGCTGAACAATTTTCAGTTTGCTTACAAAAAAGGTATGTCAACGGTCACGGCCTTACATACTTTAACACAAAAACTAGAAAAGACCCTAGAGGCAAAAGAAATAGCACTCGCTTCTTTTCTAGACATTGAAGGGGCATTCGACAACGCATCTCACAGTTCAATCGAAATAGCTTTGAAAAGACGAGGATGCCACTCGGCAATTGTTAACTGGACTAGTAGCATGCTTATAAATAGAACCATCTATGCAAGTTTGGGAGGACTTACAATCAAAGCCACTCCAACAAAGGGATGTCCCCAAGGTGGGGTTCTATCACCGTTGTTGTGGTCATTGATCGTGGACGACCTCCTAAACAAACTTGTTTCTATGGGTTTCGAAGTTATTGGCTTTGCAGACGACGTTGTAATAATAGTTCGGGGAAAATATGAGAATGTGTTGTCAAACAGAATGCAATCTTCACTTAACTACACACTATTCTGGTGCAGGGAAGAGGGACTGAACATTAACCCTTCCAAAACTACTGTGATAGCATTCACTACGAGACGAAAAACTGCACTAAAACCACTAACATTAGACGGGGAAGTGCTAAACTTCGAATCACAGGTGAAATATTTAGGCATCATACTAGATTCAAAGCTATCATGGAATCCGCAGATAGAGCATGTAATAGCCAAGGCTACAATAGCTCTATGGGTTTGCCTCAAAGGAGTAGGGAAAAAATGGGGACTAAGGCCGAAAATTATCCATTGGATATTTACCGCTATATTAAGACCCAAAATCTCGTTTGCTTCTTTAGTGTGGTGGACCAAAACTGTGCAAGCTACGGCCCGGAAGAAACTAGCGAAGCTTCAAAGAATAGCAACCCTAGCTATAACTGGCGCTATGCGAAGCACATCAAACGAGGCTCTGAATGCACTACTAAATATCCTGCCACTACATCAATTTATTGAGTTAGAGGCAGAACGTAGTGCCTTGAGACTCTCCAAAAACAAAACTCTCTATGAGGGGGATCTTACAGGACATCTAAAAATCCTGAAGATATTTAAAATAAACTCACTTATTGTAAAGAACGATGACTGGATGGAACCCGTTTTCAATCTTGACATACCATACAATGTAACTATCAACGATAGGGACATGTGGGAGTCAGGTGGACCTGCGGTTCCTTCCAGATCCATAAAATTTTTTACTGATGGATCAAAAATGGATAATAGAACTGGGGCAGGGGTGTTCGGACCTAGACTCAGGATCTCAATTCCGATGGTAAACTGGCCAACAGTATTCCAAGCAGAAGTTCAAGCAATTCTAGAATGCCCTTTAGCCTGTTTGAAAAGAGGATACAGATACACAAATATATATATATTCTCTGACAGCCAGGCCGCTCTCCGGGCACTAAGTACGTTTACATGTTACTCCAAGCTAGTATGGGAGTGTATTGTTGCACTAAGAAACCTGGTCATACGGAACAGAGTAAAGAAACTGCAGAGCATCTTCTATGCAACTGCTGCGCCCTCCTAAATAGGAGAGAGCGTGTACTTGGGGCAAAGTTAATAAGCGCACAAGAAATATGGTTGCATATCAGCCCTAAGAGCACCTGCAACGGTTCAGGCGTAAATATTGGTTTTAAGTATACCAGTTTAAGCACAATCCGAAATTTTAGAGTCGGCTAAAACACCCACTCCCCACCGGTGTAGGAGCAAATTTAAAACGGAAACACTTTCATTGCAGACACTCAATAATTGAGAAGAAAAAACCCATTTTATTGGAAAAATTGCATAAGTTTTGACTTTCACGGTTAATTGTCTTAAAATTAATTCTACGAATATTCTTTTTGACAGAACAATGATTTCAACTATTCCACCAGGATTACATTAATTTAGAAACAAAAATGACTACACAACGAGGAAAAAAGGTCAATTGAAACAATTCTTTAATTAATTCAATCAAATTGCTTTGAATATGGAATAAGGTTTTGTTAAAATGAAATGAAAAAGCAATTTTTTTTTTCAAGTTATTGCTAACATTGATAAAGGAAATGAGAAATGTTTATCCCAAAGTCAAAGGAAATTTTCCTTTGATTTGTCGACTTTTTTGTTTGACAAAAACTTGTTTCACTTTGTAAATTTATGTATGGATACAGAAAAATATGCTGCTATTGACGAAAACTCCGAGCAATCTATACGAAACTAAAAATCTCTTAATATCTCAAATACAACAAAAATGATAGAACAAAAAATAAACATAAACATTTAAATATTTGATTTACCTCATCGAAAAAGTATTAAAATTTTCTTTTCGTTTATTTTTTTTTCAAATTTTAGAACGCTGACTGGATTCACTAATTGTCGAGCCTAAATGAAAAGCTTTTTATTTAATTATAATAAATCGAGAATAATGTGACATCTATTATTTATTCTTGATATGGTTTTTATAAACATCTATTCTCAATTTATGTTACGTATAGGCTGGTTTAAGCGAAAAAAACATTCAAATAATATCTCAAAAAGAAACTATTATCACACCCAATGTTACCCAAACATGTGTGAAAAAAATCATTGTTGGCTAAAATTTTCTCACCGTGAACTAAATCGGTCTGTCGTATATTTTGAAATCCTGTTCCAAATTTGCATGAATTTGGAACAAAGGCGTATAACTGTTGGGAATTTTGAAATCGAAAACTGTGCTAAAACAGCGATTTACGCCACCGGTGCCAGCCGGACTGTTTTAGCGTGGTCGAAAACCGTGTTTTGCATCTACCGTTGGGAGAGCCCTAAGAAGGTTATATCATACATCTTTGATATCACACCCGATTGGGATAAAATGCTTAGTCAGCAATCAACTGTCACTTCAACCCATAGTGCAGGTGAGCCTGATAGCATACAGTAACGCGGGGTAATTACCACAATAGATCAACTACTGGTTGCAGTGGGCTCTCCCCTACAAGGAAAAAAAAAAACGATGAACCTGGAAAGATTCAAATCCACATTGAAAACATTTTTGTGGCATATCGTACAACTTCCAACATCATTTTGGCGTTAATCACATGGGTCGATTCACAATCACGTAGTTCCCTTTGGTGGTGACAGTTCGTAGGTCCTATTTACAAAATTTTACGAACGAGAAATAGGGTGCGGTGGAATTTTTCGTGTAGCTGCACGGTCAAGAAATTTTACTCAAAACTCAGTTTAAAGATAGCAAAAAACCAAATCCTATTTTGTAAACAAAATTTAGCGCAATTTTTGGTTTCTTGATGCGAATCTCTCCAGAAATGTACAGAAATTTGAAAATTCTTCAAAAATTCAAAAAGGTTTGTTTATTGAGATGTTCCAACATGTTTTTAAAACCCTTTTCCAACATATTTCTTCTCGAAATCGAATGTGCCAGATCGAATGTCCGGAAGCTTTTTGTGTAATTTTGACCGGAAACTGTATGCAAATGCACATGCACTTTAAGACGACACTTTTCAGGGACAAAAATCCAATATAGGAAAATTCTCCGATAAACGAACTGTAAGAACGCATTTCCCCACTTGTCAAACGAACAGCTGATTTCTCAAGTTTACATTTTTTCGGCATATCGTGGTAGGGTAAACATTACAACAACATTACGCATGTTCAATGACCAGATAGTAACGAAATAAAATTGTCAATGCAATTGTAGTGATTTTGCAAGCGCACCTTGATGAGGAGAACATAAATTCTTTATTTAATTAATGGTAACTTCAAAAGAAGTAGAAACGTGAAGATATGTTTATGATTTTAATTAAAGAAGTTTTTTCATGAAAGCATTGAACAGTGCTTATCATCAAAGATCAAAATGGCGACCAGTTGGTGTTTACATTTTTCAAAACAAAAAAAAAGGTTACCCTACCACAATTGTGGTAGGGTAGCTTTTTGTTTTTGTTGTAAAATGTAAACACCAACTGGTCGCCATTTTGATCCTTGATGATAAGCACTGTTCAATGCTTTCTTTTAAAAACTTCTTTAATTAAAAGCATCAACAAACCTTCATGTCTTAACTTGTTATGAATTTACAAATCATTAAATAAAGAATTTATATGCTCCTCACCAAGGTGCGCTTGCAAAACCATTAGAATTGCATATTCATATCGTTGCTATCTGGTCATTGGACATACGTAATGTTGTTGTAATGTTTACCCTACCACGATATGCCGAGAAAATGAAAACATGAGAAATCAGCTGTTCGTCTGACAAGTGGGGAAATGCCTTATTGAACATGTTTAATGTGCCAAACAAAATTTATGAGAAATCAGCTGTTCGTATGACAAATGAGGAAATTACTGATTCGTACAACTATTGGTAAAGTTTTGCCTCAAAAAGAGAAGAAAAATTGTAATAAAGTGCTTAAATGAAGAGCACAACATGCTGAAAATACCTATTTCTTTCAAGTACAATTGAGTAACACATACTGCCAGTTTCTGTAAAACTATCCCGAGAAGGGTAAGTTCTATTGTCGAGCAACCGATTCCATTGTCGAAGTGGCCATTAATGGTTGTTGATGTTTGTTTGTTTCGATATTTTGATTTTTGCGCAAGAATTGGTGCACTCATTAGTTGCTCACTATGGCTCTCGAGTCACGCTTAGAAAACGATCGACTCATCTCGCATTGTCTAGTGATGGCGGCCGGCAACTCTCGGTCGGTTGAAACGCCAACCCCCTCTCATACTCCTACGGAACAAAAATTATTCATTATCATCATTTCCTTTCGAGTGCATCGCAACAAGTAGAAATTTGCTGCCACTAATTAGCAATCTTTTGTCTAGCTGGCGGGGACGATGGGGCTTTTGTGCCATTTTGTTTAGTTTGTTTTTCACTTCTATTTCCAGTTTTGAAACCACTTCGATTGAAAACAGCTCTAGAATGGGAGAAGAAGAATCGAATCATCCTTTCCTACCGCAGCAAAGAAGGGTTTCGTTTGCCATGCACTTTTCCAATGCAAGAGGGACGGGAAAAATCGACATGGAAAACTATTTCTCTATTTCCGGAGGCTTGGATGAATGTCACCTTCTCAACCGATGAAGCCCCAAACATTGTCTGATTCTTGGATTCAAACCAAGAAAGGCAAGGAAAATAATCAACACTTCCTGCATTCAAGCTTGTGGTTTGATGATTCTGGAATCGAACACACATGCCGAACACCGGATTGGTTCAGATCGAAACCTGACAAGATGGTTCATTTGGAGTTATGATAATGCATATTGTGCATTGGTTTACCGGATGCATTATCTTGATTGAAAAACATTCCAATCGTTGGACCGACAGTTTCTTAGCCATGCGAATGGCTATTTTAATCCGGATTTCTGTAGATTATCGGATGCAGAAATTCAAGGCATGAGAATAACTCAGCTTACAAAATCTCCACGTTTTAATTAATTATTCGTAACCAGAATATCTCTGGGCTTTGATTCTTACATTTGATTCATACCCAAGCAACCAAAAGTCGCGTTTTTACTTAAAGATGGAACTCCGAAGTTCACATTTGTCTGAAAAAATGTTTTACGGGAACTTCAGGTGACTCTTGTCGCGTCAAAATTACTCAGGAACTTCCATCGCCCTTTGAAAGGTTAAACTATCGATAACGGAACTTCTAAGCGCTTTTAATGGAACTTCTTTCAAGAAGGTCGATAACGTCCGCGTAACATTCCAAAACGCACCATTAAGATACTTGAAGGTGTTTTAAAGAACCTATATGGGTAATCTAAGCGACATGTCAAAAATGTTTTTCAAGAGGGTCGATAACGTTCGCGTAACATTCTAAAGCGCACCATTAGGATACTTGAAGGTGTTTTAAAGAACCTATATGGGAATTCTAAGCGACATGTCAAAAAGTCTGTCAATTTCTTGTCATGGTATTTGTTTTGTTTATATCTGTACTGATATTTACAAATGGAATTCAAGATTTTTTCGAATTTTTCTAATAAATGTTAATATTTTCGAATAAATTTTGGATGATGTGAATCTTTGTTATGATTCATATTGTGTACTGAAAGTCCTTTTAACGAATTAAGGTACCTTCTATTGACCAACCCACTCAATCATCTCAAATGACATTAAGTTTAAATACTAATCAGTACAGTGGCAATTAACTATTGCTGGATTGGTCGAGAGGCTGGTGAGTTTCATTGCAACCTAGAGAGCAGCGGTTCAATTCTCTAGGCGTGTAAGCAGCATTTGTAATCAAAACAATATAATTAAAATCAATGAGATAGACCATGATAGACCGGCAACCTAGCAATCTGACATGTGGTTGTCAGAGCAATCTGTCAATCGGATTTTTTTTTCGGCGCGTAGAAGTTTCTTGACATTCTCTTAGAAGCTGAATAGCGTTCTCTACAGCCACCTAAACGAACTTGAAAGTAGCTTTAAGAACTTCAATTTTGGGCTGATTAGCATTCTCTTCAGACACAAACGAGAGCTGATTAAGCTTCTATGGAACCTTTTTAAGGGAATTCTGGTTGCTTAGGTAGTTCTGTGTCTTTGTTGTGAACACAGATGATCAGATGACGATTAACGTTATCTTGACTAAGCTCCTCAGACCCGTGAAACACAAGAAATTTGACACTTAGAACAAAAGTTCGACCATTTTATGGCTAATTTATTTTGTCAAGTTTTGCAGGTTCGCAATACCGACGATTGGTGGCGAACTTGCAACATTTGACAAAAAATGCCCTGTAGGAAAATTGTACTTGTTTAGCTCGATGTTATCGTGGGAACTGTCCACTTTTTTTAAAAGTTGGGTGGCACTTTCTAACTGGGATAGCATTTCTTCAAATCGATCGATGCGCACTCTGGAATCGATATTGCGTACTGTTGGAAAAATTATCCAACAAACGAAATCGAGTGTCCAGTCAGTATGGTCAGTGTTATACATCTGTTATTCTAAATTTTTCTTCAAGTTTGGAATTTTATCGATGTTAAATTAACTAGCGTGGTGAACTATATTACCAAGCTGGTTCAATCGAATTTGAAGAAAAAGTGTGAAAAGAGGATAATAAAAGAAACATTGAGTTACTTCTGATATAAAAAATTTGTTTTTTTGAAAAGGTTTTACATGTTATTTTGATAAATCTTTTTCAAAATTTGATAAAAAGTAATTGTTCCAGACTTCAGGTTTTTTTTTTGGCTTTTGCGATCGCTTAGAGTTGCAAAGACGTTAAAATATAGTTGGAAGCCTATTCTTAAGAATAAAAAGTTATCATAATTTTAATAATGACACATAAAAAAGGAAAAGAAAAACTGATTTCTACAAGTACACATCTCTCACATAAACAGCAAATAGCTTCAATTATTTCATGAAACAATTTATTCAATAAATTACGCCCAACAAACCATTAGAAATCTACGACACCACCATCAATTTCTATTCTCCAATTTACCCTCGACAGTCGGATCTGTGTTGTTGACATGAAACAACAACGAAAAAAGTGAGATCCATCAAGCAGAACGCGTTTCTCGTTTCCAACTTATCTGAATAAGTACTTCCGCACATCCGGTCTCGGTTTCTGACTGGGCCCCTCCCGGGGGCGGCGGCGGCGCTAATTCACCTACACGACGACTCTTATTCAAGAGCTCATGGAAACAATCACGGAATGAACCTACTTTCCTCCCAAATAACAGGGTCCCCGGTTGCGTTATTGAGTACGACAACCCTTTTTTCCCCCACTCTGAGGTTCATCTCTAGATACACTACTCCATACCATCGGAGAACGTTCTTCTGACCAGGGCAGAAAAAAAAATCTTGTCATCTATACATATTTGCAGTCCCTCATCGAAGCTCCCGCGCTACATTTTTTTATTTGGCATCTCCATTCAAATTCACATCAAGTTTGTTTGCAGCAAGTTTTTTTTCTATCTCTCGCTCTCTGAATGTGTGTCGTTTTCTCATTGGAATAATGATTTTATTTTGTAATAATCTAAAAGTTACCCTCCAGTTGTTCGGTTCTGTCGTTTCAGTTGACTTTGCAACCAATTGTTCCCCTGGTTTTGGGTGCTACCGTCTACTCTATTCTTCCGATGTTGTTCTGCGTTTTTCCTGCCTAGCTTTGCTCGTTCGATCGACATCACGTTGCCTGTTCTGCAATTTTTGCCGTGCTTTGTGGCTAGGAAACTGGTCACAGAGTGATTCCAAGTCACATTTTGCATAAAATTAAAAAAAAAATTAAATGATTTCATGATCTGGTTTTTTCAAATTTATTAGATTTTTTTGAATCTTTTCTTTATAATTGCCTTTCATTTTCCTGTTACCCATAATTCATATCACCATATCCCAATGTGCAGCAGCAGATCTCGACAAGTTCCACGATAATTTACTTCCGAGTTATTTAGTCTCGTTCCGGTTTGTTCCGTTCCATACACCGGCTGAGGCACTTTGGTCTGTAGGTTTTGTTTCAGCTCGGCGCCCTGCACCTTTACGATGGAAGGGTTCGGTCCATGTGATGTGATTTTGTGATTAACATTCAATTTTTTGTTCTTCATAGACATTTTGATCTATTGATTAATTGGTTCAAGTTATCCAGTTAGATGATGGTCTTGTAATTTTTTCTTTCGGTTCTGTCGCCTCGGGCAACTGCAAAATTCGAGAAAAATGCGCTGTCGGAAAAAATTGCATCTTATATTTACCTGTTTAGCCCAATTTTATCGTCGGAAAGTTTACCTTGGAAGTCGGGTGGCACTTTCTAACTGGGATATCACTTCATCAAAAGCGAGCAATGGGCACTCTGGACCCGACATTGCTAACTGCTAACAATTTATTTATTTATTGACATTGATTATTGTCTTACAACATAACTTGATGAAAATAATTCCTAAAATCGGTCGAGAAATCATTTCACTCGGGAACTATCGATTAGATGCAAGTCAAGTGAATTGCACACAATATCAATTTGACGTTCTACAAACAATAACACAGCCACGTGCGGAGACTTCATCGTCATCTGTCAAACGGACAACTTGCATAGAAGATTGTACAAGATTGGATACAATGTTGGATACAATATTCAACGGAATCTAGTGGACAACTGGATAAAATGTGCATGGTTCTTCAAATAGGAAATTAGCATGTGGAATAAAGTGCAGCTTAAACATCACTAATGTAACTAATCTAGTTTTAAGCTACACTCTGTGTATGTTTCAAATTCAAGTTACCTTAAACAAGAGTTCGAATCGCGTTTAGATTACGAAGACTCTAGAAATTCCAATAGGTTATGGGCCCAGCGGGTAACTGGGAAATAATAACTAGTACACCTTTACAGAAATCAGGCTTCGGACGCATCCTGAGGCGCGACTCATAAGAGGCAGAGCAGTACCACTCATTGAGGAGGAACTCCAAAACTCCTGGCAGTCGAAAACCACTCTTTCTCGCTTCTCTTACCGCCAGAATCGCTAGGAGCGCCAGTCACTCTTTGCTCCCTCGGAGGCTCTGCGCTCCTCCCAAAGAGGCCTCCCTGGGAGAAATAACTTTGCGTGTGACGATTCAGAATTGCGTAGAGTTAGGTATATAGATATGTATTTGATTGCTTCAAGTAGCTTACAGCTGCTGGCTGGCTGCTGGGGGTGGCTGTGCGACGATGTAAGCCAAACGAATTTTAGACTATTTTTGTACCTAAACAACGTTAACATTATTACTCTAATTTACACTCAATGTTCATGTAAAACGATTGTCGAAGTTAAGGGTTTCAGATAATATGTTTTACAAAGAAATCGGCCGGTGTTGAAAGAAGTATTGTAAACAAGAACATCCTGCACCCTTATCAACCTAAATGGCTTTTAAAAACTTAACGTCCACAGATAATCACTCTGTCTTTAATTAAAAGGCTTCAGGTTGATGGGACATCAAAATTACGTAGTCAGAAAAATCATTGCTTCCCCAGCTATTTTCAAATCTTCAAAAACATACGATTTTCACCTTTCTAAAAAAGGTCTAGATAAGTGGCAACAATGCATGAAAAAATCAAATGAAAACGTTTGAAAATTTATAGTTTAAGATATATTTCTGATGTCATAACGCATAAAGCACCAAATGCAGTAAGTTTCTGTTTTGTTCGAATAAAATTTTACAATTTTCTGTCAAAAATGATTTTAAAACCATAAAGGTGCTGCATACATTTAGGGGTAAAAAATTATCTAGTTTAAATCATAAAAGTTCATGTTATATTTTTCTGTCAAAAATGATTTTAAAACCATTAAGGTGCTGCATACATTTAGGGATAAAAAATTATCTAGTTTAAATCATAAAAAATCATGTTACATTTTTCTGTCAAAAATGATTTTAAAACCATAAAGGTGCTGCATACATTTAGGGGTGAAAAATAATCTAGCTTAAATCATAAAAGTTCATGTTATGATAGGATAGATGATATTTTGAATTTAACAAACGCGTGAAGTGAACAGCATATGGAATCAAAATTTCAAAGGTGAATCTTTGATTTGCATTTGGATGAATTTTTAGCCCAGATTGGTAACTGAATTATTCAAATATTAATTTAAAAAAAATGCTGATTTTCCAAAAAACAAAAAAAAATCACACCAACAGTGTTGATATAAGCAAGGTATGTTATAAGGGCATTGGAAAAATATAAAAAATATGTAGGTACATCTTTGGAACAATTTTTTTAATTTTCTATGAGAATCAAAATATTTAAAAATCTATCTCACGATGTTAGGAAAAGAGTCATCATTATTTTGTTATCATTAAATGATAACTTCACTATATTATATTCAAATAAAAAATAACACCTCTTGATGTGGTATACAAATGTAGCATCTAACCCGTCTGTTGCATAATGCCCCGTTTGACGGTTATTGATGAAATAATAGCTACCCGAAGATAATATTTCAAATTTCTTTACAAACTAGAGGCCCTTAGTGCTATTTGACTTAAATTTTGCATGTAAACTTCACACAACAATCTGCTTATTCGAGCCATGCTACTCAACAAAATAATCAGCGGGGACACGTTCTACCTTTCATATTTAATCATTTCCAAATGACACCACCGGCGCAAACCAAAACAAACGAACACGAACCAGCCAGATTCCCAGCTCATAACGTTTGTCTTAAAGCGTCCTCCTAGGGAGCGCTCCCGAAGAGCGCTCATTTATCTTTTAAGAGCGGAGCGAGAGGTAAAAAGAACTCCCTAGGAGCATGACATCTTCGAGGCAAATGGTCACTCCCTCTCATTCCTTCACGCCGCTTAAAGAGTGAGAGCAGATTTTAGCTCCGTGGGTGTTTGCTCTCAAATGAATCCGAAGCCTGACAGAAATTGACATGATATTGCGTTTTTCTTCGTTTTCTTTATGAATTCATCTTCAATTTTCGCATCAAACTGTTAAAAATTATCACCTAACCGAAGCTTTTGCCATGAAGAACAAACAATTTGCGCAAAGGCCTCGTTTGGAGGTTTTTTCTTCAGTTTTATTTTGAAAGTTTCCGCTAATTTTCGCCAAAAAAAAATGACAATTTCATTTAGCCGCTCCAACGGCGACTTTGCTTGCAGCTCCGAGCCCAGAGGTGGGGAATGCCGCTTTCTGACATATTTGACCAGTCACTTTTTCACTGTTGGGCCGGTCGCACCGACCTCCCTGCCTAGCCGCCAGCAGCAATGTATCCTTGGTTTAGTCGATCTTCCTCTTCAGCATGGATAGCAAAACTCCTCAGATCGGCTTGTCCAGTGAAAGAGAGTGCAATTTTTTTCGTCTGCTCCCCAACCTGTGCGGGGAGAGAAAAATCGCACTGAAATCAAGTGTGAGATTGTCAACACAAAAAGGGTGAGCGAGAGCATTCACATCCGCTGATGAAGAGAATTCCCTTCTCCGGAAAAATCTTCGCGGTATCCTGATTTTTTGACGAAACCACCTGGCACCTCTTATTTGAACGCTACCTTCTGCAAGAAAAAATAATCCAAAACAGCAGTGGGTATGGTAGCGGGGGATAAATTGTTGTTATTTTTTTCTGTTGTGTGGTGGTGGGAGTCTAACTATTTTTTTTCTTCATTTACTCTGAGGTGTATGACTGAAACACAGGGCGCTCTTTGCCGTCCGAGTCCGAAACCGAACTGGAAACAGTGTTGTTTTCTCCAGGCTCTTTGTCGTTTGAGAAGAGCCGACCAACCCTGCTATTCAGCGTTCTTTGAAGCTTCTTGTCGCCCAGGGTCTTGGGCCGTTCGGACCCGGCCTTCTTTCGATGCTCTGATTGTCGTTCTAGAGTGTGAAGACGTTGACGATGGCAAAGCTGAAGTATCAGGCCACCACAAGCGCCGTAAAGTGTCCATTTTCGACTACGGAAGTTATTAAGCAAACACTGGCGACACCGTGTCCTCCACAAAAGAGTTAAGGTCAGTTAAGAAGCTTTTGGAAAGCTTTTGGGAACGGCCTTACATTTTCTCCTAAACAAGGTTACTAGATCACAAGGTTCTCTGACTATGTCAGTAAGTAGGCGAGAAGAGCGCGGTGAGGTGCAGTGAGTTTGTTTGTAAACATCGGAAAATTTGTTCGAGCTGAGGGCTTTGTTAGTGAACAAACTCCACGAACTCCATAGTAGCCAAATAAAAATGGCTGAATCGGGAGTTTCTCATATCGTTACACCTCCTAAATATATACCCACCTTGCTCCTAACTACAAAACGTCAAACATTTAGGTACCTGACATCGCAGCAAGGAATATTCAAATAAGGTAGTGCCGAGAGCCATATTGGATTTTTTGTGACGTCACAAAAACGATTGTATCGAAAATTTATATGAGAATGGTAGGAATTTCCAAGAAAAACACATTTTAGAATAAAAATGAATTCCAATTTCATTTCGATTATGTTGAAAGGCCTCTATTTCACTATGTTATGAAGTTTTTTTGTCCGTTGAAGATTGCATTATGTTTTTTTCTTATTTTAATAATGAATGCAACGTCACCTTTAAGATAAAACGTGCAAAAATGAAGAAAAAATCAACTTTTAAAAGGTCTAGCTAGTAGATATTGGGTGTTGAACTGATTGTCATGATTTTAATTCAACTGGTTTACCATGTTCAATTGTTATGCAGAACAATGACCATCAATAAATGATTGTTAAATCAGTTTACTAAAATGCCATTAAAAGATTGTTGTTTTGTATAAAAATTTGTGTTTTGATCACTATATTGCAATGAGAAGCTCAAACTGTACCGATTTGAACATTTTTATGTAAGACTTTGAAATAATTTCAAAGTTTTGCAAATTTCAATGGGGGAAATGCACCATTTTTTCTAACTTCGATGGTCTATTTTATAGAAAAATTATTCGAAAATGCAACTTTTTTTTGTACCGATCTTGAAGAGCAAGAATCCTTCTACAATAACATGTTATCAAACTTGAAAATGGAACTGGAAAAAGATAAGTTTCCTAGTAAATTAACAAATTTTGCGTGATTGTGACGTCTCAACAAAAATAGTTTATATAAAGATTCCCAACTCTTATGAAAACCGGGAGACAAAAAAAAGCGCCACCAGACGGCAGAAATGCAACTAAAACACATTGAACACTGTTAGCAGAGAAAACTCATGTAAATAAGTTTTTATCACACGGTGGGACACATGTACTCAATTGAGAGTTTTTTAGCACAACAATCAAAAGTCCCATTAACAGTAACTAATTTTCGCACTCAAAAATCTTTAATGAGAAATGAGGGTGTGGATTATTTTATGAGCAGCGCACAAAATGGGACTGCACACTTTAGATTTGTGGATTGTGACATTTGTGCCACATTTCAAAACAGTACCTATTTAAATCAGTTTTTTTTTTAATTTTTCTATTCGCCAATCGCTTTTTGTGACTGCAACAGATTGCACAGTATCCAAATTTTCAAAAAAAAAATTATATCAGCCTGATTATTTCACATTGAAGAAGACTCTAAATTTGCAAAAGTAATAATAAAATAATATTCTTCAAAATTTAACACGACACTTCAGGTAAACTAAAATGCCATAGTTGTATTAGTTGGTCCAGCTGTTTTTATCATACAGCAATTTGAGTATTGGATTTTTTCTAATTGATTTCCTTGCTGGCCATTTACCTAAATTTAGTTCTTAATTTTAGTTCAACGTTTCGAAGTGCTATGTACAAATTTAAAAGAGTAAATAAAGGTAGCGGTACACCTCAGGTGGAAATGAAAAGGTAGGAATGTTATCACATTGAGGGAATCAAGAAATAAAATCTTAAGAAGTTTTAAGCGCTGAGACTGGCTTAAAATTCAACTTTTCACTATGTTCATAAATTATAAATGTTAAATATTCTTAAATTATAACTTTGTTTATACACTTTTTTTTATTCATTGTTGATCAAATAATCAAAACATTGTTAATGTTAATGTTTTCATTATTAAATTAAGGTATTTTCACAATCGATGAATCTGAATGCGGTTAGCTCAATTTTACTGAGTCAGTCGCATTTATTTCTGCAATATTTAATCAAATTACTTCAGAGTGCAGTTTGAATAATTTTACATTGATTGAAAACATATCAGAGTGCATCATGATCTGCACGCTACGATCACTAAACACAATTTGTGAGAAATGATGACCTTTTCCGTCAGCAGGTGGTGTTAATGTTGGTAGAAAGAATGTCTGTTGGAATTTATATGAAAAATGTAAAGAGCTGGGTATCTTTATATCTACTATCTTTGGTCTCAACCTGTACCAATACTAGAGCAGGGCTGCCTTGGCACTACCTTCTTTAAATATTCCTTGACATCGCAGATCGTTTTTTGAACGCGCGCGTTTCAAAACGCAGTATAGCTTCCAGTGTTAAAAAAAATCGAAAGTACACATTGACAATGAAAACAAAATTTCTCCCACTCAGAATATCTTGTTGAAATCTTCTGTCTTCCTTTTCTCAGTGTACCTACTTTGATTTGACCGATGGTTCATTATCTTGTTTATTTTGGTATTTTCTTTGTCGATATCATTACCAGTGAACGTGCACCGACAGAGTTCAACCACTGACCATACTGACTGGACACTCGATTTCGTTTGTTGAATATTTTTTCCAACAGTACGCAATATCGATTCCAGAGTGCGCGTCGATCGATTTGAAGAAATGCTATCCCGGTATAAAAAAAAATTGGAACTTTCTACGATAAAATCGGGCTAAACAGGTTCCATTTTTTGTACATGGCATATTTATTTTCAAATTTTGCAGGTTCGCCACCTACTGTCGGTATTGCGAACCTGCAATATTTGACAAAAATTTAGCCAGAAAATGGTCGAATTTCGTTTCTCAGTGTCATGCCAGTGGTGGTACTATCAGTGATTTTAGTAGGAACTTTCGTCAGTAAGTGGTGCTGTCATGCGTGTCCTTGATGAGATGTATGGAAAAGGCTGACAGTGACGTATATTTGATTTACTATATTTGTCGAAATGCCTGGTCGTTTGATTATTCAAATCTGATTAGGACATAGATATTTGCAAAATTTCGAGCAGAGGATGAACTAAGAAAAGCTGCGTTTTATCTTGTGGGAGTTATTGAAATCGCCAAACTGGGAAAATATTAGTTTTCATACACGCACAACCAGTCCACTTTTCAACGTCTCGCGCTGGCGCCGGTCAAAAGAACCAACTTCCGATCGCAATAAAGCAATCGAAACTGTCTCATGGTTGCACCTAACGACAACTCTCTGCTAGTTCCATAGCAAGCCTAGGGTAACGGACTAATTTTGGACCGCTTTGGGAAGTGGCTTTGCTATTTTCTGAAATAAAAAGGTACTTGTTACAATATTTGACTGCTTTCTCCGTTCATTGCGAAGATCAAGGCTTTTTCTATCGAAACATATCGTCGTTTGTTGCAATGTAACAAGATTTAAGCCTGAAAACTCGTTTCTTCGATGAGTTCTCTGGTCGGTATTTTGGACCATCAGGTTTCTATTTTGGACCACCATCTGGACCTATTTTGGACCACCCTTAAACTAAATTAGTTTTTATTCTAAATTTTGCTATCTTTACGACAGCGATTGATGCGCAATCATGCGAATGATTCAGTCAATCTTTTCTTTTCTTATTCTTGTAGTCAAGTTTTGTTTGCTCACGTAATTCATTCCTGAACTAACTTCCTCCAATTCTTCCCCAGCCTCTATTAGGTACACATGTTTGTTGAATATTTACTACTACAACCAACCAAAACAGAAAAACTCCCCCGTTATATAGTGTGTTTCAAATGTTTTGATAATTTCAACAGCAAACTGAAATCTCAACGATATTTATTCTGCAGTATTAAATACTGGCCAGTTAGTTTATCCTTAGGATAAATTTTGGGAACGCAAATCTCCTTCAGGCGACCCAATGATAAGTGAAGAAAGTCTGACATCAACTCCGCGATATTAATTGATGCATTTTGACTTGAAAAACCTTTGTGGATATGGTTTGGCTTAAGTTCTGTAGAATAAATAGATTCAAAAGAAATAAAAATGTACGAGTATTATGGGATCTTTTTGACCATATACAAGCCATTTTTTTATTGCTGTAAAAATCGCAAAAGTTCATTTTTATCTTTGAAGCAACTACTATTCTACGAAAAAAAAAATATTGTTGGAGTAAATCCTTCAAGGTTTTTTTTTTGAATTGCATAACCACAGGGGCTGAAAAACTAGTTTTTTACACATTTTTTAATTTTTTTCTAAGTTTTGAATCATGTTTAGACTATCTCATAGCTATAGATAAATATATAATTTGTTAAAATTTTTCTACTGTAAACGGAGATATTTCAACTATTTCAAATACTAAACTCAGTTACATATTTGTCGATTTGTTGTTATGTTTTTTTTTCAACCCTTCCTTTTAGACGAAGTTTATGTTTCGTCTCTTCTACCTAACCAAGTTTATTATTTTCTCTCGAAAATCAACCCTGTATAGTTGTAACTTTTAGACCAAACTGTCAATAATTTTTCATGAAGCATTCATTTAAAAATTGTAGCTTTAAACAATTGCTTATCAAACAGTTGCCGTTAATGTAGATTGTAAAATAAACGTAGTTTTAACAATAGTGCACAAAAAGTAACTTATAAACAATGTTTGGAATAGTTTTATGCCAATTGAAGTGAACTCCGTATAAAGGCGGGTTTGGGCTTTAGCGAATTGATTAAATAAAATAAGGTCATAATTCCAAATTTTATTTATAATTATCGATTGAAATAGTGTGCATAATTCTAATCATATCGCCCTAGTAGGGCGGCCCTACAACGTTTTATTTTGTTCATGAACACTCAACAGCAAGTTTAATACTCAGGTTATGTTGGATGGTCCAAAATAAGTCCCTAAGAAATTAAGTAGGACCTATTTTCGACATGGGTCGAATGCGATTGAAATAAGTTTTTTTTGTTCTTCGAGCTTGCAAACTAGTTTTCAAGTGTTTTATCACAGCTGTGAATATGTTTGTAGTTGTTAAATTCATCACAGTTATTCAGAAAACTTCTTGGAAGTTGACTCCAATAACGGCACGTCCTCTTGAAATGGGCTTGATTAGGCTCAACTGTGGAAAATCAAAACTTTATTTTCAATTTTCTATCCCTTACCAGCTTATTTAAATGGAATATTAGATATGATTAGAATCATAAGAAGAAGCTTTTACTATATTTGTTCAAAATTTCCATGATCAACATGATTTATGAGAGAAAGATTGGAAAAAAGCTCAAGGTGGTCCAAAATATGTACCCGGTCAAAAATAAGTCCGTTACCCTACTTCGTTTGAATAACAATGCGCCAATCTCGTTCTCAATTCATGAATGTGACCTCTGTATGTGAGGTTCGCAAAGAGGCTAACTCCCCTCGATCGTGTTCATTCGGAGGAAATTGTGGCGCGTAACGAAATGGCGAGATTGGTCAACCAACAACCTGTATTTAACAACTAACCTCACCTACCTACTGTGGTGCTTTATTCTAGGTTGGTCGAGGGGAACACGTCGGAAGAATCGTCACCGGAAATGGCAAACGGAAGTGAATTAAGTTTGTTTTCGCTAAGTGGTTTTCGAGAGCCTCTGAAAAAAAAATTGACTAGAGAATTCTAAATTTTTGTTGTAATCAAAGATGGAAGCATATCTATTTGAAAATTCTTCGAGGAAATTGTCAAACATTTTACTCTATAAAGTCACATCAATCAAATCGGCCCGTCAATTGAAGGCGCGTGTCTCCGACCGAACGCATCCAAGGGTGAATCCTTCCGGTCGGCACCTGGCCGGGCCCGGTCCATGATGATTTGTCATATGTGGTCAGTGAACCAGTGTGTGTCTCGACGCCACCATAAGTCACCCAAACATCACTCGAATCAGTTTTCCAGATGATGAGCAAAGATCTGAACCGTGCTAGGCTTTAATTAGCGTGTCATTGCTTTTCCAGGGGGCGCAAATCACGCTGCACGTGCTCCACCTGATAATTGAGACCCTCTGGATTCAAGTTCTGCGGGTCTGTTTCGTCAACATTAGCGCCCTCATCATAATCATTAGAGAGCACGTGGGCATCGGAATGACGTCGTTCCACCTGGAATGCTCAGGTTGTTCTACATTTAGTCCGAAAGTTGCCTTTCTATTTTAGAGCAGAAAAAACGTACACTGAACTTTAGTGCCGCGAAAATGAACCATCCCGGCCAATGATGCGCAACATGTTTTCCCCCAAAAGTAAAGTTTGAACAAAAAAAACTCGAATGACGGCCGAAAACTTTTCACACAAAATGGGCTGCAACATTTCATCACCGAGCTGTAATTGTTGCCAAGACAGGGACAAACAAAGAGTTCTTGCTCGTGCCCAAAATTTAATGGATTATGTTTTTCAACTTTCGGTAGTACCTTATTTTGTCCAAACATAGACAACTTGTAATTTACAAGTTCAAGCTTTCTGATTGAAATAGTAGTTGTTTTAATATGATAAATGAGTTGTTAATCTTGAGAATTCAGTTTGATCAGGTTTAGAAAGAAGTATCTTTACCAAAATAGAAAGTAAGACCTGAATTAAAAAATTCCCACTGAGAACCTAGAATAATTCGTGGATTTAAAATTTTCGTTCTGAGGGCTCAATACAAATATGAATTCACAACAGACAACTTTTATTCCACGGAAAAAGAAAGATGAGGAAAAAATTGACAAATTTTAATAAATTGCATAACTACAGGGGAACTTGGCTTTCTGTACTTTTCGGTTGTAGTTTTTCAACACGTCAACCATTTTCAATAAATTTGAAACATCAAAATTGTCCCATAGCTTTTATATATAAGTTTTGTTAAAATTGTTCCAATTTTTTTTATATTTTTTGACTAATACGAAAAGTAAACTTTAAACAAATTTTGATTTGTTTTCGATTTTTTTGCAACCCCGCCACTAGGCGGGATTTATGTTTAATCTCTTCATAACGGTTGTTACACTAAAACTAGGGTTGTTATCCGTCCCGCTTTTTTAGGAAATGTCCTGCCGTCCCGCTTTTCTCTCAAAATGTCCCGCCTTTTCCTGAGAAAAAATTTGTGGTAGACACAATCTTCTCCGATTCTTCCCTTCAAAATAGTTGGTCCGAGCTTGATGAAAAAAAAAACGCTTCTTATTAAATCTCTCCTCGATCATTTTCTATTCCTGTCATTGTTTTCTAATCTTTTTTTTATCCATTTATGATTTTCAGAACTAGAAACTTTCTTTCTTAAAGAACATGACATTCACCGATAAGGCTATAAAAATAAATAGGTTACACTTTCATGAATTTTCACTATCTTACATTGGGAAAACCTGAATTTAGCCTCAATTTATATTCAATGGTTTAACACAGAAAATCATTCAAACATAATGTTTTTTGTGTTTCCTTTTCTCAAAATTAGCAGCATTTCCAAAAATTTAAAATAAGCAGCAAAGTTAAATAACTCGTTTTGTTTGGCATTTGAGGTTGCCAAAATATTTTCCAGACATATCCGGACCGGGTGAATATGAACAATTTAATCCTAAAACCGGGCATCTTATTTCAAAATTTTCAACCCAAAATCTGGCAAAATTTGATCAAAACCATGGCATTATTCAATAAAAATCAATAAGAATACACTTGAAAATATATTTTTACATCAAAACAGCTAATTTTAGATCTTATTTCAGGCTTCCGAAATACTGTTCATGATTATTTAGATTGCTCAAATCGGGATCAAGGGATCGTTTCTGGACGCCAAAATAAAAAAAATAGATGCTCACTTAATTTTTTTTATCAATTTTGAAAATAAAATGAAAAAATCTGTGCCAAATCCAAGCTTTTTTTCTAGAAAATCCGGGCAACTGGCCGGAGCGAACTTTTCCTCAATTTCTTGTCAAATATTCGTTCAGGCAAGCCCGGCAATCTGGCAAGCATATCTTCGCATCACCGTAAAATTGGGTTCACTTAAGCGTCCTTAAACACGTTCATCGCCACGCTCATTTTTTAAACCAGTGATGCCACATTAAAATCGGTATTTTCAAACCCAAAAAAATCTTTTTTCGGTATAAAAATCCGAAAAAACTATATGAAAATCGGTATTTTGGAGTGGTTAACAATTGGTTTTCAGTTGTGATTCCGAAGTTCAGTAACCCTACCGAAACCCAATTTTCAATTCTTTTTTTTTTATATTGCTGTCGTATATGAGAATTCTAGGTGAGTTTTTTTCACTATTGTTTATACATTTTTGATTACATTTTGAAATTTCTAAGATTTGTTTATTAAACATTTCTAATATACTTTCTTCTTAGTTACTTTTTATTTTAAAATCTTGGCACAAGTTTGCAATGATCTTCATTATCGAAAAAAAAACATATATTTTTGGATGAAACATTCTTGTTCTTGTATTAAAAAAACAAACTCCTAGGTAGTTAGATTAATTTTTCCTAGCTACCTTGACGCGATTATAAATATCATTGTTTTTCAAATTGTTCCATGAAAAAATATTTCCTAACTAAAACTTTTTTCGTAGATTTCTCTTGAATTGTAGGACTATCAAAAAGAAAAATATTTTTTATTTTAAAATTTAAGAGCTACTCGATTGGAATGTTGAAAAGATTAAATGCCATAAAATGTTTAAGGATCAGAGGAGCTGAAAATCTCCAAACCAAGAGAAAAAAAATTTGTTTTGTAATCGCTACACGATCCCTAAAACCTTTAATTACTTTATCAAAAACGCTCACTCAAGAAAACTTTATTATAATTGTGCTTGAACAATCGTTGAGTATATTAACTTGCTCCAAATATCATTTAATTAGACTTAAATTTAATAGAACACTCAATATTTTCGAAAGCCTTGCTCAGACTAAAAAATATTCTATATTTTGTTTGTGAGTTTTACAAAAATCTCAAAAATCGGTATGAAATCCTGTCAAAAATCGGTATTCGGTATAAACAGATTCTTGGTCGAAAATTTAATCAAAAATTGGTATAAATACCGATAAATCGGTACATGTGGCATCGCTGTTTGAAACGTGTGGCTAAGCTGAACGGCTAACTTGAGTTCTTACACTCTAACGCTCTCTTGAGCGTCACACGTTTTTGATGTGACGGGGCCTAACAGGAAATACACCCGTCACCCGAATATGGGTCCCATGGCGACGAATGTGTTAAATAAGTTCTAGCGATGTTAAAAATTTTCTATCGAAATATACATTCTTTAAGTTGTTTCCAAATGATGACGGCTCAATATTTTTCTTCGGAATCCTAGCAGAATCTCTTTAATTTAAAGCTCAAAGATAAAGGAATTCCGGATAAAATAAAACAGGGGTATCGAGCGAAAAGAAAAAAACAATTTTAAATCAAACAATGAATGAATGGACGATTTAAATAAAATAATCTTGGTAGATGATCAAAAACGGCTGTTTTAAAATATAAAAACTTCTATCAAATTTGGGATTCAAATAGCTTTGAACTACAACATTTTCAACTGAAGTGTTCGTAGTTTACAAAGATGGAAGTTTTCTTGAGAATGAAATCTTTTTAAACAAATTTACTTTATCGATATTTTATAACTTTCTATGCACTAATTCAGCTGAAGGAACTTATACATATTTATGTATAGAAATGGACATAAAAATTAGGTTTTTAAGAGTTTCCAAATTATCCCGCTTTTTTCAGCGATGTCCCGCTTTTTATTCGAGAAATGTCCCGCTTTTTTTCTGAACGTATTTGGTAACCCTATCATAAAACTAACTGTCAATCCTTTTTTAAGATCGCAAAACTTATGGATCAAGGATTTTTGAGGCTACCTATTGTCGTGATTTTACAAATCTCAATTCAGAGATTCACTTCTACAGTGTTGCCGAATACAACTATTATTTTATTTTATTTTTTATTAAATTTGATTTATTTTCTGCATATCCTGCATCTCATCCCTACATTCCTTCTCACCTCTATTCTTATTCAAAACTTTTTACGCGTCGACTTTGTTTGTTTGCCTTTAGAACAATTTTTTTTACTATATATCCTTAATTTTTATTCCATATTCCACATCTTTATTCTCCATCCTACAAATTTCATTTAATTTCTGCTTAAATATCATCTCATCACTATCTACATTCCTTCTCAACTCTATTCTCAATAGAATCTTTAATTTACAGACTTTTGTGTTTCTGAAATACAAATTTCTGTATCCCAAATATCTCATCCGAAAATCCGCTTCAAAATCCATTCCGCCTTTTTCCACAGGGTGGCCAAATCAAAACTAACAAGCAGCAGCTTTGAAAATCTGCACTTCCTAAGCAGATTCCGTCTTTTTTCACCGGGCGGCCAAATCATAACAAACAATTAGCCGCAACAGTCCTGAAAATCTGTGCTTCCAAAGCCATTCCGTATTTATCCACCGGAAGGCCAAATCAAAATAAACAATCAGCAGAAGCTACCTGAAAATCTGCGCTTCCGAATCCATTCTGCCTCTTTCCACCGGAAAGCCAAATTATAACAAACATAACAGAATCAAAACAATCAAAACAATCAGCAGCAGCAGTCTTAAATATCGCCGCTCCTAACGCCAATTCCGTCTTATTCCACCGGAAGGCCAAATCAAAATAATCAGCAGCAGCAGCCTTAAATATCTGCGCTCCTAACGCCAATTCTGTCTTATTCCACCGGAAAGCCAAATGAAAACAATCAGCAGCAGCAGTCTTAAACATCTGCGCTTCTAACGCCAATTCCGTCTTATTTCACCGGAAGGCCAAATCAAAACAATCAGCAGCCTTAAATATCTGCGCTATTTGTGCTTACTCTACTAACCACGTCATTGTCGTTATTTTACGACTCTCAATTTAGAGATTCACTTCTACACGTTTGTCGCTTACAAGAATAGATCAATGACTGACTTTGTTTTGTTTGTTTGCCTAGTGTTGCCAAAATAGCAAACGTTGCCATACTTATTTATTTCATTTTATTTATCTTCAGTGTTGCCGAATACAACTATTATTTTATTTTTAATTAAATTTGATTTATTTTCTGTATATCTTTCATCTCATCCCTACACCTTTATGATAATTTTTAAAAAATTAGGTCCATTTCCAGTTTTCTTAAATTTTTAATCTTCTCTTAGCTGTAGCTATTGAAAACTGCTTGCAAAACAGACTTAATTAGTATAGATTGTTAGATTAAAATGTTATGGAACATTCTGCGCAAAAAGTAAGTAAATATAATACATGGCTGTGGTTGAATGCTATTTCAGTAATCCCCGCCTAAAACAGGAGTTGGGTTTTATTGGGTTCCAATTGATTGTGTTGCATAAATTTTGGGGTTAAGCAATCAATAAATTTCTCGATACTTTTTCCAAGACTTTGTAAGTGAAAGTAGGGAGCATTTTCACAAAAAAAATACAATTTTTTGGTCCGAGTGTAGGGAGAAATTCTTGTCTGTTTATGATTAGTTCTGAAGCTTTGTTTTTTATTGAGTGTTTTGTGTGAAAACTTCAAAGGAAAAAATCGAATAAAAATTTGGTTATCTAATTTTTCCGAGTAGTATTCATTCATTTCTATCATTTTCAACCGAAGCAAGGGTCGTTCTTTCGAGTTTCCCGATTTCGACATAGGCATCGCTTGACTCATAATAACTCCACGAAAAATTGACGCATTTTATGAGGCACAAACTAAATCAATTAAGATTGCAATTGCGAAGGTAGAGTGAAGTTGGCATCGTTTGTTTTTGTTTCCGCCAAATCGTGGCAACAACTTTTCCCTACACGGATGCGCACATGTGTCATCAATCGTTATCTTGAATCAGATGGGTGCATGGATGTAAACAGTAATGTAGCCTTTCCGGTAAAAGTTCGCCAATTGAAGTTGTTTGCAGTAGGTTTATTTTAATGGTTTGGCGAGGATTTTTTTTTCTGAAACTCATGTCTTTGTCGATTGCTTGAAGTTTTCCGGGACCATTTCTCTAGGGTTGAGGTTTAGGAAAAAAAAAGTACATACACACACACCTTTCGCCAATCAAAATGTGCTCATCAGAAAGGTTTCGGCTCAAGGAAACATACCCATCAGTGTGTTATTTTTACAATCAGAAAGCGAAAAAAACACCCTTACCGCTTTTGACTTTTGGAAGTTTCAGCCATGGATTTCAGATGGGAGGAGGAAGGTTCCGTGGAGTAGGCGAATGTCTTTCCCGGGAAATCGCGAAAAAGAAATTCAGCATATAGTACATCGCTAGAACAGCCATCAGAAATGTGCATCATCGGGTAGGTTGCATGTGCCGTCAAAATGCAGAAAATAAAACACCTCCAATTGCCCCGAAGAATTCGCAAGCAATTGAGGCCAACTTTTAGGCGCAAGAATTAACCCTTTCCCTGCACAGTTTGATTTGGAAAATGCACTTCCCTTATTGTTAGGGGAAAGTTCTTGTTGGAAGAAAATGCAAAAAAAAATCGATCGAGTTTTTTAACCCGCTTGAATTTTTAAACTTTCCCAATTTTGGGCAAACTTTCCGTTCTGAATTTTACCACTACCTATAATCTTCCGAAGTAATTGTCTTATATTGTTACACGGTAAATGAGCCTATCTTTAAAAAATCCTTCTGCTTTTTGATTTGTTAATTTTTTTTTAATGGGAAGATTTTAGTTTATTTTATCAAAATTTGAACTTTTTGGAAATGAGTGGAAACATTCTTATTTTCAATCGGGGTTTAAAATATACAGAAATGGGTTCTTCACGACAATAAAGAACATAAACTTTGGTGTTGATGCATGTTTGTTAAATGACGGGGTGTTATGCCAAGAAATATAAGACATCAGAAAAAAACAACCCCACAAACCGGATATTCGTGTGCGGTATATTGCGGTGATTGGAAGCGGAATACGAAAAAAAAATTGTTTTCTCGAAGAATGAACCTGGAACACATGAACAATCATCACATTTGGTGGGATCGGAAAACGGTGGGTGGCGTGCAAATTTTTGGTGTGTTTTTCGCCGGTTAAACAGACACCAGGTTTCGCCAGCAGACGTCCGGAAAACTAGGTTTGGTTTGGGAAAATAAAAGAAATATAAACTTGGTACAGAAACTTAAGACGTCCCGTGGCATTTAATTGGAAAACGCCATCAATCACCTGTCAACACTCGCTCCCGCCAAACGGGTGTGATTTGGTGAAGAAACCTCCGAAATATTGGGAAAACCGACAGTTGGTAAATTTTAAGTTATTTCACACCACGCGAATGCTCTCGAGTACGCTAATACTTGGCTGGGGTCATCAATGTACTGGAAAAAAAATCCGTTCCCTGGAACAAAATATGCAATTTAAATCACTTACCTGGCGTTGTGGTAGGCAATTTTCGGGCAGAAGTCGAGTCGGTGTATTTTGTGGGAATATCTGTAACAATCGAGAAACAGTTAGTATCTAGTGAAACGACAGGATCTAATCTGTGGAAGTTTTGAAGGATTTTTTTTTTCCAAAGAATAAACAACTTAAAAGACAGACGTAAATTTTGGCTACGACGCGGTTTTTTTTTTCTTTTTTTCCCCCATGAGCTTCTGTTGTCCGAAAGCCGAAATGTGGTGTAACAGTTTTTCTTCCTAAGCTGAAACTTTTATTTCTCTGCTCGAGTTCGAATGAACGGGTTTTGCATGTTATCCTCCCATAGGCGATCTTGATTGTTGGAAAAGTCTAATTGGAATCATGTTGAGCGTGATGCGCCCAATTGGAACGGCGTAAGTAAGTTAGGCAGAATTAGCAGTCAGGCGCGCACTCTAGCGGGCAATAGCGCAAGCATTGGTGTTTCCTGTTGGAGTGGGTACAGTGGATTGCAGCGATGCGGGCGTTTAACGCATTGAGTTCGATCGTTCTTGTTTGAATTTAATAAATTCAGTTGGATAATATATTTTTTATAGAAACTTCGTTTCTTCGTTCCGTGAAATGTTTCTATGTAAAATGGAATCATTCTTTCAAGAATTTAAAATTACTGATTGATTGTGTTGATTGCATTCGATGAAAAGTTTTGAATAGTTTTCAACTTCAATTTTTGTTCCAGCCTATGCTGATCTCGTTGCCAAAATGTGAATTTCGATTTGGATTCGAAATGATTGAATTTTAATTTCAAGTCGTCACAGCTTTATTCTCCTGTTTCAGTTATATTTATTAGTTCAAATTATGAACGCATGTCGGATCATTTCGAAAACAGTCGGTGAGTTTGCAGCGATGCTGTTTGTCAGAACCAGCAGAAAACGGACCAAAATCGCCAATTAAATCGACCAAAATTATCAACCATGGTTTTTACTCTTCTAACCAACTGTTACGATACCCTTTTGGAGCATTCCCGGTAAAATTTCTCGTCAAATGATCAAATGGTTACAAATTTTCGCCATGTAGTAGATAGTAGAACAACTATCATAACCTTTGAACAAACTTTGCCAAAACAACTGGGTGTTTTGGTTTGCACCGCGCCATCAAAGATCGCAGAAAATGGACGCGTTAATTAGTTATTAGTTAGTGGAAAATTCAATTCCCTACAAATGCTTGGTTCTGATTTCCGCCAATCAGATTATTAAAAATATTATAAGATATCTAAATTTCCTTCAGAATTAAGAAAATTTAGTCGAATTTTTAAAGTTTGATTTGTAGAAAGCAATTGCATTATCAATAATGTTGAAGGAAGATACCTTAATGAATGATATAGCAGTAGACTGAGTCGATTTGGGTTCATTTTCTAAATTCTCAAACCCTGGGATCTAAAAAGCTTAATTTTGGTTGAAAACTCATCCTTGATTTTTTGCATAATTTTCAAGAAACGTTTACATACGTAAATTTTAACTTTTAGGATTGTATGGGAAAATTGTATATTTTGATCGAAAAAATCAACATAATTTTTGTTTCTTCCGTGGAATCGAACCTGCTAATGGGCTTTGTGCTAGTTTATAAATTTTCAAAGTGAATTCTCCGCTGCACAACTCTGTCCTGAACCGTACCTTCGGATTTTATTAGACAAAAAAGTTCTTAATAAGGATATATCTTTTGGCATTAAAGTGGAATCAATTCAACTGACATCACTGAAGGTGCCTAGCGAGGTAATACATGACTACTTTTCAAGAAATACCTCGCAGTGATGTCAATTGAATTGATTGTTTTTCGATACTAAAAAACTTACCCCTATTAAACAGTTATTAGCTCACAAGCTACGCAGTCACGATTCTCGACAAAGTTGTTCAGCGGAGAATTTCTTTTAAATGATTTACAAATTGACACAAAACCCGTTAACAGATTTGAGTCCACAGCAGAAACAAAAATGTTTCGAACAAAATATACAATTTTCCCATACATACCTCAATGTTAAAATTAACTTATGTGAACGTTACCCAAAAAATTCTGCAAAAAATTTTGGATAAGTTTTGAACCAAAACGAAGCTTTTAAGGCCCCAAGGTTTAAGAAATTCAAAAATGACTTCAAATCGACTCAGTCAACTGCACATTCTATTTGAACCCTTTATTGCGAAGCTAAACAGAAATAAGAAAAAAAAGAATCATTTTCATTTTTCCGCATCTATTTCTTGTTCTCTTCAAAAAGTTATGATCTAAACTCAAGCAAACAATTGTAAACACACAAAACAAGTTTGGCTCCTTAAAGCCTCAAAGTTTAAACCGTTTCAAATAAAGAATTCACAAAGAAAGGTAATTTTTCCCGAGGAACTGAGACAAAGGGAGAAATACGTCAATGAGCACACAAGCTGCGCTGCCAAAGATTGAAATTGTGGTAGGGTAAAACTGTACAAAACGCACCAGCTAAGCATAATTGCTATTTATAGCGATACCAATCATTTAAGAACCAAGTTAAGAGTTGACAACAATTCAAGGATGAAATCTACGTATTATCGAAAAGAAAAAATATGATAAAAACTCGATTTTGACTATATTTTTGTAAAAAAACTAAAACAGCCAGAAAACAAACCGCGGGGTAGAACGCCAAAACTAGTGGACAGAACGCACCAAACAGGAAGGGTGGTAAGAAATAGAACAATGATTATACGGAATGTAATTATTGAAACACCAAATGTTTAATTACATGTTCATCGTAGTTTTGTAAACTACTATTTTTTGGCTAAAAATCATTTAGTATTGCTAAACTGATCGAAAATTTCGCTTTTCAAAATACACTTTTTAATATACTTATATATAAAACGCCTTCAAGTAGGCAACGAAATTCAATTTTTTCGACTGATATAGTGATATCGCGACAAACATGGCGGCCGATAATTTTTTCGAATCGAATATTGGTGCACCGTTTTAACTCGAACAAGGACGAAATTTGTTATAATTATGCAATGTTATCGTCATTTGGGAGTCAGCAAATAAAAAGAAAGGCATTTTGTTTTGATATTCGGGTTTTGTCAAAAGTTAATAGCATTCAAAATTGGAGCGTAAACACGTGGTCTTGTGGGCATTCTGCCCCAATTTCCATATGTTTGATTTTGGATAAAATTTGTAGGAGATTAATAAAATACAACAATATATTTGGTCGCGATTCGACCAGACCGAACTGAACGCCATAAACTTTATTTCGAGAAAATCGAGTTCGAAGTTCACAGCCCTACCAATTGATACCATTTCATCAGATATCTTATTTAATCATTTTACCATCACATTTAGACTCTTACAAAGCCATCGAGGTTATACTGGTCGATTTCTGATTACACATCAAGCAGAAAACTGAACTTTAACAGCATTATGTTTGCACCCAGTTCACTCTGGTCGAACAAAAATGTTTAAAAATTTGTCATGCACTATCATTTGACTGGGCAATTTGTTCTAAACGAAGGAGCCTACTTATAGGCGGTTTACAAGCAGCACCCAACGAGTATGGCTGATGCTTGAAAAATGTTTTTTTTCGTTGAGTCAGAGTGAACCGAGCCATACAAATTTCGCACTTTTGAAAAGCGGAATATCTGTGATTTTAACTTACCGGTTGCGTTCTGAACGACAGTAAGCAATAAAATAAAGCATCTTTTATCGTTAAATATCAAAAATCTTAACATTCCCTTAAGTAAATTGGAAAACAAAATTTAAGGGATTCGGTTCAGTCTGGCTGAACGAGATTTTAATAAATGTTAACAATCCGCAACATGAAGTTTTTAGCTACGGGAACGTTTTTTACCATTTAATTTATTGGATATTAGTTCCTGACAAACCGAAGAACTGTTTTGAAAAGAAAAAAACCAACACTTATAAGCTTATATTTCGCACAAAATCAGTTTCATGACCAAAACATGCTTTTCATCTTCACCTTAAAAGCTGGCTCTCAGTTCACTTTGGCGCAATGCATTTTTGCCATTTCCACTGTCTGCAACATTGAAATTTTCTAATAAAATCAGTAAAAATAGTAGAAATGTTCTGATTTTCATTGGATAGGTAGTTTATCATGTTTCCCATCCGTTGCAATAGATAACTCCATTTTTTTCAAATTGGCGTTCAGTTCGGTCTGGTCGAATTGCGACCATTTATAGTCTTCCGAAAAAGCACATGAGTGGTAAAACGATAAGCTGTAGTTTGGTCAGATTGCGCAGGCTGTTTTACCATAAAACCTTATATGTAACTTATGAAAAATTACAAGTTTCACGCTGATTCCATTAATTCCTCTGTTTCTATGAACTAAAGTAGATTTTGTGAACTTTTTATCTATTGAATGATAAAAAATCTTGTTTACTACAATAAAAATGAAGAAAAACATCATTCGAAGCCATAGGTTAGTGAATATTTGAGAAAGAATGACATGGGCCATTTTACCCCGCTGGTGCGTCTTGTACAGTTTTCCCCTAATTTGTGTGAGAAAGTGAGAAGGTTTGAGTTAAAATGAGAGAAACCAGTGCTCAGAGAAAGAGAGAGAGAGAAAATATGTGAATTTGTGCAATTTGTGAAGTAGTTGTGGAATTTTGATTATTCCCATCAGCGTTGCCACATAAAAATCTGTATTTTCAAGCTAAAAAATCATTTGAATCTGTATAGAATCTCAAAAATCTGTATTGCAATCTGTATCGCTCATTTGGATGCAGAATGTATCAAAAAGGGAGGAAGGAATGAATGATAAACTGATTGAAACATGAATTCAATAAGTTAAGTAAATAATTAACTCAATAAGAAAATTGGGTTACCAGATCGTCCGGATTTATCCGGGTTTGCCCGGATATTCAAAACAAAATCTATGAAAAGTCTGGTCCGGCCCAGTTGCTTGGATTTTATTTAAAAAAGCCTGGATTTATACACTTTATTTGCCTAGTCAAACAAAAAAAGCAGACTGTGCTGTACATTTTTTATATCTTGCGTCCAAAATGAATTTTTTTGAGCAAGTTTTATAAAAAAAATATCACGAAAAATTTGTTTGGAATCCTTAAATACTATTTATAATTTGCTGAAGAGTTTTGTTAATTTTTTTAAGTTTTTTTTCTCTTGATTTTGGTTGAGTAACTCTTGAGTTTTGACCAAATTTGCCCGAATTTTGTTCGACAATTTTTAAATTAAATGCTCGAATATTGCCAGGTTTTTAGATAAAATAGCCCGGATTTGTTCGGCCCGGACACGTGCTGAAAAAATTCTTAGTTTAGGCTGATTTGGTTTAAACTGGCCAATTTCATACATTTGGTTGGTCCCCTGAAGCATGTTTGGCCAAGATTTTCATCAAACGAGCCTCATTTTGAAGCTTGTGGACAATAGAATATCTTTTGCATTTTGAAAATTTCGTATCTTGATAAAACCTGTATGAAAAATCTGTATTTGTAGTAACGCTGTTGCCACAAAACATGTATTTTCGAGGCAAACAAACTTTAAAATCTGTTAAAAAATCTGTATTGAAATCTGTATTTAAAACTGGGTTACTTTTTTATTGCTTCATAATTCCTTTTTTATAAAAGATAAAAAGAAAAAAAAAATAAATGGAAAGGTTTTCTACATTTTTGAGGTATCATACGGCATTTTTTTTTACTTTTTAAATAAATTTTTTTCTCCCGAGTTCTGCCTGTTTTGAAAAAAGTATATTTATTTTTGGATTTCGAAAAATTGAGGAGAATTGCGGTCCACCAAATCGAAATTGAATAGATAACATACAAAGTTTATGAGTTGACCGAAAACTGAAATGTCAAAATTAATTTAATTATTTTAAAGCAATTTCAGACGTGTAAATAAAAAAGAGAGTTGTGTATGATCAAACAATTCCTCAAACCTGTCTCGCGAACGTTTTGGCAAAATTCTTTATATATGATGGAGACAATATTTTTCATAACTCTCCATTTGACATAGAAGAAAACTTTACAGATAGGAAAAACGTATTTTCGTTCTGACTGTGTATACAAACATAATTGGCCCAAGATACCCCACAAAATATGGCCCACGATTCTCCACAAGCTAAGATTAGCAAATTAACATACATCTTCGAAAAATTTGCCATTATTCATAGCTTTCAAACACTACATTCATAATTCATAAATTCTAATCATTTTCTGCCATATTATACCATAACCATTTCAATTTTCTTAGTTACTGAGAACAATTTATGTCCTAAGCCAAAAGTCTGGAATTGTCTGGAAGAAATGTCAAAAGTCTGGAAGTCTGGAATCCTGAAAAAATATCAGGCAAAAGTCCAAAAAGTCTGGAAGATCCAGAAAAAATCTGGAAGGTTAACATCACTGCACACAACTGAGATACTCAGAGTGGCCCACGTTTCCCCATGGCCCACGTTACTCCACTCTCCCTTATAAAATCTGTATATATTTGCAATTATCTGTAATCTGTAAATACAGACTCTTGATTAGAAAAACAAAAAAAAATAAATTACAGAAAAATCTGTATAAGTGGAAACGCTGCTTGCAACTGACATCATCGATAGCTTGATGATTAAGGGGTCAGTTGTGCAAGCGATTGCTATCGCGCATAATGATAAGTTGTCTCTTTGTATACTGTTCTAACTTCGGAAGCCAGAGGCATATCTAGGATACCACAGTAGGAACTTATAGCAGTTTCCGCGTATACACTGGAAAAAAAATTTCATAAAATACATACCACTTGAACAACAACCAGACGTACATGATGATGATGCAGATCACCAAATGCATCAATATTCTAATTTTGGTTTTAAATTTATTGCATACAATATGGGTTGAAAGCCATTTTCAAATTAAACAGGGGAACATCCTTTTAGGTGCCTTTGTCTCAATAACTGCTTTTAGAAGATTTTGAGGTCCTCAATTCGAACCATTTGAAAAATTTTGTATATCACCTCTAGTGTAGGTGTTAAAGCGTTTGAAAGTTTCAAAATAAACCAGTTTTGATTTGAATCATCGTTTCAGAGATGCAATGCTTTAGATAAAGTAAATTTCACATTTTTTTAAATTGAATTCAAAAAAATATAATTAGAATTTTTCTGGCTTAAATATCCTTTTAAATTCTCTAAAAATTCTCCATTTTTAACAAAACAGTAAAAAATATGCAGAAACAAAAATTCTTTAACATTTTTTTTATAATTACAAATTTGGACTCAGCGCCGCGCAGAAAATTAGTCAACATGAGCTCTTTAATTCTTTGCATCTCCGAAAAATGAAATTTGGTTGCCTCAAGTTATTTGCAGCTTTCAAACAGGTTACAATGTTTTTCGCTTAAATATCCTTTAAAATTTCCTCAAAATTCTCCACTTTTAACAAAACAGGAAAAAATAAGCAGAAATAAAACTTCTATAACATTTTTCTCACAAGTCAGAAAAACTCGTGGTCTTCGTGAAAGTTGAGCATTGAATTAAATACCGTCAATCAGGGCATCATGCAACACTTTTCAACTTCTATGGCTTCCAAAATAAGGTGGCCAGAATTTTTTCAGTACGTAACCTGGCAAAATCCGGACAATTTATTTCAAAATTTATGACTAGAAATCCGGGCAAATTTTGACAAAACATAGAAATTACTCAGAAAAAATCAAGCGGAAAAAAGTGAAATAAAAAAATGTTTTTCATTAAAAAATCGTAGTTTCATTTGTAAATCATAGGAACTTTAGGCTTCCAAAAAACCTTTCATTATTTTTTTTTATAAAACTTGGCCAAAAAATGTCGTTTTGGAGGCAAAAATTTAAAAAAAATTACCGCATAATTTGTTTTTTTTTTGTTAGATTTGTCAAATAAAGTGAAGAAATTCGGACATTTTTCGAGGAAATTTGGGCAACCAGATCGGGCCGGACTGTTCCCGAATTTTGTCCGGGTAATCTGGCAACCTTATTCTAAAATAAGGTTGTAAGAATTTTTTCTGCACGTATCCGGGCCGGAAAAACCGGGCAATTTTTATATAAAAACCTGGCAAAATCCGGGCATTCGATTTCAAATTGACGACCATAAATCCGGGCAATATCCGGGAAAATATTGTCAAAATTCAGAAATTCCTTTACAAAAATCAAGAAAAAACATGAAAAAAACTTTTTTTTTTCATCAAAATTCATCGATAGATTTTGCACTGTATTTAAGGCTTCCAAAAAACCTTTCATGATTATTTTTATAAAACTTGCTCAAAAAATTTCTTTTAGGAAGTTTTTGTTCTTTTTTTTTTAATTTGCCAAATAAAGTGAATAAATCCGGACAAAATCCGAGCATTTTTGAATAAAATTCGGGCAACCGGGCCGGACTGTTCTTAAATTTAGTATTAAAAATCCGAGCAAACCCGGATAAAACCGGACAATCTGGTAACCTTATTCTAAAAACTTGTTGTTATAATCGTACCCCTTGTATATCAAAAGTTTTAAGGTTGATAGAACATCGAATTGACGTAGTCAGAAAAATTATTGATTTCATTATTTATTTTTAAATTTAACTTGCGATTTTTACCCTACTAAGAAAAGGGGGTAAGTTGCAACAAACTTTGTTTTTCATGAAAAATCAAATGAAAACGTTTGAAAATTATAGTTTTTGATATATTTGTGATGTCATGACGCATAAAGCATAATTTTTGGTTGTGTTCGAATTAAATTTTACATTTTTTTTGTCAAAAATGATTTCAAAGAAAAAGCATAAGGGTGTTGCATTCATTTAGGGGTAAAAAATACTACCAAAAATTCTTCTAGCTGAAATCCTAAAAATTAACGTTTGGATGGATGAAATTTTGAAATTTTCAAACGCTTGATGCAAACAATAATATTTCAGCATATGGAAACGAGATTTAAAAGGTGAATTTTAGCCCAAGCTGATAACTGACCCAAGCAACCAGAATTCCCTTAAAAAGGTTCCTTAGAAGCTTAATCAGCTCTCGTTTGTGTCTGAAGAGAATGCTAATCAGCACAAAATTTAAGTTCTTAAAGCTACTTTCAAGTTCGTTTAGTTGACTGTAGAGTATTTTTTCAGCCTCTAAGAGAATGTCAAAAAACTTCTACGCGCCGAAAAAAAATCGGTTGACAGAATGCTCTAACAACCAGATGACGGATTGCTATAGTGCCGGTCTATCGTGGCCTTTCTCATTGATTTTAATTATATTGTTTTGATTACAAAAGCTGCTTACGCCTAGAGAATTGAACAGCTGTTCTCTAGGTTGCAATGAAACTCACCAGCCTCTCGACCAATCCAGCAATAGTTCATTGCCACTGTTATAATGAGTATTTAAACTTAATGTCATTTGAGATGATTGACTGGGTTGGTCAATAGATTGTACCTTATTTCGTTTAAAGGACTTTTAGTACACAATATGAATAATAACAAAAATTCGCATCATCAAAAATTTATTAGAATATTTTAACATTTATAAGAAATATTCGTAAAAATCTTGAATTCCATTTGTAAATATCAGTACAGATATAAACAAAACAAATACCATGAGAAGAAATTGACAGACATTTTTGACATATCGCTTAGAATTCCCATATAGGTTCTTTAAAACGCCTTCAAGTAACTTAATGGTGCGTTTTAGAATGTTACGCGAACGTTATCGACCTTCTTGAAAGGAGTTCCATTAAAAGCGTTTAGAAGTTCCGTCATCGATAATTTAGCCTTTCAAAGGGCGATGGAAGTTCCTGAGTAACATTTACTTGGGGATTTATAAAAATTTTATTTAAAAAAATGGTAATTGTTCGCAAAATATTTTTACATCAACAGTGTTAGTATAGGATAATAAAAGCCATACATTGTTTGTAGGTGATATCATTAAGCCAATCCGTCATACTGGGTAAAGTATTTTAAGGCATCAAAAAAAGTAAAAATTGTTCGATTTTTTTTTAATTCTGTGAGAATTAAAAAAAATTAAACTTTTAAAAGATCGCAAAAACAAGAGCTGCTAGAATAAAAATACTTATTGCAAATTTGAACTCAGCGCCCCCAAATTATTCAATATTAACTCTTAATTTTTTTGTACCTCCGAAAAATGTATATTTTGTTGACTTCAGTTATTTGCAGCGGAAATACGCAAATTCACATGACTTTTGTTTTGCTGTGTAGGTCGTTTGTTATTGATCTTGCTCAAAGCTCTAAGTTCGAAATTTTATCAACGAGAATTTCAGGATAAATATTTTGATACTTTTCCATGAAAGACTGAGTAATGAGGGATGGAAGTTACATCTGATTAGAGGTAGGTACCAAAGAAGGTAAACAATGACATTTTTCTTGAAATTCATTGTGACCTTTTGCAATTAAAAGTTAAAATTTCTCAACCGAAATGAAAAAAAAAATATTCCCTAGAGGAAAAAAAGAGAAGTTACTAAAAATATACATATAAAAAAATAGAAATAATATGATGAGGATAAAGATCTAGCGTCAATTCGGTTTAAACTAACATCAAGCAAATTTGAACTACAACTCTATTTGACAAAAATAAAAAACCCAATCTAAAATACTCGAAGCTAAATACAAAAAATCAACAAAGACAACTGAAAAATGTTATGATATGTGATATAAACGAAAAAATAAACAAATGAAATTAAAATTAAAAATTTATTTACAACAAAAACATAAACTTAAGCTAACAGCCGAAACTTGTGATATAGCTCAATTGGCAAGCCAAGGGCCTCCTGAGCCAATGTCCGCGAGTTCGAGTCCAAGAGTAAACGTCGGATACTGTTGTACCGGATAAGTTTATCAATAACTGTCCGCCAAATAAAAAAATTGTTTTCAAGAACATCATTCCTGAAGGAGGCCAGCAAAACCCGTTATCCGGTTTGTTTTTCCCTTCCTTGCTCAAAACAATTTTCCTACATTCGCCGTGTATGTTTTTTTTTTCATTTTTCCTAACCTTTCGCCCGAGATTCTGTACTTAACGAAATCAACGACTATAGAAACAGTTCGAAAGGTCCGAAATTTACAACTGGTTGTTGTGGTTTTTTTTAAAGAAATTTTCCATGTTTTATTTTTTTATTAAAAATAAATCATAAGCTGATATTGATAGGGAGATTTTGTGTTTTATTTGGTTTTTGTTTTGTTGGTTTTCTTGAATGATACATCACCATATGTGATTCGTCCACACACATTCACATTCACTCACTCACTCTCCCTTTCTTGGCGCGGTGTGTGCGGGGAGCGAACGAGAGAAGGAGAGCGCGCGCGATGTTGCCACGCGCCCAAGTGTCACTGATTTGTGGAACGACAATTGGCGTCGTATTATCGGTTTGCTGATTTGCTTTGTACTATCGGCGTTTTGACTATTGGTTATCAAGTTTTTCTTGATCCCTCCGAGGAAAGGGATCGATCACAGTACGGGTAGAATCGGTTTCGTTTTCTTCGCTTCCGACGTTTGTGCCGTTTTCCGCTTTCGCTTTTGACTCTCCTCCTATCCAGTTTCCGCCTTTTCATACGCGACAAGTTCAAACGAGGGCAACACTGTTGCTGCTGGCAGCCCTGCCACCACCGGCCATTTTCGTCGCTGCCGGCCGAGATCGTGACCGACGAGAGATCGGTCGATAAAGAAGATCGACGATAGCGAGGATAGCGCGAAACGAAGTTTTTTATTAAAAATAATCGTTCGCGTTCGCTTTTGATTTTCGATATTATTTGCCGATTGAAATAATTGATTTGAGTAATCGGAGGGAGACTGCGAGGGATCGGATTGGGAAAAAGGATAGTTCAGGTTTGTTCTGTTGGTTTCTATTTGTACTGATTAGGTTGATGTTTGATTCAATTCTCTAGCTAGCTAATTAGGTGTGCGGTGGGTCGGTGGGGAATGGATTATTCGTTAGCAGAAAAGCTGTTAGGGATCTAGAAGGGAACAAGTGGTGTTTTGCTGCAAAAGCAAAAACTCGTACTTGCTAGCGAGAGCCTCGGGAAAGCGCATAAAGGGTTATGCTCTGCGTTTTTTTCCTGATGTATTCGCAAGTACATAGGAAACTGGTTAAACTAGAAGAGTGGAATCTGGGTACGGAAGTTGTTGTGGTGGGGAAATGTTGTAAAATTCTGTAGAGCTTTGAGATGGTTGTTTGCTATTCCACACATGTGACACACGTACCGGGGGTTGATAGAAAGAATACTTGATATATTTTTCGTTTCTCGTTTTCCGTTTTTTCTCAACTATCGCACATAAGCACTTTTCTCCGATGTGTTAGTTTCCGGTTTGGTTTGTTTTTTCCGCTTTTTTTTTCAATTCTGTCTTGGGCAGATTGGCGCAATTTTCACTTTCACTTCTATCTGTGTTTTTTTTTGTTTTACTTTGTCACAATATCTTCCGGGTCTCGAGAGACAAGCGGGTGGGTCACTTTCACTTTCTGTTTGTGATTTACCGTAATCCTGGCTTCTTTTCTATTCTTCGGAGATTTTCTTCTTGTGTTGTCTTCTTCATGTAGGCAAGTATTTTCACTGATCGGGGCTTCCACGCGTACACTTTCACTGATTTTATTGTTTTTTTTGCGGGGGACTTTTTCCAATATTATTTTCAAGGGTCAAAATCAGGTTTTTTTCTTCTTGTTATTTTCTTGCTGTACTTGGAACTAATTAGTCATCCAAGCCGATCGATTTCGGCTTGACACTGAACAGGCAAGATTCCTCGATTCCACGAGGGTAGTTCCTTAGTTTTAGCTTTTGGGGGACTTAGTCCAGTTTGTCCATCATGATTGCACTTTTAAAATTAGTGTCTTGAGAAAGTTAGTTTTTTGTTTATTCAAACGTTCATTAAAAAAACAGTTGCACTGTCAGTTTTTGGTTTCGGTTCAAGTTTCTTCTTATAACTTCGAGGCAATCGAGTTACACTCAAATGCTACTGATTTGAAAAAACTGTATCGTCGTGTCGATTAAGCTCAAACTTAAACTACTTCACTCAGACTTGATTTGTTGATGTTGTTGTATCGAAATTCTGGTTTTTTTTCTTCCTATTTTCACTCTCACTGGTCTTAGGAAACTCCCGCGTTCCGTTCGTCGGGAGTCGTGGGGATTTTTTGCAGTAGTAAAAAATGCGAAAACTAAACTTTAGGGAACTGAAGTCTGCTGCCGAAGTTTCACCTTTTTGCGGTAGCAGTACTCCATTTGTGTATTTGTTGTTGGGAGGATAAAACTTGTTTGATTATGTTCACTGTGATTAGTGTTTAGTACTTTTTTTTTGTTTATTTGGTTATGTTTGTTTTTGGTTTTCTATTATCTTCAACTATTAAGTTTTCTAGTCCAACGAGCGGGTCTGATTTGGCGGCACTTGGCGGGGCCATCAGTCGTCATTGTAGTTTTGTGACCATTTTGTCGTTTCACATAATTTTTCACTCATTTCTTTCGGATGACATTTTGCAACAATTTTACCAGCTTCCGAACTTTTTTCATTTTGTTCAGCACTGGTTTTGGTATTCAGCATCATTTAATTGTTTTTTTTTTTTTGTTTTTTTTTCTGTACCTCGTGTAGAAAGGCTTATATAACTTTCCAACACACTTTACAGTTAGTAGTCCCTTGGGTTAGATGGGCGCCCAAAGGTTAATGAAACAAGATGTTTTAGCTTATAAATGTTCGCTTTGCGGGAGAACATTTTACACACACTAGATATAGTCGTTTGGTTGGTTTTACCTGATCTGTCTTATCGACTAGAGTTTAGTTCAAACTTAAAATTCCAACTAAAGAACATTGTTCAAAGCAAGATCACCATATTGCCTTTGGTGGTAGATGGTAAGAACACTGGCCCGGTCACGGCAGAGTTGGCAGTTAGTCGTGGACCGGAAGTGCAGTAATCCTTGGCGATGTTATTTAGCAGACTTAGGTTACTGGAGGCCACCGGATGATCACAGGTGATGGCCATTGCGCGCAACACTTTTGTTTTTCTACGATTTAAATTTTCCACTTTAATCCTTGGTATTCAGCGATTCATACACGGATCTGATCCATCTCTTCTGGGTTGGTTAGGTTGATTCCAATCTTTCCGTTTGAGGCTGAGTGCAGATTGAGCTTGATTCGGTTCTATGATTTTGGTCTTGACGATTCTTGAGCACGAACTAGGTTGTTTATTTTTCCTATGACGAAGATGTTTTCCTTTAACGCGAAACTGTTTGATTTTATCGAAATACGCGGGTTTGGTTTTTTTTCTCTCGATTTTAACAATCACGATACTCGAGTTCTCGGTTCCGGATCGACGACACGTGTTAGTCCGAGGTTTGATTTTGGTATTTTAATTTTTTTTTCTTATTTTCAAGAAGTTGATTACCGGCCGTTTTTTGTATTCCGAGGTCCGAACCGTAAGAGAGTCGAGTTAGATGTGGTGCACGACTTTCTCCGGGGCAGCGATAATATGTAAGGACAACTCCTTGGTATCTCCGGCCGGCCCGAGACCAAACAACACACGATTGAGGAACAACGGAAACTAAACGCCTAGACTTTGATAGAAGGGGGTAGTAGGAGTACTCCTCGGCTTTGGCTTCAAGTTGGTTTTCGAGCGCCGGGTGTGTGGGTAAATATTTATTAAGAGAAGAAAATTACACTAAATTTTATATAGAGAAAATTTCTCGAAGGGGTGGTTTTTCCGTGGCTGATTTTCCAAGTTAAAGAATATATAATAATATATAAGAGGGGTAACTTGAGACGATAGTCCGATTTCTCTTGTGCTTCTCTGCGCTTTGGCTCCTTGCTCTTGCCTTTCGGTCACTTTGTATCTAACTAGAGCTATACACACTAAAATATATACACATCTGTGTAAAAGTCTATAAAGTCGGAAGTATTTTTGTTATTATTCTTTTTTTTTACGATGCGCGTGTGTGACCGAAGATGTTTTTAATTTTGCAGCAATCTCGTCCGACTTTTGGCTAACGACTGACGACGACTTGAGAATATGGGGAGCGCCAGCTTTCCTTCCTTAGAATTCTACACCTCACACTCTGGGTGAAAACTCCGCACCAGCTTCGCTCCGAATTTTCTCTCGCACTAGACATTTGCCGCTTATCATCATCACACATCCCGAGTACCAACAGGAATCCTACGGCAGCTCCCGAACACCCTCGCGCACACACATAGTCGCAAAAAGCCTCCTTCTACAAGGCTCAGCAAACACACACAAACAGACCCCAACAGATCCAGACAGAGAACCGCAAAGATAGAACGCATCATTCTCGTCGACCAACTTTCTCGACAACCCTCGGGAAAGTCCACCACCCTCTTGGGTGGTCAGCAACGCAAATCGTCTTGAACTCTCAGCTGCGACTTCACTCTCCCGACTGTTTATCTCTCTACTACTCTCTTAGCCTCGAAACGAAAATGCACACACACAAACCCATCCTAATTTCTCACGCACACCGACCCACACACCCAAACGCATTCCAATCCACCCCAAATTTTCACCACCTCTCCCACCAACACCCACCGGAAGCCGTGAAAAGTCTACCGAGCAATAACGAACAGTCCACATCTCCTCCATCCATTTCCACGACCACGCACCGAAAACACACAATCAAAGCTTTCCAATTTTAGGGGCGCTCATGCGCTCTGCAATCCATAATCAACCACTACTTTCTAAGCGTCATTCCCCCTCCCAACACGCCACAGTTCGCCTATATTTCCGAAAAGCACCTTCCACTATGTGTATGACACACGGCAGGACAATCCGGTTCTAATACAACTATGCGGCCTCAACTCCCCTCACTAACTCGGCTCATCATTAGACGATACCGGTCCAGCAGCAGCATCACAAGCTCACATCTGGAAAGTGGAAAACCCGCTCTTCTCTTGAATGTTTTATTCAAAGCACCCCTAGCTACCTCAAATCCGATCCCACAAAACAAAACCCATCCCGCGAGGACACGAGCACGGCCAAGGAAGTGAACCAGTGAGGGGGGAATCAAACAACCTAGCACGAAGATTCTTTCTCGGAACGGGATGCTACCATCATCAGACCGAAAGTCCGAAGAACCGGACCGAAGTAATTTTCCTTCGGAAAATCGAGATGCCCCGATGTCGGACCGAAGCTGGCCAGTTCGGTTTCTTAATCTTGCTGCCTCGCTCTTTACTTTACAGGAATATACCTCCGTCCGAGTCACCTTTCCACCTACAACCTCGATTTCAGATTTTTGTGTGTATGCGGGAAACAAGCTTCTCGGGCTTCGAGATTCAACCGGGCCAAGCCAAGTGCCAAGGAATATTAGGGCGCAAAAAAGCATGAAGAAAGTTTCCACCATCCTTCGGAGAAAGCTACCCACAGACAAGTAAAGTCCATAAATGAGAGGGAACCAAACAAGATAAAAAAGAACCCCTCCGAGTTTTACATAAGCGAACAACCTTAGCTTTAAAATGTGTAGCTGCACTAATTATTATAATACCAAACCGTTAGTGGAGGAAAAGCTCCTGCCAGAAGGCGTCCTGCGCGTCTCAGACAACCGAACGGAGCAAACCGAGCAAGAAAGTCTGGGCCGAAGATGCTTCGTCCGCCGTTCGTAGGACGGATTCCATCCAAACAGCAGCAGCAGATCCTATCTGTTGCTATGGTGGGCTCCGCCACCGAATAAGTGAAAGTGGCATTGTGGCCCCAATTTCTTACCATCTCCTTGTTCAATGTTTGCATTCATCAATGAACGGCATGGGGTCAAAAAAATCTTCCAATTATCGGGTGTTTAATTGATTGATTGCGATGTGCCGTATAGAGGAGCTTTTGATTGATGTATTCGTTTCGCTAGGCGATTCCAGTTCAATGTTATATGGAATAACAAGGCTACGAAGTAACTCGCTACGAGATCAATCAATAAGATTATGAATTTTACGTATTTTTGATAATTTCCAATGATTTACAGTGTGACAATAAAGTTTCCATAATTTCTCACAATATTTCCTCAAAACTATTCCCCTTTCATTTTTTCATTCAAACTTTACCATTTGATAGTATTTCTAACCTCCTCCTGTCCTAGACTGGTTAACTCTTGGAAAATGTCCCTATTTTTTCAATCAAAAATTTACCTCAAAATACAAAAAAAAAATACATCAAAACTATACATTTTCTAACGAAAAAAGTTGAAATCTCACATAAATCAACCTGCTGCTTCTAAACGCTTTGATTTCATCAGGAAGGGTGTTTGTTTGCGACCCTTCAAAAAAATAGATATTTCAATATTTTGAAATTACATTTTAACTTACATTTGAAATTTCCAAAAATAAACCAAGTTTTTCCCAATTTGAAACTCAACTTAAAGGGTAATACGGTCAAAATTTGGTCAATATCAACTAGACGTATTTCTTTCAATTTTCCATCTAAAAAACCTGAACACCTCTCATTTTGAAGGTGTGTGTGTTTAGAATGTTGCTCCTATTTTGATTTTGGAATTTACTATTCAGTTGTCTAAATGCCGTCAAAGGAAGAAGAGCAGGCAAAGCTGGCAAAATCGCTAAAAGTTGCCAAATCAACCGTTACAAATGTAATTAAAGTGTTTGGGGAACGTTTGTCGACAGCCAGGAAGTATGGATCGGGGGAAAATCGAAAACTGGAAGCCACTGAGACGACAAAGAGAGTTGCCGGTAGTTTCAAGCGAAACCCTAACCTCTCTCTCCGAGATGCCGCAAATATGCTGGGTGTATCGTCTACAACCGTGCATCGAGCCAAAAACGACCCAGACAACCAGAAGTCGTATATTATTTTACAGTTTATATCGTATGAATGTTATTAAACTCATTTTCGTATATCTGCACCTACAATGTGCGGCCCATGCATATTCTTTATCGTTTTTAAATAGATTGCATGATTTTATTACGACAATACAATCCAAATCAAGAATATGTGTGCTAATGTACCTATATGGCCTCCAAAATGATACCTATATACTGGTTTTGCTGCCTTATATACGACATGTTTACACTTATATTTGCACGTATATTTGTGTTGCAAATTTGATATACCCACCAAATGGTTGTCTGGGGAGCCGGACTATCGACTTACAAGAAGGTAGTGACTCCAAACCGCGATGATAAACAAAATACGACGGCCAAAGCGCGATCCCGGAGGTTGTACACGACGATGCTGACGAAGTTTGACTGCGTGGTAATGGACGACAAAACCTACGTCAAAGCCGACTACAAGCAGCTTCCGGGAGATATAGCAGATATTTTCAAGCACATGAAACTGTCAAAGTTCGCGAAAAAATATCTGGTTTGGCAAGCCATCTGTACCTGTGGTTTGAAAAGCAGCATTTTCATAGCTTCCGGGACTGTCAACCAAGAAATTTACGTGAAAGAGTGTTTGAATAAACGTCTGCTGCCTTTCCTGAAGAAACACGGTTGTTCCGTACTGCTTTGGCCGGATTTGGCATCTTGTCATTACGGTTAAAAGGCCATGGAGTGGTAAGCCGCCAACAACGTGCAGGTGGTTCCCAAGGACAAGAACCCTCCCAACACGCCAGAGCTCCGCCCAATTGAGAAATACAGGGCTATTGTCAAGCGGAACCTAAAGAAGACCAAAAAAACTGCTAAGGACGAGCAGCAGTTCAAGGAAAACTGGCTTTCTGCGGCGAAGAAGGTGGACAAGGTGGCTGTACAAAATCTGATGGCAGGGGTTAAGCGTAAGGCCCGGCAATTCGGATTTGGAAAAGCGGAAGACTAACTGAATATCTTTCCTGAATGTTATACTAATTAAACTTGAAAAATAAATTTAATTTGATTTTTTAAATAAACGATTTCACCGATTTACACGCGTTTTCCCTTGACCAAATTTTGACCGTATCACCCTTTATATAAAATTCTCTTGTAACGGTGTTTGTAGTACTACTCCTCCGAAATGACCCAAATGATTCAAATGAAATTATTTTTAGAATATTCTGTAGGCATGCGAATCGGTATATATCGAATAAAAAAAACACAAAGTCGCATCAATTGTCCGTAAAAGCAAATTCACTGGTGCTGGGGGAAAGTGGTAGAAATTTTGACATTTGTAGCACATTTTGAAAATTTTACCATGCAAAAATGTTTGCAAGATCTTTGGGCGTTGTATTTTTTACAGAACTGTGTCTATTCCAGCCGTATATGATAGAAATATTGCTATTTTTGCATTACAGCATGCGAGAATACAAAACGTGTTGTAAAAACTCTTGAAGGCCGCAGATCTTGAAATGTTTTCGCATGGTAAAGTTTTCAAAATGTGCATAAAGTGTCAAAACTTCTACCACTTTCTGCCAACATCAGTGAACTTGCTCTAATAAATAAATTGTTAATTATTTGAATAAAAGAAAAGTCGTGGCTTCCATTTTTCTGAGATTTTTTTTCCTTTGGAGGTTTGTTTTTCGTCGCTATGAAGATTAGATGTGATTTTTTTTCTTGTTGATTTCCAGTTCATTTTTACAGCACATATTAATGGATGAGGCCTATGTAGATGTGACCCAGATTGATATTTTGTCGTTCGAATCAAAATAATTTAAACGATTTTAAATGGTTTAAATATTTTGATTTCGTGTTAATTATGGCAGCAATTGTTGTTTAAAAAATATGGATTTAGAAGGGGAGAGTGGGGTATCGTGGGCCATGGGGAAACGTGGGCCCCTTTTAATATCTCAGATGTGTGTTGAGATAAAAATCTCAAACCAACTGTCATCGTCGTCGCTTTGCGTGAGCGTATATTCCTTATGTTGTTGACTGAAATACGCATCATATGCTTCTTTTATTTATCAAGCAAAAAAAAGTTCAAAAAATTTACTTACATAATTAAAAAAACACCCGCTAATTTCATCGATGGGGAACCTAAAGTGCATAACAAAAATATGCTCATACGCTTATGATCTTAGTTTTGTCATGATCTTTCACGTGGAAAGGGAATTTTTGATGAAACATCAATAAGTCACACAAACGCAACCAATTTGCAATTCATAGCTTGTGGGGAATCATGGGCCACACATCTTGAATCATCTTTATTTTTATGTTTTTACACATTCAGAACTTGAAATACGTTTCACCTATCTGCAAAGTTTTCTTATGCCAAATGAAGAGTTATGAAAAATATTTTGTCCATTCTATATAAGAAATTTTGCCAAAACGTTTGCGAGCCAGGTTTTGGAATCTATGCGATCATATACAGCTCTCTTTTTTATTTCATCATCTGAAATTGCTTTTAAATAACAAAATGAATTAGGAAATCACAGTTTTGGGTCAACTCATAAACTTTGCATGTTATTTGGTGAATTTGGATTTGGTGGCCCACGATTCCCCATCATTTTTCAAAATCCAAAAAATATTGCTTTTTTTCAAACAGTCAGAATTAGGGGAAAATAACTTATTAAAAATTTAAAAAAATACCTTATGATACCTTGAAAATGTAGAAAACCATACCATTTTATATTTTCATTTTATCTTTTATAATAAAGAAGTTATGGAGCAACGAAAAAAGTGGCCCATGATCCCCACTCTCCCATACTGATGGATATGAAATAATGGTATGACTTTTTGCGGACGTTTGAAAAAAAGGGAATTGGGGAGATGTACACACAATTGTATAATTCAATACGCCTAAGGTTAGTTTTGATTCACATCAATATATACATACAATCCGATGAAAATAAACGAACACATGAACTGAACAAGAGCCTTTAAAAAAGATTATTTAGCTTATGTATTTGAAGAACAAATGTACATCATGTTTTGATTTTATGCTTGCAATATTGAAAGTTATAAAAAAAACCACTTTCCATAATATGCATTTTTTCAAGAATTTTCAGCTAAGAAGGTAAATTAGAGCAAGTTCAAACGTTCAACATTTACAAAAAATGTATAAATTAATACATAATCTTTAAATTGTTTGGTCCAATAAACAATCTGATTAAATAATTTCAACTTTTTTTTAAAAAAATATTCACTGAAAAACACTGTACACACAATTCTATCACGTACTTAATATGAAAAGTGCGTTTTTGTTTCTATGTTTTGACTACAAAGAAGAGACTTTTGATCAGCTTTTTTGTTGAAAAGTTTTTTTTTGTGATTGATATACCAGTGACAGCAGATTTTTTTTTATAAATTTGAAAGTGTTTAAAATAATATTAAAAATAATGTATGTGGTGTGTTGAACTTGAAGTGAATATTCAAAATTATGTCTTTGTCATTAAAGGTCTTTTGCTTAAAACAGAATTCAGTAAAAGTGGAGTATTGTGTTTTCACTTGCCTCAAAAAGCGGGACAAATGTTCAACTATGGCAAAATCCTTTTGCACTTGCCCCGATGTATCTGAATTGAAATTTCAATTTGAATTGAAGATTGAAATGAAAAAATAGAAGTAAGAGAAACTTTGATACCTGTTACCCTTCTAGGCGCAAACACCGCAAATATAATCATTTTGAGATTTTGAGTAATGTTTACATGCAAATTTTTAGAAAATATTCATACCACCGTCGAAGAATGCATATTTTTTGGGTCCATTCAATTATAGAAAATCTGTGTTTCAATCGATTGCCAATGAACAGGTAAGGTCAGTAAGTTGAAATCTTGAAATGTCTTAAAAGGACCCTCAGCAGAAGAAAAACTGCTGTGATTCAGCGGAATAACAAATTTTAAACATATTTTTTCTCCTTTTAACCATTTTAACCATTCTTTTCCTTGATTCATTGAGTTACAGTTAATTGATATGAATTTAATTTGCACTTTTTACTAAAAAAAAATAAAATATAGTAATTTGCAGTTTGAAAAGTCTCCAGATTTTATACCATGACAAGTGCTGTTTGGCATCACTTCAAGTTGTAATGTGTCATGTCTACAAATTTAGTAAATGAGGGAAAAAATATATCAACATGATTTCAACAGGGGAAAGTATTTGGGTACAAGATATGTTTCTATTTTCAAACCTTTCTGCAATTGCAGTGTGAAGAAGGGAGCGACAAAGGAAGTTCCATATAAATTGCGTTTAATAGCTTGAAATTTTTTTAACGAATCAGGGCTTCCATACAAGTTTGTTGACGTAAATCGAGAACTTAACAAGCATTCTAAGGAGTTACAATGAAATTAAAAATAAAACCTTAAAAAAACAGTTTTTTAAATCTGCCTCGTTGTAGGTAAGGCAAAACCATTTTTAGTCTTCGAAACAAAGTTGAAAAAAGTTGAGATCTACAATCTTTTAGTACATTACGATGTGTTTTGAAATTGCTGAAGCGCTGTAGAAAGCATTTAGTGAAATATATTAACGCTTTTAAAAGAGAAGTTTATCAAATTGCTCAAATTTTAAGGGGGTTAAGAGGAATCATTATCATATAAAACTAGCGTGGAACTCGGTGGAACTCGAAGCAATTTTAAGATTCAAAATCTATTATTTTTTCACAAATATCACTTTTTTCAGACACTTTATTAGTTTCGTAGTTTATTTGATGCAATGAACATGCAGAATTTGAGAATAAGAAATAATTAGATGATTTAACCGGTTTTCCGTTTCGAATTTTTCAATAGAATCTGTTCTAGTACATCATTATATAAATGATATCTGTAACACGTGAAAGTGATTTAACTCCAAAAGTAAAGTAGCTTTCAGCTTTCAGTAGCTGGTGGCAGGCCAATTTTTGCTCTATTTAACAAAAAAACACTTTTGAGATAATAAGTTTTCGTTGGATTACAAACTCAATTTGAGTAAAGGATCTATGACCATTTTGAAACCAGAGCTGTCAACACGTTGATATACACCATTTACTCCTGACCGAAGCAAATGTTGTAAAAACAAGTGTCTAAAAAAGTGATATTTGTGTATGTATGTATGTATGTATGGTTCCCCCATCGGTAGCAAGATCCAGCATATGGCTGTGTGGCTTGGCCTTCGAATTGCTTCTCAGGCTTCCACGGCCGATGGTTCGTCGAGGGAAGGCATCCAACCTTCAGAGACCTACAATGGTTGGCAATCCACTCCGCTTGTAATAGTCTCTTCAGATTAACCCCAGATGCATTCCCTCTGAAATATATGACTATTTATACAACGAAACACATCTTACCTGTCGGCAGCTTATGGGATTCGAACCCAAAAGTTTTTCTTGCCGATACTGGGAATCGAACCCAGTACGCCTGGGTTACCAGACTCGCGCCAGCTTATCCACAAGACCACATGAGCGCTCAGTGTCTAAAAAAGTGATATTTGTGAACAAAATACTAGACGCTACCACGCTAGTTTTATATGATAATGATTCCTCTTAATACTAAAAATAAAATCCACATTGGCTGATGGTGCGAAAATGTGCGCAATTTGATAAACTTCTCTTTGAAAATCGTTAATATATTTCACTAAATGCTTTCTACAGCGCTTCAGCAGTTTCAAATCACATCGTAATGTACTAAAAGATTGTAGATCTTAACTTTTTTCAACTTTGTTTCGAAGACTGAAAATGGTTTTGCCTTACCTACAACGATGCAGATTTAAAAAACTGTTTTTTCAAGGTTTTATTTTTAATTTCATTGTAACTCCTTAGAATGAAATTGTAGAACTTTGATTTGTTCAGCAAAGTTATGTATTTTGTTAAGATAAACAACTTTGTAGAAGAAACCAAAGCTCTAAAATGCTTGACAAAAAAGTTAGCATTTTTATCTTGCTATTGGTGGACCCCTCGACTCTATATTTTATTTCAAAGTATGCGCCTTAAAAATTATGCAATATTGTAGAAGACATCGAAAGTCTATCTTTTCATCCATGGGCGCTATTAATTTAGTTCCGCTAGATTGATGTTCTATACCAGTGTGCATTGCAAGAGGGAAAGGGGTGGGAGCATTTCGTAGATTTGTAGAGGTAGATGTGTAGGTATGTAGATTTAGAAATCTCGCTTTCTCTCTCTCTCTCGCTTTATTTTTTTTTTTCAATTATATCTTCTCTCTTAACACTAAGAGTATGATGGAGCTTCTTACACTTTTAAAAATCTTCAAACACTCAGAATGGGTACTATGCACACCAAGCTCTGTTAAAAAATCAACTTTCAACTTAACAGCACTGGTGTTAGCTTGATAAACCCTATTCTCCTGATAAGACCAAAAAGCCAACACATAACCATAAAAATTGTTCCCGGTTGAACAATAAATAAATATGCAGTTTTGGAATTGTGTTTTAGGCCTTCAAAAAATGCCCATGTTTGATGTAATAAAACTTTCTAAATAAATTCGTTTAGTAATCAAATATTTGAGCTATAAAATTTTGGTTCATTGCTTAATTATGCAAAAAGTGATCAAATCCGGGCAATAACCATCCTTTTTTCAGCCTAATCCAGGAAACTAGTCCGAAAAAGTCCGGGTACTTAAAACTGGGCAATCTGGCAACCACACAGCAAAAAAATTCTAAAGGTATACGCAATCTAAAATGTGTGGCATCTATTTTTTCCCCAGTGTAATTCAAAAACGATGTAATTTCAAACTATTTTTGGTCTATTTTTCATCGCTTTAAAATAAAAAGTGTAAAATTAAACTCTATGCAATAAATTTACACTGTCTGATCTAGAAAGCAACGTTGGGAGATAATTTCACATCAAAAACGATGTAAATAATGACAGATCCATTGTTTTCCTGTATTTCGCGGCTAAAATTTATTTGTTTTCATTCGAGGTGATGATAGTGAAAGTAAAAAGTGAAAGTCTGACGAAAATGGGAACACAAGTCCCAGCCTCTGCCGTAAGATCGCAGAGGTTCTAACTTTGAAGCTCCACACAGGCACCGTACGAGCAAGATTTGCAAGCCCGAAAATGCCATGGCATTCCGAACGGATGATGGTAAATGAAGTGAAATAAAGGGAAAAAAACTGAATATGTCGAAAAAAAAAACAGTTTTTCTTTCTTTTTTTACAGTGACGTGGATCCGGATTGTCCGGAACAGAAATCCTCCTAATAATACAACTGATTACACTAACCAGGGTGGACATCTTTGTCAACGGTTGATGCAACTTCCGGCGCTGCCCATCATGTGGCGAAAAAAAATATTTTACTGTCTGTAAGTGCTTTTTTCTAAATAAATGTTCCATGAAAATATTGATTGTATCTTTTTATTTTTCATAAGGCTTTTAATATTTGAAACCTGAATATATACGAAAAATAGCAAATATCCAGAATGAATTTTTAAATTTTACATCACTGTGTATTTTTACACGGTAATAAGCCGTTCGATTTTCGTGCGTGGCTTTCGATCTAAATTTACACGCCGTGATAGAATTTTAGATTAAAAACGATGTTCCGTTTTCGTGCATCGTATCCGATCTAAAATTACACGAATTATTTTTGCTGTGCATATGATATACACGCTCATATTTTTTTTTTAACTATTAATGGCTTTTCTTGAACCATCTTTTGAGATTTCCGACAGAACTGCCATAATTGTTGTTTTTCAACCATAGTATGCGTTTAAATTTCAAGCATTAAAGAAGTTCAGCCGAAAAATAATGAAAATGGTTAAATTTCAACCGCAATATGTTAAAAATAACAGTTGCCATCTTAGGACGCGCAGCTAACTTGTTTGTTTACGGTAGCTGCGCGTCAAATCGATCGATAATTTTGGTTCATTTTCCAGCTCCATGGGAATCACCTGATAATAAAGCTTGTAAGTATCAACTAGATTAAACAAAAGTAGTTAAAATTTAATATATTTTTCAAACATCCTCCTTATTCCCACGCCACTAACAATTTTTTCTCTCAAACAGAACAAACGAGCAAGGAAATTTTCTACCATCGCTCTGCGGATCACAGGCTGCTTCATATGAATCCGGATCAGGAGCTTCCAATGGAAATCTGCAGGAGCCGGATCGGGTGCTTCGCATTTATATAGGAGAGAGTGACGTAGAGGAGTCGAAAGGCGAAAAGTAGAGGAAAACGAAAAAAAATTGAACCACAAATTTCAGGATGGATATTCATAACCACATCAATAAACAAGATTCTAAAATAAAAGTTCTATTGATAAAACTCTAACTGATTCTTGTGTTCTTCGATCATTCTGATAATTTTTCCCTGAATCTCTGCTCATTTTCACAGTTTTTGATCATGCTTGAAAAATAACCATAATCCAAGTTCTCTTTGAAATCCCGTTTAATGAGTTTTCGACTTAACCTACAAAACTTTGATTATGGTTATTTTTCAAGCATGATCAAAAACTGTGAAAATGAGCAGAGATTCAGGGAAAAATTATCAGAATGATCGAAGAACACAAGAATAGTCGTACACAAATTAATCGTACTCCAACAACCTCTCTTCCTTTTGCTTGTTAAGTTCTCGATTTATGTCAACAAACTTGTATGGAAGCCCTGATTCGTTAAAAAAATTTCAAGCTATTAAACGCAATTTATATGGAACTTCCTTTGTCGCTCCCTTCTTCACACTGCAATTGCAGAAAGGTTTGAAAATAGAAACATATCTTGTACCCAAATACTTTCCCCTGTTGAAATCATGTTGATATATTTTTTCCCTCATTTACTAAATTTGTAGACATGACACATTACAACTTGAAGTGATGCCAAACAGCACTTGTCATGGTATAAAATCTGGAGACTTTTCAAACTGCAAATTACTATATTTTATTTTTTTTAGTAAAAAGTGCAAATTAAATTCATATCAATTAACTGTAACTCAATGAATCAAGGAATAGAATGGTTTTAAAAGGAGAAAAAATATGTTTAAAATTTGTTATTCGGCTGAATCACAGCTATTTTTCTTCTGCTGAGGGTCCTTTTAAGACATTTCAAGATTTCAACTTACTGACCTTATCTGTTTATTGACAATCGATTGAAAACAGATTTTCTATAATTGAATGGACCCAAAAAATGCATGCTTCGACGGTGGTATGAATATTTTCTTAAAATTTGCATGTAAACATTACACAAAACCTCAAAATGATTATATTTGCGGTATTTGCGCCGAGAAGGGTAACAGGTATCAAAGTTTCTCTTACTTCTATTTTTTCATTTCAATCTTCAATTCAAATTTAAATTTCAATTCAGATACACCGGGGCAAGTGCAAAAGGATTTTGCCATAGTTGAACATTTGTCCCGCTTTTAGAGGCAGGTGAAAACATAATACTCCACTTTTACTGAATTCTGTTTTAAGCAAAAGACCTTTATTCATTTTCAAGTTCTCTTTGAAATCCCGTTTAATGAGTTTTCGACTTAACCTACAAAACTTTGATTATGGTTATTTTTCAAGCATTAATGGTTCAATATGGTCGTGCGTGTACTCATTAAAAAAAACCCATGCATTAAAGGGTCAAATACTTTTCATTTGCAAAAGGCACTGATCTTGTATAAATATTGGTAATTACAATAAAATTCAACACGATGCATTTGGCGAAAAAGTAAGGCGTCAGATGGATAATACTTATGCGAATAAAAGAAGCAACCATCTAGGAATGTTTTCAAAATATTTTCTCACATTTTCAATCAAAGCTTGACAACTGAAAAATAAAGTTTTGTTTTAAATTTACATTTATTAAGCTAACACCACAGCTGTGTTTCGCCATTTGCTAATTTTGCTAGATTAATTTTCTAGACAGATCTTTGTGAGAGATTTCGGTTGAAGAATTATGGTTCCCTTGGGATCAACTTAAAATGTGAGGTCAGAGTATGTGCGTTTGATGAATGTGCGATACCTGTTGAAAAATACTTATTTATGCAAATCAGTGCTGAAAAGTAAACTTTTAAACACTGAAAAGGGTAAGTAACGCACGACTTTTCAATACTGTTTTGAGTGTCGCAATGTACACACCTCCACCGAATTGATTAGAAATTTTTAGACACCATGAAGTCTTTATTTCATTAAAACAAATCGAAAGCCTGAGATTATTAAACTATTCCATATCATAGCGATTTTGATAATAATGCAAACTTAAATTCATCAAAATAAAATAAACGAAAACGGTGTTTTGTAATAAATTCAAGAAAAATATCTATGTTGATAATACATAGATATAACTCTTCTAATTTTAATTTAGCCAATTAGTCCAGAATGCATTAGTTTGTCGAGTTAAGCTTCAGTTTTATGAAACATGGATTAATTTGTTAAAATTTGTCAAAAAAAATTCAATAATTTAAAAAAAACAAATACACAACTCATCTCATTTTATTTCATAAATACTCATTGTCCAAAATTTGGAAGAATTTATTAAATGATCTTCGTGAGTTATTTTTAATCTTACAACTGTACCATGTAGTAAAATGCCTTAATAAACAGACCTTTGATTAAAAAAAAAAACTGTACCATGTAAGATTCCGTTAAGCTCCCTAGATCCAATTTTTTTTTGTTTTTATGTGAAAAAAAAATCAATGTATTAAATTTTCTGTTCACCTTCTGACGCATAAAAACTTTATAAGTTGAATTGCCTTATCAAAATCGTTTGTAAAAAAAAAAATCTCTGCTCTGTTCAAGTCTTTCGAGTTGTTGCTTCGGCATACTCATTGAACAATTTATGATTTTCAAATACATTTTGGACTCTTATTGATCTTTCAATCAAATTTGTCATGAATGTTTGTTCTTAATTCTTTATTTAAATTATTTTGAAACAAATAGCGGTTTGAGATTTGACTCAATTGATTTCTGACAATCAATTTGAATTTGGAGAATGAATTTTGCGTTTTTGCTTATATTCGTAATTTTAATCATATTTATCATTTTAAGTTTGAGTGTTCATTCGTTGTTTGTTATTTGTATTTAATTTTTATTTTAAATTTCAGAATTTCAAATAAAATCTCAAAATTTAGTTACAACATTGAAAACAGACATCAATTTTGTATACATAATAATTAAGCAGCAACGTGATAATGTAACTGTAATGTATGTATATAGTATCGGAATATAACCGTTTTAAGTAGTTGAAGTAATCATATTCCATATAAAAATTTTTAGAATTTAATTAAGAATTAAGAAATTAAAAAAGAGGAATTTTTGAGCATTTGTGAAACGTTTTTAAGGGATTTGAAAACAAATGTGGAGTGATGGGATTCAAAATAAGGAAAAAAATTAAACATAAGTGTAGGGATGAGATGAAGGATATGTAAAAAATAAATTAAGTTCTCATATAATTAAATAAAGAAAAAGTTGAGTTCGGCAACACTAAAAAAAAATGAACTAAAATTAATTTCTATGGCAACGTTCTATATTTTGACAACACTAGGCGAAACAAACAAAACAAAGTCAGACATCGATTTATTCTTATGAGCGACATTTTCACGACATTTTCAATGTGTATTTTAAAAATTATCAGTATTTGTTGATCACAACGAAGCCAAATTCATCATTCAATGTTAAATTTATATTAAAGCAGGTAGCAAGCAAATTAATTTTCAAAACATTCAATAATATCAATAACTCAATTTAATAATTGCTACAGCTATGACTTTAAATGAACATTCTAAGTTAATTTGATTTATCGGCCTAGCGGTGAAAAGTGATGTCCTTTTTAGTAGGGACATCTAAAGATTATGAAATTTTTTTATATAGATGGATAGAAGGTTAGAGGAAATGAAAGATGGTGAAAATGAGCGGGTAGAATTTGTCTAGAAGCATTACCATCACATACCAAATTTTTGTTCCTCACGAGCCTACTACTATGAAGTGGTAGATACAGATAGAGTTGCATCTACCACCACACATTAGTAGGCTTAGCGTGGTCCGCCCCACAAGCGAGAACTTGTAGTGCGGACGAACTACAAGTTCTCGCTTGTGGGGCGGACCACGCTAAGCCTACTAATGTGTGGTGGTAGATGCAACTCTATCTGTATCTACCACTTCATAGTAGTAGGCTCGTGAGGAACAAAAATTTGGTATGTGATGGTAATGATTCTAGACAAATTCTACCCGCTCATTTTCACCATCTTTCATTTCCTCTAACCTTCTATCCATCTATATAAAAAAATTTCATAATCTTTAGATGTCCCTACTAAAAAGGACATCACTTTTCACCGCTAGGCCGATAAATCAAAGTAACAAACAAAAATTACGGTGATTAATCTCTTCATTCTAAGTTAATTTCGGTTAAATTTTAACTTTGTTAACAAAGTCAACAATGAAGAGGGTCTGAAGGCTGTAGCACTGCAGCAAACTTTTAAGAGAAAAACGTTAATTTATTTCTAAGTCTCAACTTGGTTTCAAACAGGCGATAGTGGAGTTCTTTTGACAAGAAGCTGTTTTTTTGCCCTTTAGTAGTCAGTAGTTCTTCAGTTATCCTTTTTGGATCCGGGGAAAACATTCATAAGATAAAAAGGAAAAAAAACCTATGTTGTGTCTGTTTGTTCCAGTAAATTTAGGAAATTTTAAAATTTTTACCTTAAGAGCAGCATGCTGCCGATCACTTCCTTAGGACAATTCAAGGATTTCAAAGAGAATTTTAGGAGTTTGCATACAATTGTGTAACTCATAAAAAACCCTACTTTTTTAGCACTCGACGTGATTTCACGTAAGGTGCTGTACAAATCTACTTTGTTGCATATTTAGTAAATCATTATTGCAGTTCAGCATGAGTTGTAAATTTGTCCAACGAGGCTTGTCGAGTTGAATAATAACGTTGGGTGTTGAAAAAATCGAGTTTTCAACGTTGCATTACAATTTTATGGAAATTGGAAAAAAAATTCTTGAAAATACATTAATTTCCTTATAAGAAGCGCCATTTCGATGACTGCAAATTTTAGATCAGAAGGTCGTGGCCTGCAAGCAAAAAACAGTAACGAAAGGTGCTACTTTTCAGGGCCGAAAAGTTCACTTTTTAGAACTGAATTGCATAAAAAACTATCTTGCAACTCGTTGCACAGAAAAGCATTTATCAATTCCACACTTTAATGTTTGTATTTTTTTTTCCTAAAAGCAAGCATTTCAGTTGAATAACGGCCTATATTTTCTATGTTTCCTATGCTCCCTATGTTTTCAGCGTATTCTTTTTTCTTGAGAATTATAGTCCGTTTCTTGCAGGTTTTGATTAATTATGATGATGGTTATTTCTAAAGACTCCAACTCGATTTTTCATCATTCTTACTTTGGTAGCTGAGCACTCATGCTGAAAATAATCTTCTTTCTACTATGTTTTCCAATGAATGACTATAAGATGCTTAAAAACTGTTTTTAAAGCAATGCAGTGCAGTTTTCGAAATATTTTTCTGCTAGGAAAAGTAGAGAGATAACCCGCATAGCTAAATACTGTACACTAAATCGTCCTTATTATTCCGTCCTGATTACATTAATAGTACCTTATCATATTGCGTCTTGGCTTGATGTGCCTTTGCCTAAACAGATAAAATATGATTTCCGAAAGATATGATTAATATTCCTAGAAACAAAATGATAATTTTTGCAACGCGATGAAATGATTATGAATTATTTCGGAAAGATACAGTCAATGGTCATAAAAATAAATTGTGAATTTTTGCAACACGCCAATTTTTCCAACCATTTTTTCTGCTGTCATTTAACTGCACGTGGCAGGTGCTAAAAAAATCTTCCGGCTTAGTTCTGGCCAATTTGAAAAAAGATCAGAGCTGGAAGGAGTCGGAACGCTTGGCGACGGATCAGCTCTGTTGGTGATGGTGATGGTGAGTTCTTATTCAGCACTTGTAATAATTCATGATCATTAAAAAAATATTTTTTTCCAGGTGCTGCAAGGCGAGGACGCGGAAAGATGCGCTTTCGTTTGCAAGAACTGAAAACGGCAGGAGCGCAGTTCTAAATAAAATGGTCATGGAACGAAATTACGGTAAGTTCCAGTTTCTGACAGTGGAGTTGTCCGTTGTGACCAATATAAGTAGCCCAAGCACTTCCGTTGTATCTCCGCATCCATCTCAGCAGCTCAGGAACGGAAGCAGCGGAACCGCCAATAAACATTATATTGTGTGAAGTGTAATTGTGACGTTCCTCATATTTCAAAATGTGTTGTTGAATGTTAAATAAAGAATTTTAGAAACACAAATTTTTATTTTATTTTTCTTATAAATCTATTAATTAATAAGAAAAGATACACCGTATCATCCGCATTTTATGGGTCGATCATTAACAAAAGATAACACGTACGGTCCAGGTGGTTCGTTGTATTTGAATCGTTGTTGAATCGTTTCTTTACTTAACAACCCGTTCCCTGTATCGTAAAGTGTGTCCAAACGATACAAAAAAACGATTCATATAATCTTTCTTTAATAATCTGGTTACCATAAGGGTAATCTTTCGGGTGTCTCGGGAAAAAGATTACATGAACGGTCATTTTATGATACTGATTCATGTGGGAAGGGCATAACGAGCACCCGGGGTGAACTGTGCACCCCGCTTTTCTAAGGAAGTACGTATTTTCTCAAATAAATTTTCACGAGGAACAGTTTTGTAGTTTCTGTAGTGTGAATTTTTCAACAATAAAGAAATCTACTTATCATCTTTACAGAAATATTGAAAAAAAACCAACTGATTCTAAAGTGACGAAAATATTATTATTTTTGAGCACCGGAAAACAAGCTCCTATGATTTAACGATCTTGTTTTTAAATGTTCGTCAAATTTTAACATCATTAAATTTTTGATTTTTCACTATAATCAAGGCGTTTTTGCTTTAACATGTTGACTCGGGGCGAACAGAGCACCATTGATCGGGGCACGATGAGCATTTTCTGCCGTAGAACCTAGCAGTGAATTCAACTCGATGGAGTCAATGACATTATAGAGCTACGGCTTGACTAGTATACATCCGACGATTTAGCCTACTGGTAAGATGTCGGAGAGGTAATCATCAGAAGACTCGAGTTCGATTCCTGGTCGAGACGATGTTTTTCATCTACCATACATGATTGATTATTTTGATTGGTGCATCATAAAACTAGTAGCATCATCCGCCACACAGAGCACCAGAAACATAATGTTTCAGTGTGTGTGAATTGTTTTTATTCTACAAACATACATACATTATTTTGTTATTGCTTTATTTGATGAATCTACGACTCACCATTGAGTGCCAAATGTATCGATCATGAATGGTAAATAAAAAAATCGTATCGACCAGGAATCGATCTCGGGTCCCCTGATTAAATATCTCTCGGGCACCTTACCAATAGGCCAAATCCTCAAGTGAAACTGTTGCTGTATAATACAGTTGACTTCATCGAGTTGAATCTGCTGCTAAATTCTACGGCAGAAAACGCTCATCACGCCCCGATTAATGGTGCTCATACTGCCCCAGGGAGGGGTTCTCATTATGCCCCTATAGTGATTTTCGGCAAAAAAAAATGCATTTTTAAATGTTTTGATCTACTTTTTCAAGTTTCAGTCAGTTAGGAAATAGACTTTTTCAGTGTCTGAAAATGAAACAACGGTGTAACTCATATATTATCTGTTTTCTATGGTAAAATAAGCGTCCTTCTTAAGGTGGCCATTATGCCTTTATCTACCCTATAGGTCAAAGGAATTTGAATGTTGCAAAGGTTCTTTTTTTACAGTATTTGGCGTTTTTATCCGATGGATGACTCGTGCTGAAAAAATTCACTTTTTGCAGCTTGTTGCATAAACAACTAATTTTAAATGGTTTTTTATTAGATTTGTTCATTTGTTATCTAACTGTGGCACATTCAAGGGCACTACTGGTTGGTCATTATAAATTTTCACTTTCCCCTGCTTACCTATGGCAAATTCAACCCCGCTCCTGGTGAGTTTTCCGTCTTAGCACTTTGTCTTTCGCTCCTTCTCTCTCTCTCGTTCGTTCCAAGTCGCGTCAGCTCGACCAAGAAACCGGGCGTCTTTCTGCTATCTATCGACTGAGATTTGATTGAGTATTTCGATCGTGGATCGGTAACAAGATTCGTTGTTTTGCGTTCAGAAGTAAGCCGGAAGATTCGGCACTCTCACAGCACAGCACAGCACACCTGGCTCAAATTCAGTTGCCACAGAAGCATCACTCCGCTAGAAGGGTCCTTTTTCTTGACAGCCCCTAAGCTGTGGCAACACACAAACACACACGGGTTTGGACCCGCGTTTTTGCGGTAGGTTTTCGGGAGTGGTAACAGAGAGTTGGCAAGTTTGGTTCACTATACTCACTGGGGATTGTACCGTTTTCGTCCAATTCGGTTGTATTTTTTTTCTAGTCTAGTCCGGTGTTTGGGTCCTGTTTCAGTTTGTAGTGCACAGTATTTTTTAATAATAATACAAATTAGCCTGGTTGTTCCTGGATGGTTTTACATCGCTGTAATTCGCGTGAGCTCACTGAAAATCGCTTTAGACACTGGGCTTCGTTTTTTTGTCGGTTGTCAAGAAAAATTTTATTGCACTTTTTGATTATCCGAAACTGGGGGGAAGGGTCTTTATTTTTCAATAACAGAAGGCAACTTTTTCACGTATTTGTTTTGATCTTAAGGATGAGAACGTTTCGAACACTTTGATTTTTTTTTCGATATAACTGATGTAATCCGAAAGCTGAGGTACAAAATCATGCAAAAGGTTCTAAAGGTTTGATTTTGCTTTGCATTTCCAACAACAACACGATGAGCACTGGTGATTAGTTTTGATCGCTGAGATTAGGGAGTCTAATGATGGGTGGTCCGAATTGCTGCCTAGAATTTTTTGGAAGACGCGCGCTGTGCCAAAGATTAGCTCAACCAATGGACCCCAAAAGGGGCAGCTGATATGGGTGATTGAGATTTCTTAGGGTTCGATGTCGACTGCACCACGAGTAACACAGTGACCCCCTGAAGGGGAAGGGTTTGGGTGTGCAAGCTGATGGGCAGCTGGTAATTTCACGCTCGGCTTTAATTATCGATTAATTTTAACGGTGCACATTTTTTGGCAATTTTACTTTCCCTATCGTTAACCACTTGCTCTCAATTCGCTCCTCCAGTCCTGGGGGGGTGTTGTCATGCACTCCTTGCGTTCCTTGTGGGTCGTGGTCCACATAATTTGGCTGCTGCCGCTTCTTCAGAATATTATTATTAGTAGTAGTAGTTGTTGTAGCGGTATGATGGCATGTATGAGATAATTTTGGCGGTATTTACGGGTAAACTGGTTATCCAGAAATTCCATTAATGCGCTGGCGAAACAAGTACTGTGTGTTTGTCGAAAAGGTTGTAATTTTTACTTATAATGGAAAAAATAAGAAATCTGACGCCGGTATCTTTGGCATCGCGCGACGGACGGCGATAACACGCGTATTAACAACGACGCTAGAACAGCGTGACTGAGCGTCATTATGCGCTAAAAAGAAACACTGACCGCTGGGTAATTACAAACATACGTACAGACACACGAGGGCAAAATATGTGGGGACCAAAACCATCCAACCAGGCGATCCGGGACGACCGGGAGAGCCTAGGCATGGCCATTTTTTCCATCGGTGGTGTGCGACGCCGAAAAAAAAGAAATCCCGGAATCATCGTATGCAGAAGCAGAAGCAGCAGCAGCCGAACATTCGGGAGGAGCGGGTAGGCAAACACACACCGGCCAGCCAGGCACCAATAACATCAACACCAAGAGCCTGCAACAACATCTAGCAGGATCCAGAAAAAAAATCATCCCTCCAACAGGCTGCGTTCCACATACACGGAGAGTTGTTGACGATGATGGCAATGCATTGCCATGCGAACGAAACGAGAGATCGGGAAAAAATTTATCATTTTCCGAGTTTTCCCCCCGGTTTGGTGGAAAAAAAATTCACCAAACACCCCCGCACCCCGACCTGCTGTCTTTATTCCTGTCAATGTGAGTGTGTGTTTGTTTGAGGTACGACCCGCATGGATGGGCGCCAGCCTCGATTCGAAATGAAAATAGCCGAAGAAAAAAGAAAATACTCTGCAGCCGATTGCCAGTATTTCGTATTTTTTCCATTAAGCAAAACCCCCACTTTCACCCGCTCTTCAAAGCCCTGGCTCCGCACTTGATCGGGGCGACTACGTGGCAGTAGGTTTTGGCAAAGAACGCTGAAATCGAACTCGCTGGGTGGGGGTGGGCCATCCGGTCACTCTCTGTTCCACATGTTCCCTCGAAACGAACTCTCTCCGTCGACTTACAGGACTCGTCAACCATCAACTGAGTCCTCCTCCCACCATCTCTCATAACGGCAACGTGTGTTGTTTTGTACATAAATTTTTCCCAAAACGAAAAATTCGAATATTTCTGCCGCGCTACGGTGGGATCCCGTGTGGATTTTTCCGAACCTACACTTTCCCCAATCTTTTCTCCTTCTGCATGGCCTCTTCGGCGGCTCTCTCTTGACAGTCGGTGCTGATAGGGGTCAACCGGAGCAGAGCTCCCAGGATGCTGTTTGCAATGTGCGATGTAAGCACCTGTGATTGATAGTTTACATAAAACAAACTTTTGCTGAATTTTTCGATTTGTTTTTAAATATTATATTTACAATATTTAAACAACCTTAACCTTTAAAAAGTTTATATCATATAGATTTCATTTGTAAATTTAATTTTTTAAATTTGGAAGCACCCTATTGAATTTCGATAAAGACGCTCAATTCTTTATCATAAATCCAAGATCGATTGTTCATATTATAAAATCAAATCTAATCAAATCTCACAATGATATCTTTAAAAAGTTAAACATATCTCGCGTGAGCTTTTCCCGTTTAGAATAGTTGTGATGTAAACAACATATTCTATATATGATATACAAATTTCAAAGATATTTGATAACTTTTGCAGCAGTTTTCTGTGAATTCATAAGATGTTTCATACGACGTTATGAAAGCTCATGCGAGATATAATGAATAAGTCATCCCTTTTAAGGAACTTCGATAACAAAAACCAAAATCACTCTTTTCGAACAACCGAACAAACGAACAGACGAACAGACGAACAAATGAACAAATGAACAAATGAACAAATGAACAAATGAACAAATGAACAAATGAACAAATGAACAAATGAACAAATGAACAAATGAACAAATGAACAAATGAACAAATGAACAAATGAACAAATGAACAAATGAACAAATGAACAAATGAACAAATGAACAAATGAACAAATGAACAAATGAACAAATGAACAAATGAACAAATGAACAAATGAACAAATGAACAAATGAACAAATGAACAAATGAACAAATGAACCAATGAACAAATGAACAAATGAACAAATGAACAAATGAACAAATGAACAAATGAACAAATGAACAAATGAACAAATGAACAAATGAACAAATGAACAAATGAACAAATGAACAAATGAACAAATGAACAAACGAACAAACGGAAATAGCTTTTTTACAAATTGACCAAAAAAAAAATTCGAAAATTTTTAGGAGACTGTTTCGGGTTGTTTTTAACGATTTTTGAGGAAAATTGATTTTGAGTGTACGGGAATGCACGGTAATTTTAGATTATTCAGAGACTGAACTGTTTTCGTTCAAAAGTCGTATCATATAAGGAGACAGAAACATCTGATTTTGAAACCTTTAAAATTCTGAGTAGTTTTCATCTAGCAAGTTTCAAATCCTGTGACTTAGCCCCGACGAACACGAAGAAAATTACTCAGAGCGCTCCAAACATAGAACAGCAGTTGATAGAGCAAGTTTCGGGTTAATTTTATTCATCTCTTCCTACAGGTAACAATCTTAAAGGGTGATACGGTCAAAATTTAGTCAATATCAACTTGACGTATTTCTTTCAATTTTGCATTTAAAAAACCTGAACACCCCTCATTTTGAAGGTGTGTGAGTGTGTGTAGAAGGTTGCTCCTATTTTGATTTTGGAATTCACTCTTCAGTTGTCAAAATGCCGTCCAAGGAAGAAGAGCAGCGTATCAAAATTTTGCTCGCGCATCGCGAAAATCCGAGCTACTCGCACGCAAAGCTGGCAAAATCACTAAAAGTTGCCAAATCAATCAAGTGTATGGGGAACGTTTGTCGACAGCCAGGAAGTCTGGATCGGGGGGAAATCGAAAACCGGAAACCGCTGAGACGACAAAGAGAGTTGCCGGTAGTGTCAAGCGAAACCCTAACCTCTCTCTCCGAGAGGCCGCAAATAAACTGGGTGTATCGTCTACAACCGTGCATCGAGCCAAAAAACGAGCCGGACTATCGACTTACAAGAAGGTAGTGACTCCAAATCGCGATGATAAACAAAATACGACGGCCAAAGCGCGATCCCGGAGGCTGTACACGACGATGCTGACGAAGTTTGACTGCGTGGTAATGGACGACGAAACCTACGTCAAAGCCGACAACAAGCAGCTTCCGGGACAGGAGTTTATACGGCAAAAGGAAGGGGAAAGGTAGCAGATATTTTCAAGCACATGAAACTGTCAAAGTTCGCGAAGAAATATCTGGTTTGGCAAGCCATCTGTACCTGTGGCTTGAAAAGTAGCATTTTCATAGCTTCCGGGACTGTCAATCAAGAAATTTACGTGAAAGAGTGTTTGAATAAACGTCTGCTGCCTTTCCTGAAGAAACACGGTTGTTCCGTACTGTTTTGGCCGATTTTGGGATCTTGCCATTACGGTAAAACGGCCATGGAGTGGTACGCCGCCAACAACGTGCAGGTGGTTCCCAAGGACAAGAACCCTCCCAATTGAGCTCCGCCCAATTAAGAAATACTGGGCTATTGTCAAGCGGAACCTAAAGAAGACCAAAAAACTGCTAAGGACGAGCAGCAGTTCAAGGCAAACTGGCTTTCTGCGGCGAAGAAGGTGGACAAGGAAACTGTACAAAATCTGATGGCAGGGGTTAAGCGTATGGCCCGGCAATTCGGATTTGGAAAAGCGGAAGCCTAACTGAATATTTTTCCTGAATTTTATACTTATTTAACTTGAAAAAGAAATTTAATTTGATTTTTTTTAAATAAACGATTTCACCGATTTACACGCGTTTTCCCTTGACCAAATTTTGACCGTTTCACCCTTTATGATAAAGATAAAATTGTTATTAAACAGTTGATCATAAAAATCAGAGTAGATCATCTAAATACAGAGTACATATGAAATGCATTATAGATAACGAAAACCAGAATGGAATATGGAAATTTGCGCAAAAAAAAATCAAAAAATATATATATTTGCAGCATAAAAAATCGTAAAATTTCATACCATGAGAAGTGTTGTTTGGAAACACCGCAAATAGTGATGTGTCATGTCTGCAAATTTGGTTTACAGAACACACGATTTTGGCGAAGAAGGAATTAAAATTGCATGAAATGACGACGCATTTCAAAAAACATTCTTCGGGCACTTATCTTGGGGTTAATAGAAAATGATTACTTCAGTGTCTAGATACTTGTGTAAATGAAGAAAATAGTGTGAAACGGAAGAAAATTCATTTTAAAGTTTATCCTAGAAGATGGAGGTAAGCTCTATTATTAACATTTCTTCAAGTATTAGTGAGTGGCGAACAAGTTTTATATGGGACATTGGAATAAACAAAATATTTAAAAAAAGAATAGGAAGAAGCCTGACTTAAATGTCCCGAATTTACCCTATTTTGCGGTACCAATCCAGTTTCACGAAATTAAATAATGACTTTCTGCTTACATGATCATTATTTTTGTAAAAAGGCTCAACAAAGTTTACCGGCTCAGTTCGTTTTTCGTATTTGAGATTAATGATAATGTTAAATTTTACGCGGTTATGCATTAAAGCACGAGTTGCAAACCTTTTGTTTAAAAATGGTAAATTAAACAATTCCTCACGTCGAATTTAAAACTTTGATTTTTGTCAATACAAAAATACCGGTTTTTGAAGGACTTAAAATCTGTATTCGGTATTAGAAAACTATTCCTGGGATGGGCTTGTGATATAGCTCAGTTGGCAAGTCTGTTGTCTTCTGAGCCGATGTCCGCGAGTTCGAGCCCAAGAGTAAACATCGAACACAGTTGTACCGGATAAGTTTTTCAATAACGATCCACCAACTGCAACGTTGATAATGATGGTAAAACGACTATAATCGAAACAAAAAAAAAAATATTCCTGGAATACCAGTTTTCGGTTTCGGTATAACCGATATAAGGTTCGTGCGAAGGACCAGTCCATGGGGATTGGAGGACTTCGAGATTCAAATTTAGCTTAAAATAATAACAATACAAAAAATACACAATAAATAAGGAAATGGATTTCTAATATCCTTTTCTTACTCATGATAATCACATAAACTCAAGAAATTTTACAAAACTAAATCTCAATGAAAGTTTCAAATTAATGATATTTTTGGTAAGTCATTGATAATTTTTTCAAAATGATGTTTCTTATTCCTAACTCAGATTTTGTTTCAAAATAATTTCTAAGCAGTCTAGTTTTAAAATAAGAAATAAATGTTCTCAAAATGCGGGTTTTTTCAGGCAAAAGAAAAAAAAATTATTTGCATTTCAGCATACCAAAATATGATCATCCTATTTACACTTGTAGTTCACATCATCATACGATAACTTACTGTAATTTGTAAAAATTCAGGTTCGACTAACTCTAATGTTGTTGTTTGCAGTTCAAGGTTTCTTTTCTACATGTTAGAAAAAAAGTGAGATATCTTATCACCTAAATGTTAGTAGTTTACTTTATATCGACATCTATCTCTGATATATATAGGAAAAAAAAGAATTTTAAAATAAATGTCAGATCAGGTAAAAAATTACCATGATTATTTGTGAGGAAAAGAAATAAAAATGGCATTTTTATTTAGTACTAGCTGACCCGGTGTGCTTTGCTACACCTTCCAAAATCAAATGATTTTTTCAGAAATTATTCAAATTTTTATTGTTTTATTGGCTTTATAACGTAATTCATAAGCAACCGCTATAAAATGGGAGCTGCAGCTGGAGTTTCGAATTGCAACACAAAGATAACTTAAACTAATATTCTGAATCTTGCTCTATAAATTTGTGTAAAAGATCTGATAATTTTGATCTGTCTGGAGGGTCTCAAATTAATCGTACCCAAACAATCTAACTTATAAAATATGATTGTTTTTGCTTGATATTCTCTGGATTTATGCTAAAAACTGATAAGAGAGCCTCCCCTCTCCTTCCCTTCACCCCCTGCTGAATGGAGGTCGTGGTCTTTAATAATCATACCCATTTTTTCGTGTCCAAAAATCCTCTTATATCAAATTATAACTTTATTGGTTGATAAGTTTTTAAGCTTTACAACATAATTTAAAAGGAGCCTTCTTTCTTCCCCTCTCTACACTGTAAAGCGTAAGGGTCTATAATAAGGTTGCCAGAATTTTTTTCAGTACCATCCGGGCCTAGCAATTCCGGGCATTTTTTCAGATAAACCTGGCAAAATCCGGGCATGGATTACAATTTTTCAAATCCAAAAACCGAGCAAAAACCGGGCAAAATTTAGGTGTTATTACATATAAAAGCAAAGAAAAAATCGAAATTAATATTTTATTAATGTAATTGCAGACTTTCAACAACTTTTTGGAACACTTAAATATTTAAAGGTTTATAAAAGTAAATCAGCGAAATTATTTGAAACAACCGTTGAAAATTTCCATACCGATAATCGATTTTGTTGAAACGTACTCAAAAATTTTGATTTTTTTTGGTTTCTTTGTGAAAATTGTGAAACAATCCGGGCAATATCCGGACTTTTTTCCCGATATCCGGGCAACCGGGCCGGACCGGACTTTCTTGAAATTTTGCATAAAATATCCGGGCAAACCCGGATAAAACCGGGCAATCTGGCAAGCTTAGTCTATAACATTCGTAGAAACATATCTCGTAACCAAGTACCTTTCCATGCCATATTTATTTCCATGTGTTGGTTTTGTTTGCATAAATTGAGAACTTATGCTAACAAAAGTGTATTGGTGTATGTTCTGTCCATTTCTCGGATTTAATAAAAAAAAAGTTAAATGTAAGCCTTCTCTTTCCTTCCTATATTCCCAATTTTATCATCCTACTGCAAGAAAGGTATTGCTTCACAAAGAAAAGGTATTTCTCGTACTCAAATTCTTTTTGATGCCAAATTTAGTTTCATTTGCTTAATTAATTCTCGAATTATGCAAAAAAATTGTATGGAAGCCCCCCTATATATATTTCCGCTGAAAAAAAGTTGGGGCTTAAATTTATAATAGAAACATTTCTCGTATCCAAATACCCTCACATGTCAAATATGGTTCAATTTGCTCGATCAACTCTCCAGTTATACTGAAAACTGTAATAGAGACCTCTTCTCCCCCTTTTCATCCACATCTTTGAAGGAGTGAGGGATTCCAAATATTCATAGAAGCATTTCTCGTACCCAAATTTCGTTCCATGCCAAATTTGGTTCCATTTGCTGTTATAGTTCTTGAGTTATGCAGTAAAAATTGTATGAAACTCCCCTCCTTCTTTCCTTTCTTCCCTCTGGAAGAAGGATGGGGTCTCAAACAATCATTAGAACATGTCACGTTCCCAAATACCCGCCCATGCCAAATTTGGTTCCATTTGCTTTAATAGTTTTTGAGTTATGTAAAAAAATATGAAAGAGGACCCTCCCCCTTTATACTGGAAAGAGGGAGGGGTCTCAAATAATCATTGAAGTATTTTTCGTATCCAAATACCTTCCCGTGCCAAATTTGGTTCCAATATCTTGATTAGTTTTCGAGTTATATGAAAAATTGTAAGCCCCCCTTCCTATCACCCCACTGAGAGGAGGGAGGGATACCTGATATTCATAGAAATATTCCTTGTTCCCAAATACCACCCCATGCCAAATTTGATACCATTTGCTTGATGGGTTCTCGAGTTATGCAAAAAATTGTCTTTTGTTTGAGAGGCCCCTCCCCCCCTTCATGAGAGAGGGAGGGGTCTCAAACCATAATAGGAACCTTCCCCTACCTCCAATACCGCCATCTGCCAAGTTTCACGCAAATCGGTTCAGTAGTTTCCGAGTCTATAGGGAACAGACAGACAGACAGACAGACAGACAGACAGACAGACAGACAGAAATTCATTTTTATATATATAGATTCAACTTGTTTTACATTTCTTTTCTTTATTTTCAACTAAAGAGTTGATTGAAAATTCAAATGAATAAATAAATAAATTGTGATTGAAATGTGAATTGGGAATTAAATTAAAGGTTTATGATTTTAAAATACCGAAAATTATGAATTGAAAAACATAGACAAGCTTATCAAAAATATTCATAAAAATTTAAAATGTCTGTGGAAAATTTAATTAAAAATTTTAAATTCAGTAAATTCATTTGTAAATTAACATAAAATATGAAGAAGAAAAACCATTTAAGATGGATCTTTTTTCAATAAACTCGCGTTGCCTTTATAAAAACTTATTTAAAGAATTTAATTAAAAGCTCAAGGGAGAAGTGTTTTTTGGTTTTGTTTTAGGGATTGATTTGGTAGATTGGTGAACTCGAATATTTTGTCAAATTTGAACTTTCACTTTTAGTTTTGATGATATGGAGTTTTAGAATATAACAGTTTTGAGTGAAATCAATAATTCATAACTAACTATCAAACCTACACTTAAGAAATCTGATTTTGATTTTGTTAATTAAACTTCATTCAATTAAGAATTAATATTTTGCTGATGATGATGCATGATCCAAAAAAGTAAAACTCAACAGTTTTTTTTTCTAAATTTGGAAAAAATTGAGTAGACACTAGTATTTTGGCATTACTGCAGAAAGTTGAAAAAAACTTGATTTCATTTAACAAATTTGTTGGGATTTGCAAAATTTATGCTAAAAAAATATCTCATATTCTCGTTAATAGAGGAAGAATAAACAAATAGAAAACTTGTATAACTTTTATCTGCAGAACTCAAAATGGCTTCAGGTTTTGAGGAAAGTTGGTAATTGATTTAAAACTTTTATTTTAAAATTTTATGTTTTTGTTTTGAAGATTTGTAGAAAAATACAGAACATTCTCAAATAAATTCAACCTATTATCAAAAGTAAAGGATTCAGGCTACCCAAATTAGTCAAAATTACGTTTTAAATTCATTGAACCTCGAAAAAATGTAAATTTTGTGGCCTTGGGTCGTGTATCAAAACTTTTTTTAATGTGATGTTGAGCATTGAAAATGTTTTGGGACCGGAACACGATTTCGGACTTTGATTAGAAACGCGACGGCTCAATTAAGTTTAACTTCAAAACGCACTTTATTTTTCGGTTTGATTACGGGGGTTTTATTGTGCGATGTGTAGTACACGGCGGATTGGTTTGGACTGTTTTTTCTACACTTGTGTTTTACAAAAAGTGGCGAAATAGGGAAATGTATATAATGCAAAGGTTCTCTACAACAAACACATGTACATTATTCAAGTATTAAATACTGAGAGGAAAAAGCATAACTTTAGGTAAACAATTCTCTTTTGCTCTTCAATGAACAGAGCTTATCTCTCCTAACTCCTATGAGATATTTTAGATGTGTTTCAGATGGTCTAAATTCCCGTTCCCTTCTGTCGTTTTGTTCTCTCACTACCACTAGGCCAGGGACCGCAATGTTTATACTTCAACATAAGCCGCCCGCCTTGAAATACCATTTCAATTATATACCTATTCTAACGGTACTTTGAACATTTGCTAGTTCTGTTTTGATCACTGTTTTGCTTTTAAGTTCTGATCTTCTTTTGGTTTGTGTGTGTGTGTTTAAAGACGGCTAACTTCTACTGCATGCGGAGTGTGTAATAAAATGTTATTGCTGCTGGACTGGAACACAGGAATGAAGGCGCTCAGTGTATGGTTTTTTTTTTGTCCGTTCTGGAGCGAATTTTTGGTTTGCTGCCGACATTTGCTGTTGATAAGATGGACCAGTAACTACCAAGGTGAGTACCAAGCGACTTATGGTTCGTGTAATTTTACGTAATGGCACTGCAAGTCAAAATTCTTCACGATAGCGACCATCATCAGTGATGTTTGTTTTTGCTTCATTTCAGCTTTTCCCCCGGCGTGGGAAGGCAACAATGAAGTAGGCAACTATTTCGTCTGGGTTGCTAATTGAGGCACTTTTGATGGACCTGATTAACCTCGTTGAACAATATTCCCAGAACCGACGGAGCTGCGGTGTTCTGTACTCCAGTGTTGTTTTCGATGAGCTGGCCAGGTAAGTTTCAGTGAGTTATGTTGTGATCGGCGCTGATTGATTTTGTTTACAGATGAACAGCTGTTGTTATCTGGACTCTTGAGGATGATGATGACTTCCTTCAGGCAAATGCATTAAGGGCGACGGAAAACTGATCCACATTTACGATGGACTTGGTAGGCTTGATCAACTCCAGACGGCTTGTAGTGGATCTTAAATTCTCCGGATTTACCCTGGGATATTCGGTGTTGACAACACTTTGCTGGGAGGGCTACACAGAACTGGCTGTGTGAACCGAACAGGAAGGTTCGTTTTTCATGACTTTTGTGCCCCAGTAGGAGAATAACTGCAAAGGATCTGGCTGGATGTTGCCTCTCGTCGACTGCAGCCTTTCCCAAAGCTTGTCGAGTGGTGTGAGTAGCTGTCGACACGTAGTTGGATTGGCTTCTCACGTGACGCTGTACCGGTGGAGTAACTTGCTTGGATGCTAACCTTCAGCTGGCTTGCGGACCTTGGACACGGACATGGGTTCGATCTTGGTGCTCCACAAATGATCGATCTATTTAGATTGTTCGGTGTTGGCGACGACACCTGATGTGCATTGTCGATCCTTAATCGACGCATGGTACCTGGTACAGAGGGAAGGTGCTTAGCATTTGAATGAATCTTTAATAAATATGGGACTTCCCTGGATGCGGAGGCTCTGGGCCTCCGCACGCGCTCCAATGACCTCTGAACCCTCTGTTCGAATGATGACACCCTTCAAAGCGGTACGGGTTAGTGGGTGAGCATGGCGTGATTGGCCAGATCCATTTGGCTATGATTAGGTGGTTGGGATGATTCATTCTTAACGATAACGGAATGTCGTTCAGGAAATAGAGTAGTTGAGTCGATATGACCTTTAAAAAACTTTAAGATATGATCCCTTCAAAGGTTACGGACTCTTTCTATAGTTTGGGTTGGATTAGAGTGCGAACTTCAACTGATATGATGATTTGGGATGAGAATTACGTAAGCGGACTTCAATCAAACACGTATTCCATCGGAGCCTTCATGATCTCATTCAAACGGTATGCGCATAGTTCTTCTGCTAATGGTGAACTTCAAAGGCTTAGGTAGAGTACTTCGAGCAATTGAGATACTTCAAACGATAGGGTAGGTGCTCAAAAAAGGTGTGAATGATACTTCAGACGATATGTAAAAGGTATTTCAAGTAATAAGGAATTCTTGAAAGGGTATGATTCTTCAAGCGCTATGGGAGAACTTCAGGCAATATGGTTACTTCAAGCAAATTGGGTGGTGGACTTAACTGAAACCTTGTGCTTTATTTCTTGATTCATTCTCTTAACTGTTTCTCATGACAACTGAATACTTTCTTTGTAGGGATTTCAGTGACAAAAATTCTGACTCAATCATACACAAAATCTTTTTGAATGACATTCAACTGAATTCATTCCCTCTGACTTATCATATCTGACGCAATCTGACTTTTTGTTCATACTCATTCGACTGACACAAAACTGACTCATTCTTTGGTAGGGTACTGACAAATCGTTCTTCTTCATTTCTGACTGTGGGTTCTTCAATTCAGTTTGTGGTCTCAACGTGACATGTTTCCTGCTTCTATAGCCATGTGAGCTGCTTCTGTAGGTGCTTGAAGAACAGACTGGGGTATGGGAAACTTTTTGCGGGGATTCGACCACTCGACCTGATACAATCCAACCAAAAACAGAGTTCTGAAGCGTGGGACCATTCTTTGCGACCTTTCTTCGCTCATTCCTCAACAAATCTGTGTAGTACTCGGCGCCAATGATGACATCGATCCGCTTTGACTCTTGGAAGTGAGGGTCAGCTAGCAAAGAGGAATCGGGAATCGACATGGGCGAAGGATCAAACGATGACGAAGGTAGCTGCAGCGTGAGTTTGGGCAACACAAAGAACTGCATAGTTTCTCGGAAACCAGATATTTTTGGTGAACGTGAGCAGACTTCAGAACGTATGGTTTTCGTTGACACTGACTCAGACGACCCAATACCCTGGACTGACAAAAACGTGGGTGTTTCTTCGAGCTTCAGCTTTCTCGAAAACTCTTCTGTCATCAGACAATGTTGCGAACAAGAGTCCAGCAGAGCTCTAGCTATCAGAGCGTGACCGTAGCGGTCCTTAATCTTGATGAGAGCGGTAGGAAGCAGAGTATTCGATGCAGGCTTAACAGGTAGTGCTACATAACTTTGGCTTGTGCTTGGCAAAGGTGAATTGATTTGTGTGGTTGTGTTTGGTGAATTGTGTGTTGCATTTAGTGGTTGAGTGTGTGTTTCCGTAACTATTGGAATGGTTTGTTGGCTTTGCTGTTGATAGGCTTGCTGTGGATAAATATGGGTGCTTTCTTGATTAGATTGTGCGTTTGACAGTTGACTGAGTCTCGATATTGACGGATTTGGAACGGAGGATCGCGTAGCATGCAACATAGTGTGATGCTTTTGTTGACACAACCGACAACTGCTACGAGTGCAGTTCGTCGCAAAATGACCAGGCTGCAGGCAATTTCGGCAGACTCGACTTCGATTGGCGGCTTCAACACGTTCTGATATCTTCAATCGAAGGAATCTCTGACAGTGAAACGGTGAGTGCCACGTTTCACTACAGAATGGACACTGGTTTGAGGACTTAACTGTTGTGTAGCTTGCTGATTGGGTTCTTGACTGGTGATGATCGGTGACATTGTTACGTGGTTCTGTGGCTGGAGCAACTGACTGCAGAACGGAACAGTAGCTGCGCAGAAACTTCCTCATGTCCTCGTATTTCGGTACTTCTTTGCTGTTGTGTTGAGTTTCCCAATTCCTTCGAGTGACAGAGTCTAGTCGCGAGCAAAGCATGTGAGCTAGAATGGTGCTCCAACCATCGGTGTCCTCGCCAACCTTCTGCAGCATCAACAAGTTCTTCTCGAACTCACTAATGAGATTGTTGATACTCTCAAAACTTTCTTTCCGGATCGGTTCAAGCGAAAACAATGCGTCCAGGTACGCCTTCACAATCAGCTTCTTGTTCTCATAGCGCGCTGTCAGAATCTCCCAGGCGACAGTGTAATTGACGTCTGAGAGTTCGATAGAGAGAACTTCTTCGAGTGCTTCGCCGCTTAACGATGACCTGAGATAGGAGAACTTCTCCATGGGGGAGAGTTGTCCGTTGTTGTGGATCAAACTTTGAAAGCTATCGCGGAATGAGACCCATTCGCGAAGTTTTCCACTAAAACTGGGCAATCGGATTTCTGGCAGCTTAACTCTCGACCCCATGGAGGCATGGAATTGAATGTGTGAAGAGTCGCCTACGTTCTGGGCTCGCTCGGGTTTGTTTTGAAGTTTCGACAGTGCTCCCTTCAACTGGAAGAAACGGTCCTCGAAACTTAGCAGCAGCATGTCGTTTTCTTCCTCACGTTGGGCTTCTGCTTCATCCTTGGCATCGCCGTAGAGCTCCTTGGCCTTCTTTTCTTCGCTTTCATAAAAGATCACCTCGATTTTACTGCGCACTTCATGAAATTCACTGTATATGGGTTCTAAGGCCTCAAGCCTAGAACTAATCTGACACTCATCTCGTTCTGGATTATAATTCTGCACGAATCGGTCAACACTGTCCATGAGAAGCACTATTTGCCGTTCTCTTTTCTGCAACAACTTCAACTGAACATTTTTCGCCATACTGACTGGAAGCTTTATTCACTTCTACTTAAATTCAAACACTCTGACCTTTCAGAGCTGAAAAAGCAGCGATTCAACCCGAATTGGGGCAAATGTAGAAAACAATTTCCAATTTCCAAAATATCTGACCAACTTGGACCAAATTTGTCCAAAACTGACGAATTTCTGACACAATACTGACGTAGGCGAATTTGTTGTTGAAGTTCAGGAGTTTATTCTTAATTTCTGACAAAATATGTCGAACGAATTTCAATTTCTGACTAATCAGACCCCCTTGGACCCGATTCGTCCAATACAGAATTACTAATAACTGACACAGGCTTGAAATTTCTGACGAATTCAGACTTGTACCTTCAGACAAGTTCTCAAACTGACGCTTTGTTTTCTGACACAGGCTTAATGTTTGACAATTGTTCAGACGATTTGTAAACTGACTCAATTTCTTACAAGTTTCAGACCAAATTTCTCTTACTCAATTTCAGACAATATTTCAGATGAGATTTCTGACAATAATCAGACAAGATTTCTGATAAAAACTTAACTTTTGACTCAGACTCAATTCTGACAAGTTGTAGGCAAGATTTTCGATAATATTCACTTAAGAATTCCGACACAAGCTTAGTTTCTGATTCAAACTTAATTCTGACAAGTTTCAGAAACGATTTCAAACAATATTCACTTAAAAATTCCGACACAAACTTAATTTCTGACCATTCAGACTTAATTCTGACAAGTTTCAAACTCAAACTTCAATTCAGGTTCAAATTCTGACACAATCATAAATTCTTGAACAAACTTGTGATTTTCCGACAAATTACTACACCTTGGACCCAATCCGTCCAGTATCGAATAATTCTGACCAAAATATCTGACTTGCACCTTCTGTGCTACTGACTTGCACCTTAATGAGCTTCTGACTTGCACCTTAATGTGCTCTGACATGCACCTTATGTGCTTCTGACTTAGGGTATTTGCACTTAAATTTGATCAACTCTACGTTCCATCCGATCGCGACGCGAATTTGTGAGACTCTAGCAACCCGATATTGACAGCAGCGAGTGGGCACAACCAGTGTAAAATATGCAAAGTAAAATGCCAATGAATTACCAAGACCAATTCTAGTTAACGGACAGGGCACACACTTCATGCAACTTAAAACAGCAATTCAATTTCAATTCTTTATTTTTATTTGCACTATTTTGGCCTCATGCACCAAGCCTTCTTCAATACTTCCTGCTCTTAAGATTCCAATAAAAACTGCTCCTTCAGACGTCGCGTCGCTCGTTTGCTGGTTGTAAATCAGCTGTCCTCTGCTTCGCTGCTGTTAGATCAGCTGTTCTGTGCTACGTTGTCCCACTTCAGGTAGCTGCTTCACTTTAAAAGTTTGCTTCAGGTATTCGGGTTACACTTATTGTCCTGATTTTTCGCAATGGCTGACACTAAAGTCCGATGCACTTAATTGCATCCAAGCCAAGCGTTCAAAAATGCACTTGCTTTGTTAGCACAATCACTTCGGCTCAATTGTTCAGTAGCGCTATGGTGATTTTGTGAACACAAAATGGTTCACACTTTTGCTGCTGTCGAACAAAGTCCAAACTTCACTTAAGTCCGATTTTTATGTTCCGGAACCACTTTCCGGACGGTCATCCGGTTCGAAGGACCAAATGTTTTGGGACCGGAACACGATTTCGGACTTTGATTAGAAACGCGACGGCTCAATTAAGTTTAACTTCAAAACGCACTTTATTTTTCGGTTTGATTACGGGGGTTTTATTGTGCGATGTGTAGTACACGGCGGATTGGTTTGGACTGTTTTTTCTACACTTGTGTTTTACAAAAAGTGGCGAAATAGGGAAATGTATATAATGCAAAGGTTCTCTACAACAAACACATGTACATTATTCAAGTATTAAATACTGAGAGGAAAAAGCATAACTTTAGGTAAACAATTCTCTTTTGCTCTTCAATGAACAGAGCTTATCTCTCCTAACTCCTATGAGATATTTTAGATGTGTTTCAGATGGTCTAAATTCCCGTTCCCTTCTGTCGTTTTGTTCTCTCACCAGCGGTGTCATATATACAGATTTTTCTGTATTATACAGATTTTTCAACGTCAATACAGATAAGATACAGATACAGATTTTTATACAGATTTTTTAACATTGATACAGAATTATACAGATTTTTTAGAAAAAAACAATCAAAATCAATTGCTGATGAACCAGTTTCTATGGGCTAACTGAGTTAAATCTTTTCAAACCTTCATTTTTCCAACTGCAGTGTACCGCAAATGCTTGCAAAAGCACAAATAATTTATTCACACCTTCAACTTCTTTTTTTTCGAGAAGTTTTTTCGACTTGCAGTCTTATTTTTAGCAAAAACGACGTATTGATTTACGTAGGAACGTTTTACGACCTTTAACATCTACAAGTGAAAGCTTTTGTGACGACTATAATCATGTACTTATCATTTATTCTAAGTTAGTAGGAACTTCAATAGTCTCTTTTTCTCAACAGCATAACTTAATTGTTTCAACGGCGAATGAAAGCCCCCCTAAGCAGAGTACACAAATTTGATAATGAAATCAGTATAAAATCTCTTCTTCTTAAGTTTGATACCTATAAAGTAGGGTGGTATTAAAGAATATCATTTCAAGAGTGTTTTAAAAAGGAAATAGTTTGAGAATCATATAGAAAATTCTAATTTCAGATTCAATTTGGTTTGCATCGTCAGATTTTTAATTCAAACTCTTTAACTGAATAAAGTATGAGAACACTTTAGAATTTTAAAACAAATCCATTTCTTATACGATATGCAGTTAATTTTTTTTTCTCGAAATTTAATTTCGATATATTTCATTACGATAACAAAAAGGATTTGTCTTTATGGTCCATGCACTGATTTGAAATTAACACATTAATAAAATTTTATCAACAGAACTTGAAATTAAACAATCACTGAAGTTAACATAAAATTTCATATTTTTATCTTGATGTGTCGAGTTTTGTAATGAATAATATTGTAAAATTATTAAAGGTATTTATAGTTTTTGAGTTATTTTTCTTAGTGTAACATCAGGCGTGATGTTTATAAGATGATTTTTTTCGTAGATAGTCCTAAATGTGATTAAAATTTAATTAGATTAAAAAAAAATTTTTCGATAACACATGGCAAAAAATTTCAAAGCAATATAAGTTCTTATTTGAGATATAAATACTTAAAATAGTTTAAAAAATGCATTCAATAAATTTATGTGCTGACAAAACTACATGACAAAGATATAAAAAAATGGTTTCAATTCGGTTATCGACTTTCCCAAGGACCGCGATTTATTTTGACTTCGGAGGAAAAAGTAATAAAAGTTTTAGTTTTGTCATTTTTATTCGAATTCAACAAGAATGGAAATTTTGACCTAAATTTAGTGAACAAAATACAATCATTCATTTTTCTTGAGGCATGAGTCAAAACGTTTTGTAGACATTGGCAAGGTTGGGGGATAAGTTAAAATCCTAATATCAAATTCTCAAAGACTTTTTTGAATGATGTCAGAAATAGATATTATTTAATTTTTCAATGCGTTGTATTTCTGAAACTAAAATATCTAAGCAAGATATATGAATGATTGATTGAATGAAAGATAACAGAAAGGTTTATATTCTGTTGTACGTATTCATGTAGGTTTATTACTGAGAGTAAAAAGAAAATATTAAAATTTCTATTTAATCTGATTGATTTGAATGTAGGAACCCAAAATCTTACAAAATCAATAAAGTATCAAAACAGGAACCAAAAATGACTTTCCGTTGTGTAATGTGAATTCGAAATTTAAGGTTCGTTTTTAAAAACGAATACACACATATAGGATCTCAGTGAAACTTCATGTTTCTTTGAAGAGATCTAAATTCTACTTAAGACCAAAGCGTACATCTTTCAAGGATATAATGGCTAGCATCTTACTAATGCCGTGACCGAGACTCGATCTCATGACCTCTGGCTTAGAAGACTGAAACGCTATCCTCTACGCCACGTTCGGCGTTTTTATTACCGATAACATATTTATCGGGTTTGACTTTTATACTAGAATAAAAATACTAGGTTATTGAATTAGATTCAAATTTCTCAATAATAATTGTGTAATTGACTTTCATTCATGACTTGAATTCAATTTTCGTGCTTAAATATAAATTTTTGAATTTTCGGATTTTTGAAATAAGGTTGAGAAAATGCAGTAAACAGAAATGAGATTCTGAATTCAGAATAACATTCATAATTATTTGGTTATTTATTTAGAATTTTAACTTAAAATCATTGAGCTAAATCTCACGCATTTCAATTTCGGATTTTGACAATTAAAAAAATAGTATAAAAGTTGTATGTACTAAAACGACTCAACAAAATGCTGCTCAAATGTGACAAACTTTTAAAATTTGGTCCTAAAGTTGTTGGGTTGCGGCCAACAAAATTGCATTTTTTTCATCTGGTGTGAGTGAATTAGGATTTAGGATTAATTTTCATATCTAAAAAAAGACAACTTTCTACTAATATTTAATCACTCTAGATTAAGTTCAATTAATGAAATAAATAGTCAATTTTTGAATAATGAATCGTTAAAACCATTAAAACTGAAACCAATAAGACTGATTCCAAATTGCATATTAAGCAATAAGCTAACAAAGAAAACAATAATATAAGTTTTTGGTGGTATAAGTTCAAATACAGATAAATACAGATTTTTTCATGAGGCCGATACAGATTTTTTAAAAAACCATCTGACAACCCTGTCTCTCACTACCACTAGGCCAGGGACCGCAATGTTTATACTTCAACAGAAAAGAACAAGGAAATTTTTTTTATTGATGCTGAAAATGGTTTCTTGAAGAATATTTCATATCAGCAAAACATTTGTATTAACATAAAACATTTTTTAGGTCAAAATTTCTAGTAATGGAGTAGAGGATATTAGATATAAGATTTGTTTTGCTTATTCTGTGGACCATCGTGAGAGGTTAACATCTGTTACATGGTGTCAAACTTGTCGATGAATAAAATTGTTTTTCGATGAATTTATTTTAAAGTTGAAATGATTCGTTTCAAACTCTGTTCTTGTTTAGTTATGCTTCTAAAAACCCATTCTAAAATGAAGGTACGGTTTTTGTATGTTTAAAAACAAAAGATTGACATACAGTGTCGTAAAACGAAATGTCTCCAACCTAGGGTGATTCAAAACTGAATTCCACCGGAGGCGAGCCAAATTTATGACTTACTTGTCATAACCTTTAAGATTAAGTAATTTTCCGATACAATGGAAAAAAATGTACTTGGAAAAAATCTCATGGGGGGGGGGGGGGGGTGGTAAGGGTTTAACCCCTAAACTTAACCCCCGTTCGCACGGCCTTGACCGGTATTATTATTTCTAAAAATCACTCAAAATCTGAAAAACATTTAACTGTTTTTCTTCTATTAAAGCCGTTAACATATACACAGTAACATCTTTGAGTCATTCACGACTTTATATGTACTTACGGCCTTTAATAATTACGATTGCAAATAAAGGGAGGAGGACGGTTTGCTTATGTTTTTTTTTTATAAAAGAAGTAGGGGGGTTTCCAAAAATTTCACGTTAAAACGATTTAACAAACATAATCATCAGAATCATAGCGAACCAATTAGCTCAGTTTCAGTTTTCTTCTTGTCGCTTGTCATTATTGTTATTTTTACATTTATCTGTCAATATCATCATCAATATATTTTGGAAAAGATTGGTTTTCAGGCCAATTTACTTTTTCCTAAGTGACCAGTCATCAAAAAGTTAGCTCTCATCTCTTATGTTTTAAACAAAGTGAAGACTTTTAAATGTGTTACAGTCTTCTTGTGTGTTAACAAATTAGTGTAACATCGTCATCCGCAGAAATTAAACTGTTACTGGTTGAGGTTTTTTTCAAAATTTCAGTTTTTCTTATAAAATTATCGACTTATTCTATGTTGTTTAAAGCTAGTTAAGATCCTTCAACTTCCAATTTTCACGACGATTTTATGGATTTTTTTGCGGAATAATATGTTTGTTTATCAATGCAAGATTCTTGAAGTTTTTACACTTTCCACTTCTTTCACTTTTGAAATTTTATTTTCAGCTTTGATAAAATTGTGTTCAAAACTTTTTTTTCCAATGACCGTAGGCATCTTGCTAGACTGAGTCGATTTAGGGTAATTTTCGAATTTCTCCTGGGGTCTAAAAAGCTTCGTCTTGGTCCAAAACTCATTTTTTGAAGAATTTTTAAATAACGTTTACATGAGTAAATTTGAACTTTTAGGTTTGTATGGGAAAATTGAATATTTTGTACTGAAAAATCAACATTGTTTTTGTTTCTTCGGTGGAACCAATCCAGCTGACTGTTTTTGTACCAATTTGGAAAATTCCCAAGGGAAATTTTTCGCTGAACAACTTTGTCAAAGACCGCAACTTCGTATCTTATTAGGCAAAAAAGTTATTAGCTGTTTAACAGAGGTCTGTCTTTTCGCAATGATAAAGGACAAATTCAAATGACATCACTGCTGGAGCCTCGCAAAGTATTGCTAGAAAAGAAGTCATGCAATGCGTTGTTAGGCGCCCTGCAGTGATGTCCATTGAATTTATTGTTTATCAATGCGAAAAGACATACCTCTGTTAAACAGATAATAACTTTTTTGCCTAATAAGATACGAAGTTACAGTCTTGGACAAGGTTGTTCAGCAAAAAATTTTCCTTAGGAATTTTATAAATTGGCACAAATACTGTCAGCTGGCTCAGTTCCACATAGGAAACAAAAACGATGTTGATTTTTCAGTACAAAATATTCAATTTTCCCATACAAACCTAAAAGTTCAAATTTACTCATGCAAACGTTACTTAAAAATTCTACAAAAAATCATGGATGAGTTTTGGACCAAGACGAAGCTTTTTAGACCCCAGGGTTTGAGAAATTCAAAAATGACCCCAAATCGACTCAGTCTAATCCTGCATGTCATATTTTTGTATATTCAAGTCTCATTCAAGCAGAAAAATACAATTTCCCAAAAAATTAAAACTAAAGATCTTACAAAGAGGGGGGAGGGAGTTTTGAAGGAAATCTTACTACTTCTTACAAGAAGAGGAGAGGGAGTGGGGTCTGGAAATTCCAAATTCGTGAGGTTGATGAATAAAACATTTGACCGTTAAAAAACATTATAAATATCATGAAATGCATAAACACATATGTTCATAATTACCCCATAGAACGAAAACTATGGGATAGATATGAACATTCATTTGTGAATCAGAGATGATAAAATTTTGCAAAATTTCTTCAAAATCCAGACAAAGGATCATAAACTGGATGTTAAACAGTTGATAACAACATTTCAGCTGGATTTCCTATGATCAGATATTCAAAACATTGAACACTGGTCAAAACGATTTTCGTTTTGCGGGGTTATGATTTTTTTTAAACTGAAATAACATTATTAGGGTTTGAAAACCGATTGGAAACAGCTTTAAACTATTAATCGGATGATAAAACTTTGGAACTGGAACTTGGAACTTCTTTTTTGTTCATTCATCCCCCACGGCAGCGTGTATGGTACTTGTACATTATACCCTACTTAGCTCTTCTCTTCATTCAAAATTTTAAAATCTCAATAAAATTTGGAATAATGAGAAAGGTTATTCAGAAGTAACAATCTTGACTCAGGACAGATGCCGAAAACTCAAAACCTAATCCCAGGTTCAGAATACTGCTACAGTTTTTCAAAATTATTTCACTTGTTGATTGAAATTCAGATCCGAACATTAAATTTTGAATGAGATAAAACTCGTTCCGAAGGTTCTGGATCCATGTTATCGAAATTAAAATTTTATATCTGTTTTATTATTTCGGATTCTGTATCCACTTCAGGATTCAGGATTTTGAGTTCGAATCATCATTAAAAATAAGAATTAAATAGGTGATATGAAATCCTGGTTCAAATTTGGTTCTTCATTTCATGCTAAATTTGTTTCATGTTTCACGAAACGCATATGGCAAATTCCATCGTGACGCAAAATCGCCTTTCTGGTCTTTTCTGAATTGTTATCATTCTAGAAATCAACCAAATTACTTCAAAATGAAAAAAAGTAGTAACAAAAGGTCGCAAATTAAATTTCTTCAAACATGACTGCAGTATGGTCATTTAAAAATTTGTGACGTGAATTCTAGAATGGGCCGTTTTTGACTTTAGAATGGGAGAGTGGGAAATCGTGGGCCACTGTTTTCTTTGTTCCCTAACTTCTTTATTATAAAAGATAAAATTAAAATAAAAAAATGGCATGGTTTACTACATTTTCAAGGTATCATAAGGTTTTTTTTTTAATTTTAATAAGTTATTGTCTCCAAATTCTGACTGTTTTAAAAAAAGCAATATTTTTTGGATTTTTATAAATGGTGGAGAATTATGGGCCACTAAATCCAAATTGATCAGATAACATGCAAAGCTTATGAGTTACCCCAAAACTGTGATTTCATAATTCATTTCGTTATTTTAAAGCGATTTCAGCTGATGAAATAAAAAACAGAGCTGTGTATGATCTAATAGATTCCAAACCTGGCTCGCAAAAGTTTTGGCAAAATTTCTTATAAAGGATGGACGAAATATTTTTCATAACTCTTCATTTGGCATAAGAAAACTCTACAGATAGGAAAAACGTATTTTAAGTTCTGAATGTGTATAAAAACATAAAAATATTGGTGGTTCAAGATGTGTGGCCCACGATTCTCCATAAGCTATGATTTGCAAATTGGTTGCGTTTGTGTGACTTATTGATGTTTCATCAAAATTCCTTTTCCACGTGAAAGATCATGACAAAACTGAGATCATAACCGTATGAACATATTTTTGTTATGCACTTTAGGTTCTCTATAGATGCAATTAGCGGGTGTTTTTTAATTATGTAAGTAAATTTTTCTAACTTTTTTTAGCTTAATAAATCAAAGAAGCTTATGATGCGCATTTAAGTCAACAACATTTAGAAATATATGCTCACGCAAAGCGACGACGACGGCAGTTGGTTTGAGATTTTTATCTCAACACACATCTGAGATATTAAAAGTGGCCCACGTTTCCCCATGGCCCTAGTTACCCCACTCTCCCCTACATAAAACTTTGATTTCCTGTTCTCTCTGTGGAAATAGAATATCAGTGTTTTCAAACAAGTTGTTTGCTACAATTTGAACTGCGTAACTTCTTGATTGAACTATAACAAACATAGTTATGCTTATGTAAAATTGGGGCGTGAATTCACTCAGTTTAAATAAAACAGAGTTGTGGGCTGAATTCACGTCACGAAAATTCAAGTTACTCTGAACCATTCTTTAAAGCCTTAAAATTTTATGTACACTCTAAAAAGTGATATTTTGTTATTCTGTTATTCCTTTTTTGACTCGCACTTGAATAGCGACATATTGAGAAATCATACGTTAAAATTACTACTGTTTCTCACAGTCTCTATTTGAAAATTCACCAAAAAAATTTTTTTTATTCAATTTTTAAATATTTTGAATCTTTTTTTGAAAGCAACGAATTTATTATAAAAAATCAACCAAATTCGTGTTTTCTACCGATAAACTCTTCGCCGTACAGCAATTCGTAAATCAACAGAACTAAAAACTACAGTTGCCAGAAAGATCACGATCCTGTACTGAAGCCAACCAGGCGACAGAAATCTGCATTTTTGAAGGTTTGGGCCGGAATCATCCGTAGTACCCATTCTTCGCTGGTGAAGATCAACCGAACACCCTGAAGAGGTGAAGAAAGTCGGTTAAACTTGGTCTAAGTTTTTTTGTACAGTCTAAATAAATTAGGATAAAATTTAATAATGGATAATAAAGGATAATAAATAATAAATTTTTTTCTGGATTGTTTACAAAATTTAGGGGAATTAGGGATTAAAAAGGCACTATATATTCGTTCGTAAGCTCGTGCGATGTCTAAAGTTGTGTCCAATTTTACGGACATTTTCACTATAGTAAAGTATATTTTCATAGAGTTGGTTCGTGAAGGAGGGAAGATATTGAATTTCTTCAGTGTTTATCTACTTTTTTCCCATTGTGCACTGGGTTTAAGGAGGGGTCTCGAATAACCATAGAGTTTTCCTACTATCCAAATATCCTCCCATGGCAAATGTAGTTCCATTTGCTCAATAGATTATTTCTATTTTATACAAAAAATTGTACTTGAGCCCTTTTCTGTTACCCAAATGAAAAGGCCTCTCAAACCATCTTGGGATCATTTCTTTCACCCAAATGCTCTCGCATGCCAACTTTGATTCCTTTCGCTTGATTAGGTATCGTGTAATGCAAAAAAATGTACGGATGCCCCCCTTCCCTCTCCTTGTTCACCCAATTAAAGTAAGGATGGATCTCAAACAATCATGGAACCTTTTCCCTTAACTAAATTCTTTATCATGCCAAATTTGATCGGATTTGCTAGACTATTTTTCGAGTAGTTTAAAATCTGTATGGGAGCCCCCCCCCCCCACATCCCATTTATTCACTCTACTGGAAAGAGGAAGGGGTCTCAAACCATCTTAGAAATGTTTGATTGATTAAAATACCCTTACTTGATAATATTGGTTCCATTCGCTTCATCAGTTCTCGCGTGATTCAAACATATTTCATACATTTTGAGGCCCCCATTCCTTGTACAGTTGGAGGAAGAGGTCTCAAACCAGTATAAGAACCTAACCCGACCCCAGAAGCACCCACCTGTTAAGATTAATGCTAACCGACTTTAGAACTATTATAAAAATCTCTCTACTAAAATTTGATTTCATTTACTTGATAAGTTCTCGATTTATGTAGGAATTTTAATTTTTTATAAGCTTCAAAGTAAATTGTCTGTTAAGGGGGGGGTAGGGTCTAACGGGTATAAAAAAACACCATTTTCACGATTTTTTTCTAGAGCTATCGTTCATACAAATATATTCAAATTTTTTGCATTATACAAAGCATTGTTAAAAGAACATTTTGTATTTTTTTCGTAGAAAAATATTGAAAAATGAGCCGGTGACGGAGCATTTTCGAGGATGCCTTTTAGAAAACAGGGTTTGCGGTGGACACTGTATCTCAGCACAGAATCATCTGAAATCAAAAAATCGGAGCAAAATATTTTTAATAGATGTTTTTCTGGACCCCAACGTTTTTATTTAACTTAAAAATATTTTTTTGAAATTTTTGTGGCTGTTTGAAGTAAAAACTACGATTTTTCACTTAAAAATCCGCCATTTTTCACCTCTAAAATCTCCCCAAAGTAAAAAAATCAAAAAAGAAAAACGTTGGGGTCTGGTATTTTATATGTAGAAAATATGTTCCAAATTTGAAAAGGATCGGATAAGTAGTTTTCAAATGACGATGTCCACGGACTTTAAAAATGTGCTTTCGAGAAAAACGCGTGTGAAGTTTCTGCTCTTGCTTTCTTGCAGTACTAGATAGGAGGAGATAAAGTCCTATAAATTCTACAGTTTTGCTTCAATTGACTTGAAAATTTGACACAACATTCTTGAAATGTTTTACAATAAGAAAATAAAAAAATAAAAAAATCGATTTTTTGAAAGTGTTAGACCCTACCCCCCCCTTAAATAAAGCAGTTCACATGCATCCGGAGCAACCTTGAAAGTTGGCAACCGCTGCCGGCCTGTATGTTTCGATTTGCAGCAAAAGTCCGCGGAAAAGTGACGGTTTTCCACACCAAGGCGTAGGGAACAATCATCAAGTTGAGGAAACGGTTGAGGATGCAGAGCGCAAAAAAACAGACTTCGGAATCTATACGTACATATATTTTATCAATAGATTTTTCCCGGCGCAAGCGTCCGATTGTATTCGCGTCTCCATCCATGTTCAAGTCCATCCACCAAGCTGGGTCATCTCGCGCGAGCTCGCGGAGTGGTGGGTGCTTTTTTTCGATCTTTTTTTCCGCTCCGCCTCTCCGGACCGTGTTTTTGCATACACACGGGGGGTTCCGCGCTTTTCTCTCTTCACTTTTCCAAGTTTTTTTTCCGGGACTCACCATTGCCGGCCATTTGAAGTGGTCACATAAGGGGCATCCCGCGTTGGGATCTCTCGGAAACGAAGTGTAACATACACAAAGACAGAGGGAAAAATCCCTTTTTCGGGGCCATCACAAGTGGGTAAAAAATTCCACTTTTCGAGGCCAGAAAAATTCTTTCCGGAGCTCACAGGGTTTTTTTTTCAGATTGAGTTTTCCGTTGAATAGTATTCACGAAAACTTCTTCATTCAATGAAATCAAAATGATGTTCGCTGTTTAATTTTGTAAACGATAGCGGCAGTCCCATCGAATTTATAGGTGACTCTGGAGAGTGTTATCTAAAACGAATATCATTTGGGCTAATCTCCTAAAATTCACCCCGAATGCAATATCGATTGCCTACCTCAGGTACCCGGGACAGAACATATTTTGCGTTCTCTTCCCCCATACTGGAGGCAATTGGCAAGTGTGGGAAACTAGCTATACACAACAGAGGCCACAAACGCATCGCTGATGTTCAACATGTGCAAAATGGTAAATGCATTAGGGAGCAAAACTGCATTACACACCTTGCCCCTCACGAATATCTACGCACGTACACATGGACAGAAGCAGCAGCACAATCAAACGATGCAATGCAATGATCTGTCGAGACAGAAAAAAATACGCACGTTTCACATAGAACATCGAAGCCTCACTCGCTTCCTCCAGCCTTTCTCGATCAAAAAAGTGGCCTATGTGGGACAGGCTTAGCTTTTTTTTTAGGATTTTCTCCCCCTCCCTTGTAGCATTGTTATATACTTCTCACGATGCATCGGATCTAAACGCATCGGAAGCTGCATGTCAGTTTTTTTCACCCCAATATCACTTTTCTCATCAGATCTTATAGATGCAGTGAAAATGCAAGGAATTTAACAAAAACTCCGAAGAAGTTCGATTTATCTTTTGGAATGGGGAAATGTTGGACTCTAATAAAACAAGAGTTTTTTTTTTTGGGCACTTGTTTCTATGAGGAGATGCAATACTAAACACGTTTATTACCTCTTTTGAACCACCAATTCGCAGAAAGAGCAGTATTTATGATTCGATCTCTTGGCCATTGGCATAAAAGGTTTGACCCCTGTCCTGTTTCATTCTAAAACACATGTCAAAACTTAAAAAAAAATTGAACACACACTCAAAAAAGAGGTTGCAAAATTTCAATGCCACTAGGCGCTATTTCTATGCCAAAAATGCGCTGAAAATTATGCTTTACCAAAGATGGCATGATGGGAAAAGCACTACTGGCATGAAGACTCGAGCTTTCAAGCAAAATGATGCATGACCACTACATGCAAGCGAAACAAGAAAAACATGTTATGGGATTTTTATTCAATTGGATAATTTATCCCTAAATAATAAAAATAAAGCGAGAATCGAATCCAACGCAACATTCTTATTTCGATTTGCCAGTCCGGTAACCTCAGCAATGTTTCATTTTTTCATATGCAATGCGGTTGCGCTGAGAGGACAATGTCAGCGATACGAAAGCTTGTTTGTGTCGGTCTGGCATACAATCTTATGCTGATGATTCCACCTTAAAGGAAGGTCATAATTGGAGTAGGGTATGGTTTGTGGGTGCACTTATTGGTATAGGAAAATGTGCTTCGTAAATCGAAAGTTTTAATCAAATCGACGCTAATTCATCTTTCAAAACAGATTTAATATGTGAGTTCTACCATTCAATTGAATTCACACACTTAAGAAGTAGATAAATGTATTTCATATTTTGCTGAAAGTTAAAAAAGTATAACAAAAGCATTTTAATTTCCTGTTTTCCGTTTCAGGAGAACTTAGCACCCCCAATAGGGCAAAACGGGCACCTTTATGTGTATAAGAGTGCAAGGTTCGCAGAAAAAAGTACACATTACTCACGTATATATTCACACATTCACAGTTTTTGTAACAAACACACAAACAAATTTTTCGAATTTCGAAGCAGCGTGGCCAGATCTTCGGATTTTTAGCACTTCTAAGGATAAACGAAAATTTAAACTGGCGACCAAAAAAAGGTCACCAAGTTTAATTCAACCAAAATAAGTATGCTTTTCGTTTTTTTTTAATCAAATCTACGGATTTGAGCGGTTTGCAATCTGTCAACGCTGGTATCGAGCCTTACAAAAAATAGTACACTCAGTAAAAAAGAAAACTTTAATTTCATCTTGATTTTCACGTAGGCGCTCACGTCGTGAATTTTAGCTCGACTTACGTGAATCACTTAGAAGCTAATACAAATTCACATGATCCGGCTAGCGGCATGGCACAAGGCAGGCTAGCAAACGGTAGACAATGTGCAACTCGAGACCCCATACACCCAACCTTCGGGTAGTGGTCATATCACCTCTTGTCTGCAACTCCGATTCTCTACCTCCCCGTGGTGCTAGCTGGGGTGCGAGCAACCTAAGCGGAGATCGGGTACCCAACCCCGGTGGATGCTTTGGTCGCATGCAGACTGAGTTAGGGGGCTTCGTACGCGTCTGTTCTCCATGTTAGGGGCGGCGTGCGGAGTGCAACAACGTCCTGGTGGTGTCCGGGATTCAAAACAGCAACAACACGATGGTCCTCCTGCGAGATAGTGGGGTTAGCTGCGGGCCTTGCGAGCCCGTGACTACAAAAAACATAAGCAACGAACAACGAACAACAAATTTTGGATGGAAATCGGCAAAGACCCACGCGACGAAAAATGACTAGCGATTGGAAACTTGGAACATGGAACTGCCGATCTCTAAATTTTGTGGGCAGAACCCACGTGCTCTCCAACGAATTGAAGAGCCGCAAATTCGACATCGTAGCGCTGCAGGAGGTATGCTGGAAGGGCTCCACGGTACGAACGTACCCAGATGGTCGTGCCATCTACCAGAGCTGCGGCAACACACACGAGCTTGGAACAGCTTTTATAGTGATGGGAAAGATGCAAAAGCGCGTGATCGGGTGGTGGCCGATCAACTCACGAATGTGCCGGTTGAGAATCAAGGGCCGGTTCTTCAACATCAGCATCATCAACGTGCACAGCCCTCACCTCGGAAGTACCGGTGACGACAAAGACGAATTTTACGCGCAGCTGGAGCGTGAATACGACCGTTGCCCAAAACATGATATCAAGATCGTCATCGGGGATTTCAACGCTCAGGTTGGCCAAGAGGAGGAATTCAAACCGACAATTGGAAGGTTCAGTGCGCACCAGCTGACCAACGAAAACGGCCTCAGACTTATTGATTTCGCCGCCTCCAAACGAATGGCCGTACGTAGTACCTTTTTCCAGCACCGCCTCCCACACAAGTACAACTGGAGATCACCGTACCAAACTCAATCACAGAACGACCACGTTTTGATCGACAGCCGGCACTTCTCGGACATCATCGACGTCAGATCCTGTCGGGGCGCCAACATCGAGTCGGACCATTATCTGGTGATGGTGAAGATGCGCCCGCCTCGGTTAAATATCGCGCGACTGAAGCAACCTGAGGTCGCGGCAGACTACGCGCAATCGGTCGAAGCAGCGCTCCCGGCAGAGGGCGAGCTTGACGAATCCCCTCTCGAGGACTGTAGGGATACCATCAAAACAGCCATCAACAGTGCTGTGGAGAACGTCATCGGTTATGTGGAGCGATCTCGACGGAACGACTGGTTCGATGAGGAGTGTGGGAGGGTAATGGACGAAGAGAATGCCGCGCGGGCGGCAGTAGTGCAAAGAGGCCCCCGTCGAAATGTGGAAAATCACCGACAGCGGAAGAGGCAGCGAGTCCGACTTTTCAAGGAGAAAAAGCGCCGTCTGGAGGAGGAGGTGCTCGAGGAGCTGGAGCAGCTGCATCGTTCCCAAGAAACACGAAAGTTCTATCAGAAACTCAACGCATCCCGCAAAGGCTTCGTGCCGCAAGCCGAAATGTGCCGAGATAAGGACGGGGGTATCCTGACGGACAATCGTGAGGTGATCAAAAGGTGGAAGCAGCACTTCGATGAACACCTGAACGGCGCACATGCAGGAGATCAAGACGGTGGGGGAAGGTACATCGCCGGCGTAGCCAACGACGTAGAAAACAAGTCGGCTGGGAAGGATGGCATCGCAGCTGAACTCATCAAAATGGGCCCGGAAAAGTTGGCCGATTGCCTACACCGGTTGATAGTCCGGATCTGGGACATAGAACAGCTACCGGAGGAGTGGAAGGAGGGGATAATATGCCCCATCTACAAGAAGGGGGACAAATTGGACTTTGAGAACTACCGAGCGATCACTGTCCTCAATGCCGCCTACAAAGTGTTGTCCCGAATCCTACTCCGCCGCCTAACGCCACAAGCAAACAGATTCGTGGGAAGTCATCAGGCCGGCTTCATGGAGAGACGGTCAACGACGGACCGAATCTTCACATTACGGCAAATCCTCCAAAAATGCCGTGAACACCAAGTCCCTACGCACCATCCATTCATTGACTTCAAAGCCGCATACGACACGATCGACCATAACAAGCTATGGAAAATCATGGACGAGAACGGCTTTTCCGGGAAGCTGATCAGACTGATCAAGGCGACGATGGATGGAACGCAGTGCTGTGTGCGGATTTCGGGTGAATTGTCGAGTTCATTCGAATCGCGCAGGGGGCTTCGACAAGGTGATGGTCTAGCCTGCATGATCTTCAACGTGGCGCTAGAAGGTGTTATTCGACGAGCGGTGGGCGAAATGCGGGGCACGATTTTCAACAGATCCAGTCAACTTATCTGCTTTGCCGATGACATTGATATAGTCGGCAGATCATCTGCGGCGGTGGAGGCGATCTACCGCAAACTGAAACGCGAAGCAGGAAGGATTGAGTTGATGATTAATACGTCCAAGAAGAAGTACATGCTGGCCTGCGGATCCGAGTCCGACCGAATCCGCTTGTCCAGCAATAAAAAGGTCACGATCGACGGCGAAGAGCTGGAGATAGTCGAAGACTTTGTTTATCTCGGCTCACTGGTGACCGCAGACAATGACACCAGCCGTGAGATCCGGAGGCGAATTATCAGCGGAAGTCGCGGTCGAGAAGACTTAGCCCTCGCACGAAGTGAAACCTATATAACTCCTATCCTTTTAATCCTTTGAATCCACGCCACTCCTGAAAGTCAACAAAATAAAAAAAAAACAAAATCACCTTTCCTTGCAACATCATTATTCCTTTCATCATTCCTCTGATTCCGATCCCTCGCTATCCTTTGATTCCTAATCCTTCCATAAAGTCACGTTTCTCTCGTGACTCGCCGCCGCTCGTCGTCAACGACCAACGTCTACATCGTCATTCGCCCGAATGCCACCGCCCGGTGAGGATCGATGCTGTTCCCGAGAAACCGCAACTGCCACCGTCATTGGCCGTCATCGAAAAACGTACTTTTTAGAGTGCTGTTGTCGCATGGAGATACTGGGTACAATCGTATCGACTTTGAGAGACAACTTTTCATTCCACATTCTGAAAGCATCATCTGTGATCAACACCTAAGCCCAGCCATCCTGTGATGAAGTTGAGAAGATCCAATTGCGGGTCAATTGCTGTGAGATCAACTAAAAATAACACACAACAACGAACACCCGTAATCCGATGTTATCGTTATGCTGCATGCCGCTGTCTCGCATTGAGAGACAACTTAATTGCCGAATTCCGAGTGGTCCATCTCACATCCCATCTTGGCCACGTGTACCTAGACACCGATCAAAGTACTTCATCGCTCATCATACGGAGAATTTGATCGATAATGCCGTCCTGAGATGATCCTATCGATGACGCTCCGGAGAGTCCAGCCCAAAGAGAATCATCGCATCGCAACCTTCATTACAGTATCTTGTTGATCAAATGCTTTTTCGTCTGAGATAAAAACATCACTTCTCAGAGATCTCCTAACTTCGAAGCTGCTCTTGAGAGATGGTGCCACCGAGCGATCTGCGATTATATTGTGCCCTGGAGATGTGATGTTTAGATCCAATTGCGTGTTAGCTGTTGGTGGTGCCCGGTCGCTGCTAATTTGCGATCAGCGAGTAAAGTTTATTTACTGTACTCGGATGGATGCCTGTTGCTGCTGTTGCGGTTGTTGCGGTTGTTGCGGTTGTTGCTGCCTGATCCCGAATGATAATTGGTTCTTCAATGAAACGTCGTAGCCCAGAACATCTGACCAGAATTCCGAATGCTGCTTTACCGCCCAGGTCGCTGTCCTTGAACAAAATCCCCGCAGTCTGTGTTAAGGTACCTACTGTAATCATGTTAGAAGCGCCGACAATTGATCGTATGGATGACAAAGCTGCAAATCTTATAATGTTTTCATTATTCTGAATGCTTATTTTGTTCCGTTACCTACTCAACTGAAAAGTCTAGAAGTCAATTCAAGTGATTATTATGAATCGTTTTAAGAAGATTGTCGTTCCAAACATTATTCTTTCTAGTGACTTCTTTTTAGATTTTGATTTCTTAATTTTGCTGCTTCCCAATGGTTAACTATTCTAATGAAAATGCCTCTATGGATCATGCAATTCCTAATGCTGTGATTCACAGTGTTCTATGTGACGATATGCTCAATATTTGTCACATCAATGTTCAAAGCCTCTGCGCTCGTAACTTATCAAAATTTCTTGAACTCAAACATCTATTTACGAAAATCAAAATAGATATTATTTTTATGACCGAAACGTGGCTTTTTGAAACTGTTAGCGATATTGTAATCTCAATTGACGGTTTCAATTTAATTAGGAATGATTGCAACAGGCATGGAGGCGGTGTTTGCATTTATTTTAGAAACAATCTAAAATGTAGAGTTCTCATGAAATCTGAAAATAGCGAGGTACACTGCACCGAATTTATTTTGGCTGAATTCCTTATGAATGAAAATAAACTCTTCTTCGGCCTTTATTACAACCCTCCTGAAAACGACTGCTCTGAATTACTTCAAACTCATGTTCGACATTATGCTCTGAATTGTGATAGTTCTTTTTTCATCGGTGATTTTAATGCTGATCTTTTAAAACAATCTGGGAGGATCCAAAAGTTTAAAGAATTCATGAGTTGCTCAAATTTTCACTGTGTCAATAGAGAACCCACGTTTTTCCATAATACCGGTAGTTCTTTACTAGATTTACTTTTAACAGATTCTCCTGATGTCATACACCGATTTAGTCAAATTTCTTTGCCAGGTATTTCGCACCATGACTTAATTTTTGCATCGCTTGATTTCCCAAAAATGATTCCGCAAGATGGTTTTTGGTTTCGTGATTACAAAAACTTTGATGTAAATTCACTCTCGGCTTTTCTCGAAGAATCGGATTGGACCCGTTTCCATAGCATTGAAGATTCTGATATGCTAGTTGATATTTTTAATAATTATTTGCTAGGAATTCACGAGTCTTACTTTCCGCTAAAATATCGTAGAAACCGTAAGAATGAATGGTTTAACCATGAAATAAATCATGCTATCATAAACAGAAATTTGGCCTATAATTCTTGGAAGAATTCCAAGTCTATCGAAGATAGAAATAAGTACAAATCCCTACGAAATAAAGTGAACATGATGATTACTAAAGCAAAAACTGCGCGTGAAAAAAATCGCCTCAATCTTGATTTACCTGCCAGGTTATTTTGGAATAACTTGAAGAAGTTTGGCTTGAAAAAATCTGCAGGAAATTTGGCTGTGTCAAACTTCTCTGCTGCCGAAATAAACAATTATTTCTCTTCTAACTTTACTCATCTCGAAGTTGAAGAATTGCATTGCCCTTCTAACTCACAAGGATTTGAATTTAAATCAATAGAAGACTACGAAATCATTAACGCTGTTAATTCGGTTAAATCGAATGCTCTAGGAGTGGACGAAATACCAATCCGTCTAATTAAAATTACTTTACCATTCATTCTACCTGCACTTAGTCACATTTTTAATACCATTATAAAAACTTCCAAATTTCCATACCAATGGAAAAAATCCAAAGTAATTCCAATCCCAAAAAAAGCGAAAGCTCTTGACTTGGCTAACTTGAGACCTATTAGTATACTGAGTGCAATTTCAAAAATTTTTGAAAAATTAGTCAAACAACAAATGACACTCTACCTTAATCAAAATAATATGTTATATGAATTTCAATCTGGTTTTCGCTCATCTCACAGCACAGAAACTGCACTCATGAAAGTGCATAACGATATTGCGTATAACTTAGACAAAAAAGGAATTGCTATACTTTTGATGATAGATTTTGCAAAAGCCTTTGATCGTGTTTCACATACTGTATTTATCAATAAATTGATTTCCAAATATAATTTTTCCAGTTCAGCTGTAAAAATGGTGCAATCTTACTTAAAAGGCCGTTCTCAATCTGTTTTCTTCAATGGATGCAACTCTGAGTTTGTAACAATCGAATCGGGTGTTCCTCAAGGATCAATTCTAGGGCCTTTGTTCTTTTCGCTCTTCATTAACGATCTCCCTTCCGTCTTAGAACATTGCTCTATTCATCTTTTCGCAGATGATGTGCAAATTTATCTTTGCTCTAAACGCAATTCAAATATAAATGATTTCTTTGATAAAATAAATCACGATCTTGCAAAGCTGAATCAATGGTCTTATGCAAACCTTCTCCCAATCAATCCATCAAAAACTAAAGCCTTGCTTTTTGGTAAACAATTATCTACTTCAGTTTACCCGCAACTTATCCTCAATAATAGTGTTATTCAGTTTGTAGATTACGCCGAAAACCTTGGTGTTGTTTTTGACAGAGATCTAACCTGGCATCGACATGTTAATACTCAATGCGGCAAGATTTATGGTGCAATAAAAAGATTAAACCTAACAACTAAACATTTAGATTCAACTACAAAATTAAAACTTTTCAAGACTTATGTTTATCCTTTGTTTATTTACAGTGATTTTGTTTATTTGAATGCATTTGATAGATCTGTGAATAAGTTGCGAGTAGCCCTCAACTCCTGTGTGCGATATATCTTCAACTTGTCACGTTATTCTCGAGTTTCCCATCTTCAAAAAGTTCTCATTGGTTGTTCATTCGAAAATTTCTATAAATTCCGATCATGCATGGTGATGCATCGAATTATCAGCACTGGAAAGCCAGATTATTTGAAAAATTTGCTCACTCCGCTAAGAAATTCTCGCACTGGAAACATACTCATCCCTCCGCACAGCTCCTCTTATTATGGCAGATCCTTTTTTGTTAGAGGCATTGTAAATTGGAATAGTCTCCCAACTAATTTAAAACTAATCAACAAGAAATCAGAGTTTAAAAGAAGTCTGCTAGAAGAATATATGGAGTAAAACGACATGATTTAATTTAGAATTGCGAAAATGGAACGATTTGAATATTAGTTTAAAAAAATCAAGAAACATCCACCACATTGTAACAGTTTAAAAGATTGTAATCTTACGTTACATAAATAAAACAAAGTTATAATAATAATAATATATATGACACTCATTAGACCGGTTGTTCTCTACGGGCACGAGACATGGATATTGCTCGAGGAGGACCTGCGTACACTAGGAGTATTTGAGCGACGAGTGTTAAGAACCATCTTTGGCGGCCTACAGGAGAACGGAGTGTGGAGGCGAAGGATGAACCACGAGCTCGCGCGACTCTACGGCGAACCCAGTATCCAGAAGGTAGTGAAAGCTGGCCGGATACGCTGGGCGGGACATGTTGCGAGAATGCCGAACGACTGTCCTGCAAAACAGGTGTTCGCTACGAATCCGGTAGGAACAAGACGAGCGGGGGCGGAACGAGCGAGGTGGTTAGACCAAGTGGAGCGTGATCTGGCGAACGTGGGGTGCCCGAGAAATTAGAGAACGGTTGCTATGGACCGAGTGAATTTTAGGAATTATGTTCGCCAAATTATGTCGTGGGACGGTATACTATATGAACGAGCAAAGCTTCAATGCTTGAGAAGAAAGCTGCAAAGCTTAGATGCCATCTCGCAGAGCGGCAGCACCATAAATATTGTATTGGCGACGCCAACGATTCCTTCAAGAGAACAACAGCCCGACTTTTTTGATACTTAGAGATCGTTGATGTAAGAGAAGCGACGTCTGAAACACAAAATTCCAATCGATTCAAAAGAACTATCATAATCGATTCTAATCGATCCGAGCTTTTGTTGTGAAGCTTCTGGCTTTATAATTGAAAACTCAACCAAGGAGAGTATTGTGATTGCTGTTGTAGTTCGAGCAAATAATTTTAAAGCTCGTCATATGAATTTATGATGAGGAGCAATTTTTTCAATGCTCCGTTGGTTCGTGTTCGTAGTAAGAATACAATGTTCAAATAAAATTCAAGTCATTCACACCGTTTATCGTGATTCACCGTGCATCAAATTCAATATTGTTCTGTTGGATTGACTGAACGTTCACTTTAGAGCTTGAACATTGAGCCACAAAACAGTACTGAGGATTTTTTTGACCAAGTTTCCGGCGATGTGGCCACACATTTAATTCTAGAAGGATCAGATGTCGCTTAAAACTCATCCCATGAGTTTCAAGTGACTGACACTTCAAATTCTTCTGGGTGTCAACTTACTTCGCCGATCACTTAAATTTCATTTAATTCTCACTTAAAATTCACCTAACCCGTCACTTAATTGACAATTTCACTTGACTGTTAACTTTAAGTTTAAATGAATGTACGGGAAGTGAAAGATTGTTTTTATTATGGAAACGTAGAAGAGTTTTGCATGAGCTGGTAGGTGCAGAAAAAGCGTCATTTATATGTTTCATAACAATTATAAATTATATATAGAAATTACTCAAAAATTGAAGCTCTGATTTAGAAAAATGGCCGGATAGATATTTCAAATGTTTTTCATTTTATCATTGCTTAATGTTTGTGCTTAATCGAGAAATATTTACCTAACGAAAATTGGGAAGTATCTTGAGATTTGAAACATAAATAGAATACAAAATTTAAAAAAAATATCAAAATAATTAAATTCAAATCGAGTTATATTCAGAACCACAATTCCGAGTCTCAAATCTTAAACCTAATTTCAAATCATGGTTTGAGAATCAAAATAAAAATTCAATTTAAAAAAGAGATTCAAACTTACAATCAGAGCCAAAGCAGAAATTGCACCAAATGTGTATTTCAATTTTATATCTTTGAAACAAAAAAAAACGTTTTCATAAGATGTTTATGAATATGATTCAAAGCCAAAGGGGTGTAAAAATGATCGATTGAAAAAAAAATTCAAAATAGGGATTAAATATTAAAAAACAGAATCAGTGATCATTGCAGAATAAAAACAGATAAGGAATCCAAATGAGTTAAGCAACTTAAACAATAACCCTGAGTTCTCGAAATTCAGGAAACCATGAAACTGAATTGAGATTGAAAACATAGAAATATTAATGTTAAAAGAATCACTCAATGATATGAGCAACTCTACTATGAGATCGTTTTAATGACAGTTTGAGGATGATCATTTGGAAAATGGTATACTGAATTCTGGATATTCACTTCAGTAGATGATAAAATTTTGGTTCAATCAGTTGAAAATGTTTCAATACGAATTTCAAGAATATTTTTGTCCGGATTTTGGGTTGAAAATTTTGAAATTCAATACCAAGATTTCGATATTCTCAGTCCGCAAAATGCGGGAGAACTCCTTCACTGCTTACTTTAAGGGGCCCCCTTGAAGAAAAATTCTTCTAGATATTATTCAACGGTGATTGAATTTCTATAAACTGCTTTGCATAGCCAGGTACTTTATTGATGTACATAACCTTTGCAAAAACTTTCCATGATATTATTCTCTGCTCTAGCAAGCAATGTCTGCCATTTTTAAATACATTTCAATGGATTCAGATTTTTTTTTAAATTTTGAAATAGCGTAAAGGACCCTAAGACAACGGCTTAAGGAAGCTTTTTTCATTATTTCAATAGAATTGCCATTTACGTTGTTTTAAAACGGATGTTTAGTAATTGAACTATATTTCTAATACTTTTTTATGAAACTATGAAGGAAATAGATCAATCCATTACGTACTTTTTAGTCAATTTATGATTTATTTTCCTCATTCAAATTCCTTCATTGTCGTACCAGGTTCCTAATTCCGTCGTCAATTTATTCCACCCTCTTCAGAAATACATTTAAAATTTTGCGGTTGCGGTTCATGCAATTGGCATTAGCTTACATCGAACGGATCAACCGCACAGGATAACAGCAGAAGTTCTTTCAAGTAACCAGTCGCAATAAGCCATGAAACTAGGATAGCCTTATTGTAAACAGGTCTACCATTGCTTGGCTAATGCATCTGCAGGCAGCAAAGTATTATACCTTCCATTCAATTATACCGAAATTGTCTCAAACTATTCCTCCCTCATGAGGTATAGATTTGAAATTTTGCGGTTGCGGTTCATGCAAACGCTATTATTTACTTCGCACGGATCAACCGCGCAGGATAACGGCAAAGTTCGAATGAGCTCTAAGTCGCAATAAAATGGTCTTGCTAAGAAATCTCAAGGTAGCGTTATTGTAGCAAGGTACCATTGCTTGGCTAAGGCAATTGCAGTTAGAACAATATTAGACCTTACAAATTGAATCCACCCTGCAAATGTATTTTCTACCAACACACTCTCCAACGGACAGAGCTGCCATGATCCAGGATTTGTCTGAAAGATAAAATTTCATAACATTCATACAGACATTTAACACAAATTACAATGCACAAATTTACACAGAAACTACCCATATTTAATGAACATCAACATTTTTAATAGAACTATATGTTTTTCTACGTAATGAGACTGAATAGTAAGACATTTAAGGAGAGGCAAGGAAGGAGAATCACATTTGCGTTTTGTCAACATGTGTTTTCTTATTCATGTGGGAACCCTGGCGAAGGATATCGAAACCAGGGCTTATAGATCTAGGGTGGAACAACTTTGACACAAAGTAGGCGCGGTGAAGAAGTGGGCACGCAAGCCAAAATTTTGACAGCCTATTACATTGTTTACGTTTTGTGTCAAAGAAAATCAATGAAAAGTATGCCGAAAAAGTCGTGCTTTGGTAGTGGTGTTTTATATGACGTCACCATCAACTTGATTGAATCGTTTTTGTTTTACAACAAACAACAGTGGCTGTAATGCCAAAACGGAGAAACAATCTCCTAGCTCCTCGGGCAAAAGCTGTAAGTTCCATTTAAATAATTCCCCGTAGAAACTCATAAAAACTGTTCTCTTCTTCAATCTTCCAACAGCGTTGTTCAATAGAAAGAAAGGTAAAGCTGAACCGTCTGACGGCCAACATCAGATGGCCCAGGTAGAGCAGACAGCAGCGGTCAAGAGATCCCAGCTGGCCTACGTTGACGCATCGATGGTCAAACCTCCTCGGCAGGTGATCAGCAAGCAAATCAAGTACGGCACAGCCAAGGCTCCGGTTGTTTCGCCGGCCGCTCGGATAGCATCACTCAAGAACGTGGGCGGCAACATAACTAGGACTCAAGGTGGTTCCCGACGTACGGAGTAGCATCAACATCACTTTTGGGCGAAATTGTTTTCACTGGTATGGGGGAGCGTAAAGCAATCTCCATCGAATTACTAAGGAAAAACTAGGAACGAAAACTGAACACACTAATCTAACCCATACGTTAAGCATTACGAAGACAGTCATACAAGAGAAGATCGTATCAGTGGCCACGACTGTACTAGGAACGCTTCGTGCTCTGCTCAGCTACTACCCGGAGCATAGCAGTTTTTACAAGCAAATGATTGCTTACAGACCTGTGATAGAAAAAACTCTCGCCATTTTCACCGCGGCCAGCAGTAAAAATTACGACCTCATTCTAAGAAAAATATAAGCCTGATGATTTAAATATATTTTTATTAGAAACAATTTTTTAAAATTTTGATACACAATAATGCAGAATAACTACAAAGATAAATTTTGACATTCTCACTATTTTTAATTCCTTAACAAAAAAAATCGGATCCGGACCATCGTTTGCTCGCTCTTTCCTCAACGATCTTCATTGTTTCCCTCTGCGAATGTTTTTCAGCTGTTCAGCGGAAATGCTCGGGCCACTGGACAACCGGAAGCAATCGATCGCACTTTTTTCGGGATGGCTTGGCTCTTGAATTTGAATTGTGCCTCAAAGACGTTCACGAATACTTCCGAATAATAAACTGAATTGATGACTAATAATAACTTAACGTTCACCTGAAAATAAAGAGAAAATTCATTATTGATTGTGATTTTTTTTAATAATATAACCAAAGGAAATTGAAAGTCCATTGAAGTTTTCAGTGTAATTAATATCTTAAAATATATTAAAGTTTTCATTGGAAAGTAGGAAAATACTTGAAATATTGTACAACATATCATAGCATAAGAAGATTACAAATTAATTCCTTGTTTCCAAATTATATTAGGGCAGTTTTGCTTGGATTTTAATTTGAAATTAGTTAACTTTCCAACTTTTAGCAATTGAAATTATTCAGCTTTTCAATTCTGATGGTTCCAGAACTCACATTTTTCGCTTTTCTTCCGGTCCATTTCCTTCTCCTGAACGCAGACCATAAACATGTGATGAAATTCGTCCTCGTCGCTTTGCAATTTAGCCAGGTTTTTGCTTCTCTTGGTCTCGAACCGCTCGAGTCGAGCGTTTTCTGGAACGACACCGTCATCATCACCAAAGGCTCCATCCGCTCCAATCAGGGATTCCTCGGCATCGTTCTTCGAAGATTTTCTAGTTGGTTCTATAGTATAGTTCCATCGGTTCCGTCATCACTCACTGTAATTAAAAAATCATAGCAAAAATGTTAAAAATTTGTAAGAGTAGGACTATAGTAGTACCTAATCTGACTTACCTTTATTTACTTGATTTATTCATTTTGGTAAACACAATTATCCAAGAATCGAGCAATTACATAACGGAAACCGTTTACCCATCTGCGCCAATCTCGCATTGAATTCTGGTTTCTTCTCCATCAGCTCGGATCAAGTGGCGCGACCCCTTCAGGACAGATTCAATTTCAGTATTTAATTAAATTATGAAATAAGCTTACTACCCACCTGATTCCGTATACTTCACGGAAATCGGAAATGTTGTATGCGACGATTCATTCTTGGTGTTCTCCTTCACTGAATAGTTGTTGTTGCTAAAAAGCCTGGAACTTCGCCTTACATTCTGGGCCTGCAGGGCACCGCCAGTCGTGTTGGGTGTTCGCGGCGTCATCAACTGATTGCATGTCTGACTAAACACAATCGGTTTGGTGTTTGCACTTTGTTGCTGCAGCAGCATCGTTGTTGCCCAGGAAGAAAAAAAAACTTAACTTAATACGGCAAAAGGAAATCGGAATATCTTATTCTTACCGTGGTGTTGCTTATCCTGTTAATTATGTTGCCCATTGTACCTAAATTGTGGTGGCCACGCATCTTTTTGTTACTGCACAGGAGAGCCACAGGAGGAACAGACTTTCCTCGGATTCCGCTGTAGGGGAGAAAGATGTAGAAATTTACTGAAAAATTCACGAAACCAAAACAAATTTTAAATACTCACTGTCACTGAACCGATATTATTCCGTCACTCAATAATCTAAAACCGTGATACCTGCGTGCTTGATGCACTTTGATCCCTTCTTGTTTTGTAAACAATGTCACAGCATGGCTGATTGGGCTATTTGCAACCCCCTGGCAACTTGACGTTTCCCATACAAATCGCGTGTGCCAGTTTTTTCTGGTTCTCTGGTTCTGTCAAATCGAAAATCAAGCGACATAACATGTCGGAAGGACGCATATTGAAATATAATCTCTTTCAATTGACAAATGAAAAAATGATTCGAATCTAAAAATTTTAGCTCAGTTACATGTAAAAACAATCAGTTTTCAAAAGTTTAGTCGATACAAACGACTCACAGACGTAAATCTGTTTGTCATTTATTAGGTCTAAAACTTCTGGTCTGATCAAAATAATCCACAGATATACGGCAGTTTTTTGGAACAAGTATCCCTTCCACCGAAACTATTGTGGACAATCGTACATAATAAATGAAAAACAAAACATTATCACAACAATCATCAAGTGATTTTCATAAACTGCGATACATATGAAAATTTTAGAATGGCAAAACTTTCACATTATAGCAGGAAATTTCTTGTTTTATGTAAAAACTGTTCCTATACAATAAATAAATAGGTAGATTAATGAATGTGTATAATAATTTCGGTTGAATCTTTTTTTTCATTCATTCGAAAGTTATGAATTTGCCTGATTCGCACCACATTTGATAATGTGCCCTTTCCATACGCATGGCTCGAAAAGTATGTAAACAAGCGGTACACATGCGACATCTGCGATTTTGAATCAGGCACACGAAACTCGCCAAAACTGTCAAGTTGCCAGGGGGTTGGCTATTTGGCATTTTACACCACCCTAATCTATAAGCCCTGATCGAAACAAAGCAACGCCACGTCAGGGGTGTCAGGTGTCCTGATTTATCAGGATTTGTCCTGATTTTCGAGAGACCGTCCTGATTTTTCAAAAACGCTTGAATTGTCCTGATTTTTGAAAATTGGCCCTCAAAATGTCCTGATTTGTCCTGATTTTTTAAAAATATCCTAAATATAACTAAATTTATTGTTAAATGATGAGAACATCAAACAAATCTTAAATAAAATAGTTTAACCAGTTAAACTAATGAGATTCTTCGATTCAAATGACATTTAAATGAGGTTTTTCGATATTAACTGCAGACCAGCCAAGGTTATTCTCGCTTCAGTTGCATAATTCGAGGCGTCTTCAGCACCTATATTTCGCCTTTATTTATGCAATCTAAGCAGAACTGCATTTTGTTTTCACCAATTTGGTGGTGTCCTGAAAAATCCTGATTTTTTCTTCGCGGTGTCCTGATTTTTGACAAAACGACCTGGCACCTCTGCGCCACGTTGATGCGTGTAATGCGCATAAGACTGGTTCAACTCTTCTATTCGAGTTTTTTTACGAGCGATAAAACTTTTCGACTTTCTCATTCAAACTGTAATATGTCGAAAATGACAAAACATCTTTTGTTGAAAATTCACTGGGAATTTATAAAATATGAAGCAAACATGAGTCAAGTTTTAAAACTTATATGGTAGGAATCAGCATAAAAAAGGGGGTCGATTTCGTTTTATTTTGAACGACTTTTGTACACAAAATCATATTTTCCGATTTTTTTTATCCAAACTTGTATTGAGATCCAAACCAGAGACTCGTGAACTCTTATTTCAAAGTTTAAATTATTCATTCATCTAAATTCTCTTGTCATTTTGAACTTCAACGGGAGTTTTTCGAATCGATTTTCCATGCATCGTCAACATTCAATAGAAATCGAGGTTATCGGTCCAGGAATTGTTTTTTTCGAGTAGTTATTGATTCCCATGTAGAGAATTTCTGAAAACTGGAGAAGTTTAAGTTTTAGTTTTCAAGGATCTCTCAGTGAACATTCTGTAGAGCAAAGCGTTTGGTCGTATGTAAGATATTGCAGTTTAAATGAAAGAAGTTGAAAAAGTCTAATTTTCATATAATTGATGTATCTAATGTTTCAAATACTTGAGAGAGGTTTAGTGTCATTAGATAATCGAACCAAAAATAATCAAATCCTTAAATATAAAATTATGAAGAAACAATGTCATTGGAGTTGAACGTTAGAAATGTGTAAAGTTGGAGATATTCTTGCGTGCACTCAAACGTCTATTAAATTATGCACGGTACTGGTAGTAAATAATTTGTAAAACACCAACCACTTAGCTAAAAAAGCCATCAATTTTATGTTCATTTAAAACCATGGATTATAAGCAATGCTGAATACATTCAAGTAATTTATTAATATAAAAAGACTTTTTGCACTTATCTCCCAGCGCATCTAGTCCCTAGCTTCAAAATTACTTTATTGTGTTGTGATTACTTAGAAATCAATTATGTTCATTCTCTATGAGTCCGACTGTGGTCAGCAAAAAATAGTAAAAATGAACCGGTTTAATTCCAATTCTTGCACAACGGTTTCCTATTCCTGTTGCAAAATTACGACGAATTATGGGGCCCGAGGGATTCGATTTCAATCGAAAATTGACAAATTTATATAGTTCAGATTAGTTTGAAATCATTTTTCTAATTTTATTTCAACACTTTTCTGTTGAATTTGATGATTTTGATTGTTATATGCATTGACAGGAAGCGTTTAAACAAAGAAACACGTTAGGGGGATCACTAATACCGTATTTGTTTTTACCACCCGAAAGTGTTGCACCATCCAAGCTGAAAACGAGCATGAATCGAGTTTTGCACCCACCTTTGTTGGTGTACGTGAAATCGGCAGTATCAACAGAAAACATCAAGCTGTCAAAAATCCATTACAGCTGGTATTTGTTTTCGTTTGACTTCGAAAATTGAAATGAAATTTTCTTTAGTTGATCATTATCTTTTAAATAATATGAAAATTTTAGCATGAATTTATATATTATGTTGTATTGTGAAGATTTCAGATTTATTTTGCTTGGTAGATTCGCCTCTGGCTCTGATGATAACTGCAATACCGGCTGATTCTGGGTGGTCTATGTTTGCTGCTGCTAGACTGCAGTTACCCCAGCTTGAAGGTTCCGGTATTTAGAACGTTTATTCCTCGCAAATACCTTGAGTACCTATTTCCGTTTTCAGATGACAAAAGAAAAATTCTTGGAAGTCATATTGGCGAACTCAGATCGCGGAAGTCGGGGAAGAAAATTTTGCTAACAGTCCGAAACGAACGAATTCAAGCTCCCAATGCGGGTGTAGTCTCGAACTACCGTTTTTGAAGGGCAACGGGTGGGAATCCGGGACTAGGAGCAACCGAGCATCGTCACCCTAAGGCACAGGTCGAAGCAGAGTAGTTTTGATGCAGCTGAACGCTTCTTGCTGTGGAGACCAACTTATAGGACCCTCCCGAACAAGAAAACTTTTCGGTTTGGGCGATTCCACCAGATCTTTAGGTTGGCCTTTTTGCACTCGGATTTGCTGCGCTTTTTCGGCATCGCGTGGAACCGATTGCAGCAAACCTTCTGGGCACATTTCTTCTTGGGAGTGTTGTTTGCTTTGGAACGTGCCATCCAGGTGAAATTCTCCGCCTCTGTTGGAAACGGCACTGGTATTGAATCCGGAACAAGTTTCCGTTCTTCGGGATAATAAAGAGAAAAAAACAGCTCGAACGCAATTTTTGCGGTATAGAAATAAACCAACCAGCTGATATTTGTTTACATCGGGAAGAACGTGCTGTCAAAATTCATGATAGTATTGGTGAGAGCGCAAGCAACACCAAATATTTTCAGAGTGTTCCACCGTCCACTTTATGGTGCACTACCAGTGGACTACTCATCCTGAAAACGAGCATGAGAACAGCAAAAAGTGCACTACCGGTAGTGCCCCGGTGCACCACCACACGAAAACAAATTCTCTATAAGTTCGTCTTTCAATATGGCGGAGTGTGCCAATAATTAATTTCACTTCGAGATTTCAAAATCAAATATCTCAAAAAATAGTTTTAAAAGTGACAAATTTGTGATAGAAAATAAATTCACAGGCGTAAGTTTATCATGTGAAGTAGCATTTTAAAGTGGAAAGTGATTTTTCGGCTCTAAAACATGCATTCCTGAATTAAGACGAATAACAGGGATACGACGGAGGAGGGTACACCTACCCTAATTATAACTTTTTTCATGAAATGCTTAGCTGATTATAATATTAGCAAAAAATGAAGCTTAAAAATAGCCAAAACCAATAATTAAAGACAAATTTCAATATAAGCTGATTTTTTCAAGCTTGAGGATAAAAAACACATTCAGAATCAGTTTTTGTCTTTTATTCAGGTTTGTTGGTTCATCAGATATCAATGATTGATTTAACACAAATCTGATTCATTTTTAAACTTTTAAACTCGATACCACCAAAACTAGAGGAAATAGAATTTTTGACAAAATATTTGAACTCAGGACGCCAAAGTTTTTCTCATCAGTCATCGAAACTTGGGCACCAAAAATACTGTTATGCGAATGAGTTATCAATTAAATTCAATCAATCAGGTTTTAAAATCGTAAGGCGTGTTCATTGAAAAAAAAAATCCTTCCAACTGTTAAAACTTAAATTCTTTATCTTCATATTTTGAACTAAATTTAAAATAAATTTTCCGAACTTTGTGATCCCAATATTTTAACGTTTGAACGTTAACTTTTTTTTTTGAATAGCTTTTCTATATTTTTCAATTCTGAATTTTTTTGTAAACTGAAAACACGAGCCTATGAATCTGAATTTTTCCCATCAAGAAGATATTATTTGTAACTTTTGTATTTTTCGGGAAACAAGAATTTTTCATGATTAGTTGCTCTGTAAGAGAGCTAGGTGGTCCAAAATAAGTCCGTTACCCTATCACGAAAAAACAAAATGCTACAAGAACTCAAGTATAGAGTTTCCCATTGCGATGCGCATGTGTTTTACACGGTGTTTATTTGTTCTTGTCAACATAAGTTTCTTAAGGTAGCTTGAATTTTACTGAAAAAAAAATTAGGCAAATTCAAATGCAGGATAATCAGAATTCACACTGCAGTGAGCACAATTTATGCAATCACTTTCATATGTAGATACATTAGGTTGAGCAGCAGCAGAAAGTTTCCAGACATAAGTGATTTAGTTTAATTTCTTTTCTGTTGTTTTTTTTTTTCGTTTCCCAACCGAAACTTGAATAAGAAGTGTTAAAGTTCACGCAACTCTCTTTCTCTATCTCTCGAATCGGATGGGCTGCCCATCTGCCTGAAGCCTAGGTTCCAGCAGCAGAAAGGGATTAAAAAATCATTTGCATAATATGACCGTTCCGTGCCGGGAAGCGTGTGTGTAGTATACATTCAGGGAGAGCTCACATTTTCCACACTGGATCCTGAAGTTTCCGCGAAAATGTGTTTTGTCTTCACGGATTTCGTAATTGTGTGGCAGTAAGTTTTCCGGATCATGGGTGCAGCTTCAGGCGCCTTCTGGACGTACGAATGAAATTACCGACAACGTTCATACATATGTGGGTACGTGTTTGCCTTTCGGCTGAGTCGCGCATTTCGATGTAGTCCATTTTCTGATAAGGAGCCTCCGTCCGTATCGTGAGGCGTGTAAAAGGTGGAAGGTGCGCCCATTTGGTTCTAGCCATTCGTCCGAAAGTCGTTAGGATCTTTTTAATTTGGGTACTTTCCGAAGACGACATCACCCCATTAAGTAAGGGGCAAGCAAAGCCTTTCCCTGCTCGTGAATTCCCGCAGGCAAAACGCTGGAAAACTGCGTGTATGGAAGATAATTGGATGCGATATGCTAATCAGATTCGTACTTATATGGAGAACAGTTGAGTTGGAAAGGAGTGCCAATCTTTTTCGTAAATTAAAGAAGATGTTTCTTGATGAAGTCTCAGTGATTTCTACCACCTAAACCTAACCTTTCAACTTATTTCCAGTGTGAATTCACTAAACTTGATTGACTATCCACATCCACATTATATTCGTTTTCAATTTCTACAAATATTAATGGGGGTTTGATTATGTTCAAGCGTGATTTTGATACAACCCTGCTCATTCCGGATGACGTTTTAACAGCTTATTTCCGCTGTGTATTTTGGTTTACAGTTATACTATACTTAAAATTTCGTGTATCATGAGCTGCACTGCCGCTCAAAGCAAGTCCGTCCCATTTGCGTTTTTGTTGAAATGAGAAAAACGGCATTGAAAATTCGTAAAAAGTCTTTCGATAATTCGGTATTTGTATGCGTTTTTAATCAAAGTAATCAACAGAATCTGACTCTGCTACGGCTTATGAAAGATTCCCGCTTTATAAGGATTATTTTATTGTTTTGATTCTGTTGAAAATCATTTGCTGGGCCCTTATGGCTGTGGGACCGACTTGCGATGATTTATGCCATATGGGACCGACTTGCGATCATTCGTCCAATGGGACAAATTTACTTGAGGTTTTTCTCAATGTTCTTCAGAACAAAGTACTGACAACAAAGTTTTCTCTTGAAACAACATATAAAATTAAAGTGTTTCCAGCGATAAACTGAAAAATGATGAAAACGCAAAATGGACGGACTTGCTATGAGCGGCAGTGCAGTTTTATAATTTGCATGGATCTTTTTAAATCTGGACGCACTGTTTATTATGCCATAGCGCTCCTAGTTGTAGAATCTGGAATGTTTTGACAATACTTTGATTTGGAATGTTCCTTTATCAGTGCTGAAAACTTCCTTAAAGGATGATACGGTCGCAATTTGGTCAAGGGAAAACGCGTGTAATTCGGTGAAATCGTTTATTTAAAAAATCAAACTAAATTTCTTTTTCAAGTTTAATTAGTATAAAATTCAGGAAAAATATTCAGTTAGGCTTCCGCTTTTCCAAATCCGAATTGCCGGGCCTTACGCTTAACCCCTGCCATCAGATTTTGTACAGCCACCTTGTCCAACTTCTTCGCCGCAGAAAGCCAGTTTGCCTTGAACTGCTGCTCGTCCTTAGCAGTTTTTTTGGTCTTCTTAGGTTCCGCTTGACAATAGCCCAGTATTTCTCAATTGGGCGGAGCTCTGGCGTGTTGGGAGGGTTCTTGTCCTTGGGAACCACCTGCACGTTGTTGGCGGCGTACCACTCCATGGCCTTTTAACCGTAATGGCAAGATGCCAAATCCGGCCAAAACAGTACGGAACAACCGTGTTTATCAGGAAAGACAACAGACGTGTATTCAAACACTCTTTCACGTAAATTTCTTGGTTGACAGTCCCGGAAGCTATGAAAATGCTGCTTTTCAAGCCACAGGTACAGATGGCTTGCCAAACCAGATATTTCTTCGCGAACTTTGACAGTTTCATGTGCTTGAAAATATCTGCTACCTTTCCCCTTCCATTTGCCATATAAAACTCCTGTCCCGGAAGCTGCTTGTAGTCGGCTTTGACGTAGGTTTCGTCGTCCATTACCACGCAGTCAAACTTCGTCAGCATCGTCGTGTACAGCCTCCGGGATCGCGCTTTGGCCGTCGTTTTTTGTTTATCATCGCGATTTGGAGTCACTACCTTCTTATAAGTCGATAGTCCGGCTCGTTTTTTGGCTCGATGTACGGTTGTAGATGATACACCCAGCTTATTTGCGTTATCTCGGAGAGAGAGGTTGGGGTTTCGCTTGAAACTACCGGCAACTCTCTTTGTAGTCTCAGCGGCTTTCGGTTTTCGATTTCCCCCCGATCCAGACTTCCTGGCTGTCGACAAACGTTCCCCAAACCCTTTAATTACATTTGTAACGGTTGATTTGGAAACTTTTAGCGATTTTGCCAGCTTTGCGTGCGAGTAGCTTGGATTTTCGCGATGCGCGAGCAAAATTTTGATACGCTGCTCTTCTTCCTTGGACGGCATTTTGACAACTGAAGAGTGAATTCCAAAATCAAAATAGGAGCACACACACACAGGCACACATTGAAAATAAGAGGTGTTCAGGTGTTTTAAATGCAAAATTGAAAGAAATACGTCAAGTTGATATTGACCAAATTTTGACCGTATCACCCATTATGATTCGTTTTGATTCAAAAAAGTTACACGTGATGGAAGCTGTGAGACGAAAATTAATTTTGGACACCCACGAAAAAAACCCGGGTTCGAAAATCGCGAAATCGTTAAAAATGGTCAATTCGACCGTGTTCAGCGCTCTCAAACGTTTCCGTGAGATGCATACTATCGATCGACAGGTTTATACCAAGCGTTATAGAGGACCTAAGGATCGGAAACTGCATTTGAAGGTGTTGAGAACGATCAAGGCAAACTCAGGGCAGTCGGACTATAACATTGCAAAGAAATTCAATGCCGACCGGTGCACCGTCAGAAGGATTTGTCTGCGCGAAGGAATACGATCCTATCGGTAAGCAACCAAATCGGACACAAAAGCAGAATGTAGTAGCCAAAGGACGTTATACAACAAGGTTCTAACGAAGTACGACGGATGCATCCTCATGTATGGCGAAACGTACGTGAAGATGGATTTTGGGCAGCTTTCAGGCCAAACATTTTATAAAACCACTGGTCGGGGTGATGTTCCCGGCAAGTTATGGACACCAAGATGTACAAGGAGGAGTGCCTGAGAAAACGTATTCTTCCGTACATTAGAACTCACAAAGGACCAGTAAAGTTTGGTCAGATTTGGCAAGCTGCTACTACAAAAAAAAGGTACTACATTAGTAATATCGGGACAACGGGGTGGATTTTTTCAAAAAGAACATCAACCCACCCCTCAATTTCGCCCTATCGAAAAATATTGGGCAATTGTCAAGCAGAAGATGAAGAAGAGTGGTAGCACGACTCGGGATGTAACAGAGATGAAGAGATGGTGAAACAAAATGGCCGCTGAGGTCAGCGAACAGGGTGTCCAAACTAAAATGAGTGGTATTCGACGAAAAGTTCGAAATTTCACCAAAACCACATCGGAATAATTTATTTAATATTTTTTTCTTAAAGTTATAATAAACCTACATTTTGTGTACAAAACATTTTTATTTCATTCACATAGCTCCGAGATAAACCAGTTTTAATACATCCAGATTTACTGATGATCAATGTTTTAAATCATGGGTGGCCAACATTTTCAGCTGGCGGGTCAAATTTTAGAAGTACGATGTGTCTGCGGGCCATAAAATCCTTGTCAGCACATATTTTTTTATTATGATGCAAAAATAATGAAAAAAAACGCCTTTTGAAAGTGTAAAAATATCCCAGAACTAAAAAAAATTGACTACTGGCATTTCTGTTACTTTATTTCAATATGTAGAAGCTATCGAAAAAATATTAAAAAAAAACCATTTTTATTAAATGCTGTAATTTCTACGAGTTAGAAAATATTTTTGATTTCGATGTATAACTTACATCTTCCAATACTCAATTATAAGTAAATAAACAAACCTAATTGTAACAAATCAAAAAGAAGGTATCTACATCTGATGTTTCATGAATAAAACGAATTATTATTATGAAAATGATGGACAGAAAAAAAAACAAAATGTTATGGAAATAAATTAACAATTTCAATTGTTTTTAAATTTGATAAGCTACAACTTTTATATGACTTAAAATAACGGATTCAAACTCGTTCAGATGTGCCCTAAAAATCAAAAATATACCGTTTTAGCTATATCTATAATAACTATACTTATTTTAAAAGGCGCTATCCAGAGTAACGGCTTGTGGAGGCAAGTCAGTTGCCTCCTGAGCCGATGTCCGTGAGTTTGATTCCAAGAGTATACATCGAACACAGTTGTATCGGATAAGTTGTTCAACAACTGTCGGCCAACTGCAACGTTGATATAAAGTCGCGAAAGTGGATGGTCAGACGACTTTGATCGAAACAAAAAAATATTCAGGACTGCTAGCGATTTTTCGTATGGAAATTCCTAAGTTTTTCCCGGTTTTTCTCAGTAATGATTTTCCCGGTATTCATTACATTAGTTTTTAATATAAAGTTTAAATTTCGAGAAAACGAGATCCGTATCCCTGTTTTGAGGTTATGTATTGGCTTTTCGGTCTTATCAGGTCAATTATAACACTTTTTATATGTGCTTCATCCAACGTTTCGAATTATATTAATTCTTTATCAAGGAACTAAAATTAAATACAGGAGCATAAAACATATTTTCTCATAATTAATATTAACATTAATTACTCACTCGGACATTCGTGTTTTTGTGCAAAGCAGATGCACTCCTACAGCGTTCATCAATCGTCGGGATTCTGGCTATAAATTTTGAATTTGAACTCTCATTTCATGTCGGAAGTAAGGAGGAAAGCTTGCGTGTGACTTACGTGTCCAATATTCTGGTATCGGCCAGGGCGTCGGCGCCTACTCCGTCGTTTTGGAACACGTCCGTGGCAAAACTTCTATCACTCGACTCACTGTTTGTTATTATTGTTTGGGTTTTCTTTACCGCCAGAACCCGGCGTCCATGAGTGCTTGCGAGTGTTTGCGAGAGAGTGAAACACTCCGCCGTACGAGATTGCTCTCCCGTCTGTGTCGCTCTGGATGTTGACGGTATTCGGGGTACTTTGTATGTAGCACATTTCGAGTACCTCTAGGTGCCTACGGTGTTTGTTGGAACTGTCTAGGACGGTGGCTTTATCGAAGTCAAACATGTGCTCCTGTTCGAAACAATGTTCAACAACAGCTGACTGCCGCAGTTCCCGGATGCTGGGGTTTGACGCTGTGGCCCCTGTTGCTAATATGCGTTTCAATTTGGTGACATCACATTTATGTTTCGACATTCTAGTCCGTAGTTTATAGCTGGTCTGCCCAACATAGCATTTGGAGCATTCTTCATCTCGTTCGGGAGCGCCTGCGCATGGGATATGGTAGACCACATTGGAGCGATCGATCGGCGATATCGGATCTTTGACCACAGGCAGTAGGCTGCGTATCGTGTGCTTTTGTGTGGTGCCGATGCGTACCTGCGGGTAATCCGTCTTAAGTGCGCGGATTACTTTTGCAGTTAGGCCGTCGATGTGTAATATGGATCGGTAGTGTTGTGTGGGTGTATCTTGTGTGTTTTGGGGGGTGTCGGTTTCGTTCGCTTTTCGAATCAATCTGTTGATCAGGGTCTTCGGGTAATCGTTGATTCTCAGATTCTCATGAATTAATTTGATCGCCTCCTCGGGGGGAACATTGGTTGAAAAGTTTTTGACTCGTTTTATAAAATTTAACGCTGTGTTGATTTTGAGGCGCGTGTTGTGTGCTGATCGAAAGTTGAGAAATCGTCCCGAAGCTATTGATTTCTGGTACCACTCGGTTTTGATTGATTGGTCGGGTTGTCTAATCAATACTAAATCTAAGTACGGGAGACGACAATTCGACTCGATCTCAACCGTAAATTGAATTTTGGGGTGGTACTGGTTAAACTTTTCTCTTACCTTTTCAACATGTTCGCGGGGCAAAGCTAGCAGTAGGTCGTCGACATATTTTCTTAGAACTGGTATCTGGAAATCGAGTGTCCGTGTCACATTGTCCAAGAGCGATTCCATGACAAAATCAGCTATCGGACTAGAAACTGGATTGCCCATCGCCGTTCCGTATATTTGCTTGTAGAATTTGTTTTTGTACCTAAAATTCTACAAGCAAATATACGGAACGGCGATGGGCAATCCAGTTTCTAGTCCGATAGCTGATTTTGTCATGGAATCGCTCTTGGACAATGTGACACGGACACTCGATTTCCAGATACCAGTTCTAAGAAAATATGTCGACGACCTACTGCTAGCTTTGCCCCGCGAACATGTTGAAAAGGTAAGAGAAAAGTTTAACCAGTACCACCCCAAAATTCAATTTACGGTTGAGATCGAGTCGAATTGTCGTCTCCCGTACTTAGATTTAGTATTGATTAGACAACCCGACCAATCAATCAAAACCGAGTGGTACCAGAAATCAATAGCTTCGGGACGATTTCTCAACTTTCGATCAGCACACAACACGCGCCTCAAAATCAACACAGCGTTAAATTTTATAAAACGAGTCAAAAACTTTTCAACCAATGTTCCCCCCGAGGAGGCGATCAAATTAATTCATGAGAATCTGAGAATCAACGATTACCCGAAGACCCTGATCAACAGATTGATTCGAAAAGCGAACGAAACCGACACCCCCCAAAACACACAAGATACACCCACACAACACTACCGATCCATATTACACATCGACGGCCTAACTGCAAAAGTAATCCGCGCACTTAAGACGGATTACCCGCAGGTACGCATCGGCACCACACAAAAGCACACGATACGCAGCCTACTGCCTGTGGTCAAAGATCCGATATCGCCGATCGATCGCTCCAATGTGGTCTACCATATCCCATGCGCAGGCGCTCCCGAACGAGATGAAGAATGCTCCAAATGCTATGTTGGGCAGACCAGCTATAAACTACAGACTAGAATGTCGAAACATAAATGTGATGTCACCAAATTGAAACGCATATTAGCAACAGGGGCCACAGCGTCAAACCCCAGCATCCGGGAACTGCGGCAGTCAGCTGTTGTTGAACATTGTTTCGAACAGGAGCACATGTTTGACTTCGATAAAGCCACCGTCCTAGACAGTTCCAACAAACACCGTAGGCACCTAGAGGTACTCGAAATGTGCTACATACAAAGTACCCACCTGTGTTAAATGCGCAAGCAAAGAGAGCGCAAGCAATCTCTCATTTTTTCCGGAATGGCAACCCGGCGCGAGCAAAACTTGCACGCAAAATGAACAGAATGAACACATGAATGAACTTTTTTTTGAATTGGCAGTTAAGAAAAACTAATTTAATAAAACTAAATTAACGATTTAAACAATGTTAAGCATTTTTGGGTACTATAAAAAAAGCCCACAACTGAACAAAGACCACAAAATACTTTATAAACGTTCATAACATTCAATTTCCAGGTAAATTCATCATATAAGAACAAACATGACAACATATTGAATTTTTCACTATATTAACTTAATTTGAAAAGTTTGTTCAACAAAAACAAATGCGGCACTAAGCCACTATACTAGGTATGTTGGTTTTGATACTAGAAACAAAACGTAGTACTCAGAATTTTCCCTTACCCCGTGAATTTTCCGGAATTTCCACATAAGTGCATATAAGTCGAAATATTGACTTTTTCACTATATTAACTTAATTTGAAAAGTTTGTTCAACAAAAACAAATGCGGCACTAAGCCACTATACTAGGTATGTTGGTTTTGATACTAGAAACAAAACGTAGTACTCAGAATTTTCCCTTACCCCGTGAATTTTCCGGAATTTCCACATCAATGCATATATGTCGAAATATTGACTTTTTCACTATATTAACTTAATTTGAAAAGTTTGTTCAACAAAAACAAATGCGGCACTAAGCCACTATACTAGGTATGTTGGTTTTGATACTAGAAACAAAACGTAGTACTCAGAATTTTCCCTTACCCCGTGAATTTTCCGGAATTTCCACATCAATGCATATATGTCGAAATATTGACTTTTTCACTATATTAACTTAATTTGAAAAGTTTGTTCAACAAAAACAAATGCGGCACTAAGCCACTATACTAGGTATGTTGGTTTTGATACTAGAAACAAAACGTAGTACTCAGAATTTTCCCTTACCCCGTGAATTTTCCGGAATTTCCACATCAATGCATATATGTCGAAATATTGACTTTTTCACTATATTAACTTAATTTGAAAAGTTTGTTCAACAAAAACAAATGCGGCACTAAGCCACTATACTAGGTATGTTGGTTTTGATACTAGAAACAAAACGTAGTACTCAGAATTTTCCCTTACCCCGTGAATTTTCCGGAATTTCCACATCAATGCATATAAGTCGAAATATTGACTTTTTCACTATATTAACTTAATTTGAAAAGTTTGTTCAACAAAAACAAATGCGGCACTAAGCCACTATACTAGGTATGTTGGTTTTGATACTAGAAACAAAACGTAGTACTCAGAATTTTCCCTTACCCCGTGAATTTTCCGGAATTTCCACATCAATGCATATATGTCGAAATATTGACTTTTTCACTATATTAACTTAATTTGAAAAGTTTGTTCAACAAAAACAAATGCGGCACTAAGCCACTATACTAGGTATGTTGGTTTTGATACTAGAAACAAAACGTAGTACTCAGAATTTTCCCTTACCCCGTGAATTTTCCGGAATTTCCACATCAATGCATATAAGTCGAAATATTGACTTTTTCACTATATTAACTTAATTTGAAAAGTTTGTTCAACAAAAACAAATGCGGCACTAAGCCACTATACTAGGTATGTTGGTTTTGATACTAGAAACAAAACGTAGTACTCAGAATTTTCCCTTACCCCGTGAATTTTCCGGAATTTCCACATCAATGCATATATGTCGAAATATTGACTTTTTCACTATATTAACTTAATTTGAAAAGTTTGTTCAACAAAAACAAATGCGGCACTAAGCCACTATACTAGGTATGTTGGTTTTGATACTAGAAACAAAACGTAGTACTCAGAATTTTCCCTCACCCCGTGAATTTTCCGGAATTTCCACATAAGTGCGTACATGTCGAAATATTGACTTTTTCACTATATTAACTTAATTTGAAAAGTTTGTTCAACAAAAACAAATGCGGCACTAAGCCACTATACTAGGTATGTTGGTTTTGATACTAGAAACAAAACGTAGTACTCAGAATTTTCCCTTACCCCGTGAATTTTCCGGAATTTCCACATCAGTGCATATATGTCGAAATATTAACTTTTTCACTATATGAACTTAGTTTGAAAAGTTTGTTCAACAAAAACAAATGCGGCACTAAGCCACTATACTAGGTATGTTGGTTTTGATACTAGAAACAAAACGTAGTACTCAGAATTTTCCCTTACCCCGTGAATTTTCCGGAATTTCCACATCAATGCATATAAGTCGAAATATTGACTTTTTCACTATATTAACTTAATTTGAAAAGTTTGTTCAACAAAAACAAATGCGGCACTAAGCCACTATACTAGGTATGTTGGTTTTGATACTAGAAACAAAACGTAGTACTCAGAATTTTCCCTTACCCCGTGAATTTTCCGGAATTTCCACATCAATGCATATATGTCGAAATATTGACTTTTTCACTATATTAACTTAATTTGAAAAGTTTGTTCAACAAAAACAAATGCGGCACTAAGCCACTATACTAGGTATGTTGGTTTTGATACTAGAAACAAAACGTAGTACTCAGAATTTTCCCTTACCCCGTGAATTTTCCGGAATTTCCACATCAATGCATATATGTCGAAATATTGACTTTTTCACTATATTAACTTAATTTGAAAAGTTTGTTCAACAAAAACAAATGCGGCACTAGGCCACTATACTAGGTATGTTGGTTTTGATACTAGAAACAAAACGTAGTACTCAGAATTTTCCCTTACCCCGTGAATTTTCCGGAATTTCCACATAAGTGCATATATGTCGAAATATTGACTTTTTCACTATATTAACTTAATTTGAAAAGTTTGTTCAACAAAAACAAATGCGGCACTAGGCCACTATAATAGGTATGTTGGTTTTGATACTAGAAACAAAACGTAGTACTCAGAATTTTCCCTTACCCCGTGAATTTTCCGGAATTTCCACATCAATGCATATAAGTCGAAATATTGACTTTTTCACTATATTAACTTAATTTGAAAAGTTTGTTCAACAAAAACAAATGCGGCACTAAGCCACTATACTAGGTATGTTGGTTTTGATACTAGAAACAAAACGTAGTACTCAGAATTTTCCCTTACCCCGTGAATTTTCCGGAATTTCCACATAAGTGCATATATTTCGAAATATTGACTTTTTCACTATATTAACTTAATTTGAAAAGTTTGTTCAACAAAAACAAATGCGGCACTAAGCCACTATACTAGGTATGTTGGTTTTGATACTAGAAACAAAACGTAGTACTCAGAATTTTCCCTTACCCCGTGAATTTTCCGGAATTTCCACATCAATGCATATATGTCGAAATATTGACTTTTTCACTATATTAACTTAATTTGAAAAGTTTGTTCAACAAAAACAAATGCGGCACTAGGCCACTATACTAGGTATGTTGGTTTTGATACTAGAAACAAAACGTAGTACTCAGAATTTTCCCTTACCCCGTGAATTTTCCGGAATTTCCACATCAATGCATATAAGTCGAAATATTGACTTTTTCACTATATTAACTTAATTTGAAAAGTTTGTTCAACAAAAACAAATGCGGCACTAAGCCACTATACTAGGTATGTTGGTTTTGATACTAGAAACAAAACGTAGCACTCAGAATTTTCCCTTACCCCGTGAATTTTCCGGAATTTCCACATCAATGCATATAAGTCGAAATATTGACTTTTTCACTATATTAACTTAATTTGAAAAGTTTGTTCAACAAAAACAAATGCGGCACTAAGCCACTATACTAGGTATGTTGGTTTTGATACTAGAAACAAAACGTAGTACTCAGAATTTTCCCTTACCCCGTGAATTTTCCGGAATTTCCACATAAGTGCATATATGTCGAAATATTGACTTTTTCACTATATTAACTTAATTTGAAAAGTTTGTTCAACAAAAACAAATGCGGCACTAGGCCACTATACTAGGTATGTTGGTTTTGATACTAGAAACAAAACGTAGTACTCAGAATTTTCCCTTACCCCGTGAATTTTCCGGAATTTCCACATCAATGCATATAAGTCGAAATATTGACTTTTTCACTATATTAACTTAATTTGAAAAGTTTGTTCAACAAAAACAAATGCGGCACTAAGCCACTATACTAGGTATGTTGGTTTTGATACTAGAAACAAAACGTAGTACTCAGAATTTTCCCTTACCCCGTGAATTTTCCGGAATTTCCACATCAATGCATATAAGTCGAAATATTGACTTTTTCACTATATTAACTTAATTTGAAAAGTTTGTTCAACAAAAACAAATGCGGCACTAAGCCACTATACTAGGTATGTTGGTTTTGATACTAGAAACAAAACGTAGTACTCAGAATTTTCCCTTACCCCGTGAATTTTCCGGAATTTCCACATAAGTGCATATATGTCGAAATATTGACTTTTTCACTATATTAACTTAATTTGAAAAGTTTGTTCAACAAAAACAAATGCGGCACTAAGCCACTATACTAGGTATGTTGGTTTTGATACTAGAAACAAAACGTAGTACTCAGAATTTTCCCTTACCCCGTGAATTTTCCGGAATTTCCACATCAATGCATATAAGTCGAAATATTGACTTTTTCACTATATTAACTTAATTTGAAAAGTTTGTTCAACAAAAACAAATGCGGCACTAAGCCACTATACTAGGTATGTTGGTTTTGATACTAGAAACAAAACGTAGTACTCAGAATTTTCCCTTACCCCGTGAATTTTCCGGAATTTCCACATAAGTGCATATATTTCGAAATATTGACTTTTTCACTATATTAACTTAATTTGAAAAGTTTGTTCAACAAAAACAAATGCGGCACTAAGCCACTATACTAGGTATGTTGGTTTTGATACTAGAAACAAAACGTAGTACTCAGAATTTTCCCTTACCCCGTGAATTTTCCGGAATTTCCACATCAATGCATATATGTCGAAATATTGACTTTTTCACTATATTAACTTAATTTGAAAAGTTTGTTCAACAAAAACAAATGCGGCACTAGGCCACTATACTAGGTATGTTGGTTTTGATACTAGAAACAAAACGTAGTACTCAGAATTTTCCCTTACCCCGTGAATTTTCCGGAATTTCCACATCAATGCATATAAGTCGAAATATTGACTTTTTCACTATATTAACTTAATTTGAAAAGTTTGTTCAACAAAAACAAATGCGGCACTAAGCCACTATACTAGGTATGTTGGTTTTGATACTAGAAACAAAACGTAGCACTCAGAATTTTCCCTTACCCCGTGAATTTTCCGGAATTTCCACATCAATGCATATAAGTCGAAATATTGACTTTTTCACTATATTAACTTAATTTGAAAAGTTTGTTCAACAAAAACAAATGCGGCACTAAGCCACTATACTAGGTATGTTGGTTTTGATACTAGAAACAAAACGTAGTACTCAGAATTTTCCCTTACCCCGTGAATTTTCCGGAATTTCCACATAAGTGCATATATGTCGAAATATTGACTTTTTCACTATATTAACTTAATTTGAAAAGTTTGTTCAACAAAAACAAATGCGGCACTAGGCCACTATACTAGGTATGTTGGTTTTGATACTAGAAACAAAACGTAGTACTCAGAATTTTCCCTTACCCCGTGAATTTTCCGGAATTTCCACATCAATGCATATAAGTCGAAATATTGACTTTTTCACTATATTAACTTAATTTGAAAAGTTTGTTCAACAAAAACAAATGCGGCACTAAGCCACTATACTAGGTATGTTGGTTTTGATACTAGAAACAAAACGTAGTACTCAGAATTTTCCCTTACCCCGTGAATTTTCCGGAATTTCCACATCAATGCATATAAGTCGAAATATTGACTTTTTCACTATATTAACTTAATTTGAAAAGTTTGTTCAACAAAAACAAATGCGGCACTAAGCCACTATACTAGGTATGTTGGTTTTGATACTAGAAACAAAACGTAGTACTCAGAATTTTCCCTTACCCCGTGAATTTTCCGGAATTTCCACATAAGTGCATATATGTCGAAATATTGACTTTTTCACTATATTAACTTAATTTGAAAAGTTTGTTCAACAAAAACAAATGCGGCACTAGGCCACTATACTAGGTATGTTGGTTTTGATACTAGAAACAAAACGTAGTACTCAGAATTTTCCCTTACCCCGTGAATTTTCCGGAATTTCCACATCAATGCATATAAGTCGAAATATTGACTTTTTCACTATATTAACTTAATTTGAAAAGTTTGTTCAACAAAAACAAATGCGGCACTAAGCCACTATACTAGGTATGTTGGTTTTGATACTAGAAACAAAACGTAGTACTCAGAATTTTCCCTTACCCCGTGAATTTTCCGGAATTTCCACATAAGTGCGTACATGTCGAAATATTGACTTTTTCACTATATTAACTTAATTTGAAAAGTTTGTTCAACAAAAACAAATGCGGCACTAAGCCACTATACTAGGTATGTTGGTTTTGATACTAGAAACAAAACGTAGTACTCAGAATTTCCCCTTACATCGTGAATTTTCCGGAATTCCAACATAAGTGCATATATGTCGAAATATTGACTTTTTCACTATATTAACTTAATTTGAAAAGTTTGTTCAACAAAAACAAATGCGGCACTAAGCCACTATACTAGGTATGTTGGTTTTGATACTAGAAACAAAACGTAGTACTCAGAATTTTCCCTTACCCCGTGAATTTTCCGGAATTTCCACATAAGTGCATATATTTCGAAATATTGACTTTTTCACTATATTAACTTAATTTGAAAAGTTTGTTCAACAAAAACAAATGCGGCACTAGGCCACTATACTAGGTATGTTGGTTTTGATACTAGAAACAAAACGTAGTACTCAGAATTTTCCCTTACCCCGTGAATTTTCCGGAATTTCCACATCAATGCATATAAGTCGAAATATTGACTTTTTCACTATATTAACTTAATTTGAAAAGTTTGTTCAACAAAAACAAATGCGGCACTAAGCCACTATACTAGGTATGTTGGTTTTGATACTAGAAACAAAACGTAGTACTCAGAATTTTCCCTTACCCCGTGAATTTTCCGGAATTTCCACATCAATGCATATAAGTCGAAATATTGACTTTTTCACTATATTAACTTAATTTGAAAAGTTTGTTCAACAAAAACAAATGCGGCACTAAGCCACTATACTAGGTATGTTGGTTTTGATACTAGAAACAAAACGTAGTACTCAGAATTTTCCCTTACCCCGTGAATTTTCCGGAATTTCCACATAAGTGCATATATGTCGAAATATTGACTTTTTCACTATATTAACTTAATTTGAAAAGTTTGTTCAACAAAAACAAATGCGGCACTAGGCCACTATACTAGGTATGTTGGTTTTGATACTAGAAACAAAACGTAGTACTCAGAATTTTCCCTTACCCCGTGAATTTTCCGGAATTTCCACATCAATGCATATAAGTCGAAATATTGACTTTTTCACTATATTAACTTAATTTGAAAAGTTTGTTCAACAAAAACAAATGCGGCACTAAGCCACTATACTAGGTATGTTGGTTTTGATACTAGAAACAAAACGTAGTACTCAGAATTTTCCCTTACCCCGTGAATTTTCCGGAATTTCCACATAAGTGCGTACATGTCGAAATATTGACTTTTTCACTATATTAACTTAATTTGAAAAGTTTGTTCAACAAAAACAAATGCGGCACTAAGCCACTATACTAGGTATGTTGGTTTTGATACTAGAAACAAAACGTAGTACTCAGAATTTCCCCTTACATCGTGAATTTTCCGGAATTCCAACATAAGTGCATATATGTCGAAATATTGACTTTTTCACTATATTAACTTAATTTGAAAAGTTTGTTCAACAAAAACAAATGCGGCACTAAGCCACTATACTAGGTATGTTGGTTTTGATACTAGAAACAAAACGTAGTACTCAGAATTTTCCCTTACCCCGTGAATTTTCCGGAATTTCCACATAAGTGCATATATTTCGAAATATTGACTTTTTCACTATATTAACTTAATTTGAAAAGTTTGTTCAACAAAAACAAATGCGGCACTAAGCCACTATACTACGTATGTTGGTTTTGATACTAGAAACAAAACGTAGTACTCAGAATTTTCCCTTACCCCGTGAATTTTCCGGAATTTCCACATAAGTGCATATATGTCGAAATATTGACTTTTTCACTATATTAACTTAATTTGAAAAGTTTGTTCGACAAAAACAAATGCGGCACTAAGCCACTATACTAGGTATGTTGGTTTTGATACTAGAAACAAAATGTAGTACTCAGAATTTTCTCTTATTCCGTGAATTTTCCGGAATTTCCACATCAATGCATATATGTCGAAATATTGACTTTTTCACTATATTAACTTAATTTGAAAAGTTTGTTCAACAAAAACAAATGCGGCACTAAGCCATTATACTAGGTATGTTGGTTTTGATACTAGAAACAAAACGTAGTACTCAGAATTTTCCCTTACCCCGTCAATTTTCCGGAATTTCCACATCAATGCATATATGTCGAAATATTGACTTTTTCACTATATTAACTTAATTTGAAAAGTTTGTTCAACAAAAACAAATGCGGCACTAAGCCACTATACTAGGTATGTTGGTTTTGATACTAGAAACAAAACGTAGCACTCAGAATTTTCCCTTACCCCGTGAATTTTCCGGAATTTCCACATCAATGCATATATGTCGAAATATTGACTTTTTCACTATATTAACTTAATTTGAAAAGTTTGTTCAACAAAAACAAATGCGGCACTAAGCCACTATACTAGGTATGTTGGTTTTGATACTAGAAACAAAACGTAGTACTCAGAATTTTCCCTTACCCCGTGAATTTTCCGGAATTTCCACATCAATGCATATAAGTCGAAATATTGACTTTTTCACTATATTAACTTAATTTGAAAAGTTTGTTCAACAAAAACAAATGCGGCACTAAGCCACTATACTAGGTATGTTGGTTTTGATACTAGAAACAAAACGTAGTACTCAGAATTTTCCCTTACCCCGTGAATTTTCCGGAATTTCCACATAAGTGCGTACATGTCGAAATATTGACTTTTTCACTATATTAACTTAATTTGAAAAGTTTGTTCAACAAAAACAAATGCGGCACTAAGCCACTATACTAGGTATGTTGGTTTTGATACTAGAAACAAAACGTAGTACTCAGAATTTCCCCTTACATCGTGAATTTTCCGGAATTCCAACATAAGTGCATATATGTCGAAATATTGACTTTTTCACTATATTAACTTAATTTGAAAAGTTTGTTCAACAAAAACAAATGCGGCACTAAGCCACTATACTAGGTATGTTGGTTTTGATACTAGAAACAAAACGTAGTACTCAGAATTTTCCCTTACCCCGTGAATTTTCCGGAATTTCCACATAAGTGCATATATTTCGAAATATTGACTTTTTCACTATATTAACTTAATTTGAAAAGTTTGTTCAACAAAAACAAATGCGGCACTAAGCCACTATACTACGTATGTTGGTTTTGATACTAGAAACAAAACGTAGTACTCAGAATTTTCCCTTACCCCGTGAATTTTCCGGAATTTCCACATAAGTGCATATATGTCGAAATATTGACTTTTTCACTATATTAACTTAATTTGAAAAGTTTGTTCAACAAAAACAAATGCGGCACTAAGCCACTATACTAGGTATGTTGGTTTTGATACTAGAAACAAAATGTAGTACTCAGAATTTTCTCTTATCCCGTGAATTTTCCGGAATTTCCACATCAATGCATATATGTCGAAATATTGACTTTTTCACTATATTAACTTAATTTGAAAAGTTTGTTCAACAAAAACAAATGCGGCACTAAGCCATTATACTAGGTATGTTGGTTTTGATACTAGAAACAAAACGTAGTACTCAGAATTTTCCCTTACCCCGTCAATTTTCCGGAATTTCCACATCAATGCATATATGTCGAAATATTGACTTTTTCACTATATTAACTTAATTTGAAAAGTTTGTTCAACAAAAACAAATGCGGCACTAAGCCACTATACTAGGTATGTTGGTTTTGATACTAGAAACAAAACGTAGTACTCAGAATTTTCCCTTACCCCGTGAATTTTCCGGAATTTCCACATAAGTGCATATATTTCGAAATATTGACTTTTTCACTATATTAACTTAATTTGAAAAGTTTGTTCAACAAAAACAAATGCGGCACTAAGCCACTATACTAGGTATGTTGGTTTTGATACTAGAAACAAAATGTAGTACTCAGAATTTTCTCTTATCCCGTGAATTTTCCGGAATTTCCACATCAATGCATATATGTCGAAATATTGACTTTTTCACTATATTAACTTAATTTGAAAAGTTTGTTCAACAAAAACAAATGCGGCACTAAGCCACTATACTAGGTATGTTGGTTTTGATACTAGAAACTAAACGTAGTACTCAGAATTTTCCCTTACCCCGTGAATTTTCCGAAATTTCCACATAAGTGCATATACATATGTCATCGTTTTTGACTGATTTTTGGATGGAAACGGTATTGTTCTCATGAATCGTGCAAAATTCTATAGAAATCGCATTTTTGGGTTCATGCCTGAAATATTGCACCTCGCGTAACTTTTGATCCCATCGATACAACTTTTCAAAAACTTAAGACGTGCTAGTTTCATATTACAATAATCACTCTGCAAAATTTTAATAAAAAATGTAGCGTAGTTTCTGAGACATTGCAGTTTGAATGGTAAAAGTCCAAAAAGTCCGATTTTCGTAGAATTACTGTAACTCAAGCCACACAAACTCCATAAAGCTCAAAATTTGTTGTTTAATAGTGTGTTAGTTTGGTCTATCTTTTGCAGAAAATTTGATCAAAAAATATTATGAGAGTAAAAAGTTATGGAAGTTCAAAATCGAAGTGACAGTGCGTGTGCTTCCAATTTCTAAACAATTATGAACGGTACTGTAAGGTAATATGTCGACATATTGACTTTTAAACTGTACTAACTTATTTTCAAAAGTAATTCTAACAACTGATTTTAGTTTGATTTAGATACTAGAAACAAAACATGGTTCAGCAGATTGTACTTTTATCCGACGTTATTTTCGCTTAAATGCACTTCCAGATATTCATTGCCTTTTTTATTTTTGTGTGCAGGTTTTGAGTGATGTGCTCAGAAATTTGGTCAAAAGTGAGCATTTTTTATGATTAATCCCTCTGTTTCCCAATAAGTTGGCATTAAAAATCACAGTGTTGAAATCCTTTGAAATATTGTACACAAGTTTTATGCTGCATGCAAGTTTGGCTAAAAGGATTCATTTGTAAGCTTCATTTTGTGCTTACACCGAACTAAAAATTACTATCAGTTTTACTTGCACATGTTTGCTTATCGTGAATTAATGTGAAGTGATGTTTTTGTAAATCCTATTTAAGTTAACATTTTATATATTTAATATGGTTTTCCCTATGAAAAAACTATACATTATAAAAATGACAATTGAAATTTTTGAACATTGACTGACAATAAGTATGCACACGTCGGAATAATGTGTTAGATTATAATCTTTGAGCAAGTCTACCATGTGTCATGTATAACCTGATTAAATATTTCTAATCACTATCGCCAGTTTTAGTTTTTATGACAACTTTTGTTCCATCATTTCTTACAAATAATTGTAGGGAAGTGCGCCTTAAATCAACTTATTCTCTTATTTATTACATGGATAATTTTGAGATTTATCGTAACGCTGTATAAGGGAAATTAATGATATTTATTGGAAACAACTTCCATAAAAGTTTCTTCATTCAAATTATTGTACGAAATATTGAACTTATCCTTAAACTGGGTGTTATTCATTTGATTTGAATGCGAATAAAACTAAAGTAAATTTTTAATTTGTGTCGCCCATTTCTAATTATTTCTAAATATATTTGCATATTTCGTTAACCTTATTTCAAAGTTTCAAGCTTTATAATATAAAGCTTGAAATATATTAAATTGTTACAAATAATTTGAATTTACATTTTGCTATTGTTTTTGCCTTACCGACTCTTTTACTTTTTTCTTTATAACTATTCTAAAAAATCCTTTGTTATCTTTGAAATCTTTGCTATCTTTGCAATCTTTGTTATCTTTGTTATCTTTGTTATCTTTGTTATCTTTGCTATCTTTGTTATCTTTGTTATCTTTGTTATCTTTGTTATCTTTGTTATCTTTGTTATCTTTGTTATCTTTGTTATCTTTGTTATCTTTGTTATCTTTGTTATCTTTGTTATCTTTGTTATCTTTGTTATCTTTGTTATCTTTGTTATCTTTGTTATCTTTGTTATCTTTGTTATCTTTGTTATCTTTGTTATCTTCTGTTCTGTTTTCTTGTTGTTTTTTTTGTGTTTTTTGTTCTGTTTTCTGTTTTCTGTTTTCTGTTTTCTGTTTTCTGTTTTCTGTTTTCTGTTTTCTGTTTTCTGTTTTCTGTTTTCTGTTTTCTGTTTTCTGTTTTCTGTTTTCTGTTTTCTGTTTTCTGTTTTCTGTTTTCTGTTTTCTGTTTTCTGTTTTCTGTTTTCTGTTTTCTGTTTTCTGTTTTCTGTTTTCTGTTTTCTGTTTTCTGTTTTCTGTTTTCTGTTTTCTGTTTTCTGTTTTCTGTTTTCTGTTTTCTGTTTTCTGTTTTCTGTTTTCTGTTTTCTGTTTTCTGTTTTCTGTTTTCTGTTTTCTGTTTTCTGTTTTCTGTTTTCTGTTTTCTGTTTTCTGTTTTCTGTTTTCTGTTTTCTGTTTTCTGTTTTCTGTTTTCTGTTTTCTGTTTTCTGTTTTCTGTTTTCTGTTTTCTGTTTTCTGTTTTCTGTTTTCTGTTTTCTGTTTTCTGTTTTCTGTTTTCTGTTTTCTGTTTTCTGTTTTCTGTTTTCTGTTTTCTGTTTTCTGTTTTCTGTTTTCTGTTTTCTGTTTTCTGTTTTCTGTTTTCTGTTTTCTGTTTTCTGTTTTCTGTTTTCTGTTTTCTGTTTTCTGTTTTCTGTTTTCTGTTTTCTGTTTTCTGTTTTCTGTTTTCTGTTTTCTGTTTTCTGTTTTCTGTTTTCTGTTTTCTGTTTTCTGTTTTCTGTTTTCTGTTTTCTGTTTTCTGTTTTCTGTTTTCTGTTTTCTGTTGTCTTTCGTCTTTCGTCTTTCGTCTTTCGTCTTTCGTCTTTCGTCTTTCGTCTTTCGTCTTTCGTCTTTCGTCTTTCGTCTTTCGTCTTTCGTCTTTCGTCTTTCGTCTTTCGTCTTTCGTCTTTCGTCTTTCGTCTTTCGTCTTTCGTCTTTCGTCTTTCGTCTTTCGTCTTTCGTCTTTCGTCTTTCGTCTTTCGTCTTTCGTCTTTCGTCTTTCGTCTTTCGTCTTTCGTCTTTCGTCTTTCGTCTTTTGTCTTTTGTCTTTTGTCTTTTGTCTTTTGTCTTTTGTCTTTTGTCTTTTGTCTTTTGTCTTTTGTCTTTTGTCTTTTGTCTTTTGTCTTTTGTCTTTTGTCTTTTGTCTTTTGTCTTTTGTCTTTTGTCTTTTGTCTTTTGTCTTTTGTCTTTTGTCTTTTGTCTTTTGTCTTTTGTCTTTTGTCTTTTGTCTTTTGTCTTTTGTCTTTTGTCTTTTGTCTTTTGTCTTTTGTCTTTTGTCTTTTGTCTTTTGTCTTTTGTCTTTTGTCTTTTGTCTTTTGTCTTTTGTCTTTTGTCTTTTGTCTTTTGTCTTTTGTCTTTTGTCTTTTGTCTTTTGTCTTTTGTCTTTTGTCTTTTGTCTTTTGTCTTTTGTCTTTTGTCTTTTGTCTTTTGTCTTTTGTCTTTTGTCTTTTGTCTTTTGTCTTTTGTCTTTTGTCTTTTGTCTTTTGTCTTTTGTCTTTTGTCTTTTGTCTTTTGTCTTTTGTCTTTTGTCTTTTGTCTTTTGTCTTTTGTCTTTTGTCTTTTGTCTTTTGTCTTTTGTCTTTTGTCTTTTGTCTTTTGTCTTTTGTCTTTTGTCTTTTGTCTTTTGTCTTTTGTCTTTTGTCTTTTGTCTTTTGTCTTTTGTCTTTTGTCTTTTGTCTTTTGTCTTTTGTCTTTTGTCTTTTGTCTTTTGTCTTTTGTCTTTTGTCTTTTGTCTTTTGTCTTTTGTCTTTTGTCTTTTGTCTTTTGTCTTTTGTCTTTTGTCTTTTGTCTTTTGTCTTTTGTCTTTTGTCTTTTGTCTTTTGTCTTTTGTCTTTTGTCTTTTGTCTTTTGTCTTTTGTCTTTTGTCTTTTGTCTTTTGTCTTTTGTCTTTTGTCTTTTGTCTTTTGTCTTTTGTCTTTTGTCTTTTGTCTTTTGTCTTTTGTCTTTTGTCTTTTGTCTTTTGTCTTTTGTCTTTTGTCTTTTGTCTTTTGTCTTTTGTCTTTTGTCTTTTGTCTTTTGTCTTTTGTCTTTTGTCTTTTGTCTTTTGTCTTTTGTCTTTTGTCTTTTGTCTTTTGTCTTTTGTCTTTTGTCTTTTGTCTTTTGTCTTTTGTCTTTTGTCTTTTGTCTTTTGTCTTTTGTCTTTTGTCTTTTGTCTTTTGTCTTTTGTCTTTTGTCTTTTGTCTTTTGTCTTTTGTCTTTTGTCTTTTGTCTTTTGTCTTTTGTCTTTTGTCTTTTGTCTTTTGTCTTTTGTCTTTTGTCTTTTGTCTTTTGTCTTTTGTCTTTTGTCTTTTGTCTTTTGTCTTTTGTCTTTTGTCTTTTGTCTTTTGTCTTTTGTCTTTTGTCTTTTGTCTTTTGTCTTTTGTCTTTTGTCTTTTGTCTTTTGTCTTTTGTCTTTTGTCTTTTGTCTTTTGTCTTTTGTCTTTTGTCTTTTGTCTTTTGTCTTTTGTCTTTTGTCTTTTGTCTTTTGTCTTTTGTCTTTTGTCTTTTGTCTTTTGTCTTTTGTCTTTTGTCTTTTGTCTTTTGTCTTTTGTCTTTTGTCTTTTGTCTTTTGTCTTTTGTCTTTTGTCTTTTGTCTTTTGTCTTTTGTCTTTTGTCTTTTGTCTTTTGTCTTTTGTCTTTTGTCTTTTGTCTTTTGTCTTTTGTCTTTTGTCTTTTGTCTTTTGTCTTTTGTCTTTTGTCTTTTGTCTTTTGTCTTTTGTCTTTTGTCTTTTGTCTTTTGTCTTTTGTCTTTTGTCTTTTGTCTTTTGTCTTTTGTCTTTTGTCTTTTGTCTTTTGTCTTTTGTCTTTTGTCTTTTGTCTTTTGTCTTTTGTCTTTTGTCTTTTGTCTTTTGTCTTTTGTCTTTTGTCTTTTGTCTTTTGTCTTTTGTCTTTTGTCTTTTGTCTTTTGTCTTTTGTCTTTTGTCTTTTGTCTTTTGTCTTTTGTCTTTTGTCTTTTGTCTTTTGTCTTTTGTCTTTTGTCTTTTGTCTTTTGTCTTTTGTCTTTTGTCTTTTGTCTTTTGTCTTTTGTCTTTTGTCTTTTGTCTTTTGTCTTTTGTCTTTTGTCTTTTGTCTTTTGTCTTTTGTCTTTTGTCTTTTGTCTTTTGTCTTTTGTCTTTTGTCTTTTGTCTTTTGTCTTTTGTCTTTTGTCTTTTGTCTTTTGTCTTTTGTCTTTTGTCTTTTGTCTTTTGTCTTTTGTCTTTTGTCTTTTGTCTTTTGTCTTTTGTCTTTTGTCTTTTGTCTTTTGTCTTTTGTCTTTTGTCTTTTGTCTTTTGTCTTTTGTCTTTTGTCTTTTGTCTTTTGTCTTTTGTCTTTTGTCTTTTGTCTTTTGTCTTTTGTCTTTTGTCTTTTGTCTTTTGTCTTTTGTCTTTTGTCTTTTGTCTTTTGTCTTTTGTCTTTTGTCTTTTGTCTTTTGTCTTTTGTCTTTTGTCTTTTGTCTTTTGTCTTTTGTCTTTTGTCTTTTGTCTTTTGTCTTTTGTCTTTTGTCTTTTGTCTTTTGTCTTTTGTCTTTTGTCTTTTGTCTTTTGTCTTTTGTCTTTTGTCTTTTGTCTTTTGTCTTTTGTCTTTTGTCTTTTGTCTTTTGTCTTTTGTCTTTTGTCTTTTGTCTTTTGTCTTTTGTCTTTTGTCTTTTGTCTTTTGTCTTTTGTCTTTTGTCTTTTGTCTTTTGTCTTTTGTCTTTTGTCTTTTGTCTTTTGTCTTTTGTCTTTTGTCTTTTGTCTTTTGTCTTTTGTCTTTTGTCTTTTGTCTTTTGTCTTTTGTCTTTTGTCTTTTGTCTTTTGTCTTTTGTCTTTTGTCTTTTGTCTTTTGTCTTTTGTCTTTTGTCTTTTGTCTTTTGTCTTTTGTCTTTTGTCTTTTGTCTTTTGTCTTTTGTCTTTTGTCTTTTGTCTTTTGTCTTTTGTCTTTTGTCTTTTGTCTTTTGTCTTTTGTCTTTTGTCTTTTGTCTTTTGTCTTTTGTCTTTTGTCTTTTGTCTTTTGTCTTTTGTCTTTTGTCTTTTGTCTTTTGTCTTTTGTCTTTTGTCTTTTGTCTTTTGTCTTTTGTCTTTTGTCTTTTGTCTTTTGTCTTTTGTCTTTTGTCTTTTGTCTTTTGTCTTTTGTCTTTTGTCTTTTGTCTTTTGTCTTTTGTCTTTTGTCTTTTGTCTTTTGTCTTATTTGTCATTTTCTCATCCCAAAATCCTTTAGACAACAAATTTTAAACTTTTTCGTAGTCTACCATTTCTCTAAGAATTTAAGAATTTAAGAATTTAAGAATTTAAGAATTTAAGAATTTAAGAATTTAAGAATTTAAGAATTTAAGAATTTAAGAATTTAAGAATTTAAGAATTTAAGAATTTAAGAATTTAAGAATTTAAGAATTTAAGAATTTAAGAATTTAAGAATTTAAGAATTTAAGAATTTAAGAATTTAAGAATTTAAGAATTTAAGAATTTAAGAATTTAAGAATTTAAGAATTTAAGAATTTAAGAATTTAAGAATTTAAGAATTTAAGAATTTAAGAATTTAAGAATTTAAGAATTTAAGAATTTAAGAATTTAAGAATTTAAGAATTTAAGAATTTAAGAATTTAAGAATTTAAGAATTTAAGAATTTAAGAATTTAAGAATTTAAGAATTTAAGAATTTAAGAATTTAAGAATTTAAGAATTTAAGAATTTAAGAATTTAAGAATTTAAGAATTTAAGAATTTAAGAATTTAAGAATTTAAGAATTTAAGAATTTAAGAATTTAAGAATTTAAGAATTTAAGAATTTAAGAATTTAAGAATTTAAGAATTTAAGAATTTAAGAATTTAAGAATTTAAGAATTTAAGAATTTAAGAATTTAAGAATTTAAGAATTTAAGAATTTAAGAATTTAAGAATTTAAGAATTTAAGAATTTAAGAATTTAAGAATTTAAGAATTTAAGAATTTAAGAATTTAAGAATTTAAGAATTTAAGAATTTAAGAATTTAAGAATTTAAGAATTTAAGAATTTAAGAATTTAAGAATTTAAGAATTTAAGAATTTAAGAATTTAAGAATTTAAGAATTTAAGAATTTAAGAATTTAAGAATTTAAGAATTTAAGAATTTAAGAATTTAAGAATTTAAGAATTTAAGAATTTAAGAATTTAAGAATTTAAGAATTTAAGAATTTAAGAATTTAAGAATTTAAGAATTTAAGAATTTAAGAATTTAAGAATTTAAGAATTTAAGAATTTAAGAATTTAAGAATTTAAGAATTTAAGAATTTAAGAATTTAAGAATTTAAGAATTTAAGAATTTAAGAATTTAAGAATTTAAGAATTTAAGAATTTAAGAATTTAAGAATTTAAGAATTTAAGAATTTAAGAATTTAAGAATTTAAGAATTTAAGAATTTAAGAATTTAAGAATTTAAGAATTTAAGAATTTAAGAATTTAAGAATTTAAGAATTTAAGAATTTAAGAATTTAAGAATTTAAGAATTTAAGAATTTAAGAATTTAAGAATTTAAGAATTTAAGAATTTAAGAATTTAAGAATTTAAGAATTTAAGAATTTAAGAATTTAAGAATTTAAGAATTTAAGAATTTAAGAATTTAAGAATTTAAGAATTTAAGAATTTAAGAATTTAAGAATTTAAGAATTTAAGAATTTAAGAATTTAAGAATTTAAGAATTTAAGAATTTAAGAATTTAAGAATTTAAGAATTTAAGAATTTAAGAATTTAAGAATTTAAGAATTTAAGAATTTAAGAATTTAAGAATTTAAGAATTTAAGAATTTAAGAATTTAAGAATTTAAGAATTTAAGAATTTAAGAATTTAAGAATTTAAGAATTTAAGAATTTAAGAATTTAAGAATTTAAGAATTTAAGAATTTAAGAATTTAAGAATTTAAGAATTTAAGAATTTAAGAATTTAAGAATTTAAGAATTTAAGAATTAAGAATTTAAGAATTTAAGAATTTAAGAATTTAAGAATTTAAGAATTTAAGAATTTAAGAATTTAAGAATTTAAGAATTTAAGAATTTAAGAATTTAAGAATTTAAGAATTTAAGAATTTAAGAATTTAAGAATTTAAGAATTTAAGAATTTAAGAATTTAAGAATTTAAGAATTTAAGAATTTAAGAATTTAAGAATTTAAGAATTTAAGAATTTAAGAATTTAAGAATTTAAGAATTTAAGAATTTAAGAATTTAAGAATTTAAGAATTTAAGAATTTAAGAATTTAAGAATTTAAGAATTTAAGAATTTAAGAATTTAAGAATTTAAGAATTTAAGAATTTAAGAATTTAAGAATTTAAGAATTTAAGAATTTAAGAATTTAAGAATTTAAGAATTTAAGAATTTAAGAATTTAAGAATTTAAGAATTTAAGAATTTAAGAATTTAAGAATTTAAGAATTTAAGAATTTAAGAATTTAAGAATTTAAGAATTTAAGAATTTAAGAATTTAAGAATTTAAGAATTTAAGAATTTAAGAATTTAAGAATTTAAGAATTTAAGAATTTAAGAATTTAAGAATTTAAGAATTTAAGAATTTAAGAATTTAAGAATTTAAGAATTTAAGAATTTAAGAATTTAAGAATTTAAGAATTTAAGAATTTAAGAATTTAAGAATTTAAGAATTTAAGAATTTAAGAATTTAAGAATTTAAGAATTTAAGAATTTAAGAATTTAAGAATTTAAGAATTTAAGAATTTAAGAATTTAAGAATTTAAGAATTTAAGAATTTAAGAATTTAAGAATTTAAGAATTTAAGAATTTAAGAATTTAAGAATTTAAGAATTTAAGAATTTAAGAATTTAAGAATTTAAGAATTTAAGAATTTAAGAATTTAAGAATTTAAGAATTTAAGAATTTAAGAATTTAAGAATTTAAGAATTTAAGAATTTAAGAATTTAAGAATTTAAGAATTTAAGAATTTAAGAATTTAACAATTTAAGAATTTAAGAATTTAAGAATTTAAGAATTTAAGAATTTAAGAATTTAAGAATTTAAGAATTTAAGAATTTAAGAATTGAGGAATTGAGGAATTTAAGAATTTAAGAATTTAAGAATTTGAGAATTTGAGAATTTATGAATTTGAGAAATCAAGAATTTAAGAATTTACGAATATCTGAATTTAAGATTTAAGATTTAAGAATTTTAAAATTTCAGAATTCATGATTATAAGAATATGAATTTTTGAATATATGAATTTATTTAAATGTTTCTTCATGATGTTTGGAAAATTAAATTTTTTTTATCGATATTTTCTCATTTGTTACTTTTCTTTTGTTTCGATTATATTCGTTTTACCATCTTTATGGCATTCGCGACTTTATCAACAACGTTGAACGTTGCAGTTGGCGGATCGTTATTGAAAAACTTATCCGGTACAACTGTGTTCGATGTTTACTCTTGGGGTCGAACTCACGGACATCGGCTCAGGAGACAACAGACTTGCCAACTGAGCTATATCTCAAGCCTCTCACATTTGTTACTGATTATTCTTATTTACATTATATGAGTCATTTTCATAACTTTTAGTGATCATTTTTTATCTTAAATAGAGACATGAAATTTCCGCCGAAATTGCATCCGGAAATTCTTATCAGTGCTGATTGTTGACGGCTGCTATAAGGGTTCATCCGTTCACCTCAGTTGACACTTGTAAATTGAAGGTTCATCGAGTTCATCTATTTGTTGATGTTTCCGGAGCTAGTTCAATAAATTTTTCCGAAATACATTTCAGCAATAGCCACTTTTAAAGAACGTAATTGAAATTTATCTAGGAGTAGAATTAGGTCTCAAGCAACAATATTTTTAATAAAAAATAAACGAACACGAAGGTCTCGTGAGCCAGTAAGAGCTAGAGCTAGCTGACTGTTAAGGTAAGTGAATATTGCTTTCTTTGGAAAATTGATTCGTGCCTACAAAATGTTTACGATCGTTCTGCCCGTTTCAGAAACCATGGCCAGCGAATCACTCCCTAGGGCAAGGCTTCACCCGGAAACGATCGTCGGGAATCCTGAGATGAAGAATAAAGTGCTAGTGTCAATAAAAAGGATACAATTTTGTTATAATTTAAAATGTTGTCCCTGTAATTTTGGATAATGTTCAATAAAGGAAATAAAATTTAATCCTTCGTTAGAACATTTTCGCTACTCAATTAAATCCGAATGAGGTGTGAATCGTATGATAACCTGAGTGTGGATTATTAAATACAAAAGTTATTGCCCTACAAATTTTAGCTTATTGAATGATTTATTTGAAATATTAAAAAAAAAAAAAACACTACACTAAGGCTTCAAGTATACGAATCGTTATTCGAACTTTTTTCGTATTTTTGTGGTTATCATTTTATTCCATTAGTGAAGTCAGTTTTGAATTCCTCAAATGAAATATTTCGTCATAGTTAACGGAAGTATTTAAATAAAGACCTCAATAATGTGGCCATAATAATCAATAATCTATTTCAAAAGAAATTGGTTGTAAGATATGATAACTTCTAAAATGGTTAAGACTAAATGTTTTAGAAAAGAATATGCATGTTTAGGAATAAAAAATGGTTTGTTTGACCACGCTGACCGAAAAATAAATGAAAATTTGGAATGTTATATAGAAAATAATTTTGAACATCTTATCTTAAATAAAAATCTCATTTAAATTAAACATCTTGTAGGCAGATAATCATAACTTCACTACATTCGATCAAATTTCTAGAAATTCGTTTGTTGACATTTTGGAAATGTAAACAAACATTAGCAAAGAATGAACCACTTGCGTTCAAGTAAGTGAAAAGAGACAATTGAGAGGCAGTTAACGCTCTCTTAGCTTGCTCAATCAACAAACACCACTCATCCTGAGTTCCGTGGGCGTCGCGGCATGGGAAAATCAAAACATTCCACCCACTTTTGGGGAAATTTCGGAAAACTTTCAGGTTAAGGGAAAATTCTGATATCAACGTTTTCTTCAAAGAATAAAAATCAACACAGTTGCTTAATGCGAATATTTGCTGATTAAGAAAATTTCCAAATGAGGCTGAAATATTGAAAAATCTAACATTTCGTTGAATATGCACCTGTAGGGAAATTCACGGGACCAGGGGAAATTCTTGATACAAGATTTTTTTTACTAGTATTAAAACAAACATATCAGTATATTGGGTTAGTGCTGCATTTGGTTTTGTTGAACAAACTTTTCAAATTCAGTTGCAATTGAGTAAAATTCAATATTTCAACATATGTACACTTATGAGGAAAATTCACGGATTAATGGAAAATTCTGAGTACTATGTTTTGTATCTAATATTAAAACCAACAAATTTAGTATAGTGATATTGTGCTGCATTTGTTTTTTGTTGAACAAACTTTTCATAAGTATTGAATTAGTATATTGAAATGTTCTATATTTCGCACGTATGTGGAGAATCCGGAAAATTCACGGGGTAAGGGAAAATTCTGAGTACTACGTTTTATTTCTAGTATCGAAATCAATATATCCAGTACAGTGGCTCAGTGCCGCATTTGTTTTTCTTGAACAAACTTTTCAAATTAAATTTCTCTAGTGAAAAATCAAAAACAGCCTCAAAATGAATGTTATATATAATGGAAATTCGGGAAAATTCACGGATCCAGGGGGAAATTCAGAGTACTACGTTTTGTTACTAGTATTTAGTTTTGTACAAGAATTTTTTTAAAATTAAGTTGGTATAGTGAAAAATACAAAATTTTGAAATATATACACTCATATGGAAATTTCGGAAAATTCACGGGTTGATGAAAAATGTTGAGTACAACTTTTTTGTCAAGGATCTTTAACAAATTTCATACCTAATGCATAATTCAGCATTGTTATACAAACTTTTAAAATAAATCTTGTTAAGTGTACAATTCAAAATTTCGAAATACTTACATAGATTTACGTGGAAATTCCTTTAAACTCATATGGTATGAGAAGATTCTGGGTACTATTTTTTTCAGGAATCAAAAGATCATTAGGGGCCGTTCAGATATCACGTGGACAGAAAAATGACATTTTGACAAACCCCTAACCCCCTCCCCGGATGTTCACGTGGACAGATTTGAGATTGTTTTTATTTTCTAAATCTAGTTTGACAGTTAGAAAACACTTTTTCTTGCTTTTTGTTGTTGAATTGTTGTTGAATAATTTTTAAAAATTTGAAATTTCTAAAATATCATATTTACCATTTGCTTGCAAGTGGCTTCTAATTGTCTAAACTTAAACTGGAAAGTTTTGCAATTTCAAGATTTTGATTTAAACATCTTAATATTTAGTCACCTTTAGAAAATATTTTGGAAGTAAGTATGTCCACGTGGACATGACCAAAACCCTTAACCTTCCGTGGAAGAGCGTGGACATTTCCATTTTAGATTTGTTGAACAAAATTTTTGTACGGATGCACTTTGGTAGTAACTTTGGAAAAAGTTTTTGTTGCCAGAAGCCTTACTTAAATATACTTTTGTGAGTTAGTGCTGTATTTTGTTTCTTTGAACAAATGATTGATTTAAATTTCAAAATGTTGTGATATAAAAAAAATCACGATTGCTGCTGTTTCAAAACAGATGCTTTTATACAGCATTCAAAATGCTTTATTATTTTATGGAATAATATGATAATTAGTATTAAGGAGCATTTTTTACATAAGCATCGTTTAAATTTAAGAATACTACATGTTTGTTCCCTTGCATCTTTATGTTATTTAGATTACCAGCGAATTTTTAGATTATAACTTTATTTGCTAACTCAAATTTTCCAATTATTAACATTTAAATTCCCAATTATGAGTATAACGAGCTAGACGTGAGCCAAAATTGCTTGCAAGTATTCTTTTAGCCGTGCTGCCAAAGAGCCAAAATTGGTCACTCATTTTGCTTGCGCGAATCACTCACTGCTTGCGCATTTAACAGCAGTCAAAGTACCCCGAATACCGTCAACATCCAGAGCGACACAGACGGGAGAGCAATCTCGTACGGCGGAGTGTTTCACTCTCTCGCAAACACTCGCAAGCACTCATGGACGCCGGGTTCTGGCGGTAAAGAAAACCCAAACAATAATAACAAACAGTGAGTCGAGTGATAGAAGTTTTGCCACGGACGTGTTCCAAAACGACGGAGTAGGCGCCGACGCCCTGGCCGATACCAGAATATTGGACACGTAAGTCACACGCAAGCTTTCCTCCTTACTTCCGACATGAAATGAGAGTTCAAATTCAAAATTTATAGCCAGAATCCCGACGATTGATGAACGCTGTAGGAGTGCATCTGCTTTGCACAAAAACACGAATGTCCGAGTGAGTAATTAATGTTAATATTAATTATGAGAAAATATGTTTTATGCTCCTGTATTTAATTTTAGTTCCTTGATAAAGAATTAATATAATTCGAAACGTTGGATGAAGCACATATAAAAAGTGTTATAATTGACCTGATAAGACCGAAAAGCCAATACATAACCTCAAAATTATTCCCGGTCGAACAACAAATTTATCCCTGTTTTATAATTTTAATAATTTTAGACTTCTTTCGAGTCAAATCAAAACAGCTAAAATTTTCGCCTCTGAAAATTTGTCCTGAGCTGTACTAAAATGTTAATAGCTAACAATATTCGAAAATGTATCATGTGATGAAAGGGACTTTTCATGAATCGTGTTGGTTTATCAATGATTTAAAACTACATAAAGTGAATATGTTCCAAAACAGGAAAGTTTGTTAAAAAAAATGTAAAAATTTATCCTTAAACTTTAATTCACAAAAACTATCTTGAATATTAGCCTTCGTAAGCTCTGACATATAGATATCTATAGACACTTGAAAAAATCTATTTTTTTTTTAAATTGAGCTAAGCAGTTTAAGAGCGACGAATAAAGATATCTAAAATAACTCTTCCAAAAAAATTATTTCCAAATATCATACGCTTAAAAACTTTGCAGGATAGAAGTCTTTGAGTGGGATTTTTTTTTTCCAAAGATGTGGAAATGTTCTCATATACTTTTAAAGCAAGAATTAAGCAAGAGATGATTTGAGGCTGAATTTCCCTTTATCAACAAACCATCTTTAAAAAATGCAGGATCTTTACTTTATCAAAAATTTGTTTAATGAAACCATTCCCGACCAACCTGGTGATATATTTTCTTTAAAAATGTATAATAGCACATTTCGCAGTGTTTCATTTGTAATAATTCTGGCAATAAGCTTACGTTAACGGAAAATTGTCTTCTAAATATTTAGAAAAGCACACGATGCTTTCCAATATTTTGAAATCTGTTCTCAAATTCCAATACCAAGTCCGAAACTTAGCGTATTTTGGCATTAAGTTGACGTTTGGCTTTTATTTCAAGCTTTTGAATAAATTTATACGTTGAATAATTCGCATGGATTTTCAAGTCTACTGAAGCTTCATTTTACTGCCTATAAAAATACAAATTACAAATTACAATACAAATTACAAATACAAATAGGCACACTGGCTTTTGCGGCGAAGAAGGTGGACAAGGTGGCTGTACAAAATCTGATGACAAGGGTTAAGCGTAAGGCCCGGCAATTCGGATTTGGAAAAGCGGAAGCGTAACTGAATATTTTTCCTGAATGTTATACTAATTAAACTTGAAAAATAAATTTAATTTGATTTTTTAAATAAACCATTCGCACAACATTCAGGCCCAAGAAATGCATACCAAATAGATGGGTCAATCCGGAACACACTTTCGAACGATGCAGTAGTAGAAGAAAAAATGTTGTGTTTCCTAAAAGAATCTTATTTTATTAAAGAATTGTAAAAAAAGATCCTTTTTCCTAGACGAGCCAGCCAAAGGCTGAAAGTCTCTCTAAATTGGACAGTTTTCGGTACATATTACCGGCATTTCCAGAAGGTGCCTTAAGCGAAAAACCGAGTAAATCTCTTTTTATTGCTCTCTTTTTTAAACGAGTCCCAAACTCTTCGGATTTTCATTTCGATCGTCATCATTCGACTTCGATTTGTTGAGATTTTCTGGAAAGCGAAGCTCGGATTGCCTCTATGGAAATGGAAGAAAATCGTTATAATGAAATTTCGGCACTGACGAAACAGTATTTATACTTTTACCTCGTCCTATTCAGTGAGTAATTCGGTTCCTTGAAACGGTGTTCCGGAAGCTTCCTTAACAATCCACATTCCCACAGGCGGAACAGCATTTTTCTGCTAATCCAAGGGAACCACAAAATTTACCGGCTTTGACTGTTTTATTGCCGTACTCCTCGGTGGTGCTACTGCTGCTGCGACTGCAAGAAAGTGAAGGAAAATGTAAAAAAATGTCAGACAAGGACAAACGCTTTTTAACATTTGTCTTGACAGCGTTTTCAGTTTTAAAAACTTTACAGTTTTCGGTGGTTTTTTTTTACCGAAAAATAATTGCCAAGAGATTTGTTTACATATAAATAAATGAGTTTGGGTAGGTCGAAACCAATCAACGAGGTTCGATAAAAACAAGACGTCAAGTTGATCACTTACCGAAAATATTCGAATAACAGAAGTGTTTCTGTAAAAAAATTTACCGAACTCGGAAATTTTCGTTTACTGTGTATATCAAGGCCGTGCGAACGGGGGGGTGTGAGGGTTTTAGGGGTTTAACCCCCCCCCCATGAAGATTTTTCCAAGTAAAATTTTCGAAAAAGTAAAGATAAATTACTTGATTTTAAAAGGTGTTAAATAAGTGTTAACAAGAAAGTAAGAAATTTTCTCGCCTCCGGCGGAAATTAGTCTTCAACCACCCTAGGCTTGAGATATTTTATTTCACGACATTACATACATATTGATACACGAATTGATAAATCGTAAATTTAGATTGTAAGTTCAATCAACCTTTAGCATTGAAACTCTAAACTTGACATACAAAAACGCTACCTCGTCTATAGAATGGGTTTTTATACAGAATTATATCCAAACAAATTCAGAACTTGAAAAAATTTTATTTTAAAATTAATTTATCGAATATTAATTTTATGCATCAACAAGTTGGAAGCCATGCATCATGACTCATGATGATGGTCATCACAATTAGCAAATTAATATCTAAAACCAAGTATTCTCTTCTTTTTTACTAAAAATTTGATTTACAAAAAATTGTACTGATATGAAATATTCTTCAAGAAACCAATTTCAGTCTCAATTTTATTTTTTGTTTTTTTTTCTTCTAAGTGCTCAACATCACATTCAAAAACGTTTGACAAATTACACAAAGCCACGAAATTAACATCCTTCGAGGTGCAAAGAATTTGAAAGCTAATTTTGGCTAATAAGATGCAGTTTTACTATAAGCTTTTTTTTTTGAAAAACTTTTACAAATATTTTTAAATCGTTTTAGAAATTTCTGCATTATTTTGACAAAACTTTCAATCAAAAACACAAGATCTAAAAATAAAGGTATAAATCAATTTTTGGAGCTTTACTCAAGACTTCAAGTTATTTTGAATTCCGCGAAAAAGTTTAGAGGTTTTCAATTTATGTACTTTTCCCCATTTTTAATGAAGTTCTAAATTGAATTCTAATTTTCAAAAAAAAATAAAAAAATTAAATCAGCGAATTTTAAAGTAAACCTATCAAAGTTATTATTTATAACTTCAGTACTATTTTTGCATTTTATTTAAATCACTGGACGAATTTTGATATAGAAAAGGGTTTTAACTTTGACTTTGATAACTGGTAATCTGGAAAAAAAAATTCAATAGTTTCTTCTTTTTATCAAATAAAATTCAGTTATCAGCTATTGAAGTTCGAAATGTTTTTTTCCTGATCGAGAAGTCATATTCCCATTGTAAATCGTAATAATTTTTTTCCAAATTCAGATTACGACAGTGGTTTTTTTTAAATCAATCCTTCCATTGAACATGAAGAGAAGAAATGTAAAACAAGATGAATAATAAATAACAATCATAATAATTTTTCGAACAATTTTTTATCATTTTTAATTTTTTACGTGATCTGACATTTATTTGAAAATTCAGATTTTTCAAAAAATCTGGTGTAATGTTTTATGAGTCCTACATCTGTGCACTAATTCTTATGTTCGAAGCTTCATTCAAAATTTTGATTTGCATTCTTTTACTGGTGTTTCCAAAATATCGATTTGAAATTTGGAATCTAGACTGCTTAGAATTTATTTTCGAGCAAATTTCTAGTCCAGAATAAGGAACATCATTTTGAATGATTTATCAATGATTTACCGAAAAATGTTGGTTTGGAACATTAATTTTGATTCGTTTTGAAAAAGTTTTGATAAGCTTTATTAGTAAAATTTATTAATTATTGAGTTTGTGTTTTAATTATAAGTAAGAAATAGGTTTAGAAATGAATTTACTTATTTCTTGTGTATTTTTGCTATTGTTACTATTTTCGGTTAAATTTGATTTTCGAAAACTCCTCCCATGGACGGGTCCTTCGCACGGGCCTTGTGTATATCATGCACTCATCCGAAAAGGACACGTTAAATTCACCTGGATTTTCACGTAAGCGCTCGTTACGTGAATTTTTGCTTGACTTACGTGAATCACTTAGAGGTCAATAAAAAAACACTTGATCCTTACGTGAAACTCACATAATTATATTCTGTCAAAATGAAGACACATTCGATTTACGTGAAAATCCAATGATCCGCCAAGTATAGACGGAATGGGTGCATTCTATGTGATGTTCACGTAGCTCTTAATGGGTCATTCACGTTCCTTTTTTTATGAGATAGAGGAAAGCCCGCGGGAGTGTAATTCTTTCCTGAATTCCTTCTCCCGTAGGCACAAAACCTCCTCTCCATTTATTTTCATAATTTTTTTTTCATTTTTTCAATAATCAATTGACAATTCATTTACAATGATTTGATTGCACTTCGATTCACAATTTTATCACTTCCACTGTTTTAAATTTTATTTGAATATTGTTTTTTTTTATGTACTGCAACGTTGGTGGCGATGCTGGTGGGGGTGGTTGTGGCGGTGGTGGTGGCTGTAGGGCGGTGGCTGGCGGTAGCGGCGGTGGTGGCGGTTGTGGCGGTGGTGGCGGAAATGATAAAGCAAACATTTGGTTTCGGGGTTAAATACAGCGTGTGATAAGAATAATTGGGCAAAACTTTGAACTTAGGATGAGGAGGACGAATGAGCATCCCCAGTGAGAAAATACTCTTTTGAGGGGATGCTTTCGACGAGATTTTCTAGTTACTGGACATGGCGTTGGGGGCTAAGGCGAAGTCGTTTGACTTCTAATATGAACTTTTACAAGTTTTTTAAATCTTGTTATGCTGTTTTCTGATTTAATGTGAAGTGGAAGGGCGTTATACCGAGAGATACCAAAGTTTGAGAAACTTTGTTTAGCCTTTTCTGTATTCATTCTTCGAATTTGGAGGTTTCCTTGACCTCTTGTTTGGTATCCATGCGCTAGTGTCGGGAACTGAAGGTTTTTGTGTGCTCTGGGGTTATCGAGAAAGTTTTTCATCTGAACTAGTGTCTGCTCTTCTCTCAATTGTTTGATGGTGAAAATAGATGCTGCTGAGTTTTGGAATAGCTGATTTGTTGGGTATAGCCGTGGTTTACTGTATACTATTTTCAAGCATCTGTTTTGAATTGTTTGTAACTGCTTCAGTTTGGATTTTGACGCACTTCCCCATATGGCAATCATATACTGCAATTTCGATTGCACATAGGCATGATACATAGTTATCATTTGCTTGGTAGGTAGAAACTTTCTAATCCTCCAGAACAATCCGCAAGTAGCACTCAACTCTTTTTTCAGGTTATCGATATGATCGACCCATTTGAGCTTATCATCAATGGTTAAACCTAAGTACTTATAGTGAGTCGATTTTTCGATAGTTGTTGAATCGACGACTAGACTCGGTATTATCTGAGCTGTATTAGAACGAGGTGCTTTGAATAAGGTGTATTTTGTTTTGAGGAGATTGAGCGACAGAAGATTTTCAGAAAAATATTCTCCTAATGTCTTCAAATCGAAACGCATATCACGGATTATTTGATCATTGCTTTCACCAATGTACAGCAATGATGTGTCGTCAGCAAAAAGGCGAGATTTTCCACGGAGATCGAGATTCGGCAAGTCGTTGATATAAATCAAGAATAACAGTGGACCCAAGTTGCTACCCTGTGGAACACCAACTGTTAGTGGACGTAGTTGACTGGTGACGTTATTGGCTATCACATATTGGGTACGATCAACAAGATAGCTTTCCAGAAGTCTGTTTGCAGCTCCTCTGATACCGTATACATCCAGTTTTCTCAACAAGATTTCGTGGTCAATTGTGTCGAAAGCTTTTTTGAGATCTAGATAGAGTATTCCCACAGATTTTTTAACATCCATTGCGTTTGTTATGTCATCAATAAGTTCGCAGGCTGCGGTGAGCGTACTAGATCCACTTCGAAAACCGAATTGATGCTTATACAAGATGTTATGTTGATTTAGGAAGTTCATCAATCTGGAGGCCAACAGTTGCTCAATGATTTTGTTTATGATTGATAGCACTGATATTGGTCTATAATTGTTCACTTCCGATTTACTACCTTGTTTATGGATTGGAATAACCTTTGCTGTCTTTAGGTATGCAGGATAGCAGCCGGTCTCGATAGCTTCATTGAATACATCCCTTATGATGATTGAGAAAATTCTGTGGTGTTTTTTCAAGAATGATGCTGAAATTCCATCTGGTCCTGGGCTTTTATTTATTTCTAGGTCTTTTATTTTCAAAATAACCTCATTTTGATTGACAGGTCTCACGAAGAAAGACGAGGTGATTGGTGTCAATGTTTGAAATCTATCGATATTACGCTGACTGTTAATTGTGGAGGCTAGCTGGGGTCCTATTGTGCTGAAGTAGTGATTGAAAGTATCGGCTACATCCTTGCTTTTTATAACTTGATCATTTTGTATAAGTTTCATCTCCTCTAAAGTAGGTTCTTTATTTCCAATAATCGATTTCATATTTTTCGACACAACTCGTTGATTTGACGTATTAAACAAGGACTGGTAGTAAACTTGTTTGGCGTGCGCTTTTTCCCTTACTACTTTAGCTGAGACATGTTTCAATAGAGCTTTCACTTCGATGTCGTGGGGTCTACGCTTGCTTCTGGATAATAAATTGTGTTTGATTTTAACTAATTTCCACAGATCAAATGACATCCAGGCACAAGTGCTTTTAACTTTGGCGGTGATTCTGACCGTTTTAGAATATTTAAGTTTCAGATTTTGGTATAACTCAATCATTTTTTCCAATTTCTCACTCGCAGAATTGCCTTCTACGTTTACTGATTCCTCTTCAAAGGACAAATTTAATTGATTATAATCGATTACAACTTTCTCCAGGACTCGAGAAGTGATTGTTTTTCCAAGTGAGAATGCAGAAATTACAGTGGAATGGTCGCTAATTTCAGTTTCGACTGTCGCATTTTTAACACAATTCGATAACGAATCGGGGCAAACCACGTGATCAAGTATGTTATTACTGTTTGGTCGAGTAGGAAGTGTGTTGGTAACTGTCATGTTGAAACATTTCAGGATATCAAAATAGCTCTGTGTAAGTTCGTTGCTAGTATTATTAACTGGAATATTCACGTCGCCAACAAGGATTTTTGCAACACTTGGCTCAGAATCATGAAAAATTGATTCAAGTTGAGAAAAAAAAGAGCTGGAGGAATAACTTGGAGGTGTATACACAGCATGTATATCTACATGCATACTGGTGACGCCTAGGCGTATCTGAATATGATGAAATCCATTTTCGTGAATATTCAAAAGCTCCTCAGTGACGATAGTATTTTTAACAAAAACCGCTAATCCTCCTCCTTGTGATTCGGGTCGACATGAGAAAAAACTTTTATATCCATTCAGCTGAAATAATTTAATATTCGCTTCCTTTACCCAAGTCTCCCCTATGACTACAACATCAAGATTTCCAGCATAGAGATCTATGGACTCCTTCAATGCATCAAACTTATCCTCGGCATTCATTCCTCTTATGTTTTGTTGCATTATAGAAAGCGTTTTAGTAGTTTTTGATATAAAGTTAGATTTATTTAGACAGGAAATAGTGTTAAACTTATAATTTTCTGCTGATGAATTCATAATAATGATTGTAGTAATTAATAACGGTTTATTTTTATTGCGCAGCTCTCTGATGACGCTTAGGAAGTGATTCACTAGACGACTCCAAAGAGATGTTCAAAGAACGTTTTGAATTTTTATTGAACAAATCTTGTAGCTGGTTTTTGGTAGAGATAATCATCGGCTTAGAACTATCCGTCTGCTTCATCAGAATTTTTCCATCCCGACCAGGCCACACGTATTTTATATCCAGCTTACTTTGAACCTCCTTAGCTTCTTGCAGTAGTTCTCTTCCGTACGTCGTTAGCTCATCCCGAATAGTAATTTTCCTTGTTCCTGCGTTGTTATCCTTCAGAACTGCTGATACTGATAGCGGCCCGTGAATCTTCTTCCGTTCAAAAAACATTTCTTTATTTTCCTTAGAATCAAATGTTACTAAAATAGGAGCTGAGTTAGTCATTTCGCTACCAAGACGCTTAGCGTAGGATATTGAATTTTCTCCCATCTGGCACCCCAGGACATCAAACAATTTATGAATGGTTGCCTTCACATCCTCATTCTGGACCCTTGGCATTCCTAAGATAACAGCATTTTTATCTAGAGTAGATCGACAGAGCTTATCATATTCAAGTTCCATTGAATCTACTTTTTGTACTAGTGCTTCGTGTTTCAACTTCCACAGGTCCACATCTTCCCTAATTTGCTCGGTGTCCTCCTTCATAAAGTTCAGTTCGGCTTTGAATTGTTCAAATTGATCCGAAATGAACTGCTGTGATACTTCAATTTGCTTAGTAATGTCTACTATCTTTGCTACTTGTTGCTGGGTTTCGTGTTGACTAACAGAGAGACGACGAATTTCATTCAGTATGTCCGCCAATCCCGAATTTTCGCTGCTATTGCTCTGCGCATGCATAGAACTGCAGTCAATCGAACAAAAGAAAGGTTTTTTGCGAGTTTTTTCGTTAGCATTTCCTACAATTTTTTTGCAACGAAAGTGAACCACTCTATTGCAATGAACACACTCAATGAGACGGTTTGGAGAGTCTTCGACTTTCAAACACATAAAGCAGATCAGAGCATCATCCTCATCCATGCTTCCAATGCACTTTTAACCCGAGACGTGAGATGGTGAGTGGCTACGGGATCGTGAGAAAAAAACAGAGGTGACTGCGCGTGAGGTTTGACAGCTATTGAGTTACTTGTTATTTTCAAGTGAGTTACTTTGTTGTTATTGAGTGAGTGCCTGCATGCAATTCCCGCGAAATCTCTGTAAAAGAATACCGGTACTCAATATGGCGTGGTTCCAAAGTTCTAGCACAGTTGTTACAGGCAAATAGAGACATTTTGAAGCTGTTTTTTGTAAGTATAAAGAATTTAGCTGTTTGATTGTTATTTACAACCTTTTCTATTTCTTCTATTTAAACAGAATGTGGAATCGGGCCAGCTGCAACTTCAGATAACCGCTATGGAGGCACATCAATTTGGGAAATGCCATTTTTGGACGATGTTATTGTGTCAATTAAATGAAAAGTGAAAGTGTAAATAGTGTAGTTGTGAAAGTGAAAAAATGGCACAGTGTTTTGTAAATTATGTGGCATAATAAAAATCCTTAAAAATAAAATATTTTTTATTTAAATGATACGTAAAAAAAATCCTACATTCTTATTTCAATGAAATCTATGTGAATCGCATGAAGCAGAACGAGTCCCTTTTCACATTCGATCTACGTTTTCTTCACATACAACGCATATGAAAATTACGTGAATTCTGCTTGCTGTGTGAGCTCTGTTTGCTACCTGAAGTTCACGTAGGTTCCACGTGATTTTCATGGTGGCAAAAATCCATGTACATTTTCACGTAGCGTTCATGTGAAAAGTTTTTTCCGTGTGGTTGAGTTAAAAGAATCTTTCGATTGATTTGATTCATGTTTTTGTGTTTTTTTTTTGTTTCCAGTTTTATTACCAGCTGATTCGAGTAATTTTTAATTGAGCTCAGAACAAACAAAACAGTTTCACCTGAGATTCCAAATCAACAAGTACCATAAACTGGGGCTACTTTGATCACCGGGGTAACTTTGATCAACATGACATTTGTCCTTGAATCATCAATAACTAAGTTTAAAGTTTAAATATCTGATAACTATATTCTACGTTCGAAAGTCTATAATTTAGGATTGAGATGCGCAAAATTTGGTTCGTTTGTTATAATTTTTGCTGTTACCTAAAGTGTTAATTAAAATCATAAAATATCATTTTTTTCATAAGCTTGCAAACAAACACCTCCTCTGATAAAATCAAAGCATCTAGAAAATAAAGGAATGTTTTAGTTTAAAGTTTTATATTTTTCCTTTTTATAAGTAAAGTTTAAATGTTGTTTGTATCGTCATTTTGTGATAAATTTTTGATATTTGAAAAATTGGGACATTTTCCAAGATTAAGCCTCTATTGGACACTGGTCTAGGAACCCTTTCAAATTGTCACAAAACTCAATGAAAGGATACGTGATTCTATAAATGAACTTTTTTTATTCTTCTTCTATAAATTAAAATTGAATATTTATTTATTGAATGAAACATGGACACAAAAACATTGAGGTACATGTTATAACGCATTGTGAACAACAGTTCGGCATCTCCGTAACGATTCCTTAGTAGATTCTTTCACTTTCGAGGTCACCTCATCGGCCTCAGCTGTGACGAAAAAAGACGAGGTAAATGAAATGTTCCAATACTAGAAAACGTCCCGTTGCGATACAATTTAACATGAAACATAACAAACCGGATACTGTAGCATCAAGGACGGCATGTGTATATCCTATCGGTGCAGAATATTAAGGCAGGGGACAGGAAGGGGGTGCCAAACATCTTCTTTATTGCTGTAAGTTGAAAAGTTTCCGGTTGATCCCTTCTGGCTATTCTCTATTTTATTGACCGGACTAGGAATCTCGGGAAAGTCGGTCGCCCGGCTGCTACTGCCAGTGACACAACCCATTCACAAGTTAATCTTCGGAAGATGTCTTAACCCACGCTCACGTATTCATCAACCGAATGGGCTGATTGTGAATCTGATTTGAGCATGTTACCGTGCCGATTTTGCCTTCGGAGAACCATCCGGAAAAGGATTCGTCAACGCAGCTGGCGGTGTGGCGGTTGGGGACTGTTGTCCTCTTCGGGAATCCTATCGGTACGCACTTAACCCAGAAAAAGGAACATAGACACAGGACAATAAATGAAAATGAGAAGATTAGCCGGATGATTATGCCGGACCGGAATTGACAACTGTCTTATTCTTGTGACCAGAGGCTATTTTAAAAGGAAATTAGGCGAAATATATTGAGCTGGACCCGAAAAATTTCGGACAAAGACGCCCTGTCGAGAAGAGCCACATGAGATGAGTTTAATTTGGCTTCAGGATGGTTGTGCTTAATTTCAAAGATTGGAACTAACTCCGAGGAAAACAATGAGCTGATTTTGATTGGTGTTGGTTCTTTATATCACCAGTGTCAGATAAAGATAATAAGGGCTTCGGAAGAAAACAGTGTATGATCCCTACGAGTAATCTTAATTGAACGGTAGCAAATACACAGCCGAAAATTATTCCTATCGATAAGTTCTTGGAATGAAAACATGAGATGGTTTCGAAAGTGGTTTTTTTTCTGAAAAAAAAAAACAGAAATATTTTACATTTTATTTTATCACATCTAGTCCTTGTATAAAACGCTGATATATAATTTATTGTTCTGGTACTGTTTTGGTAAAATTCGTACCCGAAAATTATCAAATTTTCAAAGAATATGGAAAGTGTTAGTGACACATGAGAATCAATGAAGCGAAAAACATAAGCCTTAAATATCATAGATTTTTTGAAAAAGATTCACATGTTTCTCTAACACTTTCCATCTGTTATATATTTGCATGATCGAACTATTTGACTCACACCGAAAACGATAAGATCGAATAATCTCTTATCTCCTCTTATCATGGTCATCCACGAAGTGAGAATCTTCTATTGTATAAAATGAAAAATAAACTTAGAGCAAGTCTCTTTTGATGCTGGGAATCCATCGTGTAAGCAAGTGTTCTTTTTATTTAAAAGGAAGATCTTTATTACCATCATCTTTGAAAATTTGCTGATCTCAAATAAGTCCAGGATAGTGGATAGTTTAGTTATTTTTAAACATCTGAAAGTCGATTTTTGACACCACTAGATTTCAACGTTCTAAACATTTTAAAAGTCGTTTGGCATCAAAATAAAAATTCCAATTTCATCGTTTTCTTTTGCCCCACCCCCTTCCCCTTTGGTGATTTCTGAGGGTCAAAAACTGTTTTTTTGGCCAATTTACAGAATGTTTGTGATCCGTTTAAAAAATTCGACATGACTATTTGGCTGCAGCCCTAACATACATACAGTCTGTGACAAATGACGAATAAAATTTCCAACATTATTTTGCTAATCAAATGCTAACGGAGAAAAACGTATCCAAGGTTATGTTTTGCGGATACTTTGTACAGGTCACTGTTAGTGGCATTTTTTTCAAAACTTTGGAGACTAATTTTTAAGGATGGCAGCAAACAAATAACTCGAAAATTATAAAAAATGCTCATCGGACTCATATGCATAGAAGTATAAAGGGTGTTCGGATCAACAAGTTGTCTTACTAAATTGCAACTAAATCGATTATTTGTTTATTAAAAACCTAGCAATCAACTTTTAATAGTATGGATTCAACTATAAAGGTATGATTGATTCAACTATAAATATTTTCAGGCAATCAACTATAAATATAATAGATTCAACTACAAACTGCTTTTTGACTTCCTGCTATCAACAATAATATAGGCATTAGATGCAACTCTAATGGTATAATTGATTTTACTGTAAATATAATAGATTTAACTACAATTGTTTGATTGATTCTAGGCATTCACCTTAAAATATAATAGATTCAACAAATGGTTCATGTTTTCAATTTGTTAGATTTAAACTTCAATTTGGGTATCTTTATACGATAGTGTGATTTGTTCGGCCAGCGCAATAAAAAAAAATTTAAAAAATTGTTTTATTAATCGTAGCGCACTAGATTGGACTGCGCACTCATGACTGCGACATTTGTGCAAACTTGTATATTTCTGCGAACTGTCAAATCAGTGTAAAATCGTATAAAACTCCTGTCCCGGAAGCTGCTTGTAGTCGGCTTTGACGTAGGTTTCGTCGTCCATTACCACGCAGTCAAACTTCGCCAGCATCGTCGTGTACAGCCCCCGGAATCGCGCTTTGGCCGTCGTATTTTGTTTATCATCGCGATTTGGAGTCACTACCTTCTTGTAAGTCGATAGTCCGGCTCGTTTTTTGGCTCGATGCACGGTTGTAGACGATACACCCAGCTTATTTGCGGCCTCTCGGAGAGAGAGGTTAGGGTTTCACTTAAAACTACCGGCAACTCTCTTTGTCGTCTCAGCAGCTTCCGGTTTTCGATTTCCCTTCGATCCAGACTTCCTGGCTGTCGACAAACGTTCCCCAAACACTTTAATTACATTTGTAACGGTTGATTTGGCAACTTTTAGCGATTTTGCCAGATTTGCGTGCGAGTTGCTCGGATTTTCGCGATGCGCTAGCGAAATTTTGATACGCTGCTCTTCTTCCCTGGACGGCATTTTGACAACTGAAGAGTGAATTCCAAAATCAAAATAGGAGCAACATACTACATACACACACCTTTAAAATGAGGGGTGTTCAGGTTTTTAAATGTAAAATTGAAAGAAATACGTCAAGTTGATATTGACCAAATTTTTACCGTATCACCCTTTACGTGTCTATAGGTTGGAAATGGAAATCACATTAACGAGGAAGCCGGTTTGAACTGCACTGCTGATTTGTCATTATTTTTTTTTCGAAGTCAGCCTGCACGGCTGCAATAGTTTTAATGATCAAGTTTTCGGTCATATGTTTCACTGCCTCAATAATTTCTTCCTTTGCTTGAGCAATTGTCGTTGAAATTTGAGTCATTTTGCCATCATTCATTTCGAAACACCACGGAACTCCTCTAAAGTGTTCCGATTCAGCTGACTGCGAGTCGGTCCTCTCCGGGTTATGACGGTCCTCTTCCCCCCAGCTTTGAAAACTTCTTCCTATTTAAAGAATCAGATTAAATGGTGAGTAATAAGTCAATAGAAAAATAGAAAAACAAACCTACCTGCTTTTCGCATTAATTCGTCAAAATCAACATTTTTTTTGGACTTTCACCAACTTCTTCGGAGGCATCAAGCTGACTTAAAAGGATAAATTTTCTCAATGTTTTTGAGTTCCGCGATTGGCTCTGCGAGCTGCGGCGTACGGAAAACTGGTAAGAATGGGATGAAGCAAAAAGCATAAAACAGATTCTAAAAAAAAACAATATGACAGCTACTTGACAAAATAGGGAGAAAATAATTTCGCTGGTCAACGTTGAGCAGGCATCGGCCTTGGTTTTTTTTAAATCATCCACAACGATCTGTCAACTGACGTTTCATGGTTGCTGTCAGGTTATTTGACAGACTGGTATAAAGCTGAACAAAGGCATTCATGAAGCCCTTTTTGGCTGATTAACTTCTACAATTCAAGATGCTTAAGGGCTGAACAGTAGCTTCTTAGTGAGTTTGGATTGCCTTCGTTCAGCCATAAAGCTGATCTAAATTTTTCCAAGATGTTTTTTAGCGTTTTTTAAGCAACAAATGTTTGTTGGGTTGAGCTGCTGAAATATTATTGAATTTATCATATCTATGGTTGAATCAGCTTTCCCTTATAGTTGAATCTACTATATGCATAGTTGACCTCATGGAAATATTGATAAAAATATAATTTAATCTATCATATCTATAGTTAAATCAACTATTCCCTTATAAGGCTATGATCATTTAGAATCTGGGCCCTTCATTTCGGTAATAGCTACGTTCCTAAAGTTCGAATATGAAAACATGTTGACAGCGTTGTGTTGATTATGAAAAGGACTATCATATCTTATTTCTCAAATTTTTAAGTTATCGTATGTTTGAGATATTTACTATGCAAAAAGAAATGGTAAAAATAATTTTACACTATTACCTTGGAAATTCTTCATTGTCAGCTTGACTACTCATGAACTGTTGATTCTTTCTAAAATTTTTTTTTGCCCAAATGGTTAAGAAGTATAAGGAGCCACTCTAGGGTGCTCAATAAGTTCAAACAAAGTATCGGAGTGCATCCCTCGATCTCAAACATGGGTAGATGGACTATGGTTATTGAGAATAAGTGAAGGTAGACTCCTAAACAGACAAAAAATGTTGCTTGAGTAGTAGACACACAGCAATTAACTAATAGTGAGTTCCATGGATCGCAATCTTTGCAAAAGGTGTTTACGCAATGTGACAGATGTATTCTGATGGAAAAACAAATTTATGTTAAAACCGAATTTAAGAGGTCAGATTCTTCGAGATGCCTACTCATGAAAAGGTTCCAACCATATTTCAATTGGGTTTTCCAGGTAAATTTGTGAAAGTATCATGATTTTGCAAAGGTTCTACTTCTGTGGTAGAAATAATAGATCAATACAAAAAAAGTGTACAAAGATAAAAATGAGATTTTATGATAAAGCAAGAGTATTTTTTGTAATCAGCGATATTTTTTTTTATATTTTTATATTCGATAGCATATTAATACCTTCATTTCCTTCGTAGAAAGTTTTTCGATCAAAAATATTTTTTTAAATACACACGTTTGTAACTGCCCGGATTCTTAATGATCATAGCCTTAGTTGAGTGTATTTTACTTATGGTTGAATGCAGAAAATCAATCATACAATTATAGGTGAATCTATTATATTTATTGTTGAATGCTTAAAATCGGTCATACACATAGAGTTGAATGTATTATATGTATTGTTGAATGCGAAAAACCAAACAGAAAATGAATTATATACATGTATTTGAAAGCTTCATATTTAAAGTTGGTCGAGAATTTATCAGAAATATGAAAAAAAATAAAAAAAAAAATAAAAAAAAAATAAAAAAATAAAAAAAAAAGAAAAAAAAAGAACAAAAAATAAAAAAAAATAAAAAAAAACGAAAAAAAATAAAGAAAAAAATAAAAAAAAGAAAAAAAAATAAAAAAAATTAAATAAAAAAAAAAAATAAAAAAAATAATAATAAAAAAAAATAAAAAAAATAAAAAAATAAATAAAAAAATAAAAAAAAATAAATAAAATAAATAAAAAAAAATAAAAACAAAAAAATTAAAAATAAAAAAATTATATATATATAAGTGGATAATTGTTAAAAATTATATACTTTTGTTACTTCCGTTTACTTCACGATTTCAACTCTGGATTTTGAACCTGGTTGGCAACATTTTCAATCGGTTTTTAATTTTTTGCCATTATCAAATGCTTTTAAATATGTAGGCTTTTGAATATCTAATTATGTTTGTGGATTAAGTCTACTAAAGCTTTCCAATTGATTAATCACTGTTAACTCGTTCTGATATCTCATTCGGTGAGCTGAACTTTACAACTTAGAAAACGTTCTACTGTGCATTTATGATTGACTTTCATGAAAGTAGGCATAATTTTAATTATGAATTTTTAATTCACAAATCAACTAGTCAATACGATAATCGAAACCATTTTTAAATGTTTACTGATCGATGTGAGCTCTTAAACTTGACCTTGCATTTGGAACCAGTTGAATCCGGCAGTCAGGTTTTAAAATACAACCGTTCCAAAAATTCACCGCCCATGACCTCGCCCAGCCACTCGGGGCCATCGAAATTGTGTTAACGAACTCATTATTAACCTACAAATTATTTTTTGGTTGTTTTTGGTCGCAACTTTTCTATCTTTTTTTTTTGTTTGTCCTGCCGCTTCCCATGCGCTGCATCGAACCCAGCTCCCCCGCAGCAGATTCAATTATTAAACGAATTTCCTCACATCCATCGAGTTGAGTTCACACACAAATATAACTGGAGGAAAAAAACTGCTACCGAAACATATGTTTTTTTCGTGGTTCCCTCATTTTCCCCAGGAGTTGACTTTTTGCCCGGCCGGAATTAACTCAAACGCCTATAGAGACTGGTCGGCACAATTCATTCACCGAAATTTTCGGCAAACGCCATAGGGTGGTGGGCTTAATTTTGGTACCAATTGGCTTCAATCACAAATGGGATGAAACTATATATTTCTGTCAAAATCAGAAGGATGGCGATCGAAACAACTTAGAATTTAGAATTCTGAACTTAAAACATTATCCCTAATTGAGATTCCAGAGCTATAGTTTGAAATGTTCTGAAATTGATTCGCACTTTTAGAACTTAAATATGACAATTACTTTATTAATTTTAATTTCACATTCGAAATTTGAATTTTAAAATTTTTATAATGATAACATCAGATTGTAATCGAACGCTCTCACCCTGTGGGATGCATCATTGGCGCGATTCGTTGCTGAGGTCTTTTTTTTTTTCAGTGCACTTCGGATGGGTCCTATCGTGATCTGCTCATTGAAATTTTGGCAACTTTTAATTTTCACGGTCGTTCAGAGGACGAGACGCCTGTTTGCCCGTTTGTGAAGCGTCGGTCCTGGGTCGATGCCATTCTAGGGTGGGAGCTGAGGGGCGAGGACACAATTTGGGACGCCAAGTGGGATTGCCAAAAAATATAATAATATGATGACGAAATCCGGCTGGAGTTCATTGCCATCCTGGTCAGTGGCCGGGTGAAATACATAAATGGGATGGATGGACGAAAAAAAATATCCATACAGGTAACAGTGGGGAAAAGATGAGGAAGGGGTTACAAAAAATGAGCAAAATAAAACAAAAATCGACCTCGTAAAGTAGGATAATGGCAAACGTAATCATGAACAATATAAGCGTTTCGCCCTTGCAGTTGTTGTTGTTGACCGACTGTTACATTTCTGTTTGTTGTTAAAATTCATTCACAAATTAAGCATTACATTTGAAGTAAAATTGAAACGAACACATGGGAAATCGATTGCCTAATGGTGATTCAATAGGTTATCACATCACTTGATGGACCGGAAGCTTGGCGAAAGATGGAAACCAAATAATTCAAAACTCTTAAAGTGATGACCTTGCTTATGAGGTTTATAATCTAACAGTGGTCAGAAATGATGAGGAGCAAAATTTACGATATCGCTTCAGGACTTCCAAACTCTCATATCTTTATTATGTAGAGCAGTCATCGGCCCCCAATTAACCTCAAACCACAGCTGTAGAAACGGGGAGGTGGGGAGACTAGGGGTTTAAACATGAGGGTCCAAAAACATCAAGCAAAATTTTCCTCTTTAAACTCAAAATGCGAATCGAGAGTAACAATCTCGACTCGTAACTAAGGCCAAATCTTTGAAATCTTATCCCAGGTCCACAATTCTACAACAGATTTTCGCGAGGAAATTCAATATCTTACGTTAGTTAAAATGTCCGGAGAATCGATTGGACATAGTTTCAGACACCGCACGAGCTTACTAACAGAGATATATTTTCATTTAAACCTCTAATTCCCCTTTATATAGTAAACACTCCAGAAAAACACTGATTTAAACTAGAAAATTTTGAACCAAATGGATCTTGTGTCATTTTTTTTAGGAATCAAATGAAGGCTGCTTGAGCCTTCGCATGCATCGGAAAATGGAGTTTTGATCTTTTTACCTTCAATTCCCCCCTACATTTTTCAATTAATTGAGTAAAAAACATAATATTTTATTTGGAAAGCTAAGAAAATTTTAATGCGTTTTGATTGTATTTTATGGTAAATATTGAAAATTAAAAGATTAACTTAAAACTTGATAATTATTAATAAAAAAAAACCTACCTTGTGTGGTTTTTTCGGAGGAATCAAATGAAGGCTATTTGAGCTATTGCACGCATTCGAAAATGGAGTTACTGCCAGTTTTCCCCTCTATTCCCCAACGTAAAACATGCATTTCTCTGAAATATTTTAAAACTGTAGGGGAATCGAGGGTAAAGCAGCCATCACTCCATTTTCCGATGGATACGATGAGTCAAATTGCCTATTTTCGATTCCTTGGAAAAAAAATCACAGCAGGTAAAAAACCATTTGTTACTAAATGTTCCAGTCCGAACAAGCTTTTTCTGAATTAATTGAGAATACTGGGAATTTGAGGATAAAATAGCCATAACTCTAGTTTTCGATGCGTGCGGAGGCTCAAATAGCCTTCGTTTGATTCCTCGGAAAAAACACATAACATAAGTCTCATTTGATTTAGAATTTTCCAGTCAGAACTTGTATTTATCTTAAAAGAATTGAAAAAAGTAGAGGAATAGTTGTTAACAACAGCAATAGCTCAATTTTCCAATGCGTGCGGTGGTTCAAATGGCCTTCATTTGATTCCTTAGAAAAAATTACAAAAATTAAGTCCCATTTGGTTCAAAATTATCAAGTCGGAACATGCTTTATTGTAAAGTGTAAAAAAATAAAGGGGAATTGGGGTTAAAACAGTCAAAACTCCATTTTCCATCCGCGCTGTGGCTCATATAGGCTTCGCACAATTTCTCGGAATAAAAATCACACAAGGTCTCCTTTTCTTTGAAATTTTTTAGTCCGAACAAGGTTTTTCAGGACTATATTAAAAGTTAGGAAATTGAGGGTAAAACGGCCATCACTCCATTAAGCAATGCTTGCGGTGGCTCAAACAGCCTTCATTCGATTCATAGGACAAAATCACTCTATATAGGTCTCATTTGATTCAAAATGTTCAAGTCCGAGAATGTTTTTTTCTCAATTCATTGACAAATGTAGGGGAATTGAGGGTAAAAACAGCTTTAACATTATTTTAGGGTGCGTGCGTTGGCTTAAATAGCCTTCATTTGATTCCTTCGAAAAGAGAAACACATAAAATAAATCTCATTTTCTCCAAAATGTTAAAGTCCGAACAAGTTTTTTTCTAAACTACACAGAAAGAAAAATGTAAATTTACGTTACACATTCTCGCATCGTCGCCGAAAGAATATGGAAAAGACTATAGCATTTTTCCGACTGCAATGAAATTCTCGTGCAATTTCATGTAAAACTCAGCGTTGGCAACGTTCGTCCGTTCTTTTTCGTACCTGTTCATGTGCTGTTTGCTTCTGGTCGAGTTGGAGGTGGTGCGTATAAGATTTCTAGCCAGCAACGTTCGTGGAAACTAAATGCAATCTATTTATGAAGTTATGTGTGTGGAAATGTGGGTATTTCAACAAATTGTATTAATTGTAAATATGTTATTTTGCAGAAAATCACTACGATGGTTCCAATTTTCTCCAGCACCTGTCGTTTCCGTCGCTGGGGGAATTGAAAAGCACCGAAAGGCGTTTGTGTCAAGTCATACAAACAGAATAAAGGTTCTTTATTAACAATATCGCTGATTTGTTTTTTTTTTTTTCAAACACTCCTTAAAACAAAATATCAATAAAAGGGAGGTTGAGCATGTAAATCTACAGTAAACAATCAATATCAATGGGACTGGGAATTTACATGTAACGAACAGTATTGATACATGTAATAACGCGATTCCCTTCTACCCATGCAGTTGCATGTAAATCTATGTGGATTTTTCTAACTGTGTATAGTAAAAATATTGGAAAATTGAGGGTAAAATGGCCATGACTACATTAAGCGATGCGTGCGGTGGCTTAAACAGCCTTCATTCGACTCCTCGGAAAAATCACAAAAGATAGGTCTAAATTGATTCCAAAATTTTATGTCCGATCATGCTTTTCTCTAAATTAATTGAAAAATTGTTCGTGAATTGAGGATAAAAGGGTCAAAACGCCATTTAACGATGCTTTCGTTGGTTCGAAAAGCCTTTGTTTTATTCCTCGTGAACATTCACACAGGAAAAGTCTATTTTTTATCAAAGTTATTCTGGATTGTTCTCAAAATATAGGGGAATTAATGGATAAATAGGCACTATATCTCCGTTCGCACGCTTGTACGGTGTCTAAAACTATGTCCAATCGATTTTCCGGGCATTTGCCCCAAATGAAAGTATAGTTTCATGGATTTGGTTCATGTAGGACGGAAATTGTTGAATTTCTTCGCGGATTATACCCTTTTTTCCATTGTGTGATGGTTTTCCCCAAATAATGCAGCCTTCAAAGCCGACGACAGCGCCACACATCACCAGTATGCAGCCAGGAAGTTTCAATACATCACAACCAGAGGGCCATCCATGGTAATCCACGCTGCTTGGTAACGACACCGATCGGATGCGACGCCCGACGAACTGACGAAGGGCCAACGAACGTGTTCGTAACAACGAGAGAGCAATGAACTGAACTTTCGTTTCAAGGCCGGTCTAAGGCGACTACTTTTCAGTGATTGAATTTTGCTGAGCATGAATTAACACGTTCGTCGCCCAAAAAAAAATCTCAGAGCATGAAAGTAAAGCGAGAGAGCTTCAGATTTACAACGCGTGGCAGAACTGAGCGGCAACCTTACTTAAGAGAGCCGTCACCCATATATGGGTGACGTGGCGACGAACGTGTTAATCAACCTTCTCTCGCTCACTGCTTTACTCGGAAGCAAAGGTTGCTTTGAGGCAGCGAAAACGACAAAACCGATGATGCATACGCTCTCAATATGGCCCGCCTTCAAGAAGCAGTATACATCCGAGGCAGCGAATCCAAAAAACCAAACGAATGGCTCTCACTCATCTCCTGTTACATTCTTGAGGGAACCGAATTCAAAAGGCAGAGCAAACCCGAGTCTCCTCGTTTGTGCCTGGATCGAATACCCGAGGTTTTTCTGCTATTGCTATTATTGCACAGCAACCGCACGCAGGCAGCTAGTTTTTTCGTTTCTTTTTCCTCCCCCCTCCTTGCTCCATACTTTGCGGGCCTGCAACGCAATAAGTTCGGTTGTTTTTGTTGTTGCCTCAACCTTTGCGGCGAGGTTGAAGATGTTCTCCTCAACGACAGCTGTCGGCTGGAGTTATTCAAATTCAACAACGTAAATGAGTATGTGTGCCTCGTCTTCTTCATGCATCATGTAGCAACCAAACGTTGAGAGAGTTCGTTCGGGGCAGCAAACGGATAGTGTCTCTCAGAGCAGATCCTCCTCATGGGGGGAGGTTTGAATGAATGTATATGTATCGTCTCCTGTATAGCTATGCGAGGCCTCAAAGTGTGTATTTTGAATGCCTCTGATGAGAAAATTGGTGAGGATTTCAATCACTGCTACATTTTTTTCTTTTTCGATAGGAGTTGTAAGGCGACTACCTGGTGCTGGCTCACTTAAAAAGTAACAACAAAACTGCAAAGTGCACGACACATCCAGCACACAATAGCCAGCTAAGTGTTAGAAGCCAGACACCAGGTAAGCCATGAGAGGCCGAACCGCCACTTCGTTCCCGCTGAAATACTCAACACTAACTGCTGATTCTTAAACAGGACCCCAAAGTCTTTGGTAGGATAGAAGCCAACCTTTGTCCCTCATCCTTGGTCCCTGAATCAACCTTGGTATTGGCCCTGATCGTCGCGCATAGCCGTTATCATCCAGGCGATCATACCAATCATACATCGAAAGTTGAGGTCGATTCTGAAACACGAATACTTCGGATCGATTAACCAGTTTATTCGTCGGCTATGAGATTCCCGGAAGTAAAGAGGGCCGGGATTCGACCATAAGCTCAACAGCGTAGTTGATCATTAGCATCGTTACCATTGCAGGATTTCCTCCATCAACAAAAGCGACAGCCAAGGCGTGGCCCATAGAAGGTATCATAATCATAACCATTTCGTTGAAGTGAACAATTGTTGTGGAGGCAAAGGATGGTTGCGAGAATGACGAACGACTGCCCAGCAAAACAGGTGTTCGTTGACAAACCGGTAGGAACGAGAAGGACAGCCGCCCAACGAGCGGGTTGGTTCGACCTAGAGTGCCTATAAGTAGAGTGACGCCAATGTCAAAATTAGAATAGCGATGAGCTATCAGTATCATTCCAAACGAACAAATGACCTGTCAAATTCAGCCTGAGAAGAAAAATAAATTGCGAGTATTGTGCTCATAGTGTTTTCAAAACAGCAAAATGTTTGTTACTGTTTGTATCCCTTCGCTCGATTACAGTATGGACGGAAGCAAATTTAGCCTGCAGAAGCTGAACAATTCCAACTATTCCAGCTGGTGCTTCAAGGTTGAACTTTTGCTGGTTCGGGAAGACTTGTGGCATTACGTTGATTCGGGTGAAAAACCAGCGTCGGAAGCAGACACTGTCTGGAAAGCTGGAGACGCCAAAGCCAGAGCTACTATCGGGTTACTCATCGAGGGCAATCAGCATCCGCTAATCCGTTCATCGAAGACCACGAAGGAAGCGTGGAAGGCGTTGGAAAACCACCATCAAAAGGTCAGTCTTACATCGAAGGTCTCGTTGCTCAAGAAAATTTGTGACAAGCGCTACTCGGAAGGAGAGGATATGGCGGAGCATATTTTTTTTTTCGATGGAGGAGCTGTTCAGCAGTCTAGCGATTGTCGGGCAGAAGTTGGAGAACAATCTTATGGTCGCCATGATTTTGCGAAGCCTGCCAAGCTCATTCGACACGTTGACTACTGCCCTTGAGACTACTACTTGCCAAACGGAAGCTATTAGACGAAGTAGCGAAAATGGAAGGTGCTGAATCCGATTTAGCATTGAAGGTTGGACAAGTAAGGAAAAAGACCTGCCATTAATGCAAGAAAGCGGGTCACGTCATGAAGGAGTTCCGTAAGCGAATTCGAAATTCCGGGAATGAGCCGAAACCGATCCTGAAGAGGGGAAATGCAGATTCATTTGCATCCACGGCCAGCAAGACAGAAGCCTCTTATCCGTGGATTGTGGATTTGGGCGCGACAAGCCATTTCGTCGCGAACCGAGATTATTTTTGGAGCTGAACGAGAGCAATGAAAAAACCGTTACCCTGGCGGATGGAAAAAAGGGCGGTTGTTGTTGGTGAAGGTCCCTGTTTGATCCAGTGCATCGACGACAAAGGCAAGAAGACGGAAATCAAGCTGAGCAAAGCATTTTATGCACCCACGTTGGCTACAAATCTCCTGTCGGTTCCGTCATTGGTGCAGAAAAATGTAATTGTTATTTTCAACAAACAAGGTTGCCGGATGATGCATGGCAACCAAACTGCTGCCATAGCAACTCTCAAACAAGGTTTGTACGTGTTGAAGCAACCGAACAAAGTTATACTCCTGGCTGGCGAGATCCATCCAAAGGATTGCAAACGTGAAAGCAACGAGAAGCTAGGCCGCTGGAACCGGAATTCGATCGCCCAAAGTGAGAGGCGACATCTGGTTGAAGCGCCTACGTAGTCGTTCAGGAGGAGAATATCGTCGAATTTCACTCAATTTTGTAACCTTTCGTTCATGAGACGGTGGAAGAAATCGAGAACGACAGCGATGCGGCTGATTTAGATGGTTTCGATACTGCCAATGAAGAAGAATCCGAAGAAACCGAAAATCAAGATGAGGAATCGTTGGAATCCATTGGGAATTTCGAACTACCTGCTAAACCGCGACGGTCAACGAGAGCGACTAAGGGAGTTCCATCGGAACGCTTTGGAAAAGTTTCCGGTATTACTGTGGAGTCGAAGAAATCTACCGGCCGACCGAGCGAAACTGGAGTGCCGTCGAAATCCACAAGAAATCAGCGAAAACCTGGGAAGCCAAACTTAAAACTTAACGTAGAGAAATGAATCCAACTTAGATGAAATTTCAGGAACTAGATAAGAGAAAATCGATGTTGAAAAACATGCGAAAAAAATTCGCCTTGTCTCCCGGTAGGACTTGAACCCACATCTTGCGCCTCTCCGGGGCCCATGTATTAACATTCTACTACAGGAGACCAACCTGGCGTATGAATATTATACTGGTTGAGTGTCGATGTCTATCGGAATGAAGGGAATAGTTCTCCCATGTGATCATAATCATTTTTCTTGGTCTATTTCTATTCCCATCATTTCATCTTACGGTAGTTGGAATCAAGTTTGGACATTTTTAAGCACGGCAAGATTTGCATTGCCTCCCATATCCTGCACGGGTTGTCAGTTATGATGAGAAATGATGCGTTTGCCGTATTTGGATATCCAGCCAATTTCGGTGTTTGGCAATGCAAATCTTGCCGTGCTTAAAAATGTCCAAACTTGATTCCAACTACCGTAAGATATTTCATCTTGGGATGGGGATAAAAATAGACCAAGAAAAATGATTATGATCACATGGGAGAACTATTCCCTTCATTCCGATAGACATCGACACTCAACCAGTATAATATTCATACGCCAGGTTGGTCTCCTGTAGTAGAATGTTAATACATGGGCCCCGGAGAGGCGCAAGATGTGGGTTCAAGTCCTACCGGGAGACAAGGCGAATTTTTTTTCGCATGTTTTTCAACATCGATTTTCTCTTATCTAGTCCCTGAAATTTCATCTAAGTTGGATTCATTTCTCTACAAAAAAGTTTCGCTGACTGAATGTTTGAGTCAAGACCCATCTCTGGGTCGCAGTTTAAAAATTAAAACTTAACTTTGTTGAGGAGGCGTATTGTAAATATGCTAATTTTGTTGCACATGTAGTCTTAGAATAATTAAACATCATCCTAGAAGGAAATATTGACGTTATTATATATCGTATTCAGCTTAAAATTGGTACACGATAGTTTTGAATGACGAGCAATCGATTTGAGGTATCAAATATAATGTAAGAGACCGGCAAAAGGGGTCGTCCATATCAACTTTTCAATATCTTAGTGATATTGACGTTTTTATACATCGGATTGCGATGAAAATTTGCACATGCTACTCATTAGGGACAAACAATTGAATTCACTTATCCAAATTAAAAACAGGGGTCAGCCAAAGGGGTCGTTCATATTAACTATTCACTGTTAATGCGATATTGTCGTTATTATACATAGAATTCAGATGAAAACTGGTACAAGAGGGTTTTGAGGGACGAGCAATCGATTTCAAGTATTAAAATTCAGTTTAGGTGCCGGCGAAAGGGTTGTCCATATTAACCTTTCGATATTTTTGCAATATCGTCGTTATTATACATCGGATTGGGATGAAAATTTGCACACGGTAGTTTTCGGCGACGGGCAATCGATTTTATATGTCAAATGTTTTGCCAGGGGTCGACGAAAAAGGTCGTCCATATTAATTAATTTTTCACTGTTTTTAGTCATATTGAAGTTATTATGCAATGGATTGCTTTGAAAATTTGCACATGAGAGTTTTGAGGGAAGGGCAATCATCTCAGATTTCAAAAATTGTATAAAAGGCCACCTAAAGGGGTTCAACTTTTTGTGGCAATAATTGCGTTGTTATGCAACGATCCAGTCAAAATTTATACACGGGGGTTTTTGCAATATTTTTGCAATTATTACTTAACAATGAGTTCTGAAGTGCATCTGGAAAATGTTCGGCAATTGACTTTCATACAAACTGTTCATGACATATACCAAGTTCAAAACGAAACGGAGTTCATATGGGATCAGCTAGTAAAAAATAAAAAAGTTGTGACATTTGCAATAAAGATTCAGTAGTGCAAATTGGGGTTTTTACTGTTCCCTGCGATTTCCTCTAGTTAAGCGAGCCACCCTGAGGCCTAATATAGGGAGTACCTGTAACGGCGGTGGAGTGGTAGGTCTTAAACTTACATATGTTTGTATCGTGTGTGGGCGAGCAAAGATTCAACTTTTCGTCGTGGAATCATCGAATTTACACACTCCATTTGTGTAATGAATGGCGGCCTTTACGACACTGGTCTTCGTGTGCTCTCGATTACGAGGATTTCACAAAGAAGCTAAGAACAGTCTAGTCTTGCTCAAAAAACTTTTCCACAGAGCAAAGCAAAGTAAATTTTGAAAAAAAAACCTATACTGTTAAAATCATTACGGAAACACTTTTCATCATATCGATTTAGCAAAATTTGAATTTCCGGAATTTGCCAAGGGATTGAAAACATGATATGTACATTAAGTAATTATTCTATCAACTAGTTGCGAAGGACACCTATGTAGTACCACAAAGTAAAAGGTAAAAACAACAGTACCTACAAGAGCCGAACAACAATATCTTTAATTTAGTTTGTGTCATTAATAAAACAGGATTTCGGCGTCAAGGTGTTGTCCATTTCTCGTTAATGAAAAAAGCTCCGCGAAGGAAAGCGGGACATACATTTCGACCCAAACTAGATACCATCAGTCATCAGGCAAATGGAAACGCAACGAAAATAAACAAGACCGTTAATTCGAGAATCATGAAAGGAGTGGTTCTTTGGAGATTGTGTGCGGTTCACGTCTTTCCAGGACTTACACACATCCGGCGGCCCGGAGCTGCGGCCCTCCAAAGGTGAAGATAATAAACTAATTGAATCGAAAGGAGACATCCTGAATGAGCTCTGCATATGGAAATGAGCAGTCATCATTCTGGTGCCAGCAACCTGGACAGTGTGCTGCAGCAATGAATAGTCCTGGGGTTGGCTTTTAAGATTGTAACACTAGGGTGTCGTGATTTTACGAATCTCAATTCAGAGATTCACTTAAAAACGTCTGTTGCTCGCAAGAATAGATCAATGACTGACTTTGTTTTGTTTGTTTGTCAAGTGCTGCCAAAATAGCAAATGTTCTCATAGAAATTTATTTTATTTTATTCATCTACAGTGTTGCCGAATATAACTATTATTTTATTTTATTCCTAATTAAACTTGATTTATTTTCTGTATATTCTTCATCTCATCCCTACATTCCTTCTCACCTCTATTCTTAATTAAAACTTTTCACGCATCAACATTTGTTTTTTTTTCTTTAGTGCAAAATTTAATTTACCAAATATCCTCAATTTTTATTCCATATTCCACATCTTTATTCTCCATCCTACAAATTTTATTTAATTTCTGCTTTTCCTTCATGACATTTCTACATTCCTTTTCAACTCTATTCTCAATAGAATCTTTAATTTACCGACTTTTGTTTTTCTAAAATACAAAATTTTCTATCCCAAATATCCCTCATTTCAATTCTACATTCCATTCTCTGCAAAAGCTTTTCAAATCTTTTTTTTTTTGCATATTCTTCATTTCATCCGAAAATATTCTTCACAAAAGCCTTCCCAATTTGAGCTTTCTCTGTCGCTCTGCTTTTATTTACCAGAGCCGGAACAATCCGCAGAAAAAAAAAACATTCTTAGCAACAGCTTTCTCAAACTGTGCTTTCCTTGTTACTCTGTCTCTGTTAACAAGAGCCGGAATAATTCGATAGTATTCTAAGAAACAGCCTGCCCAACCAGAAGGCTTATTCAAAACAAACAATCAGCAGCAGCCTTGAATATCTGCGCTTTCAACGGCAATTCCGTCTAATTTCCACCGGAAGGCCAAATCAAAACAATCAGCAGCAGCAGCCTTAAATATCTGTGCTTTTAACGGCAATTCCGTCTTATTTCCACCGGAAGGCCAAATAAAAACAATCAGCAGCAGCAGCCTTAAATATCTGCGCTTTTCAGGGGCAATTCCGTCTTATTTCTACCGGAAGGCCAAATCAAAACAATCAGCAGCAGCAGCCTTAAATGTCTGCGCTTTTCCGGGCAATTCCGTCTTATTTTCACCGGAAGGCCAAATCAAAACAATCAGCAGCAGCAGCCTTAAATATCTGCGCTTTTCAGGGACAATTCCGTCTTATTTCCACCGGAAGGCCAAATCAAAACAATCAGCAGCAGCAGCCTTAAATATCTGCGCTTTTCAGGGGCAATTCCGTCTTATTTCCACCGGAAGGCCAAATCAAAACAATCATCCGCAGCAGCCTCTCAATATCTGCGCTTTTAACGGCAATTCCGTCTTATTTCCACCGGAAGGCCAAATCAAAACAATCAGCAGCAGCAGCCTTAAATATCTGCGCTATTTGTGCTTATTCTACCAACCACGCCATTGTCGTGATTTTACGAATCTCAATTCAGAGATTCACTTAAACACGTCTGTTGCTCGCAAGAATAGATCAATGACTGACTTTTTTTTGTTTGTTTGTCAAGTGCTGCCAAAATAGCAAATGTTCTCATAGAAATTTATTTTATTTTATTCATCTACAGTGTTGCCGAATATAACTATTATTTTATTTTATTCCTAATTAAACTTGATTTATTTTCTGTATATTCTTCATCTCATCCCTACATAGGGGTGAATGAATAATTCCCTTGATCGACAGAAAATATTCATAGAAACTCATCAATTTGAGGCGCACTGTAACCGGGTAAGTTGTTTTGCGATGTTTCGATCCTAAGGGTACGCGACGACGACGACGACGACGACGACGACGCCGGGGACGAAAAGGCTCATATTCCGTGTATTTATTTTTGACTGATGACGCGGCACTATCGAATGACCGCCCAGCAATGGTAAGCAAATGGAAAAGACCGGACACACATGTCCTTTTCCTCTATCCTTAGTTCATGGGGCACTCGCGGGGATCGTCCAGTTCATTAGCACTTTTTTCATTAGTTTCTTTGAATAATCTTGCCAAAGGGTGCGGCCACAACTCCTTGGGGATTCTTGCTGTGTTATCACACGGATGGGAAAAAAAATGTTTGTTTTTCTTCATACTCGTGTTACGGATGCCAAGCCTATCGTGTCGAGGGTGTTGGGAAGATGCCCGTTATCGGAATGATATATGGAATTCGTTTAAAGGTCGAGGCAAAAACTGGTTTCTCAAGAATAATTAATCAAGAACATTTTCTCAAATTGATTCGAATCATAGTTCATTTGGTACAAGATTGGCTTTTTTAGCAAGGTAGCCGAAATCACAGAAAAATCAGTAATTTCACAGGATATTGAGAAATTGTTATCATAGAATCGGTGCCACAGATCACAGAATTTTGTTAAAAATCACAGAATTTTAAGATTGTTTTTAAACTTTCCTTGGTTTTACTGTCAGGTTTTCAAATGAAATCTAAGGTAGATCAAATATGACATCAAATATATTTTCAACACAACGAAGACAAACTTTATCAATATGGTAACAAGAATAACCGGCAACAGTTTATTTCTTTATAAGTAGATCACCCAGGTAATAAATCCTTTTAAAAGATTTCGGACTGCGTCTCCCCAGTATGCTAATCTGGGTCCATGGATGCAATTAGTCGACTCTTGATTCTATGCATCCCTTTCGCCATAAACTCCCTCTGTGGCCTATGACCATAAATAATTCCCACCCAGACCAGCAACGAAAGCTGTACCCGTGATGGGAAACCAAGTCCGCGATTCTGAACTCATCGTCTTACTTGGTTTCAAGTTATAACTCCAGCATTTATACCCTGACTTTTGTTACGATAAAGACTAAGGACCTCTCCTCTGACGACTTGAGGTCCGACCTTCACTCGTAAACCGAGACTCGCTTGGTTACTACGACTTTTGTGCGCTACGCCTCTGATCGCCCATCCCAGCCTGTCACAGCACCCATCCGGGGCTTTACGAAAACTACTCGGATGATTTCCGGCAAAGACGTCATCTTACACCGACTCGAGTGACTAACCCGTCGACGACGTGAAGTCACTCTATCCAAGAATATTCCGCGGCATGAATACTCTTCTTCCTACGAGTTCAATCACGGAGAAGGTAAAGTCTTATCCCCGCAGCTACCGTCGCAGGGAGCGCGTTCTACGTTCTACCGCGGTTGTGGAGGTATCCTACACAGAGTTCGCAACATACCTAGCTGCTTGGCATACGCAGAACGTAAAGTCATATCATTGTATACTTTACTGCTAGGATCGAACGCATTCAACTCTTAAGCCCCCCGCCAAAAGGGCATTCTACTCCGACCATGATCCGGTCTTCCTCCTTCTTTTGGCTGGCAACCCTCGGCTTTATGCCCGCCGTGTGCCGATCGAGAGCAGCTTATCCTAGACTCGCACCTGTCACAGCACACGTATGGGCCTTTTTCGCTTACGACTCAGAGGAATTTCGACGGTGATGTCATCCCAAGCAACCAAAAGTCTCATATCTACTTAAACTCGTTCCTCCAAAGTTCGAATTTCGCTGAACAAAGGTTTCAAAAGGAATTGGTACCGAATTTTCTCGAATGTGAGCATGAAAGTTACAAAAGGTTTCTCAAATAACCTTCTATGGACTTTAAGTTCTAAAAAGTTCTTCAAATATCTTTTTTTGTGACATTTCAATCGCATCCACACAGTATAAACTTCAACTCAGAACAACTTAAAGCTAATTCGCAAATGATTGTTTTTGAAAAAAGTAAATATTTGGACTTCATATAATTTCGTCCAAATGTATTTTCTTACCACGAATTTATCACACATTGAAAGTCAGTTGAAGCAATTAATTAATTAAATATCAGGATAAACTCAAAAACTTATATAATTTTATGCTCAACAGTTATAAACATGGAATTTCATTTTTTTTAAACCGATATTATTTTGAAGGATGATTGATTTATACGCCGTTTCGTAATGTTTCTTAGTAATAATCAACATGCGTCTTTGCTGCTGGCCGCTGGCTGCCCTTGCGGCTATTCTAGGAAGCTTATAACCACTTCGAATTTAAGCTGCCGGCAAGGCAACATCTAGGCGTGGCGTCGTGGCAGCGTGTTCGGCTATCATCTCGGAGGATCGGGTTCAAATCTGGTACCAGGGCAAATTTTTTCCATTAGGTTGTTTGATTGCTTGAGTAAGCAAATCAAATAATTGTGCAGCAGAACTGGCGTACGTGCTGGCATGTATCGAACAAAGTTAAAAATAAAGCAAAAAAGTATTGAGGGAGGTGATGAGAGGAATAAAGATGGATGTCGATAAATCGGCAGCACACCACCACATGGGCTGGTGGTGACCAAAGGAGAGGAAAATTATTTTTTTCGCTGATTTAACGTTTACTTGTGGGCTGAATAGAAGGCCGTTCAAATCTGAAATGGAACTTCAAAGTTTCAATAAGAACTTAAATTTTGGGCTGAATAAAACGAACATCAGCACATTGATTATGCTGATTAAGCTGTGTTCGACCTTTTTAACGAGACTTTTGGTTGCTTGGGATCCTACCCGGCTCGAGTGACTCACCCAACGGCGACGAGAAACCAATCTACCCGAGAGTATTCCGTGGCGTGAATACTCTTCCCTCTACGAGTTCGACTGCGGAGAAGAAGGTCATGTTTCATCTCCGCAGCCTCCGCCGCAGAGGGCGCGTTCTACTCGAATACTCCGCAACGGTAACTTAGGATATCTCCTGACGATATCTCCTCCACAGGAACGCGACGTACCAAGCAGCTTGGCATACGCAGAAGATAAAGTTTTTGTATGGTTTGGACGCACTCCACTCAGATGCATCCTCACACATCCTCCGCACGATTCTGTCAGCTGTTGTGTCGGGTCCACAGGCGGTAAGCATATTAATGCGTACCCCTTCGAACCTTGGACAGTTGAACACTAAGTGCTCTGATATCTCGACTGTGTTGGACAGAATGGCGAGGTCACATGTCCAAACCGAAATCGTGGTAATGTATGAAGCATCCGTGACCAGTTAAGAATTGCGTCATGCAGAAATCCACCTCTCCATGTCTCCGATCCATCCAAAATCCGACGTTAGGGATCAAGTCCACCGGTCGCGTTCCGAGCTGTCCTACTGGTGCTGCCAGTTGGACATCGAGGCCTCTCCGGCATGTTTCCGCACATCGAGCATGTGCCTGTGCTCGTAGAAGAAGAAATCTTCCTCTAACAGGACCGTAATGGGAATGACCCCCGCCATAACATTAGCTGCTACCGAGAACACTGTTCGGTATGCGCTGATAACCCGCTGGTGTATCAGCCGCTGCACGCTACATAGCTTCTGCAGATTACACTGCCTGCTCTACGCTGCTTTCCAGGCTACCACTCCGTATCTCAAAATAGACGAGGACGCGGATCGCTGAGTTGTTCGACGGGGCCGCAAATCGGCTGCCGTCGCCATTGCTGCTCTTTTGCAGGCGTAGTCGACTTGGGTCTTAAAACTCATGCGCTCGTCGATCATCACCTCGAAGTACTTGATAGCAGGCTTGGATTCAATTGCGCACGATGCAGCTGCAATCGCCATGTTTGTGCTGATATCAGTTTTGTGATCAGCACTATCTCGGTCTTGTGGTGAGTCAGACGCATGCTCATAGAGCTCACCCAAATTTCCACTTGCTCGATCGCTACTCTGACGAGTAGCTGAACTTCCTCTGTTGATGGCTGATGCCAGGAGAACCACGTCGTCGGCGAATCCCACAAGTCCCGTGGGGAGACGCAGTCTCAGCAGATCAAGGTACACGATGTTCCACAATACCGGGCCAAGTTTCGATCTTTGTAGAACCCTTGCCGAGAACACTGTTACGGAAGTAACACTCCACCATCCTACACCAGTCCACCAGTCTACATTCAGCCTTGATAGGGCTTCCAGTAGAAGTTGTGGTTTGTAAGGCGACTACCCTATTCTTCAGCCCACGCGTTGAAGTAAACACCGATGGCAACGGAACTTCTACCCGTGAGACCCTCAATGATTTTGTCGATCATAGCGCTGAACCTCTCCAGGGACCACCTGGTGGGGGGGGGGGGGGGGGGGTTTGGCGTAATAGCTACAGACGAGGATCCCCTTGACTTTGGTTATCACGAAGCCTTCTTCCTGTTACCCATATCGCGGCCATGGCTTTATCGGTTACCCAATAATTGCCAAACGAAGTCCTGCGATACGGGTCTGCCACTAACGCCACGTCCATCTTTTCCTCGAATACCATCTGCCGTAGCAGCTGGTGTGCTAAGTGGCAGTGGTTGAGGTTAAGCTGAGCTGCTTCTATCCGCGCAAAGGTGCAGCCGTCGCCTTTTGGAAAGCGGGGCACCTAGGGTGGCCAGCCCTGTTACCTCCACCGCAGTGGATATATTAAGCCTCTTTGGTACAGCTAGCCGCCTGACGGCCGGCTTCACCGCAGCCAGTTCAGACTACTACTACCCTTGCAGTCAAACGATTTGTGTCCGTACTTGACGCAACGGAAATACCTTTCCGGTTCCGTTATCTGACAGATAGACCACCTCACCTGCTGCAACCGGAAGTTTCGCGAACATCACCTGTGTTCCGAATTTGGGAGGACCTTCTCGCATCCTGATCAAAATCTTGTCCGTTTAGATCTTGCACAGGTCCTTCAACGCGTTCTTGACGATTCTTGACGCCCAACAGCCTATTGCTCGTTCTCATTTGGCGAAGGATATCGGCGTAGGTTTCTCCCGGTACCTTTACCACCAACGCCCCTGACCCGGTTGCGTTTGGGTTTGGATTTCGCTCAACTGTCTGCTACTCAGTTGGAGCTTTGGAAACTTTGCCTCCCTCCTTGTCCTCTTTTTCACCCGGATCCTCCCGGATCTTAGGATCCCGAGCTCGTTTTGTGGAGCTCGTCTCCCCTGGAGCTCTTTTCCTCTTGCCGTTTTCGGCAAACTCCGCTTCGCCGTCCGTCTGCAGTAAAACGCTGACCTTCTTTGGCTAAATAGTTTCCGACCGCCTCTTCACGTTCCTTCCTCCGGTACTCCGTATGTATGTATTATGTATGTATTGAATCCACCTTGGGTTTACGGCAGCGCCGCGGTTGTGGCAAAAAAAATAACCCACACGTCCATCTTGGTTACCACGCAACACAATAATAACTCCTCAATGAGACTTCTAAGGGAGTGGAATCGTAAGCAGAGTCACTAACGGTATCCAGGGTGAAAAGGGGAAAAGTCTCGAGAAGTTATAACCACGTTGTTGTCTAATCAAGATAGCATGCAAATTATAATCCCGCCGCCAAGGCTTCCGAAAAAAGAGTGCGTCCTTATTTTACAAAAAGTAATCAAACACTATCTTTTTCTCAACCATGCCAAATTCCCTTGACATAAATTGAGGAACGTCCAGTATTCGAAACGGTACTAGCATACACGGTAACCCACTCTTCTTGTAAAACAAGGATACCCAGATGCCCCTACCCTTGATATTAATAAAATACAATAGATATATAATATAACAAAATATAATATGAATATATTGTAAATATAGTAAAATATAATAAAATAATATAAGAATAAATTAATATAATAAAATAAAATTAGAATAAATTAATATAATAAAATATAATATAAACATAATTCATGACACATGTGGTTATTTGGGATATTTAAATGATTATAAAAAATAAATCAAAAAACATGTCTGCATACGTATGTGTTTACAACAAATATCAATAACGATTTATAAATAAAAAGGTATTAGTTTAAAAAATATAATTGCAGCTGAACAGTCACCTGAAATAATTGAAACATATGGTACTTTTAGGTCATTTTTTATGAAAGGTACATTTGTAATGCCGTGATGATCACTTGCGGAACTGAAAAGGGTGTAATCACATGTTTGTTAATAAATATATATCTTCAATATATAATAACAAATAATGTAAATAAAATAAATATTCAAAATATAAATATAATTATAATATTTAATATAAAGATAATAACAATATTATGAAATATAAAATAATATATAATATACTCTGATGTTATGTTATCCAATGCAATGAAACAAAGTAAGAATGCGTACATTGAAACATATTAAATAAATCACATATTCCTTAAGCCTCTGAAAAAGTACATTAATCTCAGGTGATCCTCATAAATATTTCATTGGTTTGATACGAATGCTAATCATCATAAAAAATGGAATTTGAAATTATGTAAGTCATGTATTAAAATCTAACAAAATTATAGTTAAATTCAAAAAAAATTCTGTGATAAAAAATCGATTATTTACATGGCGAGAACTGAAAGCTGAGATTAACAAATAACAATTAGCTGCTTTAAACATCAATCAAGCCATAAATAAATTTGCAAATTTCAACGATGGCTTCGTTGATAAGGTTCAATATTCCACTATATTTTTTTTTAATATTAACTCTTATACTCGGGAAATCATTATGATTTTTTTTAAATACCTGCGAGAATGATTATAGGAATGTCAACAATAAATAAGTACATTTATACCGTATGAAAATATATAATTTAAAAATATAGATGCACCGGAAAGTCGGCCGGCCGTGATTCCACTAACAATAAATCATCACCAACATACGAATTCGCCTTCGAAAAACTGTTATTTGATAGTAAATGAAATGAAATATTTTAAACTGCTTCAAGAGCTACAATGGATTATTTGGTATATCTACAACTCCAATCAAGTCTGGGATCTCATGCTGAAAGCTGGAATAAAAGTAGTAAATCCGTTATGGTGGATATCACTTGACCTGAACCTTTCTAAAGTAGAAATTCAACTTTGCACTAAAATTGTTAGTTAAATTTAGAAACTATGTTATCAACAGGTTTTTGAGTCTGTTTTCTCAGCACAGTTTTACAGAACAATTCTCGGTTTGATTTGTTTTGGTTTCAAACATTTTTAATACAAACGTTGAAGTGGTGTGAAAAACTGAGTATCTAATAAATAAAAACATGAATCTGCATGTGCTTAATATGCTTTTTTGTTTGGTCTACAATAACAGACGAATCATATGCAGTTAAATTTGAGTTAAGACGGTGTATGCCTTTTTTATATTAAAAAAAAAAAAAAAAAGAAAATCACCGAAAAGTAATCTGTAACGAAAAGTTTCATTAGTACTTTAATATGTTTTGTATTTCCTCGCTTCCTCCGCACAGTGTTGTCCTAAATACAAAATAGTTGAATCAAGGATTGCCAAGAAATTCAAATTAAGCAATGTCAATTGAACTACATCAGATGCATCAGAAAATATAGAAAAGCTACGGTAGGCTGAACGCTGAAAAAAATGGGGGAACAACACCTTGATCTGCAGATGACGACGATAATCCAATAGCTGTGGAGTATAAAATCTTCATTTTGATTACGAGGCGTTCATGTATTGATTTATATTTAACGCACACTTTTCGCCGATTGAATTTAAGGCGATTTTTATCCATTATTCATGGACTTAACCCTGTTTTCCAACCCTGAGTCCCTAAAAATACTAACGAGGAATTAAAGATCAAGAAATAATCAGTCACGCACGATAGTGGAAAATGTTGTAAATATTATCTAAAATGCAGGGTTTTTATAAGACGATTTGAAACATTCATGTCAAATATAATATGATATAAATGCAAAAATAAAAAATTAAATACATAAAGTGATATTTAGAAATATTAAGTTTATAGCGATGATGATGAAAGGGATCAGATCAGCTGTAACTTTAAATTCAGGTTAATGGTATGTAATGTTCACTGAAAAGTATAATTTTAAGATTATTACAAACTATTGATTTCAGTTATTTTTGCAAAGGTAGTATTGAATTTATGAATTCCTGGATAAATAGTATAATGCCATTCAAAATAATTTCCCAGGATAAAATGATATTTTTTGAAAATACACCGGGATAAAATGATGATAATAATTAGTATTCAATTTTGTTAGTGTACAAAAATAATAATTATAGTCTTAATCAATGATTATTTTAGAGAAAATAAAGGGAAAGAGAACAAAGTAGTAGTTTAAACAATAAAGCAAAAAATCGGAACGCGCTCACCGGGTTTTGCTGCTTTCAATCCGAATCCTTCGCATAATCGCCTTCTTTCAAAGAAACATTGGTGGCTCAACTAGTGCGCAAACAAAATCATCAAGCATCATCATCAAGGAACAGTGCACATATTCATTTAGCTATAGCCACTGCTGCTTTAATCTAGAATCCATTAACACTAACACGCATACACTTGTTTCATTTCCAAGCGAATCCACCTCCAGTAATTCACCACGCCGAACTAACATTACTAACACAAGTGTGCAAGGTGAGTTTTGCCTCTCGAATCGAGAATGGCCGCGTACCCAATTAAAAAAACATTCAATTGGGTGATTTCTACCTCGTGAATTATCATCACAATTGAATCACTTTCCTCGAACGTGTACACTTTCCTTCTTCAACCAGCGGCAAAAAAAAACACATTTCATTAACAGAATCCTTTTAACCCAATTCACTTCTAGTAAACATTCATCCTCTGTCTAAGCTCCCTTTTCTTCATTCTCAGATAGAAAATTAGGCCGCCATTTTTTCCCCTCATGCTCGTTTTTCTTTCACAAGAATTCAATTCTTTCGCTCAAGCATGCCACTTCGGTATTTGAGAAATGATTATTGAACCCGTCAATAGGCACTTCATTTCACAACAATTAGTAGGAACTTCATTTTTAGTAAGAAAATGGATCAACACGAACAAACGCGACGAATTACAGAGACCGCGAGAAGATGCGACCGCACTCGAACTGTGCCCGATTGGAACTGTTCCTTCCTCCGGTACTCCGGTACCGAAAGGAGGCTCACCACCGCTCGGTTCGTCGTGACGAAAAGTGCCATCAAGTTGTCGAGTTTCTCGCGGACCTCCTTGTGAATGTTAGATTTCTTCCAAATGCATTCCACCAGGTCCTGAATCTGTAGCCGTCCCATTCCTTTGTGTCTGCTTCGCTCGACCAGCCAGCAGATCACTCTGGTTTTTGAACGGAACCGTTGATGTGCTGGCTCCGAAGCCGGCGATGATGGAGTGGCCATCTGTGTCACGATCGCCGCTTCTGTTGTCCCAGAGAAGAGCATCTTAGGCTGCGGAAGGTGCTGTCTGCCAGCATCCAGATGATGCTTTCACTAGAACAGCTGGAATTCTTCACCACGGATACAAAACCTGCGGGTGGCATGGTAGTCCAGTGCTGTGACAAAAAACACTCGCGACCGAGCACCACACCTTCCTTTTCTTCTGGCGGAAACTGAAATGTACCGCGCCTTTTTGCACGCTTAACGTAGTTTCCCCCTCAATAGTTTTTTTCCTAGCACATTTCTCCCTTGATTTTCAGATTTGGTTTAAAACCAACACGCTCGTATTGTTTTATGCAACGGGTGGGTAATTGACTCTGCACCACGAGGATGTGGAATTACTTCGCAGAACTATCCCAGTCATATGGGACTCTCGTCCACCTGATTTGCTCGTGCTGAGGAAACAGATCGTTGACGATTCCGCGCAGTTTGATCGGACACGTTTTCTGTGGCACAACCGTCTTGGCCATGACGATCCTGTAAGCGTTGCCCCATGGGCGCCCTCGCAGAGTTGCCAGAAACGTGCTTTTTTGCTAACCCTAATTGCCAGACCTCAAACTTGCGTAGGGCACACTACGTTCCTCTCTCGCTGGAGATAGACTTCATCAATAAATATGGTAACAAGAATAACCAGCAACAGTTTGGCACGATTAAAAAGGTTACATGTTTGAGTCTTTGTATCATTCGATATCTAAAAGTGTACGCTAGACAGATACTCATAATAAGTAGTATAATAAAGGTACCTACACTTGAAGTGTTGCATTGCACTACAGATTACGCTGACAAAATATAACTAAAAATTACAGTATTTTGTCACAGAATTTGACCAAAAATCACAAAATTCGAGAATTTTTTTTGTCGAAAACACAGTTTTGTTTCGGCAAACTTGTCCCCTAGATTATGCTCATGCATCTTCGAACTTTGTTGTACCGGATAGGTTTTCCAATGCGACTTTGAAGATTGCTTGAAACCAAGCTGTGGAATCTTAACATTTCACGGAACCTTCCCTCGTTGGATCTTTCAGGCTCCAATGAAGCGTTCGTTGCGTTAAGGTGTGAATTTATAGTCGTCAATCAACTGTGAAAGCTGAGATAAAATTGTATCACTTCCATAGCCAGCGAGAAATAGGAAGACTATACCTACTTGTACATACATATATTATTGGCTCCCCTCATACCAATTCTGAAGGGTTGGTTGCTAGACGTGGGCGTTAGTCTGGAAATTTTACTGCCAAACAAACGGGTGATACTCGTTATCGGACAAGGATGCCGGTAGGCTGCCAAGAAGAACACTTTTAATTAAGTATTGACGATGGCGACGCAACGAGGAGAACCTTTTCTAAATATCGGAAGGATAGTCAACATAAAACGACAGCCCGGTCCCCAGGAATAGAAACCAGGCTGAGAGACTGTCAAATGATTCCGAACGCAGATGTGTGCTGTTTCGTTCGATACCCAAGAATTCCAGCACTTGAAGCCTTTTTTGCCCGGATGTTTGCCATGAAGCCGCTCGTTACGACTGGATGCCGTAATAAAAGCTGGAGCAGATAATTTTCCCACCCACGTTTTTCACCAGCAAGCAGTAGGTCCAACACCCTTTCCATCAATGTAAAAGGACGAAGGCTTAGATAACAAGAAGGCTCGATGGAAAACATTAGCAATAGATAACCATAGATTTCTTTAGTCATGTTGTTCTATGCATTCTAAGTTTCTTTGATTAACTGAGTAGAAAATCTGATAAACGCTTCCAAGTGTGGAAAGCGATCGAAGCCTCATTGTTGGGCCTTTCACAAGCTGCTGGGAAAGGTGCGTAAACGTCAATAAACGATTTCAGTATGGCTACTAAAGTTCGAGACAGACCGAAATAGGGAGGAAAAAGCGATAAGGTTCAACGTCGTCGTTCTGGAAGGTGCGTATTTCCTTTGTTGTCTTCACACATGGGCTGGTTCATGATGAAATTTCATCTTATGGTAAAATTAACTATGGAACATTTTTGTCGCACCTCAGCTTGATCACACTGAGTATTAACACCGAGTTCAGTCATTGATTTTGCCGACAATAACGGTAATCTGATATTTAAAACATCGAGTTTATTTTTTACCAAATTTTGTAATCTGTGCTTAAACTTATTAACATAGCCAGTATTTATTTCTAAAATACCTGTAACTTTTGCCGGAATGCTTATGAATTTTATACCATGACAGTGTTAAACATTGCTTTTAAAAATCGAACACAAACACATGCAGAATCTCAATGAAACTTGATGTTTCCTCGAAGAGATTCCTTTTTCTTAACTCTAGGCGTACATCTTTCGTGGATGTGATGGCTAGCATCTTACAAATGCTAAAACCACCAACCCGCAGAAAGTGTAATATGTATGCCGTGACCGGGATTCGACCTCATACCCGCTGGCTTAGAAGACTTGAAGGCTATCCTCTACGCCACGGGCTGCGGCAGTTTTAATTGAAATGACTGAAATTATTACCGAAATACTCGTAAGTATCACCGATATCCTGGAAATATTTACCTATCAAACTGTTAAATTCTCGGTTATTGCAATCGAATCTTACTATTGCTCGTAGGATTCTTTTCAAGATTTGCAGTTGGCATACGCTGCTCATTCAAAACTTTTAAATCTTGTTCTGAGTTTTTCAAACGATGTCTCTTGTTTTCGGTACGAATTTTGACGAATTACTCGCAGGGGACCTTCGTAGCTGATCTCCCAGTCGGCTAAGTAGCAAAGTTCCACCACACATGTCTAAATGACAGGTGCCTCTGTGGTGCTTCAGAGAGATGATACGTTTCAAAACGGAGTAAATATTGAATAGTTGCCAGCCTTGCCGAAAAAATTTCAGCTCGTTGAGTCTATATAAAAAAAATGCATCTACTGAAATCTAAATCTATATCGTAAACATGGAAGGTGTATTGTGAAGTGAAGAGAAGTGAAATGATTTTTTTTATTTGCCTCATCGTCTACAAGTTCAATCGGACAGTAAGGCAATGTCCAAGGAAGTTTTACAAGCTTCGGTCAGCTACGCCAACACCTATAGAACAGGTTGCAAAAATCCAATGCCTATTTATCAAATCTCTGAACCGAAAATGCGTTGAAATGTGCACTGTGCCAAAGATATGATAATCCCCCCCCCCCCCCCCCCCCCCATGAAGATTTTTCCAATTAAAATTTTCACCGTAATATCGAAAAATTACTTGACCTAAGAAGGTGTTTAAAATAAGTGTTAAGTGTCAGAAATTTGGATTTAATCTTAAAGCCTAGACATTACATTCTACGACTCCACAAGACGTTCACGAATTGAAACTAATTTTTGATTGTAAATTTTGATTTGCAATTCTATTAATTTTTTGTATTGAAACTCTAAACTTGACTTCCAAAAACCAAATCTCGTCTTTTGTGTTAAATTGAAACTAAACAAGACCAGAGTTTGAAACGAACCATTTTAACTTCAAAATAAATTAATCGAATACAATTTTTTTAACATCGAAGAGTTAGAAACCATGTAACATGCATTTAACTCTAACAAAATAAGTAAAAAAATCTAAAATCTGATACCCTTTACGTTATTACTGAAAATTTGGATTTAAATAAAACCATTTATGTCATAAAAAATGATATGCTTATGATATATTCTTCAAAGAACTAATTTCAGTCTCAATATTATATTGATTTTGGTTTACTCAGCATCACATTTGAAAAGGATTTGATAAATTACACAGTGCTACAAAATTTACATTTTTCCAAGGTGAAATGAATTTTGAAACATAATTGTGACTAATTTGAGTGCCCTGAATCTAAATATGCATTTTTTCTATCAGTTTTTGTTGTTGAAATAACTTTTAAAAATAGGATAAAAATATTTTAGGAAGTTCTGCACTTTTTTCACAAAATCGGAAAACAAAAAAAAACATTTTGAAATAAAAGTTTTAAATCAATTATCAACTTTCATCAAGATCTCAAGTCACTTTGTGTTCTTCATCATCAAAATATTATTCCTTATTTGAAAGAAATATAATAAACGTAATGAGAATCAGATTTCTTTTTAAATATAGATTTGATAGTTAATCATGTATCAATGATTGATTTTACTTAAAACTGACACATTTTAAAACTTCGTTTAATCAAAGATAAATGTTAATGTTCAAATTTGACTAAAGATTCGAGTTCAGGACGAAAAAATCTACCAAATCAATCATTTATACAAAAGCACTAAAATGAAGAATTTAATTGATAACTTAAGGTATCAATTAAATTCATTGAATAAGTTTTTATAATGATAAAACGTGTTGATTGTTAATAATCCTATCTTTTTCATTTTCATATTTTGTTTTTATTTTTAAATAAATTCACCGAATTTCATGAACAAGCTTATTAAATTTTAAGAAATATTTTGGATAAGTTTGTCTTTATTTTTTAACTCTGATTTTTTTTATTCTAAAAACATAAACCTTAAAATTTTTTCCTTATCAAAAATTCACATTTCAAATCGTGGTTTTTTCTCAAATTCAAAACATTACAGCTGTAACGGGGTCCCTATTCGGGCGCCAAAAAAAACCTGGCTAGCTCAGTCGGTACTCTTAAGCATGAGACTCTTAATCTCAGGGTCGTGGGTTTGTGCCCACGTTGGGCGCCAAAAGATGATTCCGGATAATGAATACGCCGTGAAGATTTCACGTCTACATTGAATTAATTATCACTTACAGCGTTTACCACGCAATTACTAACATTTTCCTAACAATTTATCATGGTTAATGTTTTACCTGATCTTACACTTATTTAAGAATTCCGATTTTTTTTTTGAATCTGTGTTTTGGAAACATTTTTATATCAAATTTGAAAACTAGACTGCTTGGAAATTTTTTTGGAGCAAATTTCTACTTCAGCATAAAGAAACATCATTTTGAAATATTTATCAATGACTTCTAGAAGACATCATTGATTTGAAACTTTCCATGTGATTTGTTTTGCAAAATTTTGATTTATTTTATCAGCAAAATTTAATATTTTTTGTGTTTGTGTGATAATCATGAGTTAGAAAATGATGTTAGGAATTCATTTTCTTGTTAATTGTGTATTTTTGGTATTGTTATTTTTTTTTTGATAAATTTGAATTTCAAAACCCTAAACCCCCTTTCCCCCATGGCCGATCCTTCGCACGGGCCTGAAATGACTACTCCAAAAAGGTGGCCATCTGGCTTGCTAGCAACATCCAGCCATCACTAATCAAGATAATCGAAAATATGAAGTCAAGTTTTGAATAACGTCTTCGAAACAATAGGCGATGGGTGCGCTCGCATTAGTCTTCTACAAAATTGACGAAATGTCAAACATGACATTAATGATAAAAATATTGCACTGACAAAATTGACGTAAACTGTCAGGATTGTAAATTGCTAAATTTCTGCCAATTTTAAGCTCCCAGTTCACCTTTCAGCCGAACCGGTTTCAAAAATTAGATGCAAAGCTCCATATCATGAAACTCATGAAGTGAATTGCATCAAGAGATACAACTCCGAAATAAGATAATTCAATTAAAGGAACTGAATGCTCATATCGTATGGTACGATAGCGATTGTAGGTTCCATCCTTCACTCAACGCTGTATTCGCAAGCATAGTTGATCTGAGAAGTGGAAAACGGCACGGGGACGCGAACGATGCACACCATCTCATCATCTCTTAGGAAGCCTTTTCTTGAGCACGAACGAAAGGAGAGAATTTCGTTCATATCTAATATAACATTTCATAAGGGCGAAACTAGCAGTTAGCTCGAAACGAGAAAAACGCGTTTGAAATTTCGGAACATCTAATCCAATCCTATTTTAAAAATCGACCACTTTTAGTTCAAGAAAATCAAGAAATGTGCATAACATTCACTTATTGATCGTTGGTTACCAAGAACTTTTACATTTTTCACTAAATTTCAGATAATTTCGTGTTTCGTTCTTTGCAAGTTTCGCCCAATTGGTCGGCCGTTTTTGTTTTGGTTTTGAAGTTTCGCCCTTTGGTCCTGCACGAAAAAAACTAATTAGGCCGTTTTGTCACACAGGGTCAACTCAGTTACGCCTATTGACCCTACGCGAATAGAAAAATTAACCCCATTTTAAATAGGCTCAACTTAACGTTCCAACGCCAATGCATCAAATTTCATCAAATTTGAAAAATGAAAAATTTGGCAAAATTGAAAAAAATCAAAATGGACTCAATTGATAAAATTGACAAATTCGATAAATTTGACATTGGATGACAAAAATGAAGAAAAAAATGACAACTGCGCTCGAAATTATTCAATCATAATTAAATGATTCAAAACTTAGAATTGTATCATGTGTTTATTATTTTGTGTCATATGTATAATTTTCAGCCTTTGTGAAAGGCTACAATCCGCTGTCAAGTGTATTAAATCGGGTTTTTTTTTCTAATGCTGATAAAATACACACACAGCGCGCGGAACATAATTCGAAAATATCCTTGCTGGCTGATTGTTTCCATCCTGCTTTGTTTTGTGATGGGATATGTATTATTTGGTTTCTTTTAGACATAAGCAATGCTTGTTAGTGCCGGTCCGGGTTAGAAGTTTATGCCGATAAATCCACCTCCAAGGAAGTTCGTTATTGGAGAACAGTCTGATTTGAACATAGGTGAAGTTTTAAAAAAATTGCAGAGGAATCGGTACATTCGCATAAAAGTAAGAGCCAATGGGGGTAACTTAAGGTTGCCAGAATTTTTACCACTCCCATCCGGGCCTAGCAAATCCGGGCATTTTTTAAAAAAACCTGGCAAAATCCGGGCATGGATTTCAATTTTTCAAATCCAAAAACCGGGCAAAAACCGGGCAAAATTAAGGTGTTATTATATATAAAAGTAAAGAAAAAATGCAATAAGCGCCGATGTGGTCTAGTGGATAGGCTGGCGCGAGTCTGGTATTGGTACGCCAGGCGTACTGGGTTCGATTCCCGGTATCGGCAAGAAAAACTTTTGGGTTCGAATCCCATAAGCGGGCCGACAGGTAAGATGTGTTTCATTATATAACTGACTATATAATTGGAATGTTCAATCAGTTGCCAGCTGTCCAGGTATATACACGGATGCCGGAATACCTGTAAGTAAACTAGCCCACCTGATTGATTCGTTCTTCCAAAATATACCTACATCAACACACGCAATACATTCACCACATAACAGTTCATACGAAACCATGGGGTCCGGGTATGGTGGCGCACTGCATTGGAGATTTGTCGAACCTAATAATCTAAAGATGTATTTGAACCCATACTTTGGCAGAAACTGCGGTGAATCCGTGCACCCATGGTGGATTACCAACATACATAAAAGTAAAGAAAAAATGCAAAAAAAATTAAATTAATATTTTATTGATGTAATTGCAGACTTCCAAAAAGTTTTTGGAACACTTAAATATTTAAAGGTTTATAAAAGTAAATCAGCGAAATTATTTGAAACAACCGTTGGAAATTTCCATACCGTTAATCGATTTTGCTGAAACTTACTCAAAAACTTTGATTTTTTTTTGTTTCTTTGTGAAAATTGTGAAAAAATCCGGGCAATATCCGGACTTTTTTCACGATATCCGGGCAACCGGGCCGGACCGGACTTTCTCGAAATTTTGCATCCAATATCCGGGCAAACCCGGATAAATCCGGGCAATCTGGCAAGCTTAGGGTAACTAGAAGGTGATCTGATCTATCTGATTTCAAAGACAGACACGTAGGTTGCTTCGTTGCCCTTGTTGATCTTCAATTCATAGAACATCTCAGATCCAAGCTCGGCATTTGATTATAGCGGGAGGCTTTAACACTGTTAATTTGTAAACAAAGATAACGAGCATCACCCCACTTCGCCGCGCACTCCTCGCCTACTCACAGTAAAGGTAAGAAAAACTAGTAGTTTAATAACCTTGATTAGAGCCTACAAAGTGTATGTTCAGATTCGCTAGAACTTATGGTGTCAAATTTGTGCGTCCGGCGTTGAAAACCTCTTAAGAGTTAACCAAATGAGTTGAAATTTGTCTTGGAGGTGGTCTAATAGATCAAGGAACGAATTAAGCCTCCAAAGTATTGATTCCGGAACATACCTCTATATTGGACCTTTGTGGTACGGTTATAAGTTCAAAGTTCGACTTCCACCTACTGTGGCTAATGAATAAATATTACACTGATTTATCGAGATAAAGGAAATTTATTTATTTTATCAAGTTGAAGGCGTACATTTATTTAAGAAAGAGTACTGATATTGCGTTCTAGATCAAATTATTCAAATAATGGGAAATCAACCTGATTTCCGTCACCGTCTTCAAATATAAAGGTAAATTTCGGCCACACTACAGATTTCCTACAAACAATTTTTCTGTCACCTTATCCAAAAAGTGTTATTCTCAAAAAGTTTCTTTAAAATTAATGTTTGAAAATTTTATGTCTTATTGAATCTGACAGATAGACTTTCATAAGGAATACTAGAACGTTGATTCCAAAACAGGCCCTCCCCTTTTAACCCTCATCCGCATTAGATTTCATTACCCTAATCAGCACTAGGAGTGTCATTTTGACACTCCAAGCTAAAATCGTCATAACTCTCTTTATATCTAACCGATTACAATGAAACTTATATCAATAGAAAGCTTGTAACGTCAGTAAAATATGTTCAGAACATTATATATAGCTAAAGCTTCCAGTTTTCTCGTTATTCAGCATGAAAGAAAAAAAATCCGAAAAAACATGCCTCAGGAAAACTGCTGTAGTTCATATGTTACTCATCCAAAAAAATATTTGCCTTATGCATATGGAAGCTGAAGTTAGTGTCTACATCATGGAACATAGAAATATTTTTATAAATTTTTTTTAATGAAATGGTCACAAAAAGTTAAAAAAAAGTGGTCTGAAAAACCTACTTTTTATTCGATTGCTAGTAAATAATGTTTGAGCGATGGTAGAGTGTTTTAAAAAATATGACTACGAACTTTATTGAAATTCTAACATTTTGCTGTCTTTAGATTTTCGATGCAACAAAAATTGAATTTACTGGAATTTTTCTAAGTTGGCTACTTTGCGCGATTTTTTCACTAATTGAAATTTCATCTGCTTTTGTGGTCCTCCGTCAGGTTGTACCCGGATTTGCAGTGCTTTCTCGCCGTTTGAAGCAATTAAAACTATATCCATTGAAAAGGGAATTTAATCTACATTCTAGTGTAGTGCAACAATTTACGCTGTGAGATTTCACAAAAATATGAAAATTAGAAACGTAAAATCATTCCTGAATTTCTAGAACTACAAGCAGCGGTCCAGCTGCTTATATTTCTTTGTTCCATGATGTAGACATTAACTTCAGCTTTCATATGCATAAGGCAAATATTTTTTTGAACGTGTAACATATGAACTACAGCAGTTTTCGTGAGACATGTTTTTTCGATTTTTTTTTCTCTCATGCTGAATAACGAGAAAACTGGAAGCTTTAGCTATATATAATGTTCTAAACATATTTTACTGACATTACAAGGTTTCTATTGATATAAGTTTTATATGAAGTTCATAACAATTCAAACGACTTAAATGAATTTTACTTTTGGAGTGTCAAAATGACACTCTAAGTCGGAAAAGGGAGTTTTTTTGTCCAGGCTTCCAGGGTTCGTCCATAAATAAAGTAAATATGCAAAATTAAAGAACTTTTGAATTCATTTAGGGTCCCCGAAGAATTTTTTGTTTTTTGATGCTTCTGAAAAAAGTTACAAGCATTCAAACTTGAAATAGTGTCAAAATGACACTCTAATGCGGATGAGGGTTAAGGATTACTCGTAGCAGCATCATTGTCGATATCGTCAGTCAGGGCCGTAGGAAGAACCGACTCATGGGGGGGGGGTTTTGGTGACTCATTTTTACCTATGACTTTTTGTCTAACAACACACAAATAAAAAAAAACCCAAATAATGTTTGTAACTGTATGACTATTTATTTTTAAATACTCATTAATAGCTTTCGTATGAAATTGTAACTTAAGAGAAGACACGAATGCCACAAGGATGCTAAATAAAGTGTCATTAATAAAACCTTAAAAAAAAGTAACGTTGGTCCTTTGCCTAAAGGGTGAGCTAAAATTTTTTTTATGAAACCTTTTTTCATATTTTGATTCTAGAAACAAAATATAAAATTTGTTTTCATCGATGGTTGAAATTTATGAATTTGTTTAAAAGTCTGGTAGATCAAAGTTATTTGATTTGAGCATAAAATAAATTTTTTTAAGGGGAGGTTTTAATTTCTTAAAAAAAGTTTATTCTATTTTCAAATCAAACAAGCCCTATCTTATAAACTCTTTTACAAATGCCAAGATTCTAACCTTTGATGAAAATAAATAAAATTTAAAAAAAGAGTAAGAGATAAAAAAAATTTCGAATCAAATTTGGTTGATGCAAACTTGAACTAAATTTATGATTTTAGTTTTGAAATATAGCTCAGTTGGCAAGTCTGTTGCCTCCTGAGCCGATGTCCGCGAGTTCAAGCCCAAGAGTAAACATCGAATGCAGTTGTACCGGATAGTTTTTCAATAACGATCCGCCAACTGCAACGTTGATAAAGTCGCGAATGCCATAATGATGGTAAAACGACTATAATCGAAACAAAAAAAAACAAAAAAAAAGTTTTGAAATTTGGCTTCAAAAAAGCTGCGATATTAATAACGTTAAATAATACACCGAAAAAATAAAAAAAAATGAGCAGATTTTTAGGTGAAATTCAGGTATATGTTTCCTAACAGGAAATATTTTTCATAAAGAATCAATTTCATACTAAAAATCTTGTGGATGATTTTTTAAAAAATAATTTGGGATATTTTGCCTGAATCAAAACTTAGAAATTTAACTCAAATTCTACTTTATATTTGTGATTTTCAGCTGAACTGTGTACAAACTTATTCTGATTAAAAACTTTGAAATCTGGAAATTGAACTGACAAGCAAACTTTTAAGTTTGTGTTCTCTTGAATTTCTCAACAATTTTTGTTGATTGAAAAACTCATTTACAAGATAAATCTTTTTATGAATTTAAATCTGAATTCTTATCCTGAATTCAAAAATTGAACATTGAATCTGTTTCCAAATTTCTATACGATTTCCGAAATGTACAAAAATACGATTCCCGAATCTTAATTCCAGATCAGAATTTCATGAGCAAAATCTCGATCACATGCCCTCATTCATGAATCTATTATTCAAATTCTGTAGTGCTGGTTTCATCTTAATTTATATTTCAATTATTTATTTTCAATCTGTTTTGTGAATCTGATTTAAAATGTGAATTGATGATGAATCAGAATCTGGTTTTCAATTTTGAATCGCCACTAAGAAGCTTTTAATGTTTAAATTGTGTGTTAGAGTAAAGTTTAAGAACTTCGAATTTGAATATAAAATGAATTTCTTCTTTTTTCATATTTGGAAAACTATTATCAAAATATTGAAAATGCATTTGATTTTCGAAACCCATGATTCAAATTTGATATAAAATGCAAAACCGAATTCGAACAAGGATTTTAAAGCTTCTTTTCATTCCTAATTTCTTCTGATTATTCGAACTAAAAATAAAGAATCCTAAACTTGATACAAAATCAGAAATACGAAAATATGTAGAAATACAATTTTGGTTTTGTTTATAGGAATATGGAACCAGCACTTCCATAATGGGTTTAATTTAACATTGAATATTCAGATCTGAATTTCTATGATGAGGTTGCCCAATTTTCCGGTTTTAACCGGATTGGCCAGGATATTTAATATCAAATTTGGGAAAAGTCCGGTCCGATCCGTTTGCCCAGATTTCATTGGAAAAGCCCGGTTTTTGCCCGGGTTTGTTCTCATTTTCATTCTAAATTTAATCAAACTTTAAAAAAAATGTGTTGTAATTTTTTATTTATGCGTCAACAATTTTCGCGGCAAGTTTCAAAAAATTATCATGAAAGGTTTTTTAAGTTTTTTTTAGATTTTTGATGAGCCAATTTTGAAAAACTGGAGCAGAATTTTCAACTTGAAAGGGTTTTTAAGGTTTTTGTTTGATACAAAGCAATCGAAAGATTCCTTTTAATTAAACCACGGTAAATGAAAAGTTCAGATACCGGTATTTCGATAGCAACTTACGATCTTCTTCAGTGAGCGTTTTCGATTGATAAATGTGTAAGTTTTTGTATTAGTTTTTAGTTCAGATAGTTACTCTAGAATATATTTGCTCTATTATCATAATTTGATTATAAATTTAAAGTTTTGAGTGTAGAGTAGAATAACTCGCTTACTTTTTTGGACCCTCATGGGGGGGGTTTAACCCCCAAAACCCCCCCCGTTCCTACGGCCATGTCGTCAGTGGTCATAAAAGAGCCCCGTCCACGTTCCGTTTCGTAACGTTTTTTGTTTTCGAATTACTTCCATCGGCCAGCCCGGGCTATAGCAATTTTCACAAAATGCACTCGAAACACTTGTAGCAGACATGCAGATGCACATCGGTGGAAAACTGCCGCGCGAATTGGAAATGATTGCCCGGAACTGTCCAGATCAGACCAGAAAATATCCGCATTCCATGCTTTTCGACGTTTGGGGAGTTAGAATTTAGCATCGGATAATTCGATTATGGGAGATGTTGCGTCTGCTTTCGTTTTTTTGTTTTTGCTAGACCTTCCCTTAGCATTGGTATTTTTTTCTGTCTTCTCGGCCCAAAAAAAATGTTACAAAGTGCAGTTATATGCACTTGTCCAATCGGCCATTCCGCCGGCCGAAGGTTTGGCAAATTTGGCGGGGGCGTTTGTTCTGCGGTCGATCCATCCCGATGCCGGATTTTTTTTTCATGATGCTCAATCGAACTCTTTCCGATTTTTTTGTTTGAGCTGCTGAAGTATTCCTCTGGCTCTAAAAGACCCGCTGGAAACTGGTGATCAATTTTTAACTGATACACGCTGCGCTTTGTAACTGATGCCGACTGATAGCGTTAATTTTTCTGGCTATTGAATGAAGGTGTGTCTCTGTGTGGTTTGGTACTTTTTACATGCCAAATTTGTCTTCATGATTCCGTTGAAAGGATTGATATGTTTTTTGAACCCGTTTTTGTGGCCTATAAATGACACTGTAATTTTATATTGCAGAGACAAATTTCGGCTGCTGGAGCCAGTTGGCAAGATTTGCATATTGGAAATAGGATTCCGCTACATCTGGCATTAGCTTCTGGAACGTTACATTTCAATGTCACATCGAAAAAGGAGTATTTTTTAAGGTGAAAATGCTTCATGATTATACATCACAGTATTATGTTTTGTCTTTTTCATTCATTTAAACATCAAGGACCACGAAAATATCTAAAACAGGAAACACTTAAATTCAGCAAAAAGCCCATTGAACCAATTTTGTTTTTTAAATTTATTATCTATTAGTTACCGAACTGTAGAGATGAGATGCAGAAAATAATTCAAATGTAATAAAAAATAAGATAAAATAAGAGTTGTATTCGGCAACACTGAAGATAAATAAAACAAAATAAATGAATATGGCAACGTTTGTTATTTTGGCAACACAAGGCAAAACAAACAAAAGATAGCCAGTCATTGATCTACGCATTGACACAGGGAGCACAGATTTTAAAGACTACTGCTACGAAAAAAAATGTTTTGATTCGGCCTCCAGTAGAAAGATGGATTGGTACAGGGAGCACAGGCTCATGCTTAGAATAAAATTGTTTCTGATTCGGCCTCTGGACAAAGACAGGTTGGTTTAGAAAGTGTAGATTTTTAAGCCTGCTGCTACTGATTGTCTGTTATAATTTGGCCTTCTGGAGGAAAAAGACGAAATTTTCTTAGGAAGCGTAGATTTTTAAGGTAACTTCTGCTGATTGTTTGCTTAAATTTCGCCTTCTGGTGAAAGTACCATGGAATTTGCTTAGAAAGTGCAGATTTTTCAGGCTGCTTCTGCTGATTGTGTGTGTTGATTTGGCTTTCCGGTGGAAAAAGAAGCGATTGGCTTTGGAAGCGCAGATTTTGAATGCTGCTGCTGCTGATTGTTTGTTTTAGTTTGGCTCTCCGATGGAAAAGGACTTTTAAGACTGTAGCTGTTGATTATTTGATTTAGTTTGGCTTTCCGGTGAAAAAGACGAAAAGGATTTGGAAGCGCTGATTTTTCAGGCTGCTGCTGTTGATTGTATGTGTTGATTTGGCCTTCCGGTGGAAAAAAGCCGGAATTGGCATTGGAAGCGCAGATTTTAAAAGCTGCTTTTGGTTATTGTTTGCATCGAAAAAGACGGAATTGGCAAAGGAGATGCAGATTTTTGAGGCAGATGCTGCTGATTGCTTGTTTTAATTTGGCCTTCCGGTAGAAAAAGACGGAATTGACTTAAGAAGCGCAAATGTTTAAGGATGCTTCTGATTTTTTATTTGGATTTGGCCTTTTGGTGGAAAAAGACGGAATTGGCTTAGAAAGCGCAGATCTTTAAAGCTGCTGCTGATGATTGTGTGTCTTGATTTGGCCATCCGATGGAAAAAGACGGAATTGGCTTTAGAAGCGCAGATTTTTAAAGCTGCTTTTGCTTATGGTTTGCTTCGATATACATATCCATCCGGTGGAAGAAGAAGAAATTAGTTAAGGAAACGCATCTTTTTGAGGCAGCTGCTGCTGATTGTTTGATTCGATTTGGCCTTCCTGTAGAAAAAGACGGAATTGGCTTAGGAAGCGCAGATTTTTAAGGCTGCTGCTGCTGATTGTTTTTTTCGGTTTGGCGTCCCAATGGAAAAGGATGGAATTGGCTAAAGAAGCGCAGATTTCTAAGGCTGCTTCTGTTGATTGTGTTGATTTGGCTTTTCGATGGAAAAATACGGAATGGCTTTGAAAGCGCAGATTTTTAAGACAGTTGCTGCTGATTATTTGCTTTGGTTTGGCTTTACGGTGGAAAAAGATGGAAGGTATTTGGAAGCGCAGATTTTCAGGCAGCTTCTGATAATTGTTGATTTTGATTTGGCCTTTCGGTGAAAAAAGACGGAATTGACTAAAGAAGCGCAGATTTTTAAAGCTGCTGCTTATTTTTTTATTTGGATTTGGCCTTCCGGTGGAAAAAGACGGAATTGGCTTTGGAAGTGCTGATTTTTAGAGCTGCTTTTGCCTATTGTTCGCTTCGATTTTACCTTCGATGAAAAAAAAGGAATTGGCTAAGTAAGTGCAGTTTTTTGAAGCTACTGCAGCTGATTGTTTGTTTCGATTTGGCCTTCTGGTTGGGAAAGCTGTTTCTAAGAAAACTATCGAATCATTCCGGCTCCCGTAAACTGAGACAAAGTGACAAGAAAAGCACAGTTTGGGAAAGCTGTTGCTAAGAAAGTTTTCGAATTGTTCCGGTTCTGGTAAACAAAAACAGAGCGACAGGAAAAACAGAGACTGCGAAGGCTTTTGTGAGACATATTTTCGGGTTGGATGAACAATATGCTGAAAATAAATAATTTTTAAGATTTGAAAAGCTTTAGCTGAGATTGAAATGTAGAACTTAGATGAGGGATATTTGAAAAATAAAATTTTGTACTTGAGAAAAACAAAAGACAGTAAATAAAAGATTCTATTGAAAATAGAGTTGAGAAGGAATGTATATAAAAAATAAAGGACATGCAGAAATGTAATAAAATTTTTAGGATGGGGAATAAAGGTGTGGAATATGGAAAAAAAATGAAGGATATTTGGTTAATACAATTTTGATTTAGAGAGAAAAAAACAAAAGTCGATGCGTACAATTTTTAATTAAGAATAGAGGTGAGAAGGAATGTAGAGATGATATGAAGAATGTCCAGAAAATAAATCAAATTTCATAAAAAAAAAATTAATTAAAACAAATCTGTATTCGGCAACACTGAAGATAAATAAAATTAAATAAATTTCAATGGCAACGTTTCTTATTTTGGCAACATTAAGCAAAACAGACAAAACAAAGTCAGTCATTCATATATTCTTGTGAGTGATTGAGTGTCTGAGTCAATCTCTGAATTGAGATTCATTAGAATCGTCAAATCATGACATTGCATTGCCGACGTCTCCAACAAGCTCAGATGGATTAGATGGCTAAACACCCTGTTGGTAACCTCAAAGGGGATTGTTGAGAGATGAATTCAACCCTTCTTTTCCGTTCAATTTTTTTCTTTGTTAGAATATTTGTTCTTCGTGGTTACTGATATTGTTTATGGTAGAAAAGCCTACGCCAATTATGATTTCAGAATTATTTTTTTTAGAGTAGTAATAGTGATATCAACCAAATGAAATAAACTTACTGTCCATTAATTTTTTATCAGTAGTTTTGAAATCTTAAACGTTGTCCCCGTATCAACGGAAAAATTCCTGAAATGTTCTTTCCCGACCGGCGATAATCGCTTACCGATGCCATGGCCAAGATTGCTCAATTAGAAACAGGAAATACCTGTTTGCTGTCGGCGTTTTGGCCTCCACCCAACATATTGGGGTGCGGTGACAACCAAAGACATCGTCGTCGTCATTTGCCTGGATTGCGGAATCCCCTTTGCTTTTTATATGTAGAAGAATTATGTAAGGGTGGAAGTTTCTGTTTGGGTAGAACTGAGAAGTGGAACATTTCGAGCATAGCATTTGAACAGTTTGTTTCTAAGTCAGATTACAAATGGAATGATATTTTTCGTACCAATATTAAATGACTTTTACATTGAAAATTCTTTAATGGTTACCTCATGTTAGAACTTGATTCGTGATTTGGCTTTAAATCAGGGCAATCGACCGCTGCAAGCTGAACCAAATTCTACAAATTTAGTATCTTTGAGTTACTGAAAGTGATGTGTTTAATTTAATCGAACATAGTTTCGTTATTAAATTTATAGCATTTGAGTTATGCTTCTAGGTGCAGCACACAGCGAAACCAGATGTGTTAAAGAATGGATCATCTTAAATTTGGACGCATTTATAAGATATAGACCATTTTTAATGCGTCCAAATTTAAGAAAGCTATGTGAACGAAATAAACATGTTTTGTACTTAAAATGTAGGTTTTTTATTGCACTTCAAAGGAAAAATAATGAAAAAAATATTCCGATATTGTTTTGATGAAATTTCGAACTTTTCGTCGAGTATCACTCATCATAGTTTGGACACCCTATTCCCTGACCTCGGCGGCCATTTTGTTCCACAATCTCTTCATCTCTGTTGCATCCCGAGTCGTCCTACCATTCTGTTTCATCTTCTGCATGACAATTGCCCAAAATGTTTCGATAGGGCGGAATTGAGGGCAGTTCGGTGGGTTGATGTCCTTTTCGACAAAATCCACCCGTTGGCCCGATACCACTGTAATACCACTTTGCTGTAGTGGCAGCTTGCCAAATCTGAAGAAAACTTCACTTCGTGAGATCTAACGTACGGAAAAAATGTTTTTCAGGCACTCCTTGTACATTTCGGTCTTGTTTTTCATAAAAACCGGGGGTTTTCGTCCGCAGCTGTAAATATCTTGTCAGATCAAACACTTTCTTGCCAACTTTTCGACAAAAACGAATTTGAACTAGGCGAGGACATCACTCCGAACAGTGCACTGCAGTGGTTTTGTGAAATTTTTGGCCAGAAAGCCGCTCAAAATTCATCTTCATGTACGTTTCGTCATCCATGAGGATGCATACGTCGTACTTCGTTAGAACCTTGTTGTATAACTTCCAGGCCCTTCCTTTGGCTTCGCGCAGGCGAATCTTTCTGACGGTGCACCAGTCGCCTTGAATTTCTTGGCGATGTCATAGTCCCACTGCCCTGAGTTTACCTTGATCGTTCTCAACACCTTCAAATGCAGATTCCGGTCCTTAGGTCCACTATAACCAAATATAATTGAAATCAATATTCACCACACTTATTTTCTTCATACAATGAGAAGGCGACACCATCAGCATCCTCTAGCGGACAAAATGGAAGCACTAATTCGAGAAATTCGTCTAACTTGTGAATAGCGTGTATTCCGACTCGACTTGATCAGGGATGCCAGTTATAATAAATGAAATTGTTTCTTTCTATTCTTGCACCATAAAAATTTTAGTGAAACAACAAACAAACAAAAAGGGGTTTAAGAAAATGTCCCCATTCCATACTTGTAAATATTTCTGAACAAAATATGGAGCGGAGTTATAACTTTCAATTACCTTCCTTATTTGATTGTTTCAAAAGATACATAGATTTGGATGCGCATAAAGTGTTTTTTTAGAAAAAGATTTCAAATTCTATCGGTCAGAATAGAAAAAACTGCTTAACTGTTGATAAAAATTTTGTTAACTAAAAGTTAAGGAAAAAAATATTTACGTAGAAATATCGTTATTTTTTCTCTACTAGATGACGGGTGACGCTTTTCAATTTGGCAAAAAATGGTTTTTTTAACGATTCGTATTAAAAGATGGTATTGTTATTGCCTCACTCTAGATGTTTCTTGTTAATATTTGAACATTTTCAAACAAATTGGTTTATCATTACCAAACTATAAAGTTTGTTAGATCATTTATCAAATTCAGATCTTAGGTTAACGGATATCATACCGAGCTTTTATCCAGCAATAACATGAAAATAATCTACTTTAAATGTTTATAGTTAATGAATTGACTGAAAAATCAAAGCTAACAAATCGTTTCCGAAATGCCAGTGCTAAAAAAAAACAAAAGGCTAACAACTAATATTCATGTTTTCTGATAATGGACTTGGAATTATGCCTAAGAGACTTGTGACATATCTTCTGAAAACAATGAAAGAAATGAAGGCTGGTGGCGCGAATTTTGAATTCATTTCTTAAATGAGCGGAATTAAATGTTTTAAGTGTTTCTGAACTAAACAAAAAATTGATGAAAATTTGTTCGCACGGCATCCCTGATCAGCATTTTGACAGCTTCAGATTAACTTTTTGAAAGGGCACAAATTGGTTTTTTTTATTAATTTAGACAAATGTGTGAAACAGAATTGTTTTTTCTTCAAAATTTAAACCATTTGTACTGAAATAAATAAAAAAAAATCTTTCGATTCTCAATGAATAATCGGAGTGCGATATATTTCTTAATGATTTCCCATCATTTATTTGTACTCGTGAACGCAAAACAAAAATCTAAACAAATACAAAATCAAAGCTGAAAACGTTTCACACAATCGATTATCAAGGAGAAAACAAAATTTAAGCACATTTTTTTAATCAACACGAAAATTGTGTGCTCATTAAGCATCATGTCATTTGTTGTTACTAAGAAGGAAAAATTCTGTTCCAGCCATGGAATGTGACGAAATTGATTAAAAATTTAGCTCAGGTTCCAAATGGCATGTATATGGGTTTTGAAATGAAACATTTTTATTTTTCATCACTATTACAAAACAAATCATAATCCAAAACACAAAAAAAAACTATTTAAATGTAACTAGGAAAAATTAATAATAATCATTTTTGAATTTCCATTTTTTTTATTTTTTTTATCTATATTTAATTTTCGTCTTTCAGCTAAGCTTTAAACACTTTTATTAAGCTTCCGCTTAATTTGATTTGCCGTTTTGTATGACATATATATTCTAGGAAACGGATCGTTGAAACTTAATAGCGCAAATGTTTGATTAAGAATATGTAGTTTGTTTGTTTTCTCGTAAAGTGCTGATGGAAATTTGCAATGCAAAAGTCTAAAATCTGTGCTGGCAGATTTCATCGCGAATGTCGTAATTAAATTTATTTCTAGTAATTTATGAAGTCATTATAAATAAGTTGTTCATTACGAATGCTTGACTTTGAAGTCTAATAACATTCCCTTTTCATTCTTTATTTTGTAAAACTGTGCGCTAAACCGATAGTGATATTACAATCACGATGTTTAAGAGTATCAGCAGCGGTCAGGTGTCAAAGCTATAATAACACTCAATTTTGCTCCTTGGTATTGAAAAGGCAAGCCATGAGCCATATTTGAATACCGACCAGCTCATGACCAGCTCCAGGTGCTAAAGTGTCTAGAAAAAAATTAAAAAAGAAAATAGCAACAAAAAACAACAACACCTATCGGAGCGTCACCAGTGGCAAAAATGGAAACCAGTTTTGCGCACTTACTAGTGCGCAAATGAGCTGCTTAAGCTAAAAAAGAACCTAGAATGTGTCCCGGGTTAACACCTAGGATAGCACTTACCGCTGCCGATGTTTTAAGGGTTTGGATAACGTTTTAAAAATTGTAACAATATGCGCTTTTTATAATTTTTATTTATTCAAAAAGTACTCATTTCACTTCCGCCTTTTCTATATCTTACGCCACACTTTTTGCGATAGTCAATTGAAAAATCACGACAGCTGGCACCTCTGATCAAAGCTCCGCAAAAATTCACAGTGTAATACTTCCATTTCTGTCGCCAGATAGCGCTATTCGTGTCTCCCGATTTCTCGTTAAGTGGTGTATATCGGTTCTAGTATATCTGCTATAACGCTTGGTATGAACATACATATTATGCATTTCACGGTACGTCTGAGAACGCTGCACACGGTCGATTTGACCATCTTTACAGATTTCGCGATATTTGAACCCGACCACGTCGGGTTTTTGAAGTGGGTGTCCAAATTTAATTTTCGTCTCGCGGCTTCCATCACGTGTAACTTTCTTGGAACAAAACGAAATGTTATGAAATTTTCAGCACTGATTGAAGAAACAATTCCAAACAAACGACTGTCAAAACATTGAAGATACAATAACTAGGAGCGCTGTGGTATAATAAACAGTGCGTCCCGATTTGAGAAGATCCATGCTTTAAGAGCAATAAATCAGTCGTTCCGACCCTAAGTTCGATTTTGGTGACAGGGTACTCCTGCCTGCATCTACAGGCAAGTATCCATCATTTTTTTTGGCTTTCCTCCTCGTAATGGACTTTTTCTTTCCAGTGCACTACAAGTCAGTCAACGTGCTACGCTCACGCGTTCTTCGGCACGCTCTTCTTCGCACCGTAAAGCCAATCCCAACGGTGAATGCAAAACACAGTTTTGGACCACGCTAAAATAGTCCGTCTGGCACTGGTGTGGTATATATTGCCGATTTAGCACAGTTGTCAATTTAAAAATTCCCAACCGCTATATGCCTTTGTTCCAAATTCATGCAAATTTGAACATGATTTAAAAAAAAAAACAAAACAAAACGGACCAATTTTGACGCTTGGGGTTCACGGTGAAAAAAATTGAGTCAATGATGATTATTTTTACACATGTTTGGGTAACATTGGGTGTGATTGTTGTTTCTTTTTTAGATAACAAAAAAAAATTTTTTAGTTGTTTTTTCTCGCTTCAACCGGCCTATACTGCCGTTTCAAACACGAATATAAAATCAGCTTAGAATTTTAGCCTTTTCAAAGCTGACGAACTCGGAAAATGTAAACATTCGTACCTATTCACCGATGAATGCATAAACTTTTTCCAAAACAAACAAGGAAGAACTGGAAGATAACGTGAGTGATTTTAATTTTTGAGCTGTTTTTCTGTTTCCAATTTTAGTTTAAAAAACGAAGAGCGCTTTCATGTGGTTAATTGTCAAGGTTTTTCCCTAACATTTCGACAATGGAGATTAGACTGGCCCATAACGAAAAAAATCCTTAAATACCACGCGGCACCCCCTAGTTTGGTGTTTTTAGGTGAAAAAATGACTTCCTGAATGTTTCAGGTCATTTGGCTGAAGCACGAGCTGGCGCAAAGGACTTGAAATTTGTATGGAGATTTTCGGCAAAATGTATGAAAAATCGACATAATTTCACTCTTTGTGTTCTAAAATATGTTTCCAGTATGCTAGAAAGCTCAGAATTTCAGGATATGTAGTTCAAACAATGACAAACAAGTTTGTAGAAGATCGTGATGCGATACGAGTTGACTGTGATGAGTTATTGGCAATTGAATATGTGATTTTTTTCGCACTTCATACATTTTGCCGAAAATTTCCATACAAATTTTAAGTCCTTTGCGCCAGCTCGTGCTTCAGCCAAATGACCTGAAACTTTCAGAAAGTCATTTTTTCACCTCAATGCACCAATTTTAAGGGTGCCGCGTCGAAAAAAATGTTGTAAAAATAATCCCATACAAATTTGGGCCAGTCTAATGGAGATTTGCGGAACTGTTTCTACTATAGAAAATGGAAAGAGAAGTTTTTGGGCAGGTTGAAACAGGAGTAAAAAATTAGGTTGTCTAACTTTTTTTTTTTCTTTTGTGCCATCAACGAAAATTAAAGTTTTTTAGATTCTTGTGAAACCATTAAAGGGCGAACACGAAATTGCAGTCGAATGCTCTACCACTGAGCTATACCCCCGGTGTACGGTGATGGACATACGCGGGAGTAAGACGAACAAGTCGTACAGAAATTGACAACATAAGTAAACAATACATATTATCCTAAGGATAAACTGTCCCTCCTTCTTCAAAAGATGCGTAGAGTAAAGTGGGGCAAGAGTACGCAGGCGGAAAGAGTACGCACTAGGCTTTTACAGTAAACGACAACACTGAAACTAGCAACACTGTACCGGTTTGACAGGTCATCGAGTCAGCTGATCATATGTGTTTTTGTTTGTGGTTTGGTTCGCGCACGTCGGAGAAATGAGATAAGTTTTAGTTTTTCCAATTTTTATGTAATTTTATGCTTATTTGGAAACATTATTACGCTTCGTGGAAATTCGCTAATCATATCTGCATACGTGACAAAGGACACATAATTAATATAGATTAAATCTGTGGAACACTCATGCCAGGATATGATCGGAATATTTAGCACTTCTTGCTTTTTTCACAAATGGTCGTAGGGGGCAAGAGTACGCACGTTTGGTGGGGCAAGAGTACGCGTTGGTTTCCTTCGTCTTTTTGATAGCATTTGGAAAGCTAACCCAAAGAATAATCATGTTTTCAATAATCAGGACGTACAAAGGGAAAACCAGCCGGAAGATTTGCTCTCCGGAGATGCTGGAAAACGCCAGGCCAGAATCGAAGCGCCGGATTGCTGAAAGCCTCGGGACTTCGGAATCAACCTTGCATAAACGCCTTAAGAAGGTAATCAACAGACGATATTTTTGTATTGAATTGTGAATAACATTCATTTTTCTCGACCAGGGATTCGATGCTGAAAGCCATGGACAATTCACTTCAGTTTTTACCCCTCAGCAGTCAGAGGATCTCGTAAATCACTGCAGAGCGTTGCACAGTGCTTTTTACGGGCCGCACTTTCAGTGATTCGCGTCACTTCGCCTTTGCCTTTGCTGAAGCGAACAGCCCATAAAAACACTGTTTTATTTTAACTATTGTTTATGAAATAAAGGTGTTGTTTTGTTTAATAAACGATTGTAATGATTCAAGACCTCACTTACACCGGACCAGAATGGAATACAATGAGCTTATTATATGCGTACTCTTGCCCCACCTCATGCGTACTCTTGCCCCACTGGTGGGGTAAGAGTACGCTTTGGTAATTTTTGAAAAATATGATTTTTTATCAATGTTTACAAACATAATCAAAACTTTTTGCGTCATACAATCAAGGTTAAGAGCCTTACTTTAATTTGGTTTAATTACTATAATCGATACTTTGTTCTTTGAAGAGATACAATAAGTACACAACTAAGTGCGTACTCTTGCCCCACTTTACTCTATGGGGTGGAGGAAGGACCCAAATGGGCCTGTGGGACCATCACTAAAAAAAAATTATTGCGACACATTCAACAGGGCATTATTCTTTTTTTTTATCATTGTGTAAAAATCAAGAAAATTTTGCTCACTTTCTCATTGATGTGTATTGATTACATGCTGTCAAACTCGAAGTCGTGTTTTACGATTCAACGAATATGGAGGTGAACCAACGCGAGTCGAGAGAACAAATTTTTTTCAAACAACTGGAACTTCCAGACCTGTCGTACCGGCAGTTGGGATAAATGTTGAACATTTACGGTTGACGTTGGCCACGGCAAAGGAGCTGGAAGAAAACCGGGGCTGGAGAACAAAACGACGGAGGGAAAGGTGAAGCGGATGATTAAAGAAAATCCCAACGTTTCAAGCCGTGATTTGGCTGAAAAGATCGGCATGTCACAGAGTTACGTCCAGAATGCAAAGAAGAGAGCTGGACTACATACATACAAGACACAGAACATCCCAAACCACGATGAGCGGTAACAATCGACGGTTAAAATTCGGACACGGATGCCCTAAGAGAGAAGATGCTGACAAAATATGACTGCTGTGTGATGGACGACGAAACGTATATAAAAGCCGATTTTAATCAAATTCCGGGGTTGGAGTTTTTTACCGGCTAAAGCAAGTTCGATATGGACGACAAATTAAAAAAGAAGACAATGTCAAAATTCGCCTCCAAATATCTAGTTTGACAGGCCACTGCTCTTGCGGACTGAGGAGTGAGCCTTTCGTGACAAAGGGCACAGTAAATGGCGAGATCTGCAAATCTGAGTGCCTCGAGAAGCGCATTTTGTCTGTACTTGCAGTGGTATGAGGCCAATTCTGTCCATTTTGTTCCAAAGGACATGAACCCGCCAAACTGTCCGGAGCTGCGCCCGATGGAGCAGTCCTGGGCAATACTGAAGCGGGAACTTCGGAAAAGCAAGATGACAGTCAAAGAAGAGAAGGACATGTTAAAAAATGAAAAAAAAAACTGAGAAACTGGTACCGGATGATACTGTATAGATATCAATGGAGGGCATCAAGCGAAAATGCGTTCAATTTTACGCTCAAGGCTCCATCGATTAACTTTTATTTTGATTTTTGAAGTAAATATATGTATAAAACTATCCTTAAATTTTGGTACGATTCTAAAGATTATAAGAAAATTGGCATGACATTTTTGGTGTCGCAATAATTTCGTGTTCGCCCTTTTATCGTAGTTAATCAAAGTGGTTCTGGAACCAATCAAAAGGGCTGCATAATTTTTGGATATCCTCAGTAGGAAACATAAAATTTCAAGCCCAGGGCATATTGAAGTAAAATCACAGAAAACAGACGTACAAGCTCGAACAAAAAACCGTCAAAAAAGTGTGTTAAATTCCAAATGCTGTCACCAAAAAAATACGTTAGAAACTGACTTCCAACAGTGTCATCTATTGCGCCGTTCAAGAGTTACAAATCAACTTTAAAGTGTGGTAAAATTTCTTCTTGTTGCAAGAAGCTACAATCGCAGGTGGTTTTCATGCTTCGACTGTAATAATTACTACGCAATTAATAAAATAAACGAAAAAAACATCCTATTCGGTTTGATAGATATGAATATTGTTAAATTTGAAAAACAATGCGGATCGTATTAAAAAAATGTGAATTGCAATATGAATTATACTGAGAATGAATCATTTATGTCATGACATATCTTTCAGCTGTGATAAAAACAGTTATTTTATTTGTGGAATTTATTCGTTGTTCGTATATTCGTAGCCCTGATATTCTGTTTATAATTCTTAGGCAAATTTTAACCTGATGATGATTGTGGCTTTTTAAAATTTAACTTCACTACACTTTTGATTCAACTCAATTTGCAGAAGTTCCACTTGAAACCAAAAAGTTCGTAAAAAGTACTGCATGGAACTAGGAAGGCAAAATTGGAATGCTATAAAGATGATAAAACGAAATTCCTGAATATTTTTAAGCATTAAAACACAAATTATTCTTATGAAGAAAGAAAAATACGACTCGGATCGGAAAATCTTCATTTTTGGTCGCTGGACTATGATCATTTCAAAACTTGTCGCAGCGTAACATTCCGGAACCATCGATTTCTTTCCTCTTGGTGTTACAGCAGCATTCGCTATTTTCTAGCTTGTCAAACGAACAGCTGTTTTCTCATTGTTTACAATTTTTTTGCATACCATGGTCCGCTGAATAACTACAACATTAATCATGTTAAATGACTGCACAGTATCTAAATGTGTTTGAAGCCAAAATCATATGGAAGTCAAACGATATGAGCCACAATAACGTATTTTCAAGGTAGATATGAATTGTTATAGTAGACTGAGTCGATTTGGGGTCTTTTTGGAATTTCTCAAACCCTGGGGTCTTAAAAGCTTCATTTGGGTCCAAAACTCATCCATGATTTTTTGCAGAATTTTTAAGAAACGTTTACATGAGTAAACTTGAACTTTTATGTTTGTATGGGAAAATTGAATATTTTGTACTGAAAAATCAACATCATGTTTGTTTCTTCTGTGGAGTCGAGCCTGCTAATGGGTTTTGTGCCAATTTATAAATTCTTCCAAGGAAACTTTCCGCTGAACAACTTTGTCGAACATTATAACTTCGTATCTTTTTAGACAAAAAAGTTATTAGCTGTTTAACAGGTATATGCCTTTTGGTATTGATAAATAATAAATTCAATTGACACCACTGTTGGGTGCCTAGCGAGGTATAGCATGACCAACCCCCTGGCAACTTGACAGTTTAGTCGAGTTTGCTGTGCCGTCTTCAAAATTGTAGATGTCGCACTAGTCGCGTTTGTTTACATGTATCCTGGGTCATCCCTAGCAGCGGCAACGTTCATTTTCCATTGAAACCACTTGATTTTGTTTCGGCATCCTTGGATGCAATTCAACTGACGAAATACCATTTTAAAAGGGCACATAATCAAAAGTGATGCAAAAAAGAAAAATAAAAATAACTTTATTATTAAATTTTAAAATAGTTGTCAATGAAATTAGTAATTTTATTTCAATCTATTTGTGTTCCATTCTCGGTTCCAACTTAATAAAATTTCTGTTTATAGCAAAGATTACAAAATGGCCATCTTTCATCCGAATCCGTTGTATTTTTGTTACAAGGCGTCACCAGATAGAGTTATGAGTTTCTTTCGTTAAACATAACGCGGTTTGAAATAGTTCCACTATTTCCTTAAGTTTATTACGGTAAAATTTTATCCAGCTGAATGTTATAAAATATTAGTTTAACAAATATGTTAAGACAGTAAACACTGAGAATGAAAGCGAAAACGAGTTGAGGTGATGGCTTTGCATTTGCAAGTGACGTACAGATAAAATTTCGGCAAGTTTAATTAAAAAAAATTAGTTCGTAGCATCAAATGTGAAGATTGCAGAAATGAACTTTTCAATAGTTTTGTTGTCAGATTAAAAGTTAATGCCGATGTGTCAAAGGTGTGCAGAATAACCGAGTTGGAGGTAAAAATTGTAAAACAAAATCATCAAAGTATAAACTTAGCATACTATTTTGATATCATAATGAATCGAACTCTGGCACGGTTTTCAAATGATGCACGAGATGTTTTTAGAGGATTAGCCGAACACATTTTGGATCAAGTTGATTTAGTTAACCATCGAAACTTGTTGAAATTTTGTGTTGATTTTTATTTGAAGTTTTGGATGGAGTCCTTCGCTAAGCAACATAATGATTCTAAACAATCTGTTCGAAAAAAACTAACAAAGTTAATATTGTTTAGAATTGAATAAAATGTTGTTTTTTAAATTTAGTATGCAATAAACCAATTACAAAGATTTTTGAATATAAATTTGCTTGTGTATTTCATAGATAAATGCCATTTGAAACGCTGACGTTTTTGACCAAATTATCGTGTTTTACTTTAAACATCAACTCCTTTTCTGCTTAATAGGTGATCCTTAATCATTGTTTTTAAAAACTTTTTTTTCCAATAAAAAAATATGTTTGAAACCGAACATTTCATTATCCACCCTTTCGATATGTTTTATTAGTGAAAATGAGATTTTGACAGAACCAGAGAACCAGAAAAACTGGCACACGCGATTAGTATGGGAAACGTCAAGTTGCCAGGGGGTTGAGCATGACCAATTTTAATGCAATAATCCGTAGGGCACAAGCAGTGGTGTCAATTGAATTTATTATTTATCAATACCAAAAGACATATACCTGTTAAACAGCTAATAACTTTTTTGTCTAAAAAGATACGAAGTTATGATGTTTGACAAAGTTGTTCAGCGGAAAATTTCCTTAGAAGAATTTATAAATTGGCACAAAACCCATTAGCAGGCTCGGCTCCACAGAAGAAACAAACATGATGTTGATTTTTCAGTACAAAATATTCCATTTTCGCATACAAACATAAAAGTTCAAATTTACTCATGCAAGCGTTTCTTTAAAATTCTGCAAAAAATCATGGATGAGTTTTGGACCAAAACAAAGCTTTTAAGACCCCAGGGTTTGAGAAATTCAAAAGTGACCCCAAATCGACTCAGTCTATTGTTATAAATTCATCGTATTTGAAACTGATAAAAATTTTATAGGAAACGAAAACTTCTTCTTGTTCTTCCTACTTTAACTGCTTCTGCAGCATTGATGATTGGCTACCAGTTCTGGGATTTAGTTGCCCAACGAAAACTTAATTTGAACAAAAAAGGATTTCTGTTTCGAAAAATGAGTGAACAAATCTAATCTTCACGATAAAAAAAATCAACTGTGCATTGCAGTGCAGTGTTGCCAGGAGAATAAGGAAAAGCTGGTTTTATCAAATGTTCACATGTTGATCATTGTCAAACGAACAGATTTGTTCTAACTGTGCTGATTGAGACATTAAAAAAAGGAAATTTTCATATGAGAAATGACAAAACAACCTTTCAGATTCATCCATCCACACCAATAAACACTCTTTCGGCACCGTAGTTCCTTTGAATTCAAACCACCAAAAGCAGAAATGTGGTGACAGACAATTCCACTTTTCCGACTCAAGCAACCGGCCCCAGTGGTTTTTCATCAAACATGTAGGAACGTGGTGTTTGTTTGCGGGAAAAGCGCGTGTGCGATCGAGAAGATAAAGGTGCCTAATGTCTCGTCCAGGCTAGGGCGCAATCCACTTTCCCCTTTATCAGCGAACACTTATCTTTGCCGGCGAGAAACCGGTAACAGGTAACTCACGAAAGTGGTGAAACGCTGACCGCGTGCTAGTTTTTTTCTCGCTTTCCTGTTCTTTGCCAACGGGGAAAACATCCAAGTAACCTCAGACCTGCTATACCAAGTAGGCTTCGACAGCCAAGGGAAGCGAGATGGATAGATATGAGAAAGTAGGTATGTACCTATATGCTATCTTCCTGACGATAAAGGCAGGTGTCATGTGACCATCTGTCGGTTTCGCGAGCACCTAAACCAGGTTTAAATGGTGCTCCCTGCTCTTCCGCCGAGTGCATCTTCCGCGGTCTTTTCCATTTGCATTCACTGGGTACACTTACATGTGTACCAACATACGTGGACAATTCAGCTAAATTACCTTCTGTCACGTTTGCGTCTTCAGAACTGGGGCGCCACGAGTCTTGGGTTTGGTTGTGTCCTCGTGGACGACGTGTTTAGGTTTAGACACTGTACACACGTCATAAGGGTTGGGCATCTGTTGAATGTTTAATTGAAGATTTGTTTACGGGGGAAAAATTGCCATAGTTGTTAAATTTCACAAAACCTTTTGGTCTTAAGTGAAAATCCTTTCGCGTTTTCTTTTTATTGCTTCCGAAATTTGTCCATCGGAAACGAATTCGAAAAATGGTTACACCTATTTCATCCGGTACCAAGTCCAGTGTTATTGATCGCATAAGTACAACGTATCATTAATATTCCGAAGACCCTGCCCCACTGTGCCCCATCCTTTGGCGTTTTTTCCGGAGCTGTCTCTTATGTCATGTCACCTTTATTTTCACGTGGGCCGTTCGTTATCAAAATACTTTAGCAGAAATCTAACTTGGTGCTGCCGTTAGCTTAAATTATGCATGCATCAAGTTGCTGCTACTCATACAAGTTTGCGTGCAGTTTGGGGCCAAGGATTTAACGTGGGGAAAATTACTCCCGGAGTACAAGGTACACACCGAGAGTAGGATAAGTAATTGAATTTGGAGGAAAATCATATAAACATATTTTGCTGAAACATTATGGAATTTATAACCAACCGTATTCAACGGTGTATAACACGCAAGTTTTTGCCATAAATTTTTAGCCAAAACCATTGGTGCGTCCTAAACTACTGATCTTTATTTGAATCATATTTCATGCTTTTCTAAAAATTAATTTATACACCGGTACGTGCTATACACCGTTTATCTAGTGGCTTTGGCGTAGTTGTAAGATACGTAAATCAGACTTAGGTCAAGGTTCATGAGATCGAATCCTGGTCATGGCATACATAGCACACTTTTTACACTAAACAAACTTGTATCTATGGGATTCGAAGTTATTGGCTTTGCAGATGACGTAGCTATTATAGTTCGGGGAAAACATGAGAATATTTTGGTGCAGGGAAGAGGGACTGATCATAAACCCTTCCAAAACTAAATACTGTGACAGTAGACTGGCCCATAACAAATAAAATCCTCATATTCCACGCGGCACCCCCTAGGTTAGTGCATTTAGGTGAAAAAATGACTTTCTGAAGGTTTCTGGTCATTTGGCAGAAGCACGAGCTGGCGCAAAGGACTTGAAATTTGTATGGAAATTTTTGGCAAAATGTATGAAAAATCGACATACTTTCAGTCTTTGTGTTCTAAAATATGTTTCCAGTATGCTAGAAAGCTCAGAATTTCAAGAATTGTAGTTCAAACAATAAAAAACAAGTTTGTAGTAGATTGTGATGCGATACGAGTTGGCTGTGATGAGTTATTTGCGATTGAATGTGTGACTTTTTTTTCGCATTTCTTTGATATATCGTGAACGGTGTATGGGCTAACTATCGCACTAACTTGATCGCATCATCACACAATGAGAATAACAAATAGTTTGTGTCCTCGGAAAAGTTGCCAAAAAAGCTTTTTGCAAAGATATTTGTTATAAAATAAGCTACAAATTTGCCGAAGACACAAACTATCTATCCATTATTCTCATTGTGTGACAATGCGAAAAAGTTAGTACTAATAATCCACCTATACATCGTTCACGACATATAGATGAAATGCTAAAAAAATCGCACATTTAAATGCAAATAACTCATCACGGTCAACTCGTATCGCGTCACAATCTTCTACAAACTTGTTTGTCATTGTTTAAACTACAATTCCTGAAATTCTGAGCTTTCTAGCATGCTGGAAACATATTTTAGAACTCAAAGACTGAAAGTATGTCGATTTTTCATACATTTTGTCGAAAATCTCCATACAAATTTCAAGTCCATTGCGCCAGCTCGTGCTTCTGCCAAATGACCTGAAACTTTCAGAAAGTAATTTTTTCCTCTAAATGCACCAATCTAGGGGGTGCCGCGTTGAAAAAAATGTTGTAAAAATCATCCCATACAAATTTGGGCCAGTCTACTGTGACAGCCTTCACTATGAGACGAAAAACTACATTAAAACCTCTTACATTAGATGGGGAAGTGTTATCTATTTATTTACTAGCTGACCCGGTAAACTGCGTTTTACCCGTTAATTAATAAAGCATTGGAAAATGTTTAGAGTTCTTTAACTTCTTCGTGCTCCTGAATCACTTTTCATGAATATCGTCTTCAAGTATTTCGAGTTTTGTCCCGTTTCTAGTTGATTTTGTTTAAGAGCCCCCCTTGCATAAAAAGTGAGATTCTTGAAACTATTATACAAACCATCTCTGGCCCGAAAAACCCTCGGATACCAAATTTCACTTCATTACGACCGACCGACCGACGCTGGTGTTACAAAGAAAACGCTCAAAAAAATTACCTCCTAAGTGGAGACGTTTTCATTGTAACACCATCACGTATGAATGGTCAGTCGTAATGAAGTGAAATTTGGTATCCGAGGGTTTTTCGGGCCAGAGATAGTTTGTATAATAGTTTCAAAAATCTCACTTTTTATGGAAGGGGGGTCCCCATACAAACTTATCTCTTTTCCACATCTCTTCTTCTTATATATAAAAATGGAGGCGTTTTCTTTGTAACACCATCACGTATGAATGGTCGGTCGGAATTAAGTGAAATTTGGTATCCGAGGATTTTTCGGGACAGAGATGGTTTGTATGATAGTTTCGAGAATCCCACTTTTTATGGAAGGGTGGTCCCCATACAAAATTATCTCTTTTCCACATCTTATATATAAAAATGGAGGCGTTTTCTTTGTAACACCAGCATGTATAAATGGTCGGTCGTAATGAAGTGAAATTTGGTATCCGAGGGCTTTTCGGGCCAGAGATGGTTTGTATAATAGTTTCAAGAATCTCACTTTTTATGCAAGGGGGGCTCTTAAACAAAATCAACTAGAAACGGGACAAAACTCGAAATACTTGAAGACGATATTCATGAAAAGTGATTCACGAGCACGAAGAAGTTAAAGAACTCTAAACATTTTCCAACGATTTATTAATTAGCGGGTAAAACGAAGTTTACCGGGTCAGCTAGTTTTTATATATATGAAGATGTGGAGAAGAGATAATTTTGTATGGAGACCCCTCTTCCATAAAAAGTGAGATTCTCGAAATTATTATACAAACCATCTCTGGTCTGAAAAACTCTCGGATACCAAATTTCACTTCATTACGACCGACCATTCATACGTGATGGTGTTACAAAGAAAACGCCTCCATTTTTATACATGAGATTCCGTCTCACGACATAACTTGACGAACATAATTTTTAAAATTCACTCGGTCCATGGCAACAGTTTTCCAATTTCTCTGACATCTCAAATTCATCAGATCACGCTCCACCTGGTCTAACCTAGGGTTACCATATACCACGACACCAAAAAGAGTACATTAAGATCATTTATCCAAAAAGTCAGGAGAAACGTTAAACAGCAGAACCCCGCTTATCCGAGCTCTGGGTTTCTGAGCTCCCGTTTTATCTTTTCCATAAGGTTGACACAAGATCCATAAATTATCGAGCTTTGCGCCCGGATGTTATGCAAAAGCATGTACAGTAGAACCCCGCTTAACCGAGGTTGTCGGGGGATAAACCACCTCGGATAAGTGAAACCTCGGATCAAACGAAATACATTGACACACTTTTTTGCTCTTGTATTGCATATCATCCAGGCACATAAAGTGGTTCTTACATGGATTTTATTTTTCAATTTTATTCGACGTTTCTAGCAAGTTTAGATTTTAAACTTGCCAGAGACGTCAATTTAATAGCTTACCAATATATCGCGATGATAACACACATTTTTGCATGGATTTTGAATAAAAATGGTGGCTCGGATAACCGGAGCTAGGAAAAGCGGGTTCTGCTGTACAAACCTCGTGCTCTCTGAGGTGGCACAAAGATATTTCAATTTAATCAAATGTTGTTAACACTAAACATACCGACACTTTGTATATACCTATTCATACCGCGAGCGGTCAAATGACGGCAAACACCGTTTTCGCTAAAACTCCCTTGTTTCTCAACCGATTTCTACCAAATTTATAGTTTTGAAAAGCTTATAATTCGACTCAAATATGTTTCTCAGACAATTTTCAGCTACAATAAATAACTTTAAAGTTATTTACAGTACAAGAAAAATTTTATGAAAAAACATGCTTCAGGACAAAGGTTGTAAATCAGTTATTAAGTGCTCGAAAAAAATTTCACTTAGTGCCTGAGAAAGCTGAAGTTAGAAGCTATATGTTGCACATATGGAAATTTTTTTTGAAAATTTTGTAAGATCATGGCCACAAAAAATGTAAAAAAGTTGTGTAAAACCCGTACTTTTCAATCAATCAACTGCCAAAGCTGTTCCTGTTACAGTAGAAAATTTTGAAAAAGTGAATTGAAAAGTAGACGTAATTTGTCACATTTTGGCATCTTTAGATTTTTTGAAATACGAAGTACATAATTTATGACGACTTTTCAAAGATAGCTGTTTTTCGAACTTTTTATCAATTTGGATTTTCTAAGACAATTCCTACACCTAAGCTCAGCTTTGCACTGGATTTTGAGTACGAAATTGGATTTTGAGTAGCTGAAAATTGTCTGAGAAACATATTTGAGTCGAATTATAAGGTTTTCAAAACTATAAATTTGGTAGAAATCGGTTGAGAAACAAGGGAGTTTTAGCGAAAACGGTGTTTGCCGTCATTTGACCGCTCGCGGTATGAATAGGTAGGGTAAGTGAGCCTTAACTTGGCATGCTCCTAATCTTGGCATGCCAAAATGCATTTTGGTGATTTTCATGTCAAACATACGCCTAAAAATGAAAAAAAAATTAATCATAAAAGGAAATCGAAAATGGCAACATTCTGCATAGCATTTGTCCACAATTGAATCCAAATGACTGCGTTATAATTTTTTTCGCATGACAAACTGCAAATAAAATTATGATCTTCGGAAAAAATCTAAAATGAACCTACCTTGCTAATGCATCTGCCATCTTCGGATTGATTTTAAAAACATACTTCCTTATGGAAAAATCACTAAAAAATACCGTTGGTTGCAGCAAAACATGGCACAAAATATAAAATTATAACTTACTCCAAACAACGTACATTTTCTATCTAGAATTCAAGAAAATATAAACATATTTTTTGCCAAATCTTGGCATGCAATTCCACAAATAGAAGTATGCATGTATGTGTGAAAACGAGATCAGCAGGCAGTCGGCAGCCGGCAGCCGGCGGCCGTTCGTCGGCCGACGGTGCACAGTGGTCTGGAAATTGAAAAGCCGGTCGAAAGTAAAATGAATGATTGAAATAAATTGAAAATATCATGAATGTATTTTGGACTATAATCAATTCATTTATCTCTCAAGCCGGCTCAAGCGTATTTGGCATCTTAGTTGGAATTATAATGCTACAATTTGAGCTGCTCTTTTATGGTAAATTTCGAGAACTTTTCTTCTCAATAAAATTTACCTCTCAGTAAATTAATTTTCCGGATCCGAATCCGAATTGATATCTTGGATCTAAATATTGAAGTTACTATATCCATACCCAAAAAATTCCGCATTTTAGAATGAGGTTTAACGTATTTCGATTTAATTTGATTTGTATTGAAGATGAACATTTTCTGCATATGTGTCGCGTTGAAAGGAATTGTTATAAAGCTCAAATTATAACACTCTAAATATTATGTTTATTTAAAAAAAAAATAATTGCACTGCAATGTTGAAATACTATGTTGTAACAAACTTGAATTTTTATTGTTTGCAATTTCATTTCATGAAATCAAAAATAATGTTTTGACCAAGTTTGTTTTTTATTATAGATCACTGTGCATCAGCAGGAGGTGATGACGTTTGTTCTCTGTATAGGAAAGGAATATGCAAAAGGAGCGCTGCCGAGTTTGGGTGATGATTTTGCATGAGTGCGAGTGGGATGCAGCTTGAATTTCATCCAGCTTTTGAATTTGCTGTTAACTTCCATTGCCTATAGTTTCCAAACGAATGAGTGAGATGCAATCTATTTCTTTCAGACTGGCTGGAGTGAGCGAAAGTTTGTCTTGTTTTGCTATCCCGGTGTACGCAAACGATTGCTAGAAAAATCCTAAGGGCGACATTTTAAATATGTCAATTATGCGAACAATTAATCGCATCTTGTCGAAATATGTTCGCTGACTTAAGTTTTAGCTCTAGCTTGCTTCTTGCCTCGATCATAATGGTTTTTAAAATGTAGGTCCTCCTTTTAAGGAAGTGGAATAAAAAAATATGAACATTTACTATCTTATGTTAACCTGTTAACTTCAATGGAAACAGATCTATCATGATTGCATGTTAAAGATTTAGCAAACGATTTGTTTGCTTGATTAATGAACATATTTATGTTAACCAATGCAACAGTTTGGAACTTATAATAGAAATTATAAACACACAAAAACAGAAATGAACAAGTAAAGCTTTTTTACGTAAGATCATAATTCTACATGCAATTATCAATTAGCAAAATTGATTGACATTTCGTACTTTCGACTTTTTGAAAACAATACAGAACATTGATGTGCTTCTTTCCGGGATATTATCAATGAATTCGTGGGGGCTGTTGTTGTATTAGTGAGGCAAGTTTTTCCTAGAGACGGCCAATTTAAAGAACTCATAAAGGGCCAAAATTCGGCGCGGGGGCTACAATAAGGAGCATTTCAATCAATAGTTTGATCAGGTTTATCTCAAATTATCAACCGCTTTCACGCAAGGACATATTTTTACTGCATTTCAGGCTAGTAAGCAGTGATGGTTTGAATCATTTGACTTAATTTTGAATCATTTGCTTATAACTTCTTTTGAAAACATTTTTCCCAGAAATGATGTTCTAAACTTTAGTAGAACTAGATCTTAGCTGCAACTTTTGTGACCAACACAAACCTGTATCTCTTATGCCTTATGAATGAGAAATCGAAAAGTTTAAATTTTTGAGCAATGATCGTAATCACAATCATTTGGATTAGCGGGTTGGATTAAATCCTACAATTCATACCACATTGAAGATACATATTTATGACATACAAGAAAGTTGTAGCTTAGATCTGTATCTACTAAAGTTTAGAACATCATTTCATGGAAAAATGTTTTCAAAAGAAGTTATAACCAAATGATTCAAAAATAAGTCAAATGATTCAAACCATCACTGCTAGTAAGCAATCATATTTGTCGAAGGACTTTTGAAGGTACACTTTACAGGAAGACTGCAATCATGAGAAATCTAGTCAACCATGCCTTAGGGGCCAAGATTGGGTACATTCACCCTATACCACATACGTTATTCGAAAACCGCAACACTTAAAAAAAATTTAAAAACGCAAAAATACTTGCATTTCAAAAACAAAAATAGTCCTGTCGTTAAATTTGCGAAAAAACAATTATATAAGGCGTAATCATCGTTTGAAGTTCAAAAACCGTCATTTGACCGCTTCCGGTACGTTTAGTGTTAATGTCTTGGAGGTTATATGACTCACGGCAACAAAATGTTTCAGTAATTTGTTGTAAGCTGTATTCCTTTCGTAGTTTTTTGCATAAGATGTGAAACAACTTCATAAAAAGGAAGAAAAACGTTGGTTTTTCTGATCCAATGTCTTTAAAAAAAAAGAGTACATTTCTTAAAATTTCACAAAAAGAAGAATACGCACATTTTTCGATCGAAAAAGAGTACATGTACTCTTAAAAGAGTACGTATGGTATCCTTAGTATAACCACCGCGCTCGTTGCGTCCCTGCTCGTCTTATTCCTACCGGATTCGAAGCGAACACCTGTTTTGCAAGACAGTCGTCCGGCATTCTCGCAACATATCCTGCCCAGCGTATCCGGTCAGCCTCAACCACCTCATGGATACTGGGTTCACCGTAGGGTCAAGCGAGCTCGTGGTTCATGCTTCGCCTCCACATTCGGTTCTCCTGCACGCTGCCAAAGATAATTTTTAACATGAGGCAAAAGTCTCTGCACGCCCAAAAACCAATACCGTAAACTTAACTCAGCTTGTGAAAAAGTTTGCACGCGTTGTCATCAGAGCTACCTTATCCGGATACAGCATGGTTTTAAAACTAGACCCAAATCGGTTTAGCAGTACATTAAAGACCAACGAAAAGAATCGGGCTTACCGTCCTACATGTTTTTGGAAGCCAACTCGGCAACCTCGGACCGTGATATTTGTAACCTCTTCGCTGACAAATTCCGTAGTACTTTTGATTCTGGGTCAATTTCCACGGATCAGTTGACCATCTTTAAGGCGACTGCTAAGCTGAAATCCAGCCTTTCTGCTGGTCCGGTTCCATAGCTACCTGCTAGGACGGAAACTTATTGTACGAACAGGTGAATCATTTTCCAATCAATTCTCAGCCTCTTCTGGAGTACCCCAAGGGAGCCACCTAGGACCCTTAATATTCCTCATCTATTTCAACGACGTGCTGCCGCTTCTCGATGGACTAAAACTGGCGTATGCCGATGACTTGAAATTGTTTCAACGCATCAACAGCCTCGAAGATGTCAACGTCTTGCAGAGCCAGTTTGACATCTTCGCCGCTTGGTGTGATGTCAATGGCCTTCCCTTGAATTGCAACAAATGCATAGTTATTTCGTTTTCACGCAAGCGGCTCCCGCTATCGGCTGATTATTTTCTTGGACATGAGGCGATAGCACGAGTAGAGCATGTGAAAGACCTTGGTATGATCCTAGACAAACGGCTGGATTTCGAGATCCACACAAACTATATCGTCGATAAAGTCTCCATATGCCTGGGTCTTTTATTCCGCATGGCAAAAGACTTTAAGGATATTTATTATGTCAAGAGTCTTTACTGCACCTTGGTACGATCATCATTCGAATATTTCTCGGCTGTACGGTGCCCCTACTACCAAAATGGCTCGGTGCGTATCGAGGCCATCTAGAGGCGTTTTTTGCGTTTTGGTCTCCGGAACCTGAACTGGCAAGACTCGTTCCGACTTCTCAGCTACAAAAACTTCTGCCGAACTTCTATCGACATTGCCACGTTGCAGGCTCGCCGAACCGCAAACAAACAATAAGCGCAAACACTCGTCCCTCGAATATTGGGGAAGTGTTAAACTGCGAATCACTAGAAAAGTATTTAGACATAGTAAATATTAGGCTCAAAACTATCATGGTACCCACAGAAAGAGCATGTAATCGCTAAGGCTACAACAGCTCTATGGATCTGCCTTAAAGGATTAGGGACAAAATGGGGTCTGAAGCCGAAAAATATCTACAGAATATTTACAGCTATTATAAGACCCAAATTCTCTCATACTTTCTTAGTATGGTGGACCAAAACTATGCAAGTTACGGCCCAGAAAAAATAAGCGAAGCTCCTAAGACTAGCAACCCTTTCTATAAATGGCGCCAAGCGAAGCACACCGAATGAGACTCTAAATTCACTACTAAATATTCTGACTCGTCATCAATTCATTGAGTTAGAAGCAGAACGTAGTATCTGGGACTCCCCAAACACAACACTTTTTACTAAGGAGATCTTACAGGACACCTAAAAATCCTATATAAATTTAAATTAAACTGACTTACTGTGAAAAATGATGACTGTATGAAGCTAATTTTCAACCTGACCACCCCTCATTTTGAAGGTGTGTGTGTAGAATGTTGTTCCTATTTTGATTTTGGAATTCACTCTTCAGTTGTCAAAATGCCGTCCAAGGAAGAAAAGCAGCGTATCAAAATTTTGCTCGCGCCTCACGAAAATCCGAGCTGCTCGCACGAAAAGCTGGCAAAATCGCTAAAAGTTGCCAAATCAACCGTTACAAATGTAATTAAAGTGTTTGGGGAACGTTTGTCGATAGCCAGGAAGTCTGGACCGGGGGGAAATCGAAAACCGGAAGCTGCTGAGACGACAAAGAGAGTTGCCGGTAGTTTCAAGCGAAACCCTGACCTTTCTCTCCGAAATGCCGCAAATAAACTGGGTGTATCGTCTACAACCGTGCATCGAGCCAGAAAACGAGCCGGACTATCGACTTACAAGAAGGTAGTGACTCCAAATCGCGATGATAAACAAAATACGACGGCCAAAGCGCGATCCCGGAGGCCGTACACGACGATGGCGACGAAGTTTGACTGCGTGGTAATGGACGACGAAACCTACGTCAAAGCCGACTACAAGCAGCTTCCGGGACAGGAGTTTTATACGGCAAAAGGAAAGGGAAAGGTAGCAGATATTTTCAAGCACATAAAACTGTTAAAGTTTGCGAAGAAATATCTGGTTTGGCAAGCCATCTGTATCTGTGGCTTTAAAAGCAGCACTATCATAGCTTCCGGGACTGTCAATCAAGAAATTTACGTGAAAGAGTGTTTGAATAAACGTCTGCTGCCTTTCCTGAAGAAACACGGTTGTTCCGTACAGTTTTGGCCGGATTTGGCATCTTGCCATAACGGTAAAAAGGCCATGGAGTGGTACGCCGCCAACAACGTTCAGATGGTTCCCAAGGACAAGAACCCTCCCAACACGCCAAAGCTCCGCCCAATTGAGAAATACAGGGCTATTGTCAAGCGGAACCTAAAGAAGACCAAGAAAACTGCTAAGGACGAGCAGCAGTTCAAGGCAAACTGGTTTTCTGCGGCGAAGAAGGTGGACAAGGTGGCTGTACAAAATCTGAGAAGCGGAAGCCTTACTGAATATTTTTCCTGAATTCTATACTAATTAAACTTGAAATCATCCTTTAGAACGACTCGGAATGCAACAGAGATGAAGAGATTGTCGAACAAAATGGCCGCTGAGGGCAGTGAATAGGGTGTCCAAACTATGATGAGTGGTTCTCTACGAAAAGTTCGAAATTTCATCAAAACAACATCAGAATAATTTTATTCTTATTTTTCCTTTGAAGTGTGATAAAAACCCTACATTTTGATTACAAAATATTTTTATTTCATATACATAGCTCCTAGATAGACCCTATTATTGCGTCCAGATTTTGCGTGATCCGTGCTTTATAATGCCGAAGCTTTAAAAACTTTAGTTACAGAATAAAGGTGTTTTAACCGTTCATGTTTTACACTCAAATTTTTAAACATTTTCTTAAAATTTTGCTCAAAACAGCAAAAATTTATGAACGAAATATCAGTGTAACTTGCCAAATGTACCCGAGCCTACATTTGGATGACTGACTGGACTATTTTTTTCTCCCTATTTTTCCGTGTTACCAAGAAAGATAATGCCCCCCCTTACGATGATGGGTTTCTGACTGATCGTGGATCAGGGAAGACAAGATAGCGTAGGTACTGCATCAGGGAAATGGAACCGGGGCGCGGTAGCCACACGCGAATGTTAGGTTATGTTTGAGGTCATAAGGACATTCGTTCGTAAGCACGCACCCAAGCAATAATGGAAAGAGTGGTGTTATTATTAAAGCTCCCAGCGGAAGTAATGGAGCAGGTTGATTGCTTGAGAATGGAGCAATTCACTTCAGTAATTTCAACGAAGTGAAGACTTTTTTTTATATTACTGAATAAATGTTATACCCAAAAAACAGTCTTCACTTTAGATAAGGGAGATGGTGAAGAATCCATGCCAACAAAACATACATTTTAGCAAAATTAGGGAACTCATTACACACAAAAAAAACACAGTAAAAACTCAGATCTTCAAGAACAAATGAAAAAAAAAACAAATTTTAATAATAGATGCAAACAGAATCAAAGAAAATTAAAATGATATGAATTATACTGTTTTTTTTTTATAAATTCATATGAAGCACTTGGATAAAAAGATACAAAGGATAATATTTAAAATTGTTCATACTCACTTTTGAATTGCATTTTTTTCTCATAGAACTTACAAATTTCACTTCGAACGCAAAATAACAGAGAATTCACAATTGTTTGTGTTCCACTAACAAAAAACAGCACTTGAGATCTTACGAAGCTATATCCATTTCACACTCATTGATGTCGAATTTACCGCTTTGTTAAAATGAAATGTAATTCTTTCATCAAAATTATGTAAGTACCAGAAACGTCCACTCACGAGTAAGTCCTGTTGATCATTGACATGTGCGAGACTGGTGACATTTCTTTGAAAGCTGATTCTCACTCGAAAGATTTTCTTTTTTTCCTAGAGGAAAATGCAATTGTGCAATGAAAACAAAAAATCATTCAGTTAGGGTTAAATTCAAGTCAGCTCAGAAGGAGCCAGCTTCTACTCTGGGAAATATTCTGCACAAAAGTAATAAAACATAATCATCCAGATATGGGATAATCGAATTCCGATATCCTTACAAATGGCAACAAACTCAATTCTCGTCGTCTGCAGCTTCCGGATTGATCGCTTCGGGGCAGCAAACGTCGCTCTAATTGACGTCAGTTAGCCAATTAATTAGGGACGCGGAACGTTTTCCAGCTCTCGTCCGGACGATTCCGGCTAGAAATGTCAGCAGCTTAGACGTCCTGGAAGAAATGCACCTCCAGATGTCTTGCCAATGACAATGCCGGCAGTTTTCCGGTGCCATCGAATGGCGAACACGTGAAACCGGTAAGACTGCATCCGTCATTTGAATGGTTTAGAATGGTCGAACGGATTATCTGTAGAAACGGCGAACTGACCGGAAAACATATTCTGTTAGCATTGCCCGAATTGACTGTAATAATTTTTAAATCAACATGGAATTTTGATTTATATGATTAGCACATCTGCCTCTTTAAGGATTTATTCCCAAAATTTCTTCTAACTCTGGTTGTCGTTTCTGAAACTCATTTCAATTATTTGTGAAAGCTCGACTCCCAGACGCTCATTTCATTCCGGAACAGTGTCCAACTTTGTAGTAACCTGCTGCTATCAACCGGTATCGATCGAATTTCTTTGTGAACCCCTTCAACTTATACTGTGCTGCCTGCCGGTAGTGACAATAACAGTTCTTTCCTATTGCAAACACGGCTCTAGTACCGTTTTTTTTATCGCTGCCATGCCAGACTGAACTTAATTTTTCCTCGCATGTGGAAAATCGGCCTCGGGAAAAGCTTACATAGCCATGGCCAGGCCAGGAGATAAGATAAACATCTTTTTATGACACACACGGAAAACTGCTTATTTGGATCGATTGAATGTCAAAGGTAGAAAGGAATGACAATGGGAAAGAGACGTTCTTAAGTGAGTCAAATTCAAGCTTTGAGCACTCCGATTTTCAACTCCACATTTTTGTTGAAGTCTTCGCTACCAGTATGAGGTCTTAGTTGGGAATCCTCCAAGTCTTAGCGTAAGTCTCAGGTGCATGTTGTTGCAACCGCTAGTTCAAAATAAGTGACACAAGATCGGCACCCGACGGGCAGACGACCAAACCTCTACTTATTACGAAGAGAGGTCGATCCTGAGTTGTTAGAGAATAGATGATCATGGCACAAGGTGTCACAAGGGGAACGCATGAGCGCTGGTTTGGCCTCCCACTTACAAAGAAGAGTCTCATCGTGGTTTTGAGTGTAATAAAGGTCTCAAGAGTCTTTGGTGGATTCACGGTGGACACCATGAGTCGACCAACTCTATCCATATTGTACTTTTGGACGAAGTCCGATAGCCGCCTGATCAGCCATGTACCCGTCTTACGTTGTTCAAAGCGTTTCAATGCGTCGACCACTTTCAACTTAACGTACTTCTCGATCTGTTCTTCTTGTCCTCCAACATTAATGACGTCAATGGGCTCAAGTCCACGTTGACTTAATGGTTCTGTGAGCACCAAAAACTTGTAGGTAAGGCTTATAGCTGAGGCGCGCTCCATATTAATTGAGATTTGTTGCGCTCTTCTTCAAAGGTGAAGCTCCTGGCCGCTCATCCGTATTGATGTTTTAACGAAGATACACCCCCCACAAAGACGTGGTTGCTACTCTTTGGAGCATTGCAGTTCGATATGATCGAGACAAAACTGGATGTCCACGACTCAGGACTTTCAGGACTTTCCGCTAAGAATTCAAGGTCTTACCTACCCTCGTCTTCATTGAAGGTCCACTTTTTCTACCTTTCGGGAGCAGCTGAACTTAGACTCTATTCACTGGTAAAGTTCGACTTGTTCGCCCTTGAGTTTAACCACTCGCCACAGACGGTCAAGGAACGCATCGAATGAGGCCCGCAGGTGTTCTTGTGGTATTTTATCGCAGACTGCCACGAGATGTAGCTTCAGGACCTCCACACCTTCATGTTTCTTAGAGCAGACTTTGGCCTCATACTCCAAACAGCGAAGTCCATAGGGTTCAGGTCTGGCGAACTCGCCGGCCACTCGGAGCTCGAAATGATCCGTTGCGTAATTCAAATTTGGGTTTTCTTCGCTTTGTGAGCCAGCGCCGAGTCCTGTTGGAAAACCCAATCCCTGGAATCGAAATGTCGACGTGCCCACGGCTCAACGACATTCTGTAGAACTAGTTGTATGTATGTGATCTTTACTCCTTCAGGGCCAAAAACCAGCGGAGTCCGGCTATCTCGTGTGATTCCGGCCCAAACCATCACCGATGCTCGTTTCTGTCGCCGGGTGGCCGTCAGTAAGTCAGCATGGCTTCGTGATCTGTCTGGCAACCAAACTCTGTCGTTCTGCTTATTCACGAACTGCTGTACGGTGAAGAGTTTCTCGTCGGTAAACACGATATTCTTCAACCTTCCTTCTGCGGCCCTCTTCAGCAGCACCTTCGCTCTTTTTACCCGTTCTTGTTTCTGCTTCATCGTGAGGTCTAAAACCTTTTGGATCTTGTAGAGCTTGGTCTAAAGTTTATCTTTCAGGATCCGACGGAGACTTCGATCCGATATGTTGAGATCCTCTGCCAATTTAGTGGCACTTCGACGAGGATTTCTCTTAAGGCGCTTCTTGACGATCTTCGCCATGGCAGGTGTCACCACAGTAGGTCGGTGTCCCCCACCATACCCATTTTTGACACTCTCGGTCTCCAGTCATCTTTTAACTGTACGGCAGGCTTGCAATTTCTCCAACGAGAATCACCGACGTGCTCGGTTCTCGATTCTCTGAAACGCACCGCAGAGATTTTTAACCGAACCTCTGTAGAGAATCTGTTAATCAACACGACGGAGCGAACACACACTACAGTGAAAAAATGTTTTCACCACGGAGAGTGACAGCGACGGCAGCTGGCTGGCGTTTACCAACACATACGAAGCTGAACCACTCGCCCGAAACATTCATCGTTTGTTGATGCTATTATTATGCACATCGTGTTTGTTTTTGTCTTTGCTTTTTCATGGCTTGAACTAGTCGGTTCTGTGTTTTCACCGGGGTGCTCTACGGTGACAAATTGTCGCACGCCGGAGCTATTGAAATTAGGTGTGTGTGGCTTTCGAAACCGGGGTGCGAATAATGTGTGTAGAGGAACAAAAAATCTCACTCGGGTGATTTGCAGCTATCGCATGGTGGTGTTTTATTCTCCGTTCTGCGTATGTGTCGGTAGAGAATGGCATCTCTGCTGTACGGTATACAAAACTTCTGCACACACTTATATCGAACAGCTCACGAACTATGTCCTTCTGCCGTTTGCCGGCTAGGAACAAGGCAACCACAGCACTACGTTTCTGTTCGAGATCCATTTTTCCAGATAACTTACTTACTTAATGATCCCGCGCCGATCCTCCGGTGCATAGGGCCGTGGTAAAAGACCTCCACTGTTGACGATCCGGAGCCAGCGTCTTCACCTGGTCCCAGTCAAGATTCTCGTCGACAGTTCGGATTTCAGCGGCTAGGCTTCGCCGCCACGAATTTCTGGGTCTGCCTCTTCTTCGATGACCTTCTGGATTCCAATCTAGCGCCTCTCTGCAAATCTCGTTTTCATCTCTTCGCAGCGTGTGCCCAATCCATCTCCACTTACGTTCCCGAATCTCGATTTCTAGCGCCCTTTGATGACACCGGCGGTGTAGTTTCTCATTCGAGATCCAGTTGCCAGGCCACCAAGCGCGGATGATATTCCGCAAGCAGCGGTTTACAAATACTTGCAGTTTTCGGGTCGTTACCGCATATGTGCACCAAGTTTCGCACCCGTACAGCAATACGGATTTGACGTTTGAGTTGAAGATTCGGATTTTCGTTCGTAGAGAGATCTGGCGTGACCGCCAGATGTTTCGGAGATTCGCAAACGCAAATCGGGCCTTTCTTATCCGGGTTTCGATGTCTTTTCTGGTACTAGCATCAGGCGTTATCTGGCTACCAAGATACTGGAAGCACTCCACTTTCTCAACTTGTTGCCCAGCTACCATGAAACTGGAGGGATTTCCTGTGTTGATCTCCATCGACTTGGTCTTTCCGACATTGACTTTGAGACCTGCTGCCTTGGAACTTTCGGTGAGGTCGTCGAGTTTGCTCTGCATATCCGGTTGTGTTTGGGCGAGCAAAACAATATCGTCAGCCAGGTCAAGGTCGTTCAATTGCTCCATTGTTGAAGGATTCCACGGCAATCCTCGGTTCGGTGCACAGTCAATCGATCCAATCAGAATCTCATCCATTACGATTAGAAAAAGTAGCGGTGATAGAATACATCCTTGTCTCACTCCAGCAGTTACCGGGATTGGTTCGGACATGACACCGTCGTGCAAGACCTTGCACGAAAATGCCTCATACTGTGCTTCGATGAGATGGACTAGTTTCTCTGGGACCCCTCGTCGCCTTAGAGTCGCCCAGATGTTTTCATGGTTAAGTCGGTCGAATGCTTTTTCGAAATCAACGAACACCAGCAGAAGAGAGTCCTGGAATTCGTTGATTTGTTCCAGTATGATTCGTAGCGTTGTGATGTGGTCCACACATGATCGTCCGGATCGGAATCCGGAGTGTAGCGTCTATTTTCTCCTGGATCCTGTTCAGAATCACTTTGCAGAGTACTTTGAGGGTTGTACAGATCAACGTTATGCCTCGCCAGTTACCACACTCTGTCAGGTTTTCTTTCTTCGGGACCTTAACGAGGATACCCTGCATCCAGTCGGCCGGGAATGTTGCAGTATCCCAGATGTCAGCGAAAAGATGGTGCAACATTTGTGCTGACAGGACAGGGTCAGCTTTCAGCATTTCAGCAGGGATGCAATCGATCCCAGGTGCTTTGTTGGATTTCGTGTTTTTGATTGCCGCTTCTATTTCAGCCAGCGAGGGTGCTTCCGAGTTGACGACATTTATGCGACTCACTGTTGGCGCTTCGAGCTGCGGGTTCTGTTGGCCATCGCTATTCGTGACTCGGAAGAGTTGTTCGAAGTGCTCAGTCCATCGTTTGAGCTGATCTGTTCGATCGGTCAATAACGGACCTGCTCGGTCTTCCAGCGGCAATCTTGCATTAGTCCTTGCACCACTGAGGCGGCGAGAAATGTCATAAAGTAATCGGATATCTCCATTGGCGGCGGCTCTTTCTCCCTCTTCGGCTAGGGAGTTTGTCCAGGCTCTCTTGTCTCGTCTACAAGCTCGTTTAACTGCCTTTTCCAGCTCCGCATATCGTAAGCGGGCGACTGATTTGGCTGACCCGGTACATGCCTGCTCAATTCCGACTTTCGCCTTTCTCCGATCATCGATCATCCTCCAGGTTTCATCCGACATCCATTCACTTCTTCTTCCACAAACTTTACCGGGAGTACCATGGCTCGTCGTGATAAAGACATTCCTGATTCCACACCACTGTTCTTCGACTGGTCCGTCTGTCGGCAACTCCGAGGCTCGGGATTCTAGCTGTTCAACGTATGCCCTTTTCACCTCTGGATTCTCCAACCGGCGGACGTCGTATCGACACCCGACTTTCTCCTCGCGCCGTTGGACACGAGCAACTCTCAGTCGTATTTCACCAAGGACTAGGTGATGGCCAGATGCAATGTCTGCGCTACGTTTGTTGCGGACATCAAGAAGGCTCCTTCTCCATTTTCGGCTGATGCAGATGTGGTCAATTTGATTTTCTGTTCGGCCATCTCGGGATACCCAAGTGAACTTATGTGCTGGTCGATGGGAAAAGAGCGATCCTCCGATCACCATGTTGTTGTTGCCACAAAATTCTACAAACAGCTCTCCGTTTTCACTCATCTGTCCTAGGCCATGGCGCCCCATGATGCGCTCAAAGTCCTGATTATCGGAACCAATCTTTGCGTTGAAGTCGCCTGAGTGGATTTGAATGTCACCCCTCGGAATTTTCTCAACCACGCTTTTCAATTGACTGTAAAACTGGACACTGGACACTGGACCATTGTAAGATTTCTAACCCGTGTTCTGAATCTGGCTACGATTATTCGTTCGTTTATCGGTTCCCATCTTATGAGGGCCGCATGGGCCTGCGGGCTTAATAGGAAACCAACTCCTCGTTCCCGAGTAGCGTGTTCTCCTCGTATGCCAGAGTAAAGCAGTACTTGCCCGGACTGCGTCTTGTGTTCTCCAGTGTTAGGCCAACGGACTACGCTAAATCCCAATATGTCTAGCTTGAGGCGGCTAGCTTCTCTAGCAAGTTGAGCCAGCTTACCTGCCTGGGCAAGGGTTTAAACGTTCCAAGTTCCAATTCGGGTCCGTGTTTTCATGCTAAAAGTCGTTGCCAAAGTTCCAATTCGGTTATTTCTTATCTCAGTTTCCGTAACAATACAAGAGATCAGGAGCAGTAGGTTGTTAGCCTAAAGTCCCTATCCCGCGATGGGGCTGCCATCTTGTATTTAGCTGGCGGGAGCCGCATTTCATAGATTCAGCCGCTCGCTGCGAGACAGACGCTGCTTGAGCCACCCCTGACCTGGAGAACAGACGCTCGGTTGTTGTTGCATGCCGCATCTGACCTGGGGAACAGACGCGTGCGGCCACCTTCTCAGTCTGCATGCGACCAAAGAATCCACCGGGGTTGGGTACTCGATTATTCTCCACAGGTTGAGGAAAGATCTTTCGACGAGACTCTTTCGTAGTGCTATTCTGAAAGTATCTGGAATGGTCTGTAACGCTCAGCCCTGCATTTGGAATTCCATCCGGCCTTGGGGCATTATTAATTGCAAGTTTTTTAGCGATAGCCCCAAGTTCCTCGTCATACGGGGTTAGTGGTCACTGCGTCTGGCCATGCTGCAGAAAAAGATGTGCAACGAACTTTATCAATTCCTTCGGATACTTTCCGGTCAGGACCTTGGGCCACCAAATCTCGCCAGCGCAACTTTACAGGCTTGGCCCCATGAATTATCATCTACGCTTCGGCTCAACGTTCTGTAACTGTTCTCCTTGGTTTGTCGCCACAACCACAGGATATCGGCTTTCTACGTTATAGCGTATCCCCTGGTGATCATGTGTAATCGTCACACACTTCAGTTCGTATAAAAGTTTTTTAAGGTTTTATTAATGACGCTTTACCAGTATCAGCTTTTAGTGATGGGCTCGCAAGGCAAAGGTGACATCAACCACTTACCTTCTTTCTGGAATTCCATGCTCACGATGGGTGCGATCCAGTATTACACAGCTCAACCTCCGATCTCGCGAAGGCTTCTACTCAGACAAACAGAAGTCGTATTTCATTTTACAGATTATATCGTATAGAATGTTATTTAAACTCATTTTGGTATATCTGCACCTACAATGTGTGACCCATGCATATTCTTTATCGTATTTTAATACATTGCATGATTTCATTACGACAATCCGTATGCAAATTCGAAATACCTAACAAATGGTTGTCTGGGTAGTAAGCTGTCGCTTCCAGGATTACTGCACCTTTTACCCCAGTTAACCGCCCAAGCGTTAAAGTCTGCTGCTGTCATTATAGGAGCCCTTTCTGTCAATTCATTAGTGATTGTGTATACATTGTGTTGAACTCCCGGATCATCCACCTTGGTGGTGCGTAAAAGCTGCAGAAATCATGAATCCGTCCCAAGAATCTATCACCATCTCCTGGAAACACCTCGTGACTTAGACAGCAGCTAAGTCACACCTATCCGCTGTTCAGCTACCGTTTCCAGACGGAATTATGTGTGGTTCTGAAACAAGCGCCACATTACACTTCTTTTCGTCTACCGTTTGTCCCAGCATTGCCATCCGCCTACTTTTTCAGCATGAATTTCGGCTGATTTCTGCATTTTCGAGTGCCCCTCTTAACCACATCTTCAAGAGCTTCGTGACCGATCAGGTCCGTTGCAGCTTCGGGACTTTTGGATGCGTCTTGTTTTGGTGACGATCTTGCGCAGAACAGATAACTTTGGCTCTACGCGTAGCTTCTGAAACAAGTTCGCATACATTGTGCCTTCTTTCGCTTCCACGAGAACATCAGAGTATAGTCCTCTGTGCTGTTTATCTGCAATCGCCAGAACTTGCATACATGTTTCTTTCTTGGACCACTAGACAACAATTAACCGCCTGGAGCTAGTGTGTATAGAATAATTTACACCGATGTTGTTAGTCATGTATTCACAACTTCCCCTTCAGAAAATGGCTGATATAAATGGCGAACACGAAATTATTGCGACCCCAAAAATGTCATGCCAATTTTCGTATATTTAATGTTTAAAATCAAACTAAAATTGTAGGGTAGTTCTATACAAATATTTGGAGGCGAACTTCGACATTTGTCGTCCACAACAAACTTGCTCTTGCCGGTGAAAAACTCCAACCTCAGAATTTTCTTAAAATCGGCTTTTATATACGTTTTGTCGTCCATCACGCAGCAGCCATATTTAATCAGCATCTCCTCGTAGAGCTCCCGTGCCCGAGTTTTAGCCGTCGATTTTTGCCGCTCATCGCGGTTTGGGATGTTCTGTACCTGTATGTATGTAGTCAAATGCCGGTGCGACAGGTCAGCAAATACCAGATTTTTGTAAAGAATTTGTTCTATAGACTCGCGTTGGTTCACCTGAATTTTCGTTAAATCGAAAAATACGATATCGAGTTTTGCAGCAAGTAAACAATACACATCAATGAGAAAGTGTGCCAAATTTGGTTGATTTTTACCCAATTTCGTATTCGCCCCCTACACTAATGTTATCCATCAGCAGCACGGAAATCCTCGTATATGAACATCGATTCTGCAATAACTGGGCGGATATTTCTCAATAATTCGATTTTTTCCGGGAATTTAAGAGACCCAACTTCAGTTTATCATAAAAAAAAATCATTATTAAAATAAGAACCGAACAAAGTAGGCCGATTGTGACTACCCGACAGTAATTTCAGCAACAAAACTAACGCCTACCTTCTGAAGACCAACCATACACAATGGATTATGAATGAATATGGTTGACGTCATATTGGGACAAAGAGCAATTTTAAGAACATGTAGATGAAGTTAAAAATTTATCACGATTAATTAAGTTGAACTTAAAAGTTGCTATCTATGGTTTCACCCACTGTTCCAGGACGTATTCTTCGAGTCGGGCGCAACACGTTGTAGCTGATTAATGACTCCTACAATCGAGTGGGAGGTCTAGCCATATAGGAAGGAGCATTTTTAGCGTTACAGGTGGATTTGGATCCGAAAAAGGGGGTAGTTTTATCATTTTGACGTCGTCGTCGTCGTCGCCATCACCTCAGAGGCCGCTTTTCCGACGGCGACGACGAAGTTGACGACGCCGATGATGATGATTGTCACTTTTGTGGCCATATGTTGTACGATTTTCTTATCTATCGGTTGAGGGCATCAGGATCGGAGAGGACACGTGATTTTCTTCCATGTGTATCACAACCCGCAGAGTGCGGTCGTAAATGTTGTGCAGGTAAATTCGTTTTTTTATTGATTCACCCCCTCGCTTTACTTGCTCGATAAGTCAGGTGGTGTGTTAAATCTAAGCATACATATCTGGGGTGAGGCTTAATGCCAGCAAACCCGACGACGGCAAGAGGTTTGCCTCGTGTGTTTATTGATCGATTGAGTCAATATTTGGATAAAGGTTTGATGAATGATAAGAATAGACAAACAAATTACAGAAACAAGATGGAGGGAGCTTTTCTTTAACTACTTAGGCGAACATATGGTGTAAAAGAGAACGCAACGCAATATAGCGTTCATAAAATGTATCAATCAAACCATAGACTGAATGAAAACGTTTCTTTCTTGTGGTAGAGCTCAATTTAATCATGAAAATTTGACTGAATCCAAGCTTAATAACCGATTTTCTTCACGGTCTTGCAGGTTATTGCTGAGGTAAAATTTTCAAAAAACATATTGATCATTTGCAATGAGATAAGGTTCATCCATGAAACATATTCATGATAGACATAATAATTGCCATAACTCGCATCACGCCTTCAACAAATATTGCTGACGTCCTGCTGATTTCTTGTCGAACAAGACCATCAATTCGAGCTCCATTATCACGTCTTGTTATTACAATCCTAACGATGATGTTAGAGCAATTTTCCGGGAATTGAGTACCGATTCCCTTCCGTATCAACAACAGCTTTCGATGTGGTCGCCGTTGACAAGCTATCGTCAAATAAAAAAGGCCAAAACCGTGCGCCGGCAATCAAACGTGCCAATAAATTTGTTTTCCCAGCTCGTCTCAATTGATGGCGTCATTCTTCGCGAACGTCCGAAGACGAGGGACCAGATTGGCCTGACCGCAAACCCCTTGAGGTTTGTTGCCTCCCTCCGAAAAATCGTCAAGATGATGATGATGATCTGGCAAATTACCACGGTAACAGTTTTAAGAGGCCCATAAACGAATGTGTAACCTTTTGACGTCGTTTGTCACCCTTAGCGTGGCCACCGTTGGAAAATTCGAAAAACGATAAAAAAAATCATTGTCCCCGGCCAGTTCACTATGTCAATTTACAATTGCCGTTCTTAGCCAGTAAGGGGAAAGCGTCCTTTGAAGGGGTTTGTCCATCAATAAGATGGTGATAAACTTTTGATTAAATTTTTCCGAATCGTCATCGGAAAAACGATCGGGGGAAAAATAATTGCCAATATAAAATTTTATGACAACGCCAATTGGAGAAAATCGTTGTATGGAAAAAGGAGTTATGAAGTATGGGAGAAATTAATGAGCGGGTTGGTGTTTAAGTTAAGTATCAAATAAGTTATGAGCTTCATGAATTATAGTTTTACAAAGTACCAACTACTGAAGGATTGTTTGTTTGATTTTATTGATCTTCTTACCTACATTTGTACACAACAAACTAAATTCAACAAATCATCAAATTTCTTCCGCATTTCAACCACTGACTATATACTCTCCTTGTCGGTTTACTCTCGCAAACTAAAAACCCATAATCGGAAGAAAAAGGAAAGTTACTTACGATTTTACTATCAAAAACTCTATTTCGGTTGGTGTAGTTTCCTGAACACTTGAAGTGCGATTGTTTCGACTAGTGGAAAGTTGTTTTTTCCAATTCGCAATTCCGAACGAAAAGCGTTAAAAACTGCAATTATTGCCAAGCCGCACAATCGAGAACAATAGCTGTGTTGTGTATCACCGGCAAGCGTTTGCTGCGGCAATTTCTTAAACGATGACGAGACGCAACAGAAACAAATTGGATGACTCGCACGGTGATAATGTTTCACCAGAGAATGACACCAAAAAGCACCGGACCAATGATGATTACACTGGAGTAGCTGCAGGAAACAATAACACGGTTGCTGCTGATGATTGCGCCGATATCTCGCTCCTGGATTTGCGAAACATGATTAAGGCAGATATCATGGGCGCAATAGATACGACGAATGCTAGGATTGATAGTGTTGCCAATTTCATTAGCGACTCAATAATGTCATTAAAAAATGAAGTTGAGGAAATTAAACACTCCCAACAATTCATTTCGAGTGAGTTTGAGAACTTGAAAGTTGCCGTGAAGCATCAAGAACAAAATGTCCTATCCTTGGCTGAAGAAGTACAGGTGCTCAAAACGACGAATGCTGAACTGCGTCAAAACACTGAGGAGCTCAATTTTGAGGTGAATTCACTCAAACAAACATCTCTGAACAGCCACATTTTAATCAGTAATGTGGTACGCTTAGTTGATGAAGATTTGGGGAAGATTATTCACAACATTATGCGCTATTTTGAAGTTGACTGCTATGCCGAGCAAATCGTTGGAATAACTCGCCTTTCGTCTTCAAATGGAAAAGGAATTGCGCCCATTCTGGTCCGTTTCACTAACGACGTACTGAAGGAGAAATTGATTAGAATTGCCCGCGGAAAACCAATCAACTGCCTCAACATTGGACTAGGAGTGGATCAACGGATTTTCTTGAATCATCGTTTGACTAACGCTAATCAAAAACTGCTGAGTGCTGCCAGAAAATTTAAAAATGAAAGTAATTTCAAGTTTGCTTGGTTTTCAAACGGATTCGTATTTTTGAAAAAGGATGAATACTCGAAACCTATAAGAATTTGTGATATCTATGATCTACCGAAACTATGATAAGCTCTGATATTGAAGTTGTGAAACATTAATTACCTACATATTGTAAACCCTGAAAAATCGCGCCTACAAAATCCTTTGGCATTATTACTGATTGCTGCTTAATTTAAGGTAGAATAAGATACTTACTCCGAATGTTTTTCCTAAATGGTAGCTGCAACAGTTTATTATAAGCTTCTTAGCTACAAATATTTTTGAATAAAGTAAAAAAAAAAAAAATTCAGACTGCCCTGTTTTTTTTAATGAAAATTTAATCAAAAGTCTGGTCCGGCCCGGATGCGCAGATATTGTAGAATACTGCCCGGATTTTGCCCGGTTGAATTCTTGAATTCGCATCTTTTGAAAAATTAAACAAATCAATCAAAATCAAAACTGAATACCTAGTTATTCAGTTTTGATTTTTGGATACAAAAATATTTTTTTTTGAGTTCATTATTTCTTATAGAAAAAATGTCAAATTGAATTAGATAATGAAATCTATACAATAAGAAGCATGAAAGGTGTTGGAAATGAGCTAAGAGTGTGTTTTTAAAAAAAAAACGTCCTAGTCGTAAAACAAGATTTGTCCCATCATCATATTATTGTCTAGAAGAAGAAAAGTCGATAAGTTGATTTGGCATTGATCTCAAAAATGATTTATAGATGGATTTATCATATGTCTAACAACCAAAAACACGTACATAATTACTTAAATAATGAGACTTTAAAAGGAAATTCTGCCCCATTCCCGTGGGTTTAATTTATAAAAAGCAAATTAACGTACCGAAATTCGAGGTAATATTATTAACTTTTTTTTCAATATTTTTGATATTTCAATATTTTTGAACTGTTGAATAAATCAACCTGCTACTTCTAAACGCTTTGATTTCATTGCGATTGGTTGATTTTGAGTGGATATTTTAAGATTTTGTAATTACATTTTTTCTTAGATTTGAAATTTTCAAAAACTTTCCAAGTTTTTCCCAATTTGAAATTCAACTAATAGGTTTTCAAACGTAGAAAACAGTTTTGGGATATTTTAACTTAAGACTTAGTTATTGATGATTATGTGGAAAAATTTCATGTTGATCAAAGTTACCCCTGTGATCAATGTTACTCCGTTTTACAGTACGGTACGGTACGGACTATCACTCCGAAGTGCACTGGATCGAATACCACAACGAGCTTAGGCTAATGCTTAGAGACAGAGAGAGAATATCAGAGGTAATTTTTTGAAGAGCTGAATATAAGGAAATATGGCTGGCGAATGTTAGATAATTGGAAACTCGAGACCCCATACCTACACCCAAGCTTCGGGTTGTGACCATATCACCTCTTATCTTGACCCTTCGTTTCATGAAGTATCAAATTTGCAACAATTAATTCGCATTCGCATGAACAAGTAACAAATTTGCAAAAATTAATGTATGGAAAAAGTGAAAAATCGTATTTTATTTTAATTTTTTTTCTTGATGTACTCCTCATTTCCAACTGTTAAAAATGATTTTTAAGGAAAAATAAAAAATCATGAAATGAAGGGTTAGGTGAATCCAAAAATCGTTATCCTCCGATAGAATTTGCCGTGAGAGCTATTTTCATCCGCAAGCACACTAGGTACAAGCACTTATCAATTTTAATTTTGGTCTGTTGTGCATTTCTAATAAAATTTATCTTCTCTTTTAACGTTAAGGATAAGTTCTCGCTGACGGACAAGAGAAAATTTTTCACTATTTTGCATGGAGCTAAGGGGCCGTTCAGTTATTACCTAAGCACATAGGGGAGGGGGGAAGGGTGCACATTTGCTTACGATCTCTTACTAGGGGGATAGGGGGGGGGGGGCGTAAGAAATGTTACATTTATAATTCGTCACAGCCATACGAAACCATAATACTCAGGTTTTTTTTCTCACTACCTATCTGTTGGATATTTTTGATGTTTTGTTATTTATCTTTGATTGTCTTTGAGTTCATGAAAAAAATGCTGGTTCTATGAAATTTATAGAGAATCAATTCAAACCAATAAACCACCAAAAACACTAAATCATATCATTTAAAGATCGTCTCAATTTTCGATTTCTATCATAACAATCTTTTTAATTGGGAAATGTATAGCATCAAAAAGGAAAGTGGCGCGTTGTGACACCCCGATTTAAATCCAACATGTTTCGAAAATGACTTCATCAAGAAAAAATCTTTAAAAACCAATTTGAGGCACTTTGAATAAAGAATTTCTAGATAGTTTTTTCAATGATAGACACTACAAACTCTAAATTTTACAAACGATTTTCCAAAAAATCCTTAAACTTTTTCGCTTACCGCTGAAATGATTCTGAGCTTTTAGGTTAATTGACAACGCAATTGTCGTTAAACATTTTTGGACTAATTCTAGTAGTATATTTATAATGGTTTTAATTAGCACCATCATTCACGGCGTGCAGGAGAACGGAGTGTGGAGGTGAAGGATGAATCACGAGATCGCGCAACTCTCCGGCGAACCCAGTTCTCAAAAGGTGGCGAAGGCTGGACATGTTGCGAGAATTCCGGACAAGTGTCCTACAAACAGGTTTTCGTTGCCAATCCGGTAGGAATGAGACGAGCAGCGGCGCAACGAGCAAGGTGGTTAGACCAAGTGAAGCGTGATCTGGCGAATGTTGTATGCCCGAGAAATTGTAGAACGGTTGCCATGAACTGAGTGAATTGGAGGAATATTGTTCATCAGGTTATGTCGTGAGACGAAAAACCAAAAACTTTGTGATATTCTGAGAGAGGCCCGTGTCCAGTTAGGTCCGTAGCTTCGAAAGGTTGCTCACTCCTACAGAAGAGGGTTTATTAAGGAATGTTCATTATATAAAACGGACACTTTGTTTTGACGATATCTTATTCATTTATTGACCATATTACATAGAGTATTTTGTAAAACATTGCAATACTGATCCAGAACAAGAAGAAAGTGAAAAATTAAACCAAAGGTTTCCAACGATAAAATTGGTGCACTTTTCCTCGAACTCCCCTCATAAGTCTCTCTACAGTTTCCGACTTGACTTTTCGGCTGACCGTGCTTCTCTACCATCCTCCCAAAGATTGCGCTTGATGATTGCCCAGCAACGTTCTACCGGGCGCAGCTCAGGACAATTTTGCGGATTGTCCTCTTTCTCAATAAAACATATCTTGAAGGATTTCAGTAGTTTGAGAGTAGCTGAAGCGTAGTGTGCGGAAGCAAGGTCAGAACAGAACAATGGTGGGCTTGTATGATGACGATAAAGAGGAACAAGGCATTTTTGGATGCATTCCTTACTATAATTTTCACCATTGATGGTACCTGTTGTGAAATATGGCGAACTTCTTTCTCAGCAAGAGCAGATAGCTTGCCAAACAAGCACTTTTTTGCCAAACTTTTCGATTTCAATGGATCATGAGGTACCAACAATTGCGTTGGTATCGTATCCAGTCTTCGACATCCCTGCTTCGCTCGTTCGTGCTGTTCCGCGTTCCGTTTAGGATGTCTCTGCTTCCTGTAGGTCTTAATGTGGTTCCTTCGTTTTATCTTTTGGACAGTCCCAACGGAAATTTTCAGTTTCATGGCAATTCTTCGAACAGAGTTGTGTTTATGTGACAACAAAAGCATAACACTTTTCTTCTCGGTTTGTGGATTCACTGTGCCTCTTCTGGTTTCGGATCTTAGCAAATCTTCAAGAGTATGGTGCTCTCCAAACTTCCTGATGATTTGATAAACCGCAGACTTCGATCGTTTCACAAGCTTTGCAATATTTCCACACGATAGTCCATCTGAGCAGTACTATTGCATTATAAAAACACGGGTTTCTTTATCAATTCGTCCTATTTTACGAAATCCAGTCGCTTTCTCACAAAAAAATATGTCAGTGCTTTTTCAACAAACTTTTATACACGATGAAACAAGTTTCATCAAATTTGGGTTAAACGTCAACTTTTTATCGTAACATCTAGGTGTCCGTTTTGTAAAATGAACACTTCTTATGAGGTGTGCCTACCTGTATTTTTCTCTCGTGCCAATAAGACACATTCGTAATGTAATGTAATGTGTCTTCTTTTTTGGCAAAATCTTGTTTTGAAGAATTTCATCGTCCAGATCTCAAATTTGATTTATGTCATTCAGCTCTTGTTTTCGTGATGCTGCCTGCTATTAAAAGGTTCAAAATGTATAAGTTTCGTAAAAAAAATGGAATTTGGTTCAATTACCATCAGAATGCATCAATGGAAAACAAATGGATGAGGCGTTCCACTAGCCTCATAAATTGGCCCTCAGCTGAAAATCTTGGAAAACCTCGGTCAAATTTCGGATTTATGACGCTTCCTAAAAATTGAAAATAAAAATGTTGCATGGACTACTGATTTAATTCATAGACAACTTTGATTCACCGATTCATTTTTAGGAAAAGTCGTATGGTTTACGAATTGGGCAATAAAAGAGAAAAATAGAATGTTACGCATAGAAAAAATACTCATGCGAGTTTGCTAAGATTTACCAAAAAGGCGAAAAAAGGAGAAGTAGCCATTGGAGTGGTCCGAAATTCGATTCGCAAGTATGGAGAGGAAAGCAGCTTTGTGGGCAAAACAGTCCAGTCTACAAGGCGGAAAAAAATTCAGACCGGAAAATCATGCGTGCTTACGCCAGTAAGAAAACAGCCACAGTTGAGGATATGGCCAAAGACGCGGATTTCCTCTCAACACAATCCATTGTAACGAGGTAAGATTGAGTTTAAAGACATATAAAAAGCCGAGGAAGCCAAATCCGAGTCAAAAACAAGCTGTTTCCGTCGAACCAAAAGCCCGTAAATTATATGATTAACTGCTGTGTGGAAAACCGGTGTGCCGATCATCGACGTATCATTGACGACTAAATCTATTGCAAGTTTGCTAACAAAACGCTTCCGGGTAATCAGTATTACACTGTTCGGGAGATATCAGATGTCTTCAGCAAAAATGCCCATCAAACCATGCGCTTTAATAATCTTAAATCAAACATTAGGGCGCATGGTTTTGGCATGGTTCACTCATAAAAACATTTCCTTTGAACAGCTAGAGAAAAAAACATTCTCTACGAAGTTGTAGCCAACGGTTTTAAGGCATCTTTACCGAAGACTCCACATTAGGGTGTCCCGAAATTGCATAACTTCTGGGAATCTGGGGGCTCACCCTCCAAATTGTAGATAAGGATGTGGAGAACAAACTTTTGTATGGGGCCGACTAAAAAAAATCATGTTTAGAGGTTCCGCAAGTGCAATCTTTGAATAAAGACCACTTTTAAAATATTTGATTTTAAATAAATTCTGGGTTCAAAAATTTTCACAAAATTTATATATTATATATTTTTATAATTTTGTTTGAACTAAATACTACACGTTAAAAATAAATAACTAACCACATTCGTATCGAAATGGAAAATAAGCAAGCTATTTTCATGAACAAAATTTTTTTGGACCAAAAATTTTGTATTCAACTGACCAAAATGTGTACCAAGCGTAAAATATTTTTGCTATGTCTCAGAATCCCTTTCACACTTGAGATTCAGTACATCCCCTTGCTGTTGTCCGATTCCGCTCAAACGTGGCATATCGCTTTCTGATGATTCTTTTAAATCATCAAACTTTTTTTTTTGCAAGTATTTTGATTTTAAAATAGGTATATATTAAGACAAATTTAATAAATTAAATAAAAAATATCCTAAATTGTGATTTTCATTACCATTGGTTGACCAAATATTCGGCGCCGAATACCGCCAAAAAACCGTTAGGCCGAATATTCGGCTCACCGAATAGTTGAGCAAGGTATTCGGCCGAATATGCTGAATATTTATTTTTTTAAATTTATACAAGAATAGATTTGTAATATTTTTGAACTGATGTTGGATAATTTGTAAATTATCTAAAAGTAATGTTGAAAAAGCTTCAAAATCATCAAAAAATTATGGTTTCAGTAAATTTTTTTAGATGTATCCGTGAATTTTCCACTGAAGATAGCTTTACACTTTGATTATCGATTATGCAAAATGTTTTTGATATATCCAGGCTTGCCCAAAAACCAAATGAAGAATTCGAGAAAGTTTAATCTGACAGGGAAGGCCACATTTTTTTAAACATGCCGGATTTATTCAGATTTTTTTCTTAACTAAATAAAAAAAACAAATTTCTCTTTGAAATTTTTTAAATTTTGAGTTACAAAACGTTTTTTTTAAAGTAAATTCATTCGTTAGATACGATTTGAACACTGCTGTTTTAATTCGATTAAAACTTTAAATTTCAAGAAATTTATTTTTTTTTTCCACTTGTATGTTTGAGAATAATGCCTAATCTGAACAGAAAGATTTTCCGTTTATAAAAAAAAATCTTTCAGACCCGGCCGTGTGGATACGTGTCGTAGAAAGTATTGTATGCTTAAGGTTTCAGATCATCGTTCTTTTAAGCAACTATTTTTATGACATCTAGCAAAAAAGAGAGTTTCATCAGATTCGTTATAAAAAAAAACAATTTCAAATAGCTTGGCACCTGTTTTCACAGGTTTTGTCCCAGATTTCACTAGAATCCAATCTCTTTTGTGATAAACGTCCTAGAAGCGAAAAGTCATCTGATGTTCTTTCAGCTAATAGTGACACTTTGAAAATCAAAGAGAGCTCTACTTAAAATGATCTGATACAGCTGATTGGGAATAATCGACATAAAAACATGAGGTGCATTAATATGGCAGAAATAGGAGATTTCTTTTAGAAATAGAAGTAGAAATAGAAGTATTTCTATTGAAAATTATACAGAATATTCGACCGAATAATCGGCCGAATATTCGTTTAGCCGAATAGTTGAAAGGGTCAGTATTCGGTATTCGGCCGTTCGCCGAATACCACTATTCGGTACATCTCTAGATTTTTAGTCGTCCCCATGCAAAAGTTTGTTCTCCACATCCTTATCTACCATTTGGAGGGTGAGCCCCCAGATTCCCAGAAGTTATGCAATTTCGAGACACCCTACTCCACATATGATGTTTTGTAAGCGAGTTATGGTTATTTGAATATTAAAATGTTAGGGTGTGTCGAAAAAATACAGCATTATGGCTCTCACTTTTGCGAATGAATGCATACAATAAAAATGTCAGCTAAGTATTTGTATGAATAAAAATTCGCACATTTTTTCTCTCAAAGCGCAAACTTGTATCTGGAGGCGTTCGTTAGTGACAAAGAATTTTTTAGCAAAACCTTAAACTGACATATCTTGGATTGGCGCACACTAAAAATATTTTTTGGTGAAATTATATAGTTCATACATCAAATTTAATTGTGAAATTATGGGGGATAGGGAATTTTTTTACACTCGAGAAAAAAAATCTAAAGTTTGTTAATTTTCAACACAAATTCACACATTGCAAGACTCTGTGAAAGAGAACATCCCCATGTTTCGTACAAAAATCAAATTTTTATCGTTTTGCTATTGTCTGAGTTCATTGCGATGCTTAAATAAGCAGCAGTAAATCAGTTCATTGCGATGCTGAAATCGCTTATTTAAGCTTCGCAATGAACTCAGACAATAACAAAGCAATGAAAGTTTGAATTTTGTATGAAAATTTTTATGTTTTCTTTCAAACGGTCTTTAAATGTGTGAATTAGTATTGAAAATTAACAAACTTTGGATTTTTTTTTTTCGAGTGTAGAAAATAACCTATCTTTCATAATTTTACAATCAAATATTTGATGTATGAACTTAATAACGCCGTCAGAAAATTATTTTTTGGTTTGTACCAATCCTATCCTAGATATGACAATTTAAAAAGTACAAGTTCGCTTACAAAACGTCATATGTATGTGGTGTCCAGCGATGCCACACATACCAATTTTTCGGTATTTATACCGATTTTTGAGGAAATTTTCGACCAAGAATCGGTATATACCGAATACCGATTTTTGGCGAAACATACCGATTTCATACCGATTTTTGACAAACTTGGTCAAACAGAAAAACTATTTCCAAAATGCAATCAAAACTATCGTTTTTCATTATTATTGTCAAATTTCGAGCAAATCTGAGGCTAGTTATGAGCTAGCAAGCCTCAGCTTAGTGGATAGGAACTTTGTTTTCTATGCCAACTGTCTTAAGATGGAATCTTGGTCATCAAAAAAGTATATTAGAGATTATAGCAGTTTCAGACGCTAATAGATTATATCTTGAAGATGAATGTAAAAAATTAGGAACTAAGATAAAAGTGCCCTCGAGATAAAAAGTATTCAATATTAAGAATTCAATAACATAAATATACTAAATGATAATAAAGTGTTTAAAGTGAATAACACAATATGGCTGCAGAGGGCTGTCTTCGTAACAGAAATTAGAATGTTTTGAAATCGTGATACTAAGCAAATGTCAAATCGCTAATCAAACTTTGCCTAAAGTCTGACTAATGATCGATACGAAGATTAATAACAGATGTTTAAGTTTCTTAAAAAAAAAGTTTTTGAATCCTTCACAAAATTTACAAATAATTTCTATGTACAGATTTTCAAGCAAACAGAAAAGAACTTGATTTCAATTACCATACAGCTAAAGAAACCAGCATATTTAAAAAAAATTTCAACTGTTTGATCATTAAATTACGAAAAACAAATCATTTGAAACAGAAAAAATGCTGGTGTTTCAGCATTCTATACGAATTGAAAATGGAAAAAGAAAATTTAATTTTTTAATTTTTTAATTCAATCATTCGTCCTCTGTACATATTGAATGAGCTAAACAACTGAATGTTGAATTAATTGTTATAAATGACTGTTTTCTCATGAAACTTTTGAATAATAGAAATATTTTCAATATTCTTTCAATAAAGTTAGTATTAGAAGCTTCGAAAAAAATCGGTATTTATGCCGATTTTTGAAATTTTTATAACGAATACCGATTTTTTCGGGCTTGAAAATACCTAAAAACGGGCTTAAAAATTATAATGTGGCATCGCTGATGGTGTCTTCAGTAAAGTTGCCTCAAAAACTTGATCATCCAGTGCTCTTGAGGCCGGATTTGGCATCAGTTCACTACTCAAAAGACACGACGCCTTGATACAAAGCCATTTTTTCCAGATCGTACCGAAAGAGATGAATCTGCCCAATTGTCCTCTAGCGATACCGATTAAATTTTTTGGGCCCTTACCAAATCGAATTTCAGTGAGGCCTGCAGATTCTATCGAAAACTTCACGAAAGACTGAAAAAGAGAGGCCAATTTCATCGCATTAGTCTGTGCTGAAGCTTATGAGCAGTCTTCGACCACTGGAATTCGATTAATCGGAATTTAATTTTTTTAATGATTCACTGTAAAAGAAGACTGTACAGAATATCAAAAAAATTAAATTTGCTCCTAAATTGTATTTACACTATTTATTTTAAACCGTGCTTAGACATAATGGACCGGAACGTGGACATTAGACCGCTGCAAAAAATGACTTTTTGCTCCCATATGTTTTTTGATGCATTTTGGGTCACCAAGCGTCAATGTATAATTTGAGATGATTTGGTTGACTTCTAGCGCAACGCGTTTAAAATTTGTATGGAAGAAGACATTTTTGCACATTAAATCATCCAGAAAACTCAAATGAAGTTGGTCTTTGATATTTGGTTTCGGCTATTCTTAAGCTTCATTTTTTGCTTACATGACAAGCTGCTAAGTATTGCATGGAAAAGTTATAACCATTTCAAATTAAAAAAAAACCGAATCCATTTGAAAAGTATTTAAAAATAGCAGACTTGGTTGCTAGAGCTTTTAATAATTTGATGAAATGTTCTTGCAAAGGTTATATAAATCAATAAATTCCCTGGCTAAGCAAAGCTGATTTTTTGGATTTTTTATTCTCATCCCACAGTTACACAGCTTCGAAATAAGCAGTCGAAAATGCAAAATTGAAACAAATTATTTAAAAAAAAAATTGTTTAACAACAAATATCTTTTCTGGTTTACAAGTTAGGTTCGTGCTTTTTCTACATGAACTGCACTGCAAGAATCGAGGAATATTTTTCATCCAAAGTTTTTGTTTTGGAAAAAGTTAATAATAGCAGATAAAAGCCGAGAAACATCTGTTCTCATGTAAATATGATATCATCTTTGGCAGGAGTCGGTTTCCGTTATCGAGAAGTCGAGCCTCATTTAAATGCCCTTGTACATAGCCAACACAAAATACTGGCTAGAAAGTGTCCTCAGTCCAGAAGCTTCCCCTACCCGAGCAAGGCTGATTTCCCCTTCCCGATTCGAGTTTCGAACAGTTTCCTTCCAGCGAACCCCTCCAGACAAACTAAAATTGCACCCGTCTTCCAATGCGCTTAGAACGGTTCTTAGAAGGGGTGAACTAGGTTTCAAAAATAAACTTTCGGCAGCCCTAGCAGGGCCATCTACCGGTGGCTAGGGGAATGGTTCGGAGAGGGAACATCTTGACCGGACGAGCTTTGCTGAAAGGGAAATTTTCCGTGGGTTTTTCCGGTTCGGAATCGGTTAAGATGTGGGTGGTTGGGCGCACGGAAAACAACCGGGAGCGATAGCAACTTTGCGTCCGCTCCGTTTGGAATCCAAACTGTTAATGAAACCGCTTGACAGAAAGATACGACAGGGTCCACGTTCGAAGGACTCGTTTGGAGTTTGGACTAGGGCGTAGGTGGAAACACAACGAAAATGCGTTGGTGGATTGTTGGAACGAGTAGTCATTTCACATTTGCTATTCTGAAGCGTAATTTATTCAGTTGAAGCGTTTACCGAGAAATAATAATATTAAGTAGCTTAAGTGGAAAGAAAAATTTTAGCATCAAACTAAATGGAAAAACCTACATCGCAGAGAACTAATAAACTGAAAAATGCAGCTTTTTTTCTTATCTGTGCTTATTGTAGAAATAAATGTCGAGTTCGTTGGTGAAATTATAGGAATGATTAATTATCTGAACTTTCCGTTTTTCCAAAAAAAAAAGTTTTCATATTAGAACCATGTGTTCTAAATAGTATGAATGTGTTGCATAGCCCCTTCAATAACAGATCGTACAAAAAATGATTCAACTAAATGTTATGTGGGCTACCCCCTTCAAAAGGAGCCATTCTCCAAATTGTACCTATTGCATTTTAACTGTGATTTCTCGAAATGAGTTCCAATACGGAATATCAACTGCTTAGCCCACATACATGGTTGGCTGAACCTTCCGAAGATTTATAAGATATGCAACCTTTGGGGAAAAAATATGATGACAACATTTGACGATATCAAATTTGCGTGTGCATCTATTGAACCCAGACAACCCTGTTTCAACGATTATTTAAATTTTTAAGCACTTACTATGAGCTCTAGAGTAGGGTTACCATATCCTGCAACGCCGAAAAGAGTACATTGCGACTGAAGGTGTTGAGAACGATCAAGGCAAACACAGGGTAGTCGAACTACGACATCGCCAAGAAATTCAACGCCAACCAGTGCACCGTCAGAAGGATTCGTCTGCGCGAAGTAATACGATCCTATCAGGCCAGTAAGCAACCAAACCGGACATTGAAGAAGAATTTAGTAACCAAAGGACGTGCCCGGAAGTTAAACAACAAGATTCCAACGAAGAACGACGGAGGCATCCTCATGGATGACGAAACGTACGTAAAGATGGATTTTGAGCAGCTTCCTGGCCAAAAATTTTATAAAGCCACTGGTAGGGGTGATATTCCCGCCAAATTCAAATTCGTTTTTACCAATAAGTTTGCAAAAAAGTGTTTTATCTGGTAAGGTATTTGCAACTGTGAACGAAATACCCCGGTTTTTGTAAAACAAAGACCATGGACTCACTTCCATCTGTACGGTTGAGCCGTCAACACGTACGCCGGAGCATCGTATCGTTGCTGTGTACCTGCAGGAACATTTTTCATTATTTATTTTTTCCTTACCTGTTTTTCAAACAGCACTTTTCAGTGCTAAAATTATTTTTATTTTCTTTTATTCATATTTTTCTCTTTTCTTCCCAGCAAACATTAATGAAGGTATAACACAGGAACAACAGAATTATTCAAACAAATATACCAGATGAAAAGATTGTATTAAACTTACCAAAATAGCATATACATACCTACAAAATTGGAGGCGATATACATATCTACAATGGCAAGATTCCAACGATTCGCTATAGCTCTATGGGTGAGATTCTCTTTTTATGAGAGGAGACCGGAAAGAGTGTTAATTGAAGGACTGCCCATTTATCGTAAATCAGTTCACTCAAATCGTAAATGTTGAATTAGCATATTCACAATGTTTTGGAGGCATATTTACGAATTGACTAAACTGCTATCCGATTCAACTTTTTTAGGCAAAGCTTGTCGTAAATGAATGATGGAAAATCACCCAATACCAACGTGTTTACGATGGTTATTAAAAATGTCTTTATATTCGATTTGGATTATCATTTCTATTACGATTTCATGTTAGCTGGGTTGCCAGCATGGGGAAGTCATCGGCCGGCTCAAGAGCCGGAAGAAAACGGATTGCCGAACCTAATTCAGGTCCATCGCCCAAAAAAGTTGAAATTTCCAATTCATTCGATGTCCTTCATAACATCGGTGATGAGGAAATATTCATATTTAATTCTGATAAGAGTACTAAGAAACCTTCTTCTTCTTATACTCTTAAAAACGAAAAGGTTCCACCAATTACGGTCACAAATCCTGACTTCAATGCCTTTCGGAAAGAAATCGTCACTTCCGTCAAGGATGTGAAGATTTCTTTTCAGATCGGTAGAAGGGGAACTGCGCGTATATTGGCGGAATCTTTTAATGATTTTCAAAAAAAATTGAATTATTTGATAAAAAACATCAATTTTTTTACGATACTAAAAGTGATCGTCCTTTTAAAGTTGTACTTCGTGATCTCACCGGCGATCAGACACCGGATGAGATCACAACTGAATTAAATTCTTTGTTAGGTTTTTCACCGATTCAAACAATTCAAATGAGGAAAAGAACCAACACGAATAATATCAGTAGTTTTGCTTTTGCTCCTGAACTTTAATTGATCCATTTTAAAAGGGACCAGGTTAATAATTAGCCAATTCTTGAGAAGGCTCGTCTTATGTTTCATTGTTGAGTCAAATTTGAACCTTTTCGAAAATCGTCTACCAATTTTCTTCAAAATATTACGCAATGTCGTCGTTGTCAAGCTTTTTGTCACGGCACTAAAATTTGTAGATTGAATGCCAGATGCATGCTTTGCGGCTCATTCGATCATGAAAAATCTAAATGCCTTTTTGGTAGTGATAAACCACAAACAGAATTTTTCAAGAGTGAGAATTGCGCAGGTAATCATTCTTCGAATTCTATAAATTGTCCCGTTAGGGCAAAAATTATTGCTTATAGGAAAAATCCCAAAGTTGTCAGAAAAGTTTTTTCTCCTCCTTCCTCTTTTTCGTCTTCACACATCAGGCCGGCAAACAACCTGCCTGTTCGCGGTCAGCGTCGGCCTACATTAGAATCACGTCTTGGTAATGCTCGAAGTGATTTTAATGTTACCTGTGCTGATTCTGCGCCTCAGCCTCGCTGTTTAACGTTCTCAGAAGTGGTTGAAAATGGGTTGCCCTCTTCAGGTTTAACTAATAAAAATGGGAAAAAACCAAGTCTCAACGTTCATGCAAAGGCTTGGGAAATTCTCCGAAAATCAAATTCAAACACCTGTTCTTTTCCTTCTTTTTCTGATCCTAACAATTTTGTTGATTTGGGAGGAAAAATTAAAATTTTTCATCAAAATTTAATGGAAATGATGCAACTTATGTTGAAAGCAAATTCAATGTTTGAAGCTTTCCAAACTTCTTTTAATGATGCTAACAAAATTATTATGACTTAACGATTCCCTCATGGATCCAAATAGATGTTTAAATATTATGAATTGGAACGCTAGATCTTTGCTGGCGAACCAAGATGAGTTCTTTTTATTTTTGAAAACTCAAAACATACATATTGCTGCCATCACTGAAACTTTTTGAAAGCCAAACAATAACTTGATAAACAAAGCTTTCTTTAAAATTTTACGAAATGATGGACTTGATCGACAAGGTTTAGTGACATCAATAGTCGTCTCAAATTTAGACTTCTTCCTTCTTTCAATACAAAAGTCTTAAAACAATTGGAATTGAATTAGAAACTTCTATGGAGAAAATCATTATTAGTGCCGCATATTTGCCTTTTCAATGTAGCGGTGAACAGAAATTTTTTTAAATGGAGATTTACAAAAACTCACCAGAAATAAATCTTATTTTTTATTATTGGTGACTTTAATGCAAAACACCGATCTTGCAATAATATTTCATCGAATTCTAATGGGAATATTTTTTTTAATGACTGCAGGTTCTTATACTGTTGAATATTCTAATGGGCATACTTGTTTTTCTTCAATCAACTGATTTGGTTCTAACGGATTTAGGCGAGCATTGTAGTCAATTAGTTACTCATGCGGACCTCGATTCAGACCACCTTCCAGTAACTTTTTCTTTTTCCCAAAGTCCCATTGAAACCCCTTTAAAATCAACATTTAACTTTCAAAAAGCTGACTGGGAGCGATAGAGGAATTTTATTGAACGTAATTTAGATGTAAACGTTCCATTGAATTCAATAGAAGATATTGATTTGGCTGTAGAAGATTTGACAACTTCAATAGTCAATTCAAAAGCCGCTTCAATACCCAAAGTTAAACATAAATTTAATCAACCTTTGATCGATGATGATCTTCAGTTTTTGAAAAACATTCGTCGACGCCAATATCAACGTACTAGGGATCCTTATTTGAAATTTATTTATTGCGACCTTCAAAAAGAGATCAAACGTCGTTTAAATTTAAAGCCATTTTGGAAATTAACTAAAATTCCGAAAAAGCCCCAGAAGCCAATTCCTACTTTGAAAGATGGGGATAAACTTCTTTTAATTAATGCAGAAAAAGCCCAAAAATGAGCCCAACAATTTGAGTCTGCCCATGATTTTAATTTAAACGTTGTTAGTCCAATTGATGCTCAAATTTCCCTTGAATTTGATGAAATTCTTTCTAAACAAAATGTGTTTGAAAGTTCTTGTGAGACAAATATTGATGAACTTAAATTGATTTCAAAAAAATTAAAAATATGAAAGCTCCAGGGGAAGATGGGATTTTCTATATTCAAAGTTGCCTGAAAGCACTTTCAATTTTTTAGTTAAAATCTTCAATTAATGTTTAAACTTGGCTTATTTTCCCAATAAATGGAAAAATGCCAAAGCAACTCCAATTTCGAAACCTGGAAAAAGTGCTCCAGAGCCTTCAAGTTATCGACCAATAAGTTTGCTTCCTTCTTTAAGTAAACTATTTGAGAGAGTTATTTTGAATAGAATGATGATTCACATTAATCAGAACTCTATTTTCCCTGATGGACAATTTGGTTTTCGTCATGGACTTTCTACTACACATCAACTTTTGAGTGTAACTAATATGATTAACGCTAGCAAATCTGAAGGTTATTCAACTGGTGTTGCTCTTCTAGATATCGAAAAAGCTTTTGAAAGTTTTTGCCACAAAGGTTTAGTAGCTAAATTAGCTCGATTTGATTTTCCTGTATATCTCACCAAAATTATTCAATATTATTTGACTAGCCGAACCTTACAAGTAAGCTATCAAAATTCATGTTCTGAAAGGACGCCCATCAGAGCTGGTGCCCCTCAGGGCAGTATACTTGGGCCAATTTTATACAATATATTTACTTCTGATCTTCCTGATGTACCAGAAGGAAAAGGTAGAAGATTATTTGCTGATGATACTTTGCTTTCATCCAAAGGTCGAAATTTACGGGTGGTACGCAGTAGATTGCAACGAAATTTAAATTCCTTTTTGAATTACTTGAAAATGTGGAAAATTTCTCCTAACGCTTCCAAAACTCAACTTATTTTATTTCCCCATAAGCCAAGAACTGAATTTTTTAAACCTAATGAAAATCATTCCATAACTTTTAATGGGGTTTCATTAGAATGGTCTGATCACGTGAAGTACTTGGGATTCACACTTGATCGGAATCTTACTTTTAATAATCACATTGAAGATATTCAATCTAAATGTAATAAATAGGGGAGAGTGGGGTATCGTGGGCCATGGGGAAACGTGGGCCACTTTCAATATCTCAGATGTGTGTTGAGATAAAAATCTCAAACCAACTGTCATCGTCGTCGCTTTGCGTGAGCATATATTCCTATATGTTGATGACTGAAATACGCATCATATGCTTCTTTTATTTATCAAGCTAAAAAAAGTTAGAAAAATTTACTCACATAATTAAAAAAACACCCGCTAATTTCATCGATGGGGAACCTAAAGTGCATAACAAAAATGTGCTCATACGCTTATGATCTTAGTTTTGTCATGATCTTTCACATGGAAAAGGAATTTTTTATGAAACATCAATAAGTCACACAAACGCAACCAATTTGCAAATCAAAGCTTGTGGGGAATCGTGGGCCACACATCTTGAATCACCTATATTTTTATGTTTTTGTGCACATTCAGAACTTAAAATACGTTTTTCCTATCTGTAAAGTTTTCTTATGCCAAATGAGGAGTTTGAAAAATATTTTGTCGATCATATATAAGAAATTTTGCCAAAACGTTTGCGAGCCAGGTTTTGGAATCTATCCGATCATACACAGCTCTCTTTTTTATTTCATCATCTGAAATTGCTTTGAAATAACGAAATGAATTAGGAAATTACAGTTTTGGGTCAACTCATAAACTTTGCATGTTATTTGGTCAATTTGGATTTGGTGGCCCACGATTCCCCACCATTTTTCAAAATCCAAAAAATATTGCTTTTTTTCAAACAGTCAAAATTTGGGGAAATTGACTAATATAAAATTTTTAAAAAATACCTTATGATACCTTGAAAATGTAGAAAACCATACCATTTTTTATTTTCATTTTATCTTTTATAATAATGAAGTTATGGAACAACGAAAAAAAGTGGCCCATGATTCCCCACTCTCCCATACACTAAATCTCTTCATTCTCTCATCAACAGGAAATCTAGATTTTGCCTGAGGAATAAGTTGCTCATCTACAAACAGACCATGGACTCCGAAATGTACAAGGAGGAGGGCCTGAAAAACGATTTTTTTTCGTACATTTGATCTCCAAAAGACCAGTAAAATTTCCGCCAGATTTGGAAAGCTGTCACTACAGCAAAGAGGTACTACAGTGGTATCGAGACAACAGGTGGTATTTGTCGAAAAGGACATCAACCAACCCAACTGCCCTCAATTCCACTCTATCGGAAAATTTTTGGGCAATTGTCAAGCAGAAGACGAAGAAAATTGGTAGGACGACTCGGGATGTAACAGAGATGAAGAGATTGTCTAACAAAATGGCCGCTGAGGTGAGCGAATAGGGTGTCCAAACTATGATGAGTGGTACTCGACGAAAAGTTCGAAAATTCACCAAAACAACATCGGAATAATTTTTTTACTATTTTTCCTTTAAAGTGCAATAAAAACCCTACATTTTAAGTACAAAATATTTATTTTTCGTTTACATAGCTCCGAGATAGACCCGTTTTAATGCGTCAAGATTTATGGTGATCCATGTTTTAAACCGTTGCACAATACCTATAAATCATGTCATTTTTTATCGAATAAATCAATCAAATCAAGTAAACAAAAGGTGAAAATACATCTACTTAAATTTGTTTTTTGGTCTTGTAATCATCAGACATTGATGTTTTTTTATCGAAATGAACATAAATTACTTAAAACATTATTTATTCCCCCCTTCGGGTTTTTTGGAAATTTCGAAGAGGGGATGACAAAATAAGAAGTTGATATTTGTTCCAGCCTAATTAAATTGTTTGTTAAGTTCTCATTCGACCGTTTTGAAATTCTGTTTCACAAACTGCTACTTTTTTCATGATTTGAATAATCGAATTCAAAGAATCCCAAGTAATCTGAATATCTACCGAGCACTCGCACCTCATACTTATTCAAAGAGGTATAATTCTTGAAGATCGATCCCCGGAACCGTAGGATTCCGGCTACCGCAAAGTTCGTTAACTGCCGGCTTGGGTAGACCCTCTTTTAGAGGAAAAATCGACTCCCACTCACCTCCGAGTTCCGATTTTTACCTGCAAATATCAGCATGTTGATTTAGGAGATAAACAAGCACTCGGACACTCGGACGAAACCCTGGAACCTAGCCTAGGCCATGTCTTTCCGAGCAATAATGTAATCCTCCAACCAATTACTGGGTCCTTAATAAATTACGGCTGTGTGCTTATGCGAACTAATTTAAATTTATAGACCGAACGAGTCGAGGAAAGTTCCCTTCCGGCGTCCACCTTTCGGTCCAAGAGCCAAATCCCATGTCCCGGCCTGTTCGTCCATCCGTTCTAGTTCGGGTTCTTGACCGTTTGGGGTAGGAATGAAAAGACCCTTCCGGGTATTTCTTGTCTTGCCGAGAAGGGTTGAGATTTCCTAAATGCGACAAAAATGTTGATGACACATTCAGCTAGATGAAGCTCTGCGGCTCTAGGGGCCCTTCTTTGCGAAGGGTGCTGCTCGGAAGTTGACGTTCGTCATCATTTGATTGCGCCAGGCTATCATTAGTCTAGTTCGTTAGAATTTTTCAAAATTGAAATTTGCAATTAATCTTTCCAGAAAGGATGGACAATGATGGCTGAGTCAAAGACATAGTCAAAGTAAAACTTAACGTAGATTATTTTCTTGGTATGTGGTAAATTGATGCAGTAGGTGGGAGCAGTGGTTTTGAAAAATCTTCTTATAGCTAAGAGCCACCCTACTACACAGGTTCTACTAAGTCGTTATTTTGAGTCTTACGAAAGTTATCATGGTAAAAATATATATTTTTAATAACTATCATTGACCGTTAAGAGCAGGAGGATATTTGCGATTGATTGAGTATAAAGATATTGTAAAAATATCCAGATCTGTAGCTAGCTAGCTTAGCTTAGCTTATTTGACTACTAATATCCAATCCACCTTAAAGCGTTCAACCCGAAATGCTTCTCTAACATTGTTTTTCGAATATTATATTTTTTTTGATTATTTGAAACAAAAAATTTATTGAATACATTTTGAGCTCCTTAATCGCTGGTGTAGCTAAGTAGAACGATTTCCACATTGCCAAAGGTTGCTACTCCGTGATTGATCGAGGCCATCAATTTTGTGCAAGGGCCAAAAGAATGCAGCTTGGGATAAGCAATTCATTCTCAATGCACAAAACTAATGCTCTCTCTTTAAAAATGATCAATAACGACGCCGGCCACGTCCTAGTAGTCAATGAGGGATGAAGGAAGGATTGTTAGTGAGATTATTTTTAGGATCAACTAAAGGTAAATCTGTCATTCCAGTTTACTTCAAAAGCTTGTTTTGAAAAACTCTGAAACAATGATAAGTCAGTTTCACCAGCTGCAGCTATAGAAACCGTCTATACGTTGGTAAGGGAGAGGATTGGATCAGGAGTAATTTTTGGAAAATGGTGCGATCCTACCTACACCTCCTAAGCTCCTAGACATTTCCTGAGAATTCTCCTATTAATACCTACGGACTAAGGAGTGTTATTAATTTGAATATCCAAAAGCAATACACTCAAATAATTGCAAAAGCAATCATTCAAATTTCTCACAAGCAAGCTGTTTCTCTCATTAAAATCTCTATAACATCATCTTAGCAAATCAATTTTTGGTTGGACTAACTAATGTAGATCTATTTTTTTATAATCTATAGGGGGAGTGGGGTATCGTGGGCCATGGGGAAACGTGGGTCACTATCAATATCTCAGATGTGTATTGAGATAAAAATCTCAATCCAACTGTCATCGTTGTCGCTTTGCGTGAGCATTGAGCATGTATTCCTATATGTTGTTGACTGAAATACGCGTCATATGCTTCTTTTATTTATCAAGCTAAAAAAAGTTAGATAAATTTACTTACATAATTAAAAAAACACCCGCTAATTTCATAGATGGGGAACCTCAAGTGCATAACAAAAATATGCTCATACGCTTATGATCTTAGTTTTGTCATGATCTTTCACGTGGAAAAGGAATTTTTGATGAAACATCAATAAGTCACACAAACGCAACCAATTTGCAAATCATAGCTTGTGGGGAATCGTGGGCCACACATCTTGAATCACCTATATTTTTATGTTTTTATACACATTCAGAACTTAAAATTCGTTTTATCTATCTGTAAAGTTTTCTTATACCAAATGAAGAGTTATGAAAAATATGTTGTCTACCTATATAAGAAATTTTGCCAAAACGTTCGCGAGCCAGTTTTTGGAATCTATTCGATCATACACAGCTCTCTTTTTTATTTCATCATCTGAAATTGCTTTAAAATAACGAAATGAATAATGAAATCACAGTTTTGGGTCAACTTATAAACTTTGCATGTTATTTGGTCAATTTGGAATTGATGGCCCACGATTTCCCACCATTTTTCAAAATCCAAAAAAATATTGCTTTTTTTTAAACAGTTGGAATTTGGGGAAAAAAACTTATTACGAATTTTAAAAAAAACCTTATGATACTTTGGAAATGTAGAAAACCATACCATTTTTTATTTTCATTTTATCTTTTCTAGTTATGGAACAACGAAAAAAAGTGGCCCATGATTCCTCACTCTCCCATATGTATTTTCTTAAACAAATTTTCATGAGGATTTGTTTCGTACTACTCTTAGTTTTAATTTTTCACCAAAAAAGAAATATCCTTTTCATCTTTACAGAGATATAAAATAATAACCAGCTAGGTTCCCAAGTGACGAAAACATTATGATTTTTGAGCAACACCAAATAAGCTTTCATGAACTTCAAATCATCTTGATCTGAAATGTACGCACTGCAACATGATTAACACATTGTTTCTCAATTTTCACCATCATAAAATGTTTGATTTTTCACTTTAATCAAATTAAAAACGCATTTTGACTTATATTTGTTGACCTTGGGCGAACAGAGCACTTTTAATCAGGGCAAGATGAGCGTTTTCTGCCGGGGAATCTAGCAGCAAATTCAACTCGATGAAGTCAACTGAATAATACTGCTACAGCTTGACTTGTTTCATCTATCGGTTTGGCCTATTGGTAAGGTGTCGGAGAGGTAATCAGTAGACTCGAGTTCGATTCCTGTTAGAGAGGATTTTTTTTCACATTCTAGCATCATCCGTCAAACAAAACACCAGCAACACAATGTATGAGCATGTGTTAATTCTTTGAATTCTACAAACAGACTTAGATTATTTTGTTATTGCTTTGTTTGATGAATCTTCCCCTCACCGTTTAGTGCAAAATGCATCGATCATGAATTATAAATGAAAAAACCCAATTTAATACATTTAACAGTGGATTGTAGCCTTTCTTACAGTCTAAAAATTATATTTGGATACACATGACACAAAATAATAAATAAATGATAGATTTATAAATTCTGAGTAATGATTAAAGTATTTCAAACGTAGCAAATCCTAAATGAATTTACGAAATTAGGATTCAAATTTTTTTATTGGATGAAGGTAATTAGAAATAATTATAATTTTCACATAAATAATAACATAATTGTAAACTATTTGAAAATTTTTGAATGATTGAATTCTGGGATATCTTGTATGCCGTTTCAATGACATTATGATCTTATATCTATAAAACAGAAGAGGTCTAAAAATGAAGAGTATAATTTTTAAAAAAGATGCCTAACCATGTGTTTCAAATAATTCAACCTCTCAAGAACGGAAGCGAATAAATGAAAAAAAAAAAAATAAGTAAATTTACAACTGCTAGACTAAAATACGATGCTTCAACGTAGATTACAATAATCTATCGAATTAACTATAGATATTAAACATTTTGACAATTTGAAATGTCAATATTTTCAATTTTGTCATTTTGTCAATTATGTCTATTTTATCATTTTTTTTCAATTCTATGAATTTTGTCAATTTTGTCAATTTTGTAACTTTTGTAAATTTTGTAAATTTTGTAAATTTTGTAAATTTTGTAAATTTTGTAAATTTTGTAAATTTTGTAAATTTTGTAAATTTTGTAAATTTTTTAAATTTTGTAAATTTTGTAAATTTTGTAAATTTTGTAAATTTTGTAAATTTTGTAAATTTTGTAAATTTTGTAAATTTTGTAAATTTTGTAAATTTTGTAAATTTTGTAAATTTTGTAAATTTTGTAAATTTTGTAAATTTTGTAAATTTTGTAAATTTTGTAAATTTTGTAAATTTTGTAAATTTTGTAAATTTTGTAAATTTTGTAAATTTTGTAAATTTTGTAAATTTTGTAAATTTTGTAAATTTTGTAAATTTTGTAAATTTTGTAAATTTTGTAAATTTTGTAAATTTTGTAAATTTTGTAAATTTTGTAAATTTTGTAAATTTTGTAAATTTTGTAAATTTTGTAAATTTTGTAAATTTTGTAAATTTTGTAAATTTTGTAAATTTTGTAAATTTTGTAAATTTTGTAAATTTTGTAAATTTTGTAAATTTTGTAAATTTTGTAAATTTTGTAAATTTTGTAAATTTTGTAAATTTTGTAAATTTTGTAAATTTTGTAAATTTTGTAAATTTTGTAAATTTTGTAAATTTTGTAAATTTTGTAAATTTTGTAAATTTTGTAAATTTTGTAAATTTTGTAAATTTTGTAAATTTTGTAAATTTTGTAAATTTTGTAAATTTTGTAAATTTTGTAAATTTTGTAAATTTTGTAAATTTTGTAAATTTTGTAAATTTTGTAAATTTTGTAAATTTTGTAAATTTTGTAAATTTTGTAAATTTTGTAAATTTTGTAAATTTTGTAAATTTTGTAAATTTTGTAAATTTTGTAAATTTTGTAAATTTTGTAAATTTTGTAAATTTTGTAAATTTTGTAAATTTTGTAAATTTTGTAAATTTTGTAAATTTTGTAAATTTTGTAAATTTTGTAAATTTTGTAAATTTTGTAAATTTTGTAAATTTTGTAAATTTTGTAAATTTTGTAAATTTTGTAAATTTTGTAAATTTTGTAAATTTTGTAAATTTTGTAAATTTTGTAAATTTTGTAAATTTTGTAAATTTTGTAAATTTTGTAAATTTTGTAAATTTTGTAAATTTTGTAAATTTTGTAAATTTTGTAAATTTTGTAAATTTTGTAAATTTTGTAAATTTTGTAAATTTTGTAAATTTTGTAAATTTTGTAAATTTTGTAAATTTTGTAAATTTTGTAAATTTTGTAAATTTTGTAAATTTTGTAAATTTTGTAAATTTTGTAAATTTTGTAAATTTTGTAAATTTTGTAAATTTTGTAAATTTTGTAAATTTTGTAAATTTTGTAAATTTTGTAAATTTTGTAAATTTTGTAAATTTTGTAAATTTTGTAAATTTTGTAAATTTTGTAAATTTTGTAAATTTTGTAAATTTTGTAAATTTTGTAAATTTTGTAAATTTTGTAAATTTTGTAAATTTTGTAAATTTTGTAAATTTTGTAAATTTTGTAAATTTTGTAAATTTTGTAAATTTTGTAAATTTTGTAAATTTTGTAAATTTTGTAAATTTTGTAAATTTTGTAAATTTTGTAAATTTTGTAAATTTTGTAAATTTTGTAAATTTTGTAAATTTTGTAAATTTTGTAAATTTTGTAAATTTTGTAAATTTTGTAAATTTTGTAAATTTTGTAAATTTTGTAAATTTTGTAAATTTTGTAAATTTTGTAAATTTTGTAAATTTTGTAAATTTTGTAAATTTTGTAAATTTTGTAAATTTTGTTAATTTTGTAAATTTTGTAAATTTTGTTAATTTTGTAAATTTTGTAAATTTTGTAAATTTTGTAAATTTTGTAAATTTTGTAAATTTTGTAAATTTTGTAAATTTTGTAAATTTTGTAAATTTTGTAAATTTTGTAAATTTTGTAAATTTTGTAAATTTTGTAAATTTTGTAAATTGTGTCCATATTGTCCATTTGGATAGTTCGATCAATTTTTTAAATTAAGTCAATCTAGGCTATTTTGTCAATTTAGCCTAGGTAGTCAATTTAGTAAATTTAGTATATTCAGTCAATTTAGTCAGTTAAATCAATTTTGTCAATTGTCTAAATTTGGACAATTTTGCAATTTTGTCAATTTTTTCAATTTCGCAACTTTGTCAACATAGTTTTTTTTTCATTTTTGTCGTATAGTTAATTTAGCCCAGTTTGTCAATTGTTTCCAATTTTGTAAATTTGGTCTCAATTTAATTATTTTTGTCAATTTTGTCAATTATGTCTATCTACTTTTTCATTTTTTTATCGCAATTTGTCAGTATTAAACTTTATAAGAAATACTATCAAATGAAAGATATCAAATTATAGACAAATAGATTAATAATTGTAATGATGATGATATTATCCAATTGAATTAAAAAACGATTAAATGTCAGTTAATTCATAGGAAAAGAACATTTGGAACGGCGAGTGAAATTGAATGATGCAAAAACTTATACTAGACAATATTTAAAATATATATTTTTGATTTTTGTCTTTAACTTGTCAGGATACATGCTGCTGCTAGATGAGTTGATCCTAGTATCATATTATTCTTTTCCAATAAGATTCTATTTTCCCTACCCAGCATGAGAGCAGCAGTGGTATCAATTTTTTTCAAAAGGGCGTGCGGCCAAATGTTAACAAATCGAATTGTCAGCTGGGTAAAGAAGTACCGTTTGAAGACCTACATTTTAAACCTAATTACTTTCAACGCGATTTTCTCGAAACAGCTTTCGCCCTTTACTAAAATGAATCAACATAGAAATCAAAGTTTTTAGCATACCTTTCAGGGGCATTCTTACTTGTATACTTGTAAGAATGCCCCTGAAAGGTGTGCTAAAATTTTGTCATTTCTGTCATTTTTATCATTTTTGTCAATTTTGTATTTTTTTTCAATTTTGTTTTTTTTTTGCCAATTCTGTTTAATCAAGTTTTTCAATTTTCTATTTCATCAATATTGACAATATGTTTTATCAATTTTGTTTATTCAATTTTGTCAATCTTGTCAATTTAGCCAAAATGGTCAATTTGGACAGTTTTTTCTGTTTCATCAATTTGACTTATATGTTCTGTCAATTTGGTCAATTTTTCCAATTCTCTCAATTTTTTCAATCATGCCAATTTTTCAATTTTGTCAACTTTGTCAATTTATTTGGATTTTATCAATTAGGTAAAATTGATGAAACAAAAAAAAAACTGTCCACCAATTTGGCCAAATTGAAACAATTGACAAAATTGATAAAACATATTATCAATATTGATGAAATAGAAACTTAATAAAATGATTATACAAAATTGGCAAAAAATAAAAAAAAAATAACAAAATTGAAAAAAAATGACAAAATTGACAAAAATGACAGAAATGACAAATATGGCAGAAATGACAAAATTTACGAAAATGTAAAATGTAAATCAATATTCATCATTATGTGTGCGCTCGATAACAGTGAAATTGCTGTTTGAATCACGGCTCACTTTTTTTGCAAGCCAAACATAACATTTTTTGGTAACTAGCTCAACCCAATTGCTCCTTAAATGTATACTTGTAAGAATGCGCCTGATAGGTATGCTAAAAACTTTGATTTCTGTGTTGATTCATTTTTGTAAAGGGCGAAAGCTGTTTCGAGAAAACCGCGTTGAAAGTAATTAGGTTTAAAATGTAGGTCTTCAAACGGTACTTCTTCACCCAGCTGACAATTCGATTCGTTAACATTTGGCAGCACGCCCTTTTGAAAAATTTATACCACTGCTGCTCTCATGCTGGGTAGGGAGCATAGAATCTTATTGGAAGAAAATAATAGGATACTGGGTATGCCAACGAATGACACGCAACGTATGGTCGATTTTTGAAAAGGGCACATTTTTTGCCATATTTGCAAAATTTGTCAGTTTTGTAAAAATTAACAAGTTTGTGAATGTTGTCATTTTTGTTGTTGTATTTTTTATCAATTTTGTCAACTATGCAAGTTTGGTCTAATTTTGAATTTTTCACGATTTTAACAATCTTTTCATTTTTGTAATTATAGACTATTTTGAAATTTTTGTAAACTATGTCAGTTTTGTAAATTTGTTCAATTTTTTTCTATATTGATTCTGTCAATTTTTTATGTTTTGAAAACTTTTTCAGTTGTATGATATATATATATATATATATATATATATATATATATATATATATATATATATATATATATATATATATATATATATATATATATATATATTCATTTTATCTATCCAGTTTTGCCGAATTTGTAAATGTTATCATTTTTTGTCATGCCATTCAAAATTGGTCAATTTGGGTAAATTTTTGTCAATTTTTGCCATATTTGCGAAATTTGTCAGGTTTGTTGAAACTCGATAAAAGTTTGTAAATGTTGTGTGATTTGTAATTTTTATCAATTTTGTCAATTATGTAAATTTGGTCCACTTTGTAATTTAAGAAAATTTAAACAATTATGTCATTTTTGTTGTAATTGACTATTTTAACATTTTTGTCAATTTTGTCGGTTTTGTAAATTTGTTTTTTAAATCGTCTAGCGCTGGATTGCATCTGAATTTTTGAATTTTAATCTGAATTCTGAAACTCACTATTAAACCCGATTTTTTTAAAATTAAGTTTGAAATCAGAAATACTTTAAAGTCCAGGGAATTCAACATCTTGAAATTGACGCGTCTGTACAAAAAAATCACTTTAAACTCACTTTAAACAGTTGATTAAATTAACTTGGGTGAAACTTTTTGTTGATGCAATTTCGTTGTAACAGGCTGGAACGTGAAATCACGCCTTTTTAAAATATGGGGTTTTTTTTATTCGAGTAGGGCCAATAGATAGACTATTTAAGTGTCTGAACTCGAAACAATGATGTACTTCACATATTATAGCTGTTCTCTATGGTTAAATAAGCGTGTTTTCCTTAAGGTGGCCATTATGCCCTTATCTCCCCCAATTGATTTTTTGGATTTCCCTCGCACTTCTTTTCTTAATTCTCACAAGTAGGTAAAACAAAAATCAGTTTTTATAATACCATGGGCTAGAAGGATGACCACCTGATTTATATAGACGAATGGTGAAGAAAAGGGGAAGTGATCTTTATTCGTGTAACATTTTCGTGAAAACACATCGGATCGTGCTTAAGATTTCCGGAAATTTCATAAGAAACTTAAATAGAGATGTACCGAATATTCGGTTGGCCGAATATTCGGCGCCGAATACCGCCAAAAAACCGTTAAGCCGAATATTCGGCTCACCGAATAGTTGGGCTAAGTATTCGGCCGAATAGGCCGAATAGGCCGAATATTTATTATTTAAAATTTATACAAACACAGACTTCTCAAATTTTTCAATTGATGTAGGAAAATTTATTTAATATCCGAAAGAAATGTTGAAAATCCTTCAAAATCACCAAACACTCATGGTTTCAGTTAAACATTTAAGATGCAACTGTGTTTTTATTCATAGTAGATAGCTTTAAACTTTGATTATCTTTTGCTCCAAGTTTTCTTGATATACCCAGGCTTGCCCATAAACCAAATAAAGAATTCGAAAAAAGTTAAATCTGACCAGGATGGACACATTTTTTTAAACTTATCTATATCTGGGTTTATTTAGAGTTCTTGCTATTTCAAATAACTCTTTGAAAATTTTTAAATTTTCTGTAACAGAACGATTTTTTAGAGTAAATTTATTCGTTAGATATGATTTGAACTCTGCTGTTGTAATACGATTAAAACTTTAAATATCAACTAATTTTATTTCTTTTTCCTCTTATATGTTTGAGAAAAATGCCTAGTTTCTGCTCAGATTTTCTCTTTTTTTACAAGTTTTTCAAAAAATTGTTCAGACCCAGCCATGTGGATACGTGTCGTAGAAAATATTATATCTATGCGTAAGGTTAAAGTTCATCGTTCTATTTGGCAACTATTTTGATGACATCTATCAAAATCTAGACATTCATCTAATTCGATATAAGAAAAAAGCAATTTCAAAAAGCTTTAAACCTGTTTTGTCATGTTTTGTCCCAGATTTCATCAGAATCATATCTCTTTTGTGATAAACGTCCTAGAAGCGAAAAGTCATCTGATGTCCTTTCAGCTAATGGTGACATTTTGAAAATCAAAGAGACCTATACTTTAAAAAGATCTGATCCATCTGGTTGGGAAAAATCGACTTAAAAACTTGAGGGACATTAAAATGGCAGAAATAGAAGATTTCTATTAGAAATAGGAGTACAAATAGAAGTATTTCTATCGGAAACTCAACAGAATATTCGACCGAATATTCGGCCGAATATTCGGCCGAATATTCGTTTGGCCGAATAGTTGAAAAGGTCAATATTCGGTATTCGGCCGTTCGCCGAATACCACTATTCGGTACATCTCTAAACTTAAACATTTATAGCTTTTAGTTAACATTGCACAAAGTATTTTTAAAGACTGCTAAATGATTTTTGGATGAACGGTGAAGAAAAAAAGGACAAACAGCTGTCCAATGCGCAAAGATTCGCAAAAACATAATTTTTTTTTTCAGAATCTGAACCTTAGGAAGATTTTAAAAGTTTTCTTAATTCTACCCTCTGTCTATGAACTAAACTCAGCAAAAGATTTCGAATATGTCACCGAAAGGAAACAAAATTAATGTATCGTTTTTTTCACCGGGGCTGACTTCCAATAAAACACGTGACTGAACCGGTTTCATTTGGTTTTAAAATTTTCTAATCATTATCCCGTTACGCCATTTTGATTGCCACCGAAACCCACATTCTCGCGGCACCCTCGCTAGTCCTGAGCTCGTCCTCGAAGCCGAAGCCCATTCTCCTACGATTTTTCAGTCAGCTCGTGCCTTGTCACCACAAAATTGATTGCGTCCTCCTGCCTGGAACCCAACCCCGGGGAAGGCCAGGGAACATGTCAAGTCCAAGAAACCAGCACTTTCAACCGTTGTAAAATCTCACCCTTTCGCATTTTTTGTGCTCTTAATTTTATCACTAATATTTCCGAAAAACGGCTCACTGGCGAACCTTTCTGGCCATTCTAAATTTAAATCTCGAACCCTCTTTCTGATGCCGGCCAAAAACTCCTTCTTTTCTGGTGCTTCCCGGAAAAAAGTCCATCTCCGGGTGTGGGGTGTGTTTTGTGTCGCCTTCTCGAAATATTAGAAAACTAACATCCGCATGTCCTGGTGCCGGTTTTCTATTTATGCCACATAAAGGTCCTTTCTCGCGACCGTCCTTTCTTGCTCTCGCCAAAGCCTGAGGGCAGCTGCTGGAAGTTTCCCGGGCTGCCCATATCCCGGTGTTTCTCGCCCTCACTTTTGGACATCGTATTTTTCAACCCAATCCAGCCCGGTCCAGAGAAAAGACCGTCATTTGAGAAGGCTCAAGGATCCTATACGTTTCTAATGTGAAATGGTAATTTTTCTCCGCAGCTCTACGCACTTCCCCATCGTATCCCTAAAGTTCCTCTGCAAACTTTGAGGCATTTTTGGGTAGCTCCATTAGGAAGCCTCATTTTTCAAACGAAAAAAAAAACCAAACGGCCTATTCTTTTGAGGGATACAAAGTTTTTAGAATTTCGGGAACCGTAATCATGGCTCAAATGAACAAAAACCGAAATTACTGGAAGACGAACATTTCTCGAAGCCAAATTTTAATTACCACGTTTCTAGAAATCGATTCTAATCATTTACAATTCTTGGTTCACTGATGCTTTCTAACGAAGTCATACAACAATTTTAACTCCAAAACGCTTTTCATCAACCAATTGCAGTGGTTTTTCAGAGAACTAGGTGACCCGATGCGCTTCCAAAACTTAGAAAACTTTGTAAAAAAACATTTAAAGTTAATGTTTTTTTGAGAGCAATTTGAATGTCTTATGTCATCTTTTAAATTCCTTCTCATTTTAATTTTCTTTAATAATTTAAAAAATGTTTTTTTTCTGATTTTATGTTTTAAATCTAAAATTAAGAATCATTTTTCGAGTTCTGGGCGTTTTGAAATAGAAAAGTTTTGAATTCGGTAAAAGAAAACAAATCTAATTTTTTCTTTTAAGAGGACACTTACCTACGTGTTATAGCATTTTGAAAAAAATATATTGTTTTGTTTGAACCCACCATTTGGCGTTCTTATTTTTACGAGTTGACACTCGAATGAAAAAATAAAAAAAAACAATAATCATTTTTTACATATATTGATGAAAATCACTTGAAAGCCCGTTCGGGATGTGCCATGTTTGTATGTTAATTTTGCTTAGCAGCTTCTTTGAACAATAAATGAACAAATTCTATCATCATTTTTCCATTTTTTTTGGAAGCACGAGGGATCTTTCAAGACTTTGCATGATATATTTATATCATATCTGGAATGTGTTTCAATCTTTACAGAAAATACTTCAGAAATTATTCTTTGGTTGATTTTTTTTAATTTTTTATCGAATACAGTCGTTTTTAATACATGGAGGACCGAAAAGAAATCCATTAGTTTAAGTGTCTCTGAGTTATCAAAAGTGATGTTTACAATTTCGTAGAATGAAGTTTCTTTATCAAAATGTATCACATTTGAGTTATGTTTCTCAGTGAAGCGCACACACGTGCAGCTAAAAACGATTTTTCTGGGCAATTTTATATAAACACCTTGCAAAATCCAGGCTTTTGATTTCAAAATGGACGGTCATTAATCCGGTCAATATTCGAACAAATTTTTAAAAAATCAAATATTACAAAAAAAAATGTAGAAAAAATTGAAAAAAAAATCATCAAAACTGATCGATAGATTTTAAATCGTAAATTTGAAGCATTTTTTAATAAATTTAATAATCTTATTACATCAGAACAAGCCTCAAGACCAAATTCGTTCACATCACTAGAGAATTTTTCAAGTTTTGCAAACTTTATTCATAATTTGTACGGGAACCATCTTTTAAGAAAGAGAGATGGGTCTTTCAATTCAATAAATCATTTGAAAAAACCACTCATCCGACAATATGAAAAATTACTAAAAGCTGTTGATCTTCGTCTATAATTCTTTTTATTTTCATTCTTCCCTTTCTATTTTCTTTTCTTCTTTAAAAATGTACTAGACTTAAGTTTCCAATTGTAAAGAAAAACGGTTTTTTATGCCAAATTTGGGTTGTGATTCAAATGCAAAAAATATTACGATTAAGCCTTTTTTTATGTTAAGTTCGTATGAGTGTTTTCGAATCTTTCATGTAAGTACCAAGGTTGCCGAAATCACAGAAAAATTTTATGTTATGTAAATAGATTTTTCTTTAATAAAATGTAAAAAAGACGCAATTCGACGTGACTTTTGAATGAAATCAATGGAAAAGGCATCACAGAAAACCGTCACAGAATTTCTGAGAAAGATCACAGAAAGTCAGAATTTTTTTTCATGTAAACATAGTGTTCTTCGCCAGCTATTGATCTCTATGTTGTTTCTCTATCACCAAGTGGAGCCTATTTCGTAACGTTCAATGTGGTGTAGTTGGCTAACGGGCTGTTGTACTGAAGCGAAAATTGCGGGTTTATGTCCCGCCCGGTTCACCATATCTATTTTTTTTCGAAAAAAAAACATGATATTTACATTTATATAACGATATATCTTCCTTTTATATCTGATGTTTCTCTAATGTCAACTTTCCATCAGCTTTGAAAATGCAATCATTGATGATTTTTTCTATGTAGCGGCTCCGAGGGATTGCAATGGAGAGAGAATTCTTTGCATTTGGAATGATTTTGATCAAAATTCCACAACTGCTTCACAAATTGCAACAATTTGCAACAATTAGCATATTTTCACTCACTCTGAGCACAGGTTTCTCGCATTATAACACAAACCTTCTCATTTTCTCTAACAAATTGCCACAAATTACCAAAAATTCAATCATTGACTGCACAATTTGTGTGATCATTGAGCCCCCTGGTAATAGACGCTACTGTTCTCAGCACATCTGGTAGGCAAACAAATAAAAACTTAAAACTCGAGCAAATTTAAACCATGCTAAGAAAACAAAGTGTAATTCCGTAGTCCGAGGAAATGTGCGATATAACTAAGTTAGATTACAATAAGCATCTCAATGGAAATCTGTTTTTTTCTTAAAAAGACTCATTTTAAGTAAATTAAAGGGTGATACGGTCAAAATTTGGTCAATATCAACTTGACGTAGTTCTTTCAATTTTGCATTTAGAAAACCTGAACACCTCTCATTTCGAAGGTGTGTGTGTAGTATGTTGCTCCTATTTTGATTTTGGAATTCACTCTTCAATTGTCAAAATGCCGTCCAAGAAAGAAGAGCAGCGTATCAAAATTTTGCTCGCGCATCGCGAAAATCCGAGCTACTCGCACGCAAAGCTGGCAAAATCGCTAAAAATTGCCAAATCAACTGTTACAAATGTAATTAAAGTGTTTGGGGAACGTTTGTCGACAGCCAGGAAGTCTGGATCGGGGGGAAATCGAAAACCGGAAGCCGCTGAGACGACAAAGAGAGTTGCCGGTAGTTTCAAGCGAAACCCTAACCTCTCTCTCCGAGATGCCGCAAATAAGCTGGGTGTATCGTCTACAACCGTGCATCGAGCTAAAAAAAAGAGCCGGACTATCGACTTAAAAGAAGGTACTGACGCCAAATCGCGATGATAAACAAAATACGACGGCTAAAGCGCGATCCCGGAGGCTGTACACGACGATGCTGACGAAGTTTGACTGCGTGGTAATGGACGACGAAACCTACGTCAAAGTCGACTACAAGCAGCTTCCGGGACAGGAGTTTTATCGACAAAAGGAAGGGGAAAGGTAGCAGATATTTTCAAGCACATGAAACTGTCAAAGTTCGCGAAGAAATATCTAGTTTGGCAAGCCATCTGTACCAGTGGCTTGAAAAGCAGCATTTTCATAGCTTCCGAGACTGTCAACCAAGAAATGTACGTGAAAGAGTGTTTGAATAAACGTCTGCTGCCTTTCCTGAAGAAAAACGGTTGTTCCGTACTGTTTTGGCCGGATTTGGCATCTTGCCATTAGGGTTAAAAGGCCATGGAGTGGTACGTCGCCAACAACGTGCAGGTGGTTCCTAAGGACAAGAATCCTCCCAACACGCCAGAGCTCCACCCAATTGAGAAATACTGAGCTATTGTCAAGCGGAACCTAAAGAAGACCAAAAAAACTGCTTAGGACGAGCAGCATTTCAAGGCAAACTGGCTTTTTGCGGTGAAGAAGGTGGACAAGGTGGCTGTACATATGGCAGGGGTTAAGTGTAAGGCCCGGCAATTCGGATTTGAAAAAGCGGAAGCCTAACTGAATATTTCTCCTGAATTTTATACTAATTAAACTTGAAAAAGAAATTTAATTTAATTTTTTAAATAAACGATTTCACCGATATACACGCGTTTTCCCTTGACCAAATTTTGACCTTTTCACCTTTTACGCTAAATTTAGATGTATTAAATTAAAGTTGCCAGAATTGATCAGCACGTATCCTGGCCGGACAAATCCAGGCAATTTTATATAAAAACCTGGCAAAATCCGGACATAATTAGATTTTATTTAGCTCTGTTTTGAAACATCATTTGCAAAAGGGCTAAACAGTATTTCTGCGGTTAATTTTAAAAGAAAAAGTACTAGATTTGTGAAATGGGAAAATGCAAACCATTTGAAAAACATCCCATAATTAAGCAAACATTCCCACAATTGAGCATCCTTCTTTTAACAATCATTGTGAACAAATAAACTAATCAAAAGCTCCTTGTTTTCAATTGAGTAATTTTTCCCGAATTTTGATTTTGCTCATTAAACAAACGGCTTCCTCCTGCCAAGACACAAAACCCGGTCCAACCGAAAGTTGATCGTCATCAATTATTCGGAACGCTTTGTTTGTACAGCTCGGCAATCCTCCGCACTCCTGAAAGGGTCCTTCAAGGCAGAGACCGGAACCGAGTCCCCTGGAAAAACTAACATCATTCGGAGATCAACCTTTCGCTTCGGTAAGTCGACCTCGTGTCTTGCTTGTACAGCTGCCCGGACTCCCCCAACAAAAAGAAACTCCTTGACTCAAAGTCGATTTGGTTTCTACATTCGGGATGAGCTTCGTTGGAGCTCGTAAGGTTAATTCGGTGCCGCAGTCAAACGCAACTCGAAAGGGGATTTCCTCTCATACCCCGCTCTGGAAAGCAAACGGAATAATTTCCGTGACTATTAAAAAGGATTACTGCTGATTTCGGACCGTTCCCGGACCGGAGAAGACAAGTGTGATGACCTCTCTCGGCTTCGGCCAAGACCATCCCCTCCTTCGGATTTCCGGGAGATCCATTCTAAAATAATCGAGTAGAACTATATTTACATAATATTTGATTATCTGGTAGTAAAAAGCTACGGGTTTGGGTCCGGCAAAGGAACGCACCTCGTCCGATTCGGGGAGGGAACTTTTGTGCTAAACGTACACACGTCTCGACCCTTCTTTTGAAATGGGTTTTTGGCGAAGCAAATAAACCGGGAAAGAAAAACTACGCTAGGGGATTCAGTTTCGGCCCAAGAGGTCGACCTTTCCGAGTCAGGCCACAACCCATCTCCGGATTCGGTCCGTAAAAACTTTCTTGCCTCTCCGTCGACCGTCGTCGAAGGAAAAGGAACCTCCATCTGTTCCCTCCAGGGTTTATTTTTTCGTCAGTTTTAATCCTCATACGTCCCGTTACTGGAAGGTTCGGAAAACAAGGCCAAATGGTGACCGTCTCGTTATTCTTCGAGGGGTTCACGTGAGCTACCCAAGAAGAATTATGAACCTTCCGGCGATTTTTTTGGCTTACGAAGATCGACGGACCAGCGAGGGCGTTCTTCCATCATGCCAAAAGCGAATAGCTAGGATACCATGCTGGGATACCATGTTTGACTTGACTGAGGAGCAGTTGAGTATCGGGTTACCATCGTCGAGTGGTGAATAAAATCGAAATGACTTTTTAATCTGACGCAATTAAGCTCAAAGAGTAAGGTTTTTTTAAAGTTCCATATTACGTATGTGGGAAAAAATAACTCCTACAGTCAAATTTCAATCAAAAGTCACGATGAAAGCATGTTTAGGGCCAAAATAATAGATATCCACTGCAAGACGATCTGAAGCCAGCGTCTTCACTTGCTGCCTCCTTTAAAATCATGCCTCCCAGGAGCAGGCGTTGAAGAGAAACGTTCTTGGGAAAGCGTGTTCCGTGATATTTTGCCACAGTCTCTCTCGTTTGTTCGACACGAGTTTTAGAGGATTGTCACAAATTGTGGAGTTGCTCGGCACAAGTTGTGGAAGCCCGTCACAAGTTGTAGAAGACCACCAAAAGTTGTGGCTGAAGAGAGACATGTTCGACACACGATTCTCTCCACAGCCCCATGAGCTTCTGGGCCTAGCTCTTCTATGATGCCCATCTGGATTCCAGTTAAGCGCCTCTCTGCAAATTTCATTCTCGTCTCTTCGCTAGCAGGGTGGTCGCAATCCATTTCCACTTACATTTCAAGTAATCAATAGCAAGGCTTTCGATAAAAACAATGTAGAAATCAATGTCGAAGTCGATGTAAATAGATTCTAGCTTTTTGATGATATTTTATTCCTTTTTCAAAAAGTTATATAAATAGGCATCTTTTTACTTTACTCCAGCATCTTTTTACTTTTCTTAAAATGGAAGATTTCCAAAGTGAAAAACAAGCGAATTATGTAGTTGAAATTAATTAGTTATTGCTTGTTTACAGCGATGACAGATTTTGCAATGCTAGGGATCCTCAATATGCAGTCTATTACCTATGTGGTTTATCTATAGGTGGGGACAATCAAAACCTTAGTATTAGTTTATTGTATCCATACAGTTGTTTATGAACGATTGTGAGGTAACGCGACGCCATCACGGAGTCCAGTATTAGGCGTCCGGATGTAGCCATAGAAACTTATTAGGAAGAAGGTCTGGGACGCAAATAAGTTTGTTTATTATTATGTGTATAGCACCAAACCGAATAGCGACAGTTTTACTAGCGACACTTTTTACTAGCGAGATTCCTGTCACTCGAAGGCTTGTTATTCTTTTTTTCAGTCCAGTAGGCGATTTTCATGTTGTGCATAAACTTTGTTTATGTTATTTACTGTTGATTTTCCTTAGGCCATCAATCGCATACTCCAAGTCTCCTTGGAAACTCACTATACGTCGTTATGATTTTCAACGTCGCGACGTATGCGCCGTGTCGCTAGTAGGCAAAGCTGTTATGATTATTAGCGCTCATGTTTTGGTTTATATCTGCATGTATAATATTTAGTACTCATAGCGCGCAGTACTGGGCGTCAGGAAGAAAAAGCGTAAATAAGAGGGTGCTTTGATTGTGATTTTTTAAATAACATGTAACGTTGCATGACGTCGATGAATGGCGACTTCAACGTCGAGACGCTCATAAACGTTTGTGACGTAGCAATCAAAACATTGAAAAAACTGATTCTCACACTCGTGCAAGGGTAGTCTTGTCCCCACCTATAGATAAACCACATGAGTCTATTACTACACATTAGTAGGCCAAGCTTGGTTTGCCCCACAAGCGGCAATTTGCAGTGCGAACGAACAAAAAAGATGGTATGTGATCACTCAGATAAGCTCCCGTCAACTCAGAAACGGATCTATCGATGTGTAGCCTTCTCAGTTTGTTAACATAGCGTTCGTTACAACGGAGGTTTGGTTGCGAAACGGTACGATCGATTGGGGGGACTACCACCGATGCTATGATGCCATGTTGTTTTGATTATTCAAGCCAAACTAATTTAATGAAGAGATTAATCACCTTCGTTTATGTTTGTTACTCAATTTATCGGCCACTGCAAGTTATTAACTTTAGTCTTCAGAGAGTACTGAGTACTTTATTATAAAAGGTCTTAAAGATTTTTTAAAGTAAAATTTTCGGTTCCACAAAAATAATTTTCCACTATAACGGGAAATTAATTATTCCCAGAAGGCATATATTCTTGTAAATTTATTTTTCGGCATATCGGTGAAATGTATATTCTTGAAGGAAGAATATGTCGTAGTCGTAGTCGTAGATTACGCGACATATCGTCTGCGCTTCGGTGGCTTACTTATGAAGTCTGGATCCTCCACGTCAACCTGCATATTTTCGGCAGTTTTTGCCTCAACTTTCACTAATTCGGAATACCTGTACAAACAATATTTTAAATCATTGCGAAATGAGATTGCTCGCTCAATGCATGGATCGTGGGACAGAAAGAAATCAGCCAGTTTTTCACCAAGCTTCAGTCCCTCTTTTACTATGTTTTCGGTGAGTTCCTCTTCTTCGCCATTCACGTCTCTTGTTGTATTGGTACCAAACGCTAACAGATCGTCATCATCGTAGAATGGTTCCGTTGTCATCTCCTCGATAGCAGCTGTCGCAAATCATCGAAACCTTCTTCTCCGATGGCATGGGCAACTCACTTACTTAATGATCCCGCGCCGATCCTCCGGTGCATAGGGCCGTGGTAAAAGACCTCCACTGTTGACGATCCGGAGCCAGCGTCTTCACCTGGTCCCAGTCAAGGTTCTCGTCGACAGTTCGGATTTCAGCGGCTAGGCTTCGCCGTTACGAATTTCTGGGCCTGCCTCTTCTACGATGACCTTCTGGATTCCAATCTAGCGCCTCTCTGCAAATCTCGTTTTCATCTTTTCGCAGCGTGTGCCCAATCCATCTCCACTTACGTTCCCGAATCTCGATTTCTAGCGCATGGGCATGGCATGGGCGAGAAGGAGAATCTCTCCTTCAACGTTGATAGACGGCGGCGTTGATTCCACACAGTCCTTCCATAGCGGCTTCCAGCAGGCGTTCATCGTAGACCTGGGGATTTTTTTAAACATCGTACAAAGTGGTGCGGAGAGTCTCAGATTTCTATTTTGAAGGATTTCCACGCTTCAATTGTATCCGCTTAGCCTGTATCGACTTTATCGAGAATATAGCGGAACGTTGTTCTGATGAAATACTTTTTGAAGGTGAATATAATGCCTTGGTCAAGCGGTTGGATTAGCGAAGTTCTGTTCGGAGGGAGGAACACAAGCTTCACATTGGGATGCTCCACATCCAAGTGTCCCGGAGCATTATCCACTGCTAGCAGTATACGAAACTCTAATCCTTTTGCTTCGAGATATTCTTTGACTTCAAGAACAAAGCATTCGTTAAACCATTTTTTAAAAATGTCTCTAGTGACCCAAGCTTTCGCGTTGGACATCCAATGTACTGGAAGCTTATTGAAGTTCATGCCTTTCATAGCTCTTGGCCGCATTGCCTTGTGAAGAAGCAAAGGCTTCAGCATTCAATCTCCGGAAGCGTTGCTGCAGAAAAGCGATTTCACGCGGTCTTTAGCTGCCTTGAACCCTTGCGCTGATTTCTGAGCTTTGGCGACATAGGTCCTACTTGGCATTTTCTTGTAGAATACTCCTGTCCCGTCAGCATTAAATACTTGATCATGGTAGTACCCAGTGGGTACTACCCACCCTCTTCGACTATCTTGGCAAATTCAGCAGGATATGTTCGTGCTGCCTCATTGTCTGCCGATGAACATTCGCCTTTTATTTGTACGTTTCTGATTCTGTTCTTCCTGATAAACCTATAAAATCATCCTTTGCTGGCTGTTATTCTGATTTTTTGCCTGAGCTTGCTGATGGTTCATCTTCATTGATTTTACCATTGAGCTGTAATGCTTTAGCCATAATGCTATCTTGGTCCAACGGACAACGTTTTTGCGCCTTGTCTATTATATAAAATTCTCTTGTAACGGTGTTTGTAGTACTACTCCTCCGAAACGACCGAAACGATTCAAATTAAATTATTTTTAGAATATTCTGTAGGCATGCGAATCGGTTTATATCGAATAAAAATAACAGAAAGTCGCTTCAATTGTCCATTATAATTAAATTTGTAGTTTTTCGAATGAAATTAAAGTCATGACATCCATTTTCTCGAGATTTTCTTTTCTTTGGGCGCCGGGCGAGCGGTTTGTTTTTCGTCTCCATGGTCGAGGCGTCGCGAGCCAACCATGTAACCATGGCATAGCATACTGATCAGTGAGAATATTTTGGCGCGTATTTCTCAACCAAGCATATTTTCAATGCAAGGGGTGGCGATATGAAGCCTTGATGTGATTTTTTTTCTTATTGATTCCCAGCTCATTTGTACAGCACATGGTTATGAATGACGCCTCGATGTGACATTTTGCCGATCAAATAAAACAAATAAATTGTGTTTTGTCAAAATCTGAAATTGAAAAGTCAGGCATTCATTTTTAGAAATTTTCTTTTCTTTGAGGGGTTTGTTTTTCGTCTCCATGGGCGAGGCGTCGCGAGCAAAAGTCGTTGGAAGATAATAGTAACCAAAGCATACTTTTCATTGATCGTTGGAAAAATTTAAAAATTAGGCGCCTGTTTCTTAACCAAGTACCTATATCTCTTATGCACGTGGGGCCGATATGCAACCTAGACGTGTTTTTTTCCTTGCTTATTTGTGCACAGCACATGGTAATAAATGACGCCTAGATGTGACACGGATTGATATTTTATTGATCGAATCAAAACCATATAAACGATTTTAAGTATTAAAACCATTTTTAATCAGTGTTAATTTAAGTAGTAGATTGTTTTCCAAAAAATATGAATTTGGTAATGATGCATATGAAATAATCTTATAACATTTTGTGGACGTTTGATAAAAAGAAATTTTGAAGCTATACAATCAATTTCGTATAATCCAATACGCCTAAAACGCTAGACACATTAACTGAACAAGAGTCTGTCCTTTGAAATAGATTAGATAAGATTGAAGTTCTTAAAGGCCGAATGAACTTTTTGAGTTTTCGCAAACGTAAGTTGAAGCTATCAATAAAATATTCAATTTTTTATAACTCAAATTGAGGACATGCATTTTCTGGAAGAATTTTCAATTATGAAAGTAGACTAGAACAAGTGCAAACATTCAATTTTTACAAAAAAATGTATGCAATATTTCTTCATCTAACAATTGTTTGGCCCAAAAATACAATCTGATTAAATGAACTCAACTCTTTTTTTTTAAATCATTCACCAAAAAACTGTTTACACGTTTACTGTTTGTGCAAGTACGAACTCAACATGAAAAGTGTGTTTTTTTTTACATATTTTGGCTACATAGAAGAGACTTTTGATTCACTTTTTGTTGAAATTTTTTTTTTTGTGATTGATATTCCAGTAGCAGCAGATTTTTATGATGAACTTTAAATATGACCTGAAAGTGTTAAAAATAATATTATGTCCTGTAATTTCTTAGGTGGAATAAGTGAAAAAGCGCCATTTAGCAATAAAACATCTACCATATAAGAATTTTATCTCAAAAATGGCCAGAAAGGATATCCTGAGTGTTGAATATGAAGCGGATATTCGAAATTATTATAAAGGTCTTTGTAAATCAAGGTCTTTTGGTTGAACAACATTCAGTGAAATTTAAGTACCAAGCATTAATTTATTCCGGAGAAAAACTTAGGATATATCAATGAAAGTTGATAAAACAGACAAACAAGCACAAGTTTTAAATTCATTTTAAAGTCTTTTCACTGACGCATCTGAAAAAGAACTATGTGTTTTCACTTGCCTCAATAAATGGGACAAATGCATACTTGAATATTTCTTTTGGTCAACAAAACTAATATTTTTTTGAAAATATTATTTTTTTCAGAGAATATGAAAGTTTAACGTTGGTGATATTTGTTTGCATTTGCCCCGGTGTTTCATTTTTGAAAATGAATATTTACAGTAAAAATGAATGAAATCGCAGATCACCACCAACAATGTTCATGGAATTTTGAAATCAGAACATCCCAATGCTTCAATTAGAAACTTTAAAATAATGGGTGAACATATCTAAACACATTTTTTCCTCTTTTAAAAACCAATCGTTATTTTTTATTCATTAAGTTAAAGATCGAAGGAATTAATTTGCATTCTTTGCTTGAACAAATAAAAAAAAGGAATTTGCAGTATACAAAATCGCCAAATTCAATGCGAACATGAATGCGAATGCGATAATGAACATGATTTTGATGAAAATATAAATTTGAATTCAAACTGCTTCGAAGGATGTAGATGGTGAATAAAAATCTGTTTGAAAATGGTTAGTAAATAATCTTTTCTTATGTTTTAATTTCTTCAGCTCTAAAAAAACACCATCCAGCTAATTGGGAGCTGAAAGCACTGCGTTAGGCAAAATATTCGTCAAATACTCCGAAAATTGTCCTGATATTCAAATTCTATTCCTATAAATGAACTCGAACAAAACGGATAAATTTACTGAATGGAATACAGCAAATGAAACGCACATATTATCAACATACAGTTATTTATTGAACAAGTTACAAAAATTGGATTTTAAAAGACCCGTTGAGTTTAAATTCTTTGGTTTAATTTTGATAGAACTGAGCGGGACGATTCGAGTAAAGGGAAAGAAGGGAAATGTAAAGAAAACTAGGAAAAATAGAAAATGGACGCCAAATTGAACATGGTAAGACGAAGTTTACCGGGTCTGCTAGTCTTCTATATAAATTAGCAATGCTCGCTCCATTTTATCCATGATCGGATTATGAACGTATGAGGATCGCTTTGCGAGGCAGTCGGTTATTACAGCTCTCTGGATAGCTTCTTCACTTTTCTTGATTGTTCGCACTGTTGACTCACTCAACAGAAACATTCTGCTGACAGCGGCACAAGATTTACCGCTTGAAAGACATTTCAACACGTCCATTTTAGTCTACACGTGATGGACTTCCTCTGATTTCTTCCTACATTTGATGAAGATGCCATTTCGGACTGCATAATAGAAAAAATGTTATTCATATCACCATTGATGGTAGCTAATGTTTCAAGTTGTTCACCTCTGGACATAAAGGCTTTGTAAATTATCTCATTCTTTATTTGACCTTTATTTTCTTTAAACTTTTATCTTAAGTCTAACCTTCGAAATTAAAATCAATACGCTGGCCGTTATCTCGAAGATTTATAATAAAAACATAACACGGACACAGAGAGTCTCGAATTTAAATACATGTTATAAGAAAAATTAAATACCTGTGAATGCAGGTTGACAAGTAAAATATAAAAAAAAACTGAGTTTTGATTCCTCAGGGAACAGACAACCATACTTTAAAACATAACATATGGCAGTTGGAATGTATCGAGCTGCACAAAAAAACAGTCTCTAATACAGAACATGACAAGAACAGATGTTTGCATCTAATTCATGGTTACCAGCCAGTCCCCTGTTGCCGCCACAACTGTTTCTAGTGCTTTATGAATTCACATCGAAAACTAATAAAAATGAACTCACATGATTTGTTGTTCTCAGTAGATCACAATATCCAAACAACATTCACACCTGCTGCCAAACAACATATGACATTCTTTTAGAACACTTTTCTACTGAAGATCACTTTATCAATAATCACTTCACATCAAACACGATAATTGACAGGATGATTGTGTATTCCTCGAACAAAGCAGGAGATCGAATTGAAACCAATACACTTAAGTATTGTATAGTATTGTATCTAGTGTATTGTCGTTTCATGTGAACTTATCTGATGCAAAACTGAGTACGTTCATTTTCGAAAAAAAAAATTAAAAAAACACACACAGAAAACGCTTTTTTTTCGGCCAATAATCCGCGTTAATTTGAAAATCTGCGTAAAAAAATCGCGTTAATTCGAAAATCCGCGCAAAGAGGCTAGGAGAAAACCGGGACCGAAGAATAAAAAGAAGGAGGGAAGGGGGGAGCGGATGATTATTAAAAATCCCAACGTCTCTAGCCGTGATTTGGCTAAAAAGATCGGCATATAGCAGAGCTACGTCCAGCATGCAGCTGAGTGATGGACGACGAAACGTATAAAAAAGCTGAGCTTCTGGGGTTGGAGTTTTTCACCGGCAAAAGCAAGTTCCATGTGAACGACAAATTTAAGAAGAAGAAAACTTCGAAGTTTGCCTCCAAATATCTCGTTTGGCAGGCCATCTGCTTTTGCGGACTGAGGAGTGAGCATTTCGTGACAGAAGGCACAGTAAATGGCGAGATCTACAAATCTGAGTGTCTCGAGAAGCGCCTTTTGTCGTTCTTGCAGCAGCACGACAAAGCTCCTCTATTTTGGTCAGATTTAGCATCATGCCACTTTTCTAAAAGTGTCCTAGAGTGGTATGAGACCAATTATGTCGATTTTGTTCCAAATGACATGAACCCGCCAAACTGTCCGGAGCTGTACCCAGTGGTGCAGTATTGGGCAATACTGAAGCGGGAACTTCGGAAGAGCAAGAAGACAGTCAAAGATGAGAAGGACATGTTAAGAAAATGGAGAAAGTGAGAAACTGGTTCCAGGTGACACTGTAAAGAGTTTGATGGAGGGCATTAAGCAAAAATGAATTCAATTTTAAACTCAAGGCCCCATCGATAAACTTTGATTTTTGAAGTGAAGTTACCTTGAATATTTTGTTATGTTCTAAATATTATAAGAAAATTGGCATGACATTTTCGGTGTCGCAATAATTTCATGTTCGGATTTTTGTCGACATTTTTGAAATGAAATGCCCGGATTTTGCCAGGTTTTTAGCTAAAATAACCCGGATATGTTCGGCCCAGATACGTGCTGAACAACCCTCAATTTCAGCACAATTATCCTATGTCGTCACCTTAATTTTGTAGTGGCTACAGAACTAAATGCGCCGAATATACCAACTGCCAACCCTATCACCCATCCCTACACTGAGTCCGAGCGCGTCAGTTTTATTGGCCCGAGTCGGGCGCTTGCTCCGGGACGAATTGTTAATGAGTGTGCCATCTTCTTTCGGGGCGCATGCCACCAACAGCACGAGCTCTCCGGGCTTTTCTTTCCGAAAGGTTCAAGAAGGCAACGCAACAGAATAGGGTAAAGAGGGTAGAACCGGGCCTCATTCCGCTATCTGCAAAAGGGACGTTCCGGAGTGAAAAAAAAGGGGTTCACACCATCATCATCGGTCGGTCGGTCGGTCGGTCGTCGGTTTTGAAAGTGGCAAGAAACAACAACGTTGAGGGAAGCCATTTTGCTTGAAATGTACGCGGATTTCATTCTTTCGGTTGCTGAAGCAGGAGGGTGGGAATGGATTCTTGCGTTGTTTTTTGCTTATTTTTACTTTCCGTTAGGCTTTCCTAGTTTTGGTTACGTGATTAATGAATCTTGGCTTTGGATGCGACTTCGACGAACAACACGACATCAAGTCTTTCCTTCAACGGTCAAAAATAAAACCAGCTGAAACCGTGACTTGGCGCCCAAACAGAATCCAAATAAGTAAAACACATCTAAAGATAATTTTCCCATGTTCTCAAAGATGGATTTCCTGTTTTTATAGCAAATAAAACCTACACCGTGGGATTCTAAGAGTCCTAAATCTGCTTCAACCGAAAAAAAAACTTGAATTGAAGGCATCTTAAAAGTTGACCCTTTGTTCATCACTTCTTCCAGTTAAAAATGTCCAGACAAGGGTCAGCATTTGCGTGTGATCCGTTGACCTGATTTTCAGGTTCCTTGAGAGGAAAGGGTTGCGCTCAGCTCACAAGAAAATTGAATCCGAAAGAAAACAAGTTTCTTTCCCTGCCTTTTAGTTTTCAAGATAACAACAGCTCAAGGAGCGCCAGGATCGATTTAACCAGTAAAAGGTTGATTGTGGATTTGGAAGGTTCGAAGTTAAAGTTGTTGAGGTAAGTAATAAGACTAGCAGTGATTGGTAAAATGTGCGGATGCAAAAGTGAAATTGGAGTAAAATGTGACTAAAAAAGTGATCCATTTTCAGCTTCATACGGAAATGACTTTTCAGTTTCGAAGCGTGAAATTTAAATTTTCTTTGTGATATTTAAAAGTTTTGTTCCAAGCAACAAGCTTATCCAAAGTCTTAAGCCGGAAGCTCCAGCATTTAATAAGTTAGAAAGACATTTCTACGTTTCATACGTGGAGTTGAAAAAAGTGAAGCTAAAAATATTGCCTCACAAGATTAGAGTGTGATCACCAAAATTTTGTTGATCTCATATCCACTTCTGTAGCGATAAAGTTCAAAACAAAAAAAAAACAACATCACAAAAGCTAAAAGTTCCTGCAGCTAAAATGACATGCTGCAACTCCAGGTCCAGGTCAGATCAGGAGCCGGGAAATGGAACAAGTTAAAATAACTTTGCTGCTCCCGGTATTCCGGCAGCTGAAGCGACAGCAATTATCGCGTGTTGGTTAACAGCATACACCCGCACGCAGGGACAGGATGCACTTTAAAACTTGAACGAAATGAAGCGCGTTTCAAGTAGAGGAAGAGGAAAAACAAGGGGAAAATAAAAAAAACATTGAAGCTCCTCTTACACGTTTATAAGATTCTAGAAGTCAAGTCCTTTTTATTGGGAAAAAATCTCTATTGGAGAAAACCGGTGGAACAAAATGACTCTGGAGTCGTACAATATTTCTCACTGACGAAATTAATTTAACCATTTCATTAAAAAAAAAATGGGTGGGGGTGGGAGGCGGGAATAATATACAACCTAACTTTTGAGTAATTAAGAATGCAGATTACTCTCATTATAAAGTTATTTTTAGAAACTTTTGAAAACACATCAATTCGTCAAACTTTCTAACAAAAATAATTCATCCAGTCACGCAAAAGTTAATAAAAAGCACACAATTTAAAAAAATATTTCTTCAATTTTCCAGGCATACTCACAAAAATAATTGTGCTGTAATCTTCAGCTTCGAAAAAATCCTATATAACATGATTGACTGTTTTTTTTTTAAATTTTGTAAAATGTTTTTTCAATTCCAATAAAAATATTAAAACGCTCTAGCAGAAACCGATCCGATTGGGTAGGCGAGTAGTAGAGAAAATTCAAAAGAGCACGTGTGTTGAAGTTAAAAGATGCTGCTTCAAATTTTCAAAACCGATACGATGTAGGGATCGGACTTATTTTGGACCACCTTACAACTATTTTCCAATATTTCTTATGACACTTACCATACATGACATTCTAATGAAATATGCTGATATGAGATAAAAGATAATATATATTTTTAAATTTTCACAATTGAGCCAAAACAAGTCAATATCAGGAGGAAGTGACATAATTTAAGTCAACTTTCAAATTGTTTTTTGTAAAGTTGTTAAATTAGGCTTGCCAGATACTTTCAGACAAAAGCGGGACATTTCACAAGAAAAGCGAGACACAGCTGAAAAAAGCGGTACATTTAAGAAACTCTTAAAAAAACTTAATTATATTGCATAACTTATATGTTCATTAGGGTGTCCCAAAATTGCATAATTTCTGGGAATCTGGGGCTCACCCTCCAAATGGTAGATTAGGATGTGCAAAACAAACTTTTGTATGGGGCCGACTAAAAAAAAAATCATGTTTAGAGGTTCCGTAAGCGCGATCTTTGAAAAAAGTTCACTTTCAAAAGATTTGATTTTATATAAATTCTGGGTCCAAAAATTTTCATAAAATTTATATATTTTATATTATTTTAATTTTGTCCGAGTTAAATACTACACGTAAAAAATGAAAAATGAACCAAATTTTAATCAAAATGTAAAACAAGCAAGCTATTTAAAAGAAAAAAAAAATTTTTTTGGTCCAAAAAATTTTGAATTCAACTGACCAAAATGTGTACCAAGCGTAAAATATTTTTGATACCAATGCCATCAAAAGATGCGGTTTTTTGTGCACTTAAACTTTTCTAAATAAAGCATGTTGTTTGTATCATCGTGTGAAGAGCTATTTACGGTTCAATGCTTAATGAAAATCACAATTTAGGATATTTTCTATTTAATTTATCAAATTTGTCTTAATAAATACCTACTTTAAAATCAAAATACTTGCAAAAAAGACTTGGTTGGTTTAAGGAAGTCATCAGAAGGCCATATGCCAAATTTGAGCGTAATCGAACAACAGGAAGGGGTTGCACTGAATCTCAAGTGTGAAAGGGATTCTAAGACATGATGTTCTAAAGAAGCATAAAAAACTGGTTTTTCATCATACATTTTTTTTCACCAATCGATTACTTGATTATGTAGATTTTAATAAAATTTCAATTAAGACTAACATTTCACCTGAAGACTGCAACTCGATTGGACTTAAAACAAAAAAGTTATGGCTGTTCAAAGATTGTATTTTGGCTACAAATTGTCCTGTAAAACGCAATGAGTAAAATTTACTCATTGTGTGTTAAACGACAATTTGCCACAAAAATACAATCTTGGAATAGTCATAACTTTTTTGTTTTAAGTCCAATCGAGTTTCAGTCTTCGAGTGAAATGTTAGTCTTAATTGAAATTTTATTAAAATCTACATAATCAAGCAATCGCTTGGTAAAGACAAAAATGTATGATGAAAAACCAGGTTTACATGCTTCTTTAGAACACTATGTCTCAGAATCCCTTTCACACTTGAGATTCAGTGCAACCCCTTCCTGTTGTCCGATTCCGCTCGAATTTGGCATATAGCCTTTTGATGACTTCCTTAAACCATCCAAGTCTTTTTTGCAAGTATTTTGATTTTAAAGTAGGTATTTATTATGACAATTTGATAAATTAAATAAAAAAATATCCTAAATTGTGATTTTTATTAAGCATTGAACCGTAAATAGCTCTTCACACGATGATACAAACAACATATTTTGTTCAGCAAAGTTTAAGTGCACAAAAACCGCATCTTTTGATGGCAGTGGTATCAAAAATATTTAACGCTTGGTACACATTTTGGTCAGTTGAATTCAAAATTTTTTGGACCAAAACAATTTTTTTTCTTGGAAATAGCTTGCTTGTTTTACATTTTGATTGAAATTTGGTTCATTTTTCATTTTTTACGTGTAGTATTTAACTCGAACAAGATTAAAAAAATATGAAATATATAAATTTTATGAAAATTTTTGGACCCAGAATTTATATAAAATCAAATCTTTTGAAAGTGGACTTTTTTCAAAGATCGCGCTTGCGGAACCTCCAAACATTTTTTTTTCAGTCGGCCCCATACAAAAGTTTGTTCTGCACATCCTAATCTACCATTTGGAGGGTGAGCCCCCAGATTCCCAGAAGTTATGCAATATTTTCTATGGCAGTTGCCATAGAAAAAGAAAAGTTACCTTTTTAAATTTAGAGTTATAAGGCTGCAATTTCAACGCATTGATAGCCATCGGGGAAATCAAACGGGGGATTAGAAAATTTATTAGATAATTAAATCTGAGGGTTTTTTAGTTTTATACAATTCAATTTCATTGGCCAATCTATAACATTTGAGTTATTATTCGTCATCAAAGTGTTCAATTCTACCATCCAATTCTAATAATCTTTACATTGATCACTGTTCACAATGAGGCTGGGTCATTCGGCCGAAAGTCATGAGGCCGAAAGCCATTCGGCCGAAGGTCATTCGGCCGATGGACGTTAGGCCGAATGGGCTATCTGGCCGAATAGGACACTAGGCCGAATGGGTTATTCGGCCGACGGTTATCCAGCCGAAGGCTGTTAGGCCGAAAGGCCACAAGGCCGAAAGGATGTTCGGCCGAATGGTCACTAAGCCGAATGGTCATAAGGCCGAATGGTTATTAGGCCGAATGGTCATTAGGCCGAATGATCATCAGGCCGAACGGTCATTTGGCCGAATGGTCATTAGGCCGAATGGTCATTTGGCCGAATGATCACTAGGCCGAATGGTCATTAGGCCGAATGAACATTTGGCCGAATGGTCACTAAGCCGAATGGTCGTAAGGCCGAATGGTCATTTGGCCGATTGGTCATTAGGCCGAATGGTCGTAAGGCCGAGTGATGGAAAGGCCGAATGGTCATAAGGCTGAATGGTCGTAAGGCCAAATGGATTCTAGAAGGTCGCAAGGCCGAAAGGTCTTTAGGCCGAATGGATGTTAGGCCGAAATGTCGTTAGGCCGAAAGGTCATTAGGCCGAATGGTCGTAAAAGTAAATGGATGCTAGGTCGAAAAGTCGTTAGGGCAAATGGTCGTTAGGCCAAATGATCATAAGGCTGAATGATCTTCATGAATGGTTGTTAGGTCAATAAGAAACCTTTTACACTTTTCTGCATGCTAGGCCGAATGGTCATGAGGACGAATGGTCGTTAGGCCCAATGGCTGTTAGTCCGAATGGCTGTTAAGCCGAATGGCTGTTAGGCCGAATTTTCATAAGGCCGAATGGTCATAAGGCCGAATGGCCACTAGGCCGAATGGTCGAATCCAGCCGTGCATCCATTCGGCCTGATGACCATTCGGCCTGATGACTTTTCGGCCTGATGACTTTTCGGTCCAACGACCATTTGGCCTAACTACTGATCGGCCTAACATGCAAAAAGCAATAATATGTCTTATAAATAATATTCGGCCGAATAACCTTCGGCCTAATGTCCCATTCGGCCTATTGTCCTAGCTGAATACCTAGCTGAACTATTCGGTGAGCCGAATATTCGGCTTAACAATTTTGTTAGCATAAGTTCCCAATTTATGTTGACGAAGCCAGCAAATGGAATCAAGTATGACATGGAAGAAAACACCAATCAACCAACCAAACAGCCAACATCAAGTTTTAAACATAAAGAAATCAAGTTTTTCATGGTGTTTTATGTAGGGGAGTGTGGGGTATCAAGGGCCACTTTTTTTCTTACTGCATAACTTCTTTATTATAAAAGATAAACAGAAAAAAATAAATGGAAAAGATTTTTAAGATATCATAGGGCAATATTTTTCTGTTTTGTTTTGAATAAATTTATCTCCCCGAGTTCTATCTGTTTTTTAAAAAGTTTTTTTTTTATTTTGAAAAATTGTAGGGAATTATGGCCCACCAAATTCAAATTGACTTAATAACTTGCAAGGTTTAAAGGGCGATACGGTCAAAATTTGGTCAATATCAACTTGACGTATTTCTTTCAATTTTGCATTTAAAAAACCTGAACGCCCCTCATTTTGTAGGCGTGTGTGTGTGTAGAATGTTTCTCCTATTTTGATTTTGAAATTCACTCTTCAGTTGTCAAAATGCCGTCCAAGGAAGAAGAGCAGCGTATCAAAATTTTGCTCGCGCATCGCGAAAATCCGAGCTACTCGCACGCAAAGCTGGCAAAATCGCTAAAAGTTGCCAAATCAACCGTTACAAATGTCATTAAAGTGTTTGGGGAACGTTTGTTGACAGCCATCGGGGGGAAATCGAAAACCGGAAGCCGCTGAGACGAAAAAGAAAGTTGCCGGTAGTTTCAAGCGAAACCCTAACCTCTCTCTCCGAGATGCCGCAAATAAGCTGGGTGTATCGTCTACAACCGTACATCGAGCCAAAAAACGGGCCGGACTATCGATTTACAAGCTGGTAGTGACTCCAAATAACGATGATAAACAAAATACGACGGCCAAAGCGCGATCCCGGAGGCTGTACACGACGATGCTGACGAAGTTTGACTGCGTGGTAATGGACGACGAAACCTACGTCAAAGCCGACTACAAGCAGCTTCCGGGACAGGAGTTTTATACGGCAAAAGGAAGGGGAAAGGTAGCAGATATTATCAAGCACATGAAACTGTCAAAGTTCGCGAAGAAATATCTGGTTTGGCAAGCCATCTGTACCTGTGGCTTGAAAAGCAGCTTCCGGGACTGTCAACCAAGAATTTTACGTGAAAGAGTGTTTGAAAAAACGTCTGCTACCTTTCCTGAAGAAACACGGTTGTTCCGTACTGTTTTGGCCGGATTTGGCATCTTGCCGTTACGGTAAAAAGGCCATGGAGTGGTACGCCGCCAACAACGTGCAGGTGGTTCCCAAGGACAAGAACCCTCCCAACACGCCAGAGCTCCGCCCAATTGAGAAATACTGGGCTATTGTCAAGCGGAACCTAAAGAAGACCAAAAAAACTGCTAAAGACGAGCAGCATTTCAAGGCAAACTGGCTTTCTGCGGCGAAGAAGGTGGACAAGGTGGCTGTACAAAATCTGATTGCAGGGGTTAAGTGTAAGGCCCTGCAATTCGGATTTGAAAAAGCGAAAGCCTAACTGAATATTTTACCTGAATTTTATACTAATTAAACTAGAAAAAGAAATTTAATTTGATTTTTAAAATAAACGATTTCACCGATTTACACGCGTTTTCCCTTGACCAAATTTTGACCGTATCACCCTTTACTGAACTTACCGATTCCCGTTTACTGTGTAACGGAGCTGCTGTGTCTTGAAGTTTCAACATAAAACACATCAACAAAGCAACTTGACTAAACCAACCATGTCTCAGCTCCTACAATCCACAAAACCGAAATAAAATTCAAATTTGCATATATGTAGCTACTAGTCATTTTGATTTGCTAAATTTCAATAAAAATATTCTACTGCGCCCAGATTACGTTGCTTTCCTTGACAGGGCAATCAAAATCGTTAACCCGGTTCACCATCCCATTGCATGGTGGCGAAAGCGATAGCAACAAAAAATCTAATAAAATGAACTTTTTCCAATCGCCATTTTATTGCAACAAAGTGCTTCAAAATGTTATAAACGGTCTGCAATATTCGTCAAGTACCAAACCTTCATGGTTCTCATGGATCGCCGATGACGGTTTAGAGAACCTGAGAAGGCCTTCCATCCTGGCACCGGGGCTAACCGGATCCTGAAATTTTCCCAGCAAGGACACCCTTCAGTAAGTAGAACCCATTCACAGCTGCAGGCGGACGATGGCGTGTGCCTGGTCATATAGACCTCTGGATTGCCAAATTCCGCTTTTCTCGATCATGTCACTCTGCGAGTTGGCCAACATCGGTATCACCTTTCAAGAGGTGTGCTTTGCTTCGAGTCCCCTGGTGTTCAATCGGTCCCGGCTGGCCCCTTCTCGCATTCCTAAAGGTTCCGACTCCGACAAAAGACCGGAGGAGGAACATATAATTCCATAGACACAATTCAGGTTCGCAAATTTGCATATAAATCCAATGCATCTCCGGAGCTGAGAACGAGTTGCATCGGCTTCAGCAGCAGAGTTTGCCGTCCTTCCCAAGATTCGACGGATAAAGGCGCCCAGGAAGAGAAGGGGGGTTCATCAATCCATTGCAGCCGAAAATCGGCAGGGTAGATGGGAAAATGGTGCGGAAAATGCATCTCGTTCTACTCGCTTGAATGGGCATGAAACCTAGAAATGGCCGGTGACGATGACGACGATGCTGCTGCTGTTGGATGCATTTCCTGCTGATGTGCAAGAGACGAAGCCTTCTCTTGGCCGATAAGTTCTCCGGTTCAAATGTGTTCTTGCGAACGAAAATGACAAGAGCTTTACCGGAGCTGCCCCGGATCGCTATATGAACAGTATATACTAGGTATGAGCTGTTCAGTTTGGCTCTATGTAGTATGAGGGTTAGTCTAGTGATGCGGAAGCAGTTCCGGTGCATGTTCTCAGCTGGTAGCATTGGGGTTATATTCGTAGCTTTTTTTCTCTGTCTGAAGTGCATCTCTGGGGCAGGGTTGTAGGTTGATTTTTGGAGAAAGTGAAACTTTCGATTTGAATTGTTCTTACGGTGAAATTGGGCTACTGAGTTTATACGAACCACACCAAAAGGTAAAAAAGTGTTATCATTATTCACTCTTTCCAGAATTTCAGCAGTAAAATTATAAAAAAAATGTTTTTGACTACATAGAAATTTTACTTCAAACCATAACACCTTGGGCTTTCAGGGTAGACCAGTTCTATTACTTCTTTCATAACGAACTTACTTAATATACTTACTTTTGCACAGTGCTTTCTCCGACCGTTTTTACCACTTAAGGTCAATTTTTCTTGAATTTTTAATACTGTCAGTCAAGCATGGAAAAAATCGCATCGGAGTTCGATCAATTTGCCATCGGTGGTGAATTTTTTCAGTTCTAACTGCCAAATCAAAGTAATCGGGAATGGAAAAAGTTCACACACCAAAATGAACGCTAACGATTGCAATCTCGAACGAATGAATTTTGACAAGCTTCGGGTAAACGAACCGAATCACGACACATTCGCCGCAGTAAACAGGATCGCTTTTTATTTTCACCCTGGACGTTAAAACTGATTCGCAAATGATTGGCAAACACAATCACCAAACGATTGCAATCGCGATTGTATTGGCGAATGTTTCGTAAAGAAGTTTTCCGGTAAAGGATTAAGCCATCGGGTGTTTATTTTTCGGCTAAATTTGGGTGTTACGGCTCCCATGCTCTCCAACGTTGTGTTTTTTATATGTTCTCAACTTTGCCATTTCCGTTTCAGGAATGGAATAAGATGGATGCCTGGCAGGAGTTCGCAGCTAAATACATATTTTGGGTAAAAAACAAATATCATCAGTAGACATGTGGCCAAACACCGGATTTTACAAACAAGTTTAAAAGTTTTTTGGTTGAATTAAATTTATAATAATAAAATCATTTGTGCTGCAAATCGAAATTAATTTCTGAACTTTCCCCAACCAAGTTCGAATACGCCTGAAGTAATTCCTATGTATCAAAATAAATCTTCACCTAAAATAAGGCGTTTACAAACTCATTTAGTACACTTATTAGCTCTATGTGTGTAATATTCTAATTTATATGTATCGCATAGTATTACATGCTGACATGTGTTCGAACACAAGTTAGAATAACATTATAACAAAACACAGCGTTGACGAGTGCGGGAGCCGTAACGCACAAATTTTACCGAAAAATAAACACCCGGCTTAATCCTTTACCGGAAACATTCGCCAATGCAGTCGCGATTACAATCGTTTGGTGATTGTATTAGACAATCATTTGCGAATCAATTCACACAACGAACGTCGTGGTGAAAATAAAAAACGATCCAATTTGCTGTGGTGAATGTGTCGTGTTCGGTTCGTTCACCCGAAGCTTGTCAAAGTTCATTCATTTGGGATTTCCAATCCGACCAATAGCGTTCGACTGATCACATTCGCATCGCCGATGCTACCATCGTTAAAGAAGCGGCAATTGAAAATCATTAGCGTTCATGCTGGTGAATGATTCTTTCTATCCTTGCTGTCAGTTAGTTTCTTGTATTTTCTCGAATTTGCTTTCGTCAAGTTTTACAGTCGAGATTAGTGTAGGTTTCATCTTCCATAATAGCCTAACCCGATATCTTGGTCAGAAGCAGCCTTGCCAGATCTACGGATTTCTCCGTAGTTCTACGGATTTTAAGCATTTCTACGGAGCTACTGATCGATGCGCGAAATCTTCGGGTTTTCAGCATTTCCTACGGATTTTCTACGGATTATCAAACAAATTCAAGGGATTCTGCGGATAAATGAAAATTCTACCTGACGACCAAAAAAAAAAAAAAGGTCATCAAGTTTTATTTTGCCGAAATCAGTGCATTTTTCGATTTTCGTCAAATCTACGGACTTGAGCGGTTTTCAATCTGGAAACGCTGGTCAGAAGTTAGTCGTAGAGCTTCCGAGCCCTCGGTTTCACGGATTTAGCCTATTCGGTATTCCTTCTTGACTGCTTCTGCTTCCGATGAGTCTGAAGTTCAATTCTTTCTTTGGCACGCATAACGTTATTCATTGAGGTACCTAATATTTTAGCCACATTTTGTACTGATGTCTAATGATGCCGTTAATCCTTGATTTGTCTTTTGTAGGGTCAGCATTGCTATCGCGTCTCGGGAAATCTGCAAAAGTACACTGTACTTCTAGTACTTCATACTATTTCAACGCAGTTTGAACGCGATTCAATAGAGAGCACAGGGTAAAAAGATGTTTATAAGTACCCCCTGTTATGCGGAGTTAAACGGCCGAAGAATTCGCTGCTATGTAGACGATTTTATCGACCGCACCGCTCCAAAACCGATTATCCCGATATTGTTCTGGACAAGCTATCGCAACAGCTCGACCTTTTGTCTAAAAAAGTCGATGATATGCCTTCGAAGCAATACCCACCATTGCATTGCAATGGCAGCTTCTTTGTTTCCACCACTGAGAGGGACTCCACAAGCATTTCCGTCACCGAATATCAAGCGTAGCCGTGGTAATGATGGACTATCGTTAGCCTCGTCGACAATAACTGGGACTAAGTCTAACGATCTTAGTGATCTTTCAGTCCCATTTGTTGTTCCTCCACCTCTGGCACCTAAGTTCTGGCTGTATCTATCCGGACTTCAACCGCAAATTACCAGTGCAGATTTTAACAAAATAGTTTCTCGTTGTTTGGATATAACTTCGCAAGTGGAAGTGAAACGATTGCTCCCGAAAGGTGTAGATGGCTCCACTAGATGATTTGTATCTTTTAAAAGTGGATTGAATCCTTTGCTCAAAGATGCCGCGCTGACCACAACGACCTGGCCCACGGGGATGCAGTTCCGTGAATTTCTGGATCAGCCAAAAAACTTGAACCGTCGGCCTGAGACTCCTGTCTCATCGGTACAACTCTTCCAGTCAACTGTCGAAGCTTTTGGCAAGGGTCGATCCACAACCGTACCGGTGTCCTTGAGGTAGACCCTCTTAGACTCGGATGATTCCCGACGAAGACGTCATCCTACTCCGACTACGAGGAGGACTACGAGGAGAGGTCAGATCTCAAGTCGTTAGACAAGAGATCAGGCCTCAAGTCGCGAAGAGGAGAGGTTTGTGTGGGAATCTCGAGTCATTGCGAGGAGATGTCGGTTCTCAAGTCGTTAGAGGAGAGTTCAGGCGTCGAGTCGTAAGGATGAGAGGTTTTGCTGAAAGTGGTCTTGTTAATGAGTATTGCCTCGGAGCTCACTAACGTGAATAGATCTACCACTATTGAAGTATAGTGTGCTAAACAGTTAGAAATGGGAATCAGGTCTGCGGCCCAGGTGGAGTTTAGGGAGTAGGGGGTATACACAGAGTATATCATGAGTCTTCCCATTGTACCCATGGACCCAGAGTAGCAAACTGGGGAGACGCGGTGGCTCGCCGTCCCTTTGAATACAATCCGTAAATCGGGATTAACCACTTGTGGTTACCAACTAAAAAAAAAGACCCTCTTAGAGGTTTGAAGGTTAATGGGAATCACATGGTTCTCATTCCAACTGACAACGACGACGAGATCCTAGCTCTCTGCTGTTTATCTCTTGGCCGTTTTCTTGCTGTGGGAGGACCAGTCAACAGTTCTGGGGTTTCTCCAGTAGGCGCAACGAACTTGGCACTTGGGAGTCATGCTGTTTTCAGCCAGCGTCTTCAGCCGTTCCAGTCCTGAGTTCGAATGCAGCGATGAGGTCCTCAGCCTACTCATCTAGGTAAGTATTCATTTTCCCCCAGAATATTCTTGTTGTGTGAGGAATTTTCACCTAACCGCAGATCCTACGAAGTTTACCAACACATCTCGTCTACAAGTACCTCAATTGCTTCTTGGGGTTCGACACCAGGATGCATCGAACTGAGCTCTTGGGAGACCCCTGAGCCCTTCGACTCAGTCGCGCTGCTTCCTGCCTGCGTCATCAGTCGTCCTGGCTCTGAGTTCGTTGGAGGCAATGGAGTTCTCCAGATCACATCTACAGGCAAGTACCTTGTTACGACGAGAACATCTTCTTTGCGTTTTCAGCTTTCCAACAGATGCATCCAGCTTAATACTCCTGACCTCGCAAATCCAACGTGCTGTACTAGGCGTTCAGCACCGAGACAACTAGAAACTACGGAGATCCCGGAGTCCTTCGACGCAGTCGCGTTGTTTCCTGGGTTCTCTAGCTTGCGCTATCAGGCAAATATGATATCATATACAGTACATCTCCGCGTGATCAACTGTCTTTTCAGCGATCTTCGTTGCGGTACTGCATCTGAATTGGCCTACTCTATCAGCATTTTCTACCAGAAGGTAAGAGAGATGTGAGCAACTCTCCGCTCTATGCGCGATCGCCAAACTGTTTGAACTGGTTGTTTTGGATCCAATTTTCTCATTTTGCAAGCATCACTTCTCCAACGTGCTGATCGAACTACGAACCTACGGAGTTTTACATCGTTCGTGATGGACAGCTTTGCTATGAAAACTCAAACTGACGCCATTTACACAGATCTCTCTGCGGCGTTCGATAAGGTGAACCACGATATTGCAATCACGAAGCTCGAACGTTAAGGCTTCTTTGGTTCTCTATTGGATGGGTTCCGGAGCTTGTTTATGGGTCGAAAGTTATCCGTTCCTAAACGTGATTCCTATTTTAGGCAGTTCGTTGCCTTTTCAGGAGCGCCCCTAGGAAGCCGTTTGAGAACGATTATTTTCGTGAAGTTTAGGCAGTTCGTTCCTCTTCGAAGTGCTCCAAGGAAGTCATTTGGGACCGGTTTGTGTTTGTGTTTGTGTTTGTGTTTGTGTTTGTGTTTGTGTTTGTGTTTGTGTTTGTGTTTGTGTTTGTGTTTGTGTTTGTGTTTGTGTTTGTGTTTGTGTTTGTGTTTGTGTTTGTGTTTGTGTTTGTGTTTGTGTTTGTGTTTGTGTTTGTGTTTGTGTTTGTGTTTGTGTTTGTGTTTGTGTTTGTGTTTGTGTTTGTGTTTGTGTTTGTGTTTGTGTTTGTGTTTGTGTTTGTGTTTGTGTTTGTGTTTGTGTTTGTGTTTGTGTTTGTGTTTGTGTTTGTGTTTGTGTTTGTGTTTGTGTTTGTGTTTGTGTTTGTGTTTGTGTTTGTGTTTGTGTTTGTGTTTGTGTTTGTGTTTGTGTTTGTGTTTGTGTTTGTGTTTGTGTTTGTGTTTGTGTTTGTGTTTGTGTTTGTGTTTGTGTTTGTGTTTGTGTTTGTGTTTGTGTTTGTGTTTGTGTTTGTGTTTGTGTTTGTGTTTGTGTTTGTGTTTGTGTTTGTGTTTGTGTTTGTGTTTGTGTTTGTGTTTGTGTTTGTGTTTGTGTATTAGTATTTCTTTTGGGGTTCTCAAACATCGTCTATCTTAACTTTTTTGTTCTTTTTGGTTGTTTTTAAATTATTCGTCTTCCAGGTAATTTCGGAAGTGCAAAATGGAAACAATCTTCATCCCTGGATGCATATTCGAATGCATCGAAGAACTGCAACCGCCGACTGGGAAAATGCAACATCAGCCTCCACAGCTAGAAAAAATATAGAATCGTATCACAAGAAATGAGGAAAAAAGAACCAAACTCGAACTTCATAATCATCGCCGCAGCAACGTATTCGGTATCATCGTAGGCCTTCGCGCTATTCGCTACGAGAAAAAAAAAATCCCCGGTAGATGCACGTCATTTCCTGTAGGCCTAGAAATGGCCTTTGTTAAACGCGGAACCATAACCCGATGCCATCCAGCCGAGGCTAGGGATTGTGAAAAAAGGAATGACAACAAAAAATACGCATAACATCCGCTTGCGTTTCGCCGTACAGCAAACGAGATTGCACGTCGCGAATTTCATTTCTTCTAACAACAGGCCTTCGTCGCCATCGTTGTGCAATAATTTCTCGCCGGAACTCCCACACTCTTGCTGCATCCTCTAGGGCCAGCACCGGCAAGCAAAAGACCGGACAGCCTGGAGTCGGAACGTAAATAGAACACAAACTTCAGAGAATAAAAAAAACCCTGTTTCAAAAGTCGCTCTAATTCTTTCCGCGGAATTCTCGCACTTTTTGCAGACGGGCTGCTCACAACCGGGATCCCAGTGCCAAACTCTCGGGCCATTTTTCAACCCCCTGTCATCGTCAAATTTATCGTCGCCGTTGTTCTTTGACGGATGCGCTTTTTCCTGGGGCCATTCGTTCCGGCCACGCTGCCCGGTTCCTTCCTTTCTCCTTGAAAGTTTTTACCAGCAGCCTGCATCCCCGTCTAGTTCTTACACTCAAAATACCATACGAGGGTCCAAGCGGATTGAAAATCTTGTCCGAAAAACTGCAACAGAGGCCGTTTTTTTTTGCGCCCCGTGAAAAATGACGCACAGGCTTCAAGCGACGGCAACACAAAAGAGAACCTTCGCGGGTACCAAAAAAATGTATCAGTCGAAAAAGGCGCGATTTACCCCCTTCCAATGAGAAGCGTCAACGAATCTTCTTCCCAGCGCCTCCGGCTAATGTGAGTGCAGGTGCACTTCTGCAAGCATTTTGAATCCTTGATCATCGGAAGAGATCAATGCACTCGTCTCTTGCGTCGACTACCAAAATATCCTGCATCCACCATCAACTGGAAAGTCCCGTATGACTGTTTGGTTTCAGTGAGGGCGAAGAAAAGTTGGGGCTTTGGTGCAGATTTAAGGCGCCATAAATGGCTTGGGGCAGCTATGGTGGGTATTCTGATTGAAATTGAACAAATAAAAATATTTTTTTATTGATGAAGATATTTTAATAGCATTGCAACGAGATGAATCCAAAAGTAAAATCCTTAGGAGATTGTGAATAATATAGCTGGATAATTGAAAAAAGACAAAAAAGACAAAAAAAACAAAAAAGACAAAAATGACAAAAATGACAAAAAAGACAAAAAAGACAAAAAAGACAAAAAAGACAAAAAAGACAAAAAAGACAAAAAAGACAAAAAAGACAAAAAAGACAAAAAAGACAAAAAAGACAAAAAAGACAAAAAAGACAAAAAAGACAAAAAAGACAAAAAAGACAAAAAAGACAAAAAAGACAAAAAAGACAAAAAAGACAAAAAAGACAAAAAAGACAAAAAAGACAAAAAAGACAAAAAAGACAAAAAAGACAAAAAAGACAAAAAAGACAAAAAAGACAAAAAAGACAAAAAAGACAAAAAAGACAAAAAAGACAAAAAAGACAAAAAAGACAAAAAAGACAAAAAAGACAAAAAAGACAAAAAAGACAAAAAAGACAAAAAAGACAAAAAAGACAAAAAAGACAAAAAAGACAAAAAAGACAAAAAAGACAAAAAAGACAAAAAAGACAAAAAAGACAAAAAAGACAAAAAAGACAAAAAAGACAAAAAAGACAAAAAAGACAAAAAAGACAAAAAAGACAAAAAAGACAAAAAAGACAAAAAAGACAAAAAAGACAAAAAAGACAAAAAAGACAAAAAAGACAAAAAAGACAAAAAAGACAAAAAAGACAAAAAAGACAAAAAAGACAAAAAAGACAAAAAAGACAAAAAAGACAAAAAAGACAAAAAAGACAAAAAAGACAAAAAAGACAAAAAAGACAAAAAAGACAAAAAAGACAAAAAAGACAAAAAAGACAAAAAAGACAAAAAAGACAAAAAAGACAAAAAAGACAAAAAAGACAAAAAAGACAAAAAAGACAAAAAAGACAAAAAAGACAAAAAAGACAAAAAAGACAAAAAAGACAAAAAAGACAAAAAAGACAAAAAAGACAAAAAAGACAAAAAAGACAAAAAAGACAAAAAAGACAAAAAAGACAAAAAAGACAAAAAAGACAAAAAAGACAAAAAAGACAAAAAAGACAAAAAAGACAAAAAAGACAAAAAAGACAAAAAAGACAAAAAAGACAAAAAAGACAAAAAAGACAAAAAAGACAAAAAAGACAAAAAAGACAAAAAAGACAAAAAAGACAAAAAAGACAAAAAAGACAAAAAAGACAAAAAAGACAAAAAAGACAAAAAAGACAAAAAAGACAAAAAAGACAAAAAAGACAAAAAAGACAAAAAAGACAAAAAAGACAAAAAAGACAAAAAAGACAAAAAAGACAAAAAAGACAAAAAAGACAAAAAAGACAAAAAAGACAAAAAAGACAAAAAAGACAAAAAAGACAAAAAAGACAAAAAAGACAAAAAAGACAAAAAAGACAAAAAAGACAAAAAAGACAAAAAAGACAAAAAAGACAAAAAAGACAAAAAAGACAAAAAAGACAAAAAAGACAAAAAAGACAAAAAAGACAAAAAAGACAAAAAAGACAAAAAAGACAAAAAAGACAAAAAAGACAAAAAAGACAAAAAAGACAAAAAAGACAAAAAAGACAAAAAAGACAAAAAAGACAAAAAAGACAAAAAAGACAAAAAAGACAAAAAAGACAAAAAAGACAAAAAAGACAAAAAAGACAAAAAAGACAAAAAAGACAAAAAAGACAAAAAAGACAAAAAAGACAAAAAAGACAAAAAAGACAAAAAAGACAAAAAAGACAAAAAAGACAAAAAAGACAAAAAAGACAAAAAAGACAAAAAAGACAAAAAAGACAAAAAAGACAAAAAAGACAAAAAAGACAAAAAAGACAAAAAAGACAAAAAAGACAAAAAAGACAAAAAAGACAAAAAAGACAAAAAAGACAAAAAAGACAAAAAAGACAAAAAAGACAAAAAAGACAAAAAAGACAAAAAAGACAAAAAAGACAAAAAAGACAAAAAAGACAAAAAAGACAAAAAAGACAAAAAAGACAAAAAAGACAAAAAAGACAAAAAAGACAAAAAAGACAAAAAAGACAAAAAAGACAAAAAAGACAAAAAAGACAAAAAAGACAAAAAAGACAAAAAAGACAAAAAAGACAAAAAAGACAAAAAAGACAAAAAAGACAAAAAAGACAAAAAAGACAAAAAAGACAAAAAAGACAAAAAAGACAAAAAAGACAAAAAAGACAAAAAAGACAAAAAAGACAAAAAAGACAAAAAAGACAAAAAAGACAAAAAAGACAAAAAAGACAAAAAAGACAAAAAAGACAAAAAAGACAAAAAAGACAAAAAAGACAAAAAAGACAAAAAAGACAAAAAAGACAAAAAAGACAAAAAAGACAAAAAAGACAAAAAAGACAAAAAAGACAAAAAAGACAAAAAAGACAAAAAAGACAAAAAAGACAAAAAAGACAAAAAAGACAAAAAAGACAAAAAAGACAAAAAAGACAAAAAAGACAAAAAAGACAAAAAAGACAAAAAAGACAAAAAAGACAAAAAAGACAAAAAAGACAAAAAAGACAAAAAAGACAAAAAAGACAAAAAAGACAAAAAAGACAAAAAAGACAAAAAAGACAAAAAAGACAAAAAAGACAAAAAAGACAAAAAAGACAAAAAAGACAAAAAAGACAAAAAAGACAAAAAAGACAAAAAAGACAAAAAAGACAAAAAAGACAAAAAAGACAAAAAAGACAAAAAAGACAAAAAAGACAAAAAAGACAAAAAAGACAAAAAAGACAAAAAAGACAAAAAAGACAAAAAAGACAAAAAAGACAAAAAAGACAAAAAAGACAAAAAAGACAAAAAAGACAAAAAAGACAAAAAAGACAAAAAAGACAAAAAAGACAAAAAAGACAAAAAAGACAAAAAAGACAAAAAAGACAAAAAAGACAAAAAAGACAAAAAAGACAAAAAAGACAAAAAAGACAAAAAAGACAAAAAAGACAAAAAAGACAAAAAAGACAAAAAAGACAAAAAAGACAAAAAAGACAAAAAAGACAAAAAAGACAAAAAAGACAAAAAAGACAAAAAAGACAAAAAAGACAAAAAAGACAAAAAAGACAAAAAAGACAAAAAAGACAAAAAAGACAAAAAAGACAAAAAAGACAAAAAAGACAAAAAAGACAAAAAAGACAAAAAAGACAAAAAAGACAAAAAAGACAAAAAAGACAAAAAAGACAAAAAAGACAAAAAAGACAAAAAAGACAAAAAAGACAAAAAAGACAAAAAAGACAAAAAAGACAAAAAAGACAAAAAAGACAAAAAAGACAAAAAAGACAAAAAAGACAAAAAAGACAAAAAAGACAAAAAAGACAAAAAAGACAAAAAAGACAAAAAAGACAAAAAAGACAAAAAAGACAAAAAAGACAAAAAAGACAAAAAAGACAAAAAAGACAAAAAAGACAAAAAAGACAAAAAAGACAAAAAAGACAAAAAAGACAAAAAAGACAAAAAAGACAAAAAAGACAAAAAAGACAAAAAAGACAAAAAAGACAAAAAAGACAAAAAAGACAAAAAAGACAAAAAAGACAAAAAAGACAAAAAAGACAAAAAAGACAAAAAAGACAAAAAAGACAAAAAAGACAAAAAAGACAAAAAAGACAAAAAAGACAAAAAAGACAAAAAAGACAAAAAAGACAAAAAAGACAAAAAAGACAAAAAAGACAAAAAAGACAAAAAAGACAAAAAAGACAAAAAAGACAAAAAAGACAAAAAAGACAAAAAAGACAAAAAAGACAAAAAAGACAAAAAAGACAAAAAAGACAAAAAAGACAAAAAAGACAAAAAAGACAAAAAAGACAAAAAAGACAAAAAAGACAAAAAAGACAAAAAAGACAAAAAAGACAAAAAAGACAAAAAAGACAAAAAAGACAAAAAAGACAAAAAAGACAAAAAAGACAAAAAAGACAAAAAAGACAAAAAAGACAAAAAAGACAAAAAAGACAAAAAAGACAAAAAAGACAAAAAAGACAAAAAAGACAAAAAAGACAAAAAAGACAAAAAAGACAAAAAAGACAAAAAAGACAAAAAAGACAAAAAAGACAAAAAAGACAAAAAAGACAAAAAAGACAAAAAAGACAAAAAAGACAAAAAAGACAAAAAAGACAAAAAAGACAAAAAAGACAAAAAAGACAAAAAAGACAAAAAAGACAAAAAAGACAAAAAAGACAAAAAAGACAAAAAAGACAAAAAAGACAAAAAAGACAAAAAAGACAAAAAAGACAAAAAAGACAAAAAAGACAAAAAAGACAAAAAAGACAAAAAAGACAAAAAAGACAAAAAAGACAAAAAAGACAAAAAAGACAAAAAAGACAAAAAAGACAAAAAAGACAAAAAAGACAAAAAAGACAAAAAAGACAAAAAAGACAAAAAAGACAAAAAAGACAAAAAAGACAAAAAAGACAAAAAAGACAAAAAAGACAAAAAAGACAAAAAAGACAAAAAAGACAAAAAAGACAAAAAAGACAAAAAAGACAAAAAAGACAAAAAAGACAAAAAAGACAAAAAAGACAAAAAAGACAAAAAAGACAAAAAAGACAAAAAAGACAAAAAAGACAAAAAAGACAAAAAAGACAAAAAAGACAAAAAAGACAAAAAAGACAAAAAAGACAAAAAAGACAAAAAAGACAAAAAAGACAAAAAAGACAAAAAAGACAAAAAAGACAAAAAAGACAAAAAAGACAAAAAAGACAAAAAAGACAAAAAAGACAAAAAAGACAAAAAAGACAAAAAAGACAAAAAAGACAAAAAAGACAAAAAAGACAAAAAAGACAAAAAAGACAAAAAAGACAAAAAAGACAAAAAAGACAAAAAAGACAAAAAAGACAAAAAAGACAAAAAAGACAAAAAAGACAAAAAAGACAAAAAAGACAAAAAAGACAAAAAAGACAAAAAAGACAAAAAAGACAAAAAAGACAAAAAAGACAAAAAAGACAAAAAAGACAAAAAAGACAAAAAAGACAAAAAAGACAAAAAAGACAAAAAAGACAAAAAAGACAAAAAAGACAAAAAAGACAAAAAAGACAAAAAAGACAAAAAAGACAAAAAAGACAAAAAAGACAAAAAAGACAAAAAAGACAAAAAAGACAAAAAAGACAAAAAAGACAAAAAAGACAAAAAAGACAAAAAAGACAAAAAAGACAAAAAAGACAAAAAAGACAAAAAAGACAAAAAAGACAAAAAAGACAAAAAAGACAAAAAAGACAAAAAAGACAAAAAAGACAAAAAAGACAAAAAAGACAAAAAAGACAAAAAAGACAAAAAAGACAAAAAAGACAAAAAAGACAAAAAAGACAAAAAAGACAAAAAAGACAAAAAAGACAAAAAAGACAAAAAAGACAAAAAAGACAAAAAAGACAAAAAAGACAAAAAAGACAAAAAAGACAAAAAAGACAAAAAAGACAAAAAAGACAAAAAAGACAAAAAAGACAAAAAAGACAAAAAAGACAAAAAAGACAAAAAAGACAAAAAAGACAAAAAAGACAAAAAAGACAAAAAAGACAAAAAAGACAAAAAAGACAAAAAAGACAAAAAAGACAAAAAAGACAAAAAAGACAAAAAAGACAAAAAAGACAAAAAAGACAAAAAAGACAAAAAAGACAAAAAAGACAAAAAAGACAAAAAAGACAAAAAAGACAAAAAAGACAAAAAAGACAAAAAAGACAAAAAAGACAAAAAAGACAAAAAAGACAAAAAAGACAAAAAAGACAAAAAAGACAAAAAAGACAAAAAAGACAAAAAAGACAAAAAAGACAAAAAAGACAAAAAAGACAAAAAAGACAAAAAAGACAAAAAAGACAAAAAAGACAAAAAAGACAAAAAAGACAAAAAAGACAAAAAAGACAAAAAAGACAAAAAAGACAAAAAAGACAAAAAAGACAAAAAAGACAAAAAAGACAAAAAAGACAAAAAAGACAAAAAAGACAAAAAAGACAAAAAAGACAAAAAAGACAAAAAAGACAAAAAAGACAAAAAAGACAAAAAAGACAAAAAAGACAAAAAAGACAAAAAAGACAAAAAAGACAAAAAAGACAAAAAAGACAAAAAAGACAAAAAAGACAAAAAAGACAAAAAAGACAAAAAAGACAAAAAAGACAAAAAAGACAAAAAAGACAAAAAAGACAAAAAAGACAAAAAAGACAAAAAAGACAAAAAAGACAAAAAAGACAAAAAAGACAAAAAAGACAAAAAAGACAAAAAAGACAAAAAAGACAAAAAAGACAAAAAAGACAAAAAAGACAAAAAAGACAAAAAAGACAAAAAAGACAAAAAAGACAAAAAAGACAAAAAAGACAAAAAAGACAAAAAAGACAAAAAAGACAAAAAAGACAAAAAAGACAAAAAAGACAAAAAAGACAAAAAAGACAAAAAAGACAAAAAAGACAAAAAAGACAAAAAAGACAAAAAAGACAAAAAAGACAAAAAAGACAAAAAAGACAAAAAAGACAAAAAAGACAAAAAAGACAAAAAAGACAAAAAAGACAAAAAAGACAAAAAAGACAAAAAAGACAAAAAAGACAAAAAAGACAAAAAAGACAAAAAAGACAAAAAAGACAAAAAAGACAAAAAAGACAAAAAAGACAAAAAAGACAAAAAAGACAAAAAAGACAAAAAAGACAAAAAAGACAAAAAAGACAAAAAAGACAAAAAAGACAAAAAAGACAAAAAAGACAAAAAAGACAAAAAAGACAAAAAAGACAAAAAAGACAAAAAAGACAAAAAAGACAAAAAAGACAAAAAAGACAAAAAAGACAAAAAAGACAAAAAAGACAAAAAAGACAAAAAAGACAAAAAAGACAAAAAAGACAAAAAAGACAAAAAAGACAAAAAAGACAAAAAAGACAAAAAAGACAAAAAAGACAAAAAAGACAAAAAAGACAAAAAAGACAAAAAAGACAAAAAAGACAAAAAAGACAAAAAAGACAAAAAAGACAAAAAAGACAAAAAAGACAAAAAAGACAAAAAAGACAAAAAAGACAAAAAAGACAAAAAAGACAAAAAAGACAAAAAAGACAAAAAAGACAAAAAAGACAAAAAAGACAAAAAAGACAAAAAAGACAAAAAAGACAAAAAAGACAAAAAAGACAAAAAAGACAAAAAAGACAAAAAAGACAAAAAAGACAAAAAAGACAAAAAAGACAAAAAAGACAAAAAAGACAAAAAAGACAAAAAAGACAAAAAAGACAAAAAAGACAAAAAAGACAAAAAAGACAAAAAAGACAAAAAAGACAAAAAAGACAAAAAAGACAAAAAAGACAAAAAAGACAAAAAAGACAAAAAAGACAAAAAAGACAAAAAAGACAAAAAAGACAAAAAAGACAAAAAAGACAAAAAAGACAAAAAAGACAAAAAAGACAAAAAAGACAAAAAAGACAAAAAAGACAAAAAAGACAAAAAAGACAAAAAAGACAAAAAAGACAAAAAAGACAAAAAAGACAAAAAAGACAAAAAAGACAAAAAAGACAAAAAAGACAAAAAAGACAAAAAAGACAAAAAAGACAAAAAAGACAAAAAAGACAAAAAAGACAAAAAAGACAAAAAAGACAAAAAAGACAAAAAAGACAAAAAAGACAAAAAAGACAAAAAAGACAAAAAAGACAAAAAAGACAAAAAAGACAAAAAAGACAAAAAAGACAAAAAAGACAAAAAAGACAAAAAAGACAAAAAAGACAAAAAAGACAAAAAAGACAAAAAAGACAAAAAAGACAAAAAAGACAAAAAAGACAAAAAAGACAAAAAAGACAAAAAAGACAAAAAAGACAAAAAAGACAAAAAAGACAAAAAAGACAAAAAAGACAAAAAAGACAAAAAAGACAAAAAAGACAAAAAAGACAAAAAAGACAAAAAAGACAAAAAAGACAAAAAAGACAAAAAAGACAAAAAAGACAAAAAAGACAAAAAAGACAAAAAAGACAAAAAAGACAAAAAAGACAAAAAAGACAAAAAAGACAAAAAAGACAAAAAAGACAAAAAAGACAAAAAAGACAAAAAAGACAAAAAAGACAAAAAAGACAAAAAAGACAAAAAAGACAAAAAAGACAAAAAAGACAAAAAAGACAAAAAAGACAAAAAAGACAAAAAAGACAAAAAAGACAAAAAAGACAAAAAAGACAAAAAAGACAAAAAAGACAAAAAAGACAAAAAAGACAAAAAAGACAAAAAAGACAAAAAAGACAAAAAAGACAAAAAAGACAAAAAAGACAAAAAAGACAAAAAAGACAAAAAAGACAAAAAAGACAAAAAAGACAAAAAAGACAAAAAAGACAAAAAAGACAAAAAAGACAAAAAAGACAAAAAAGACAAAAAAGACAAAAAAGACAAAAAAGACAAAAAAGACAAAAAAGACAAAAAAGACAAAAAAGACAAAAAAGACAAAAAAGACAAAAAAGACAAAAAAGACAAAAAAGACAAAAAAGACAAAAAAGACAAAAAAGACAAAAAAGACAAAAAAGACAAAAAAGACAAAAAAGACAAAAAAGACAAAAAAGACAAAAAAGACAAAAAAGACAAAAAAGACAAAAAAGACAAAAAAGACAAAAAAGACAAAAAAGACAAAAAAGACAAAAAAGACAAAAAAGACAAAAAAGACAAAAAAGACAAAAAAGACAAAAAAGACAAAAAAGACAAAAAAGACAAAAAAGACAAAAAAGACAAAAAAGACAAAAAAGACAAAAAAGACAAAAAAGACAAAAAAGACAAAAAAGACAAAAAAGACAAAAAAGACAAAAAAGACAAAAAAGACAAAAAAGACAAAAAAGACAAAAAAGACAAAAAAGACAAAAAAGACAAAAAAGACAAAAAAGACAAAAAAGACAAAAAAGACAAAAAAGACAAAAAAGACAAAAAAGACAAAAAAGACAAAAAAGACAAAAAAGACAAAAAAGACAAAAAAGACAAAAAAGACAAAAAAGACAAAAAAGACAAAAAAGACAAAAAAGACAAAAAAGACAAAAAAGACAAAAAAGACAAAAAAGACAAAAAAGACAAAAAAGACAAAAAAGACAAAAAAGACAAAAAAGACAAAAAAGACAAAAAAGACAAAAAAGACAAAAAAGACAAAAAAGACAAAAAAGACAAAAAAGACAAAAAAGACAAAAAAGACAAAAAAGACAAAAAAGACAAAAAAGACAAAAAAGACAAAAAAGACAAAAAAGACAAAAAAGACAAAAAAGACAAAAAAGACAAAAAAGACAAAAAAGACAAAAAAGACAAAAAAGACAAAAAAGACAAAAAAGACAAAAAAGACAAAAAAGACAAAAAAGACAAAAAAGACAAAAAAGACAAAAAAGACAAAAAAGACAAAAAAGACAAAAAAGACAAAAAAGACAAAAAAGACAAAAAAGACAAAAAAGACAAAAAAGACAAAAAAGACAAAAAAGACAAAAAAGACAAAAAAGACAAAAAAGACAAAAAAAACAAAAAAGACAAAAAAGACAAAAAAGACAAAAAAGACAAAAAAGACAAAAAAAACAAAAAAGACAAAAAAGACAAAAAAGACAAAGACAAAAAAGACAAAAAAGACTAAAAAGACAAAAAAGACAAAAAAGACAAAAAAAGACAAAAAGACAAAAAAGACAAAAAAGACAAAAAATACAAAAAAGACAAAAAAGACCATATAGATAAAAATGACAAAAGTTTAAATGTTATAAAAAAATACCGAAAAAATAAAACAGATAAAGCATTCAAAATTGCAAAAATTATGAAAAATTATATTATTCAACTCAATGCTCAATTTTGTTTTTAATCTTCAAATGAATTACCAGCATGTTTGATTTTAGTTTATATCCGGAGAACTTCCTTTACCGTTGATTTTCAGCGTTATTTTCAGGGCCCATCAAATTGGATTGAATCTTCACAAAAAGTTCAAATTGGTATTTATTGTTCTTTTGTCTGCTGCCAACTGTGAACAAATTTCGGTCCGATGGTTGTATTTCCGATTTTCCGTAACTCGAATAAAAAAGACTCCTTCAATCATTACTTGCTGTATAGCAAAAAAAACAGATTTCCCATTGTAATGCAATTCAATCGAAGGCACCTGCAGCAATTCGATCCAAAGAATGCAAATCATGGACTGCGTCCAGATTTGAAAAGTGAATCGGGATAGAGTCGACAATCATCGAAAGACTTGTTGCGAATGTGCCTTTTTCTCTCCGCCAAGATATTGTCGTTTTGAATGAGAATGCAAATTGCAATCCTGCTTCCTGACGTATCGGATAATGTAATTCTAAACGCAATTTCCCCTTGTTCATAAACGGTGAAGTAGGTATCATGCTGATTTATCCGGGTTATTATTCTGTATATTGTACTTTGAATTCTGAAAAAATAAAAGAAAACTTTAACCGATGAGAAGTTGTATGACCCATGGAAAAAAAATTGGGAAGAAATTTGGGACCCTGAAAGGTTGATCTGTTTCTTTTATTAAGGTTGATATTTTGAAATTTAATATAGTTGGTTTGGTTCAATGAAATGTATCATTGTTGGTGAGAACACGAAATTATTGCGATACATTCAACAGGGCTTAACTGTTTAACCATTGGGTGAGAATCAACCAAATGTTGCACACTTTCTTATCGATGTGTATTGTTTACATGCTCTGTCAAACTCGAAGTCGGGTTTTTTGATTCAACGAAAATTGAGGTGAACCAACGTGAGTCGAGAGAACAAATTATTTCCAAACACATGGAATTTCCTGATTAAAATGACAGTAATTCGATGTCAAATTGAAAACTAAAAACTAAATGTCGAAACCCAAAAAGAAACATCATTCTACACACACGCACACACCTACAAAATGTTCAGGTTTTTTATATGAATGGTTAGAAAAAAATACGGCGATTTTAAGTTGACCGCTTTTCGGTTCGAACACCCTTTACTCGTTTAGCCATTTGACTTAATATCCATATTTTGGGGGATTCATTTGATTTTTAAACGTTGACAGCATTTTTAAGTTATTCGGAAGCCACTGTTAAGAATTTAATTTAGATTTCAAGATGGCGTTATAAAGTGAAGTTTGTTTACAACTCGTCTAGCCCTTTCACCCAATACCAATAATATGTGGAAGTTTCATGTGATTTTAAGTCATTTACAACATTTTAAAGTTAGGCGAATGCCCCCATCTTAGATTCCAAGATTGTGTCAAACATCAAAACTCGACTTCAACTCATGGTTTCATTCCACCGGAACTTCACAACCAATGCCTTAAGGCGCCCACACAATAGCACGTCGGACGTCGCGTCGCGTCAGCTGTCAACGCTGTCGTTGAGTACTAAAACGCTGACGCGATGCACTGGGAATTTTTTGCAGCACAGTACAGCGTCCACTGACAAGGCTTTCCAGAATGTTTGAAACAAAACACGGGGTGCCTAACATTACAAAACACAGAAAAATGACGATAATTTTATTTTTGAGTATATTTGTGTCAAACTTTGACAAAACAGCATAAAAAAGGAATATCCAAAACCCCGCTGACGCGCTGGAATTTTGATTTATTTCAAAACAAAAACGTCGACGCTGGAGAACGCTGCTGTTTAGAACAAGTTCAGCGTTTTAGTATAATGCTGTCACTGACAAGACGCTCAAACGGAAAACGGTATCCCCAAAATGAAATGTCAACGCGACGCGACGTCCGACGGGCTATTGTGCGGGCGCCTTAACTTATTTCATTTAAAAAGTCTGTCTTCATCATGATATGGTGGTCACAAATGCCAAATCGCACGTTCAGCTATATTGAAAAAAGTTTTGACAAATGTTCACGAAAAAGGAGGTCCAGGGATGCCAGGTGTTTAAGATAAAAAATCAGAGAAATTTGGAAAAAATGTCTTTGTATGTCTATGCACAAGTTACCACAAACCAAAGATCAAAAGATTCAAAATCGACACTTTTTTTGTTACTTCAATTACAATACACTCTGCACTTTTCGGATGCTTCGAAATAGCTGTGATTAATCGTGGTAATATATTATATTTGCATAAATAAAGGCGAAATCTTTGTGTGAGCAATATCTTGATCATTGGCAAAATTCCGTGTTTTACAAAAAATCAGAGCTCCTAGCATCCCCCCTTTCGCCCCCACCACCACATCCAACCCTCGTCTACTTTTTGCCTAAATGAAACCACCTTACTAGATTCATCGTGGTCTTCATTTACTGTACACGCAAAATAATTTTCACTGAAAAAGTAAGTGACATCTGTAGTGAATTTTCGCCATACGTAATTTCATTTGAATTTTAAGTGATGGGTCAAGTGAATTCATTAAAGTGACTGGTCAACTGAATTACACAATGACGTTCGAGTGAAATTTATCTGAACTTCTAAGTAAGTTTCAAGTTAATTATCTCTCGTGTTTTTAAATAAAAGTGCATTTATACACGCAGCGAAAAAGTTTTTTAGGACAAAGGAATTTTCCTTTGTTTAATCGCTAAACAAAGAAAAATTACTTTGATTCTGGGACAAATAAAAAATCCTTTGTTTCTAATCTGTTATTCTTTATTTCAAAGAATTTTTCACCTTTGAAATTAAAACAAATTCTTTGATTCAAAGTATTTTTTTAGTTCAAAGGATAAATCCTTTGTTCAAAATATTTGGCCAAATCGCCGAAAGCTTGGACAAAAAAATATCTTCAGCACTGTTTTCTGGCTCAATGTTCAAGCTCTAAAGTGAACGCTCAATAAATCCAACAAAATAACATTAAATTTGATGCCCGGTGGATCGTGATAAACGTTATGGATGACTTTAATTTTGTTAACAATCAGATAATTTTCTAGCTACAAATACGAACCACTAGAGCAGTGCATATAAATTCTCCTGATCATTCATATAACGAGCTGTAAAATTATTTGGTAGAACTAAAAAAGCATTCACTTAATCTCTTAGTTACAGTATTCGGTTAGTAAGCTTAAAGCTCTACGACAAAGCTCGGATCGATCGGAATCGATTTTGACAGTTCTTTGGTATCGATTGGAATTTTGTTGCGCTTCTCTTACATGTAGGTTCACTACTAATGAATAACAACTCAGAAATGAGGAACTCATCCTACGCGTGTAATTGGTTGGCTTGCGAGAGAAACGAATTTTTAGCTAATGATTTGGCTTTCATTTATCTGACCATAATAAAGCTTTTAAGCAATGAATTGACTGACGCACGCCATGTTGGTTGCAAAATCGAAGGCCACAAAATGACGCCATGTTTATGGATTCACAAAGTCCAGTATTTGAAAATATTTTTTCAGAGCTTTTTTTCAATCAATTCCATTATGTTTGCGATGTCATAATGTTAAATATTAAAATTAAATTTGTTAAAAAAAACTTTTAGCAAAATTTTTTTTTAATTATTTCTTTCCCCTTAAAAATTATTGTTTATACATGATTTATAAAATGTTTATAAAAACTTTGATGACCGCAATTTCACAGCAAAATGATTTTATTGAATTGGTCATGATGACGTTTATTAGAGTTCTTATGATGCATGAAAAGCTTTTTATGAAGATTAATGCTATAGTCCTAATAAAGTTGTACTGACCATATCAGAGCTAAAATTGTTACTTAAGTAAAAGGTGTCCACGATGAAATTGCCACACTATGAAATTGCTCCAACTTTTTAACTGTTCGGATAGAATTTATTGAAAATTTAGGTGAATTTAGTTCATAATGCATTGTTAACACCCTGCAAGTTTTAAACAAGGGGCTGAAGAAAGCAAATATTTCCGTACCAAGTTTTCAGTCAAGAAACCCGCAGGAAGAAGAAAATTGAAACGAGTGAAACACGTATATGGGCAACATGGCCGTCTTCATTGCAGCAATTTCAACCAGAGGCATTTTTTTTAATAATCCTTTAAATGATATCTGCGGCTCGGAAATGTCAATCGAAGGGATCTATGGTAACATTAATAAATTATGGTTGGGCACAAAATACAGAGTTTTCAGCATAATCCTTGTTAAAATTGATTCTAAATCTGCAGTATGACAACAACAGATACGTTTGACAACCAAAATATTACCCTATCTCGAGTCTGTTATGGGGTGAAGTGTTTAATTTCGGGAACCACACTGAAGTTCTGGTATAAAAAATTTGCTACGGTGCGTTTGTATGCGATTTGACAGCTGGTTAAGTCCTCTGGTTTTAAAGCCCTGTGATCGAAACTCGCTGAAATGGAGTCGAAAGAACAGCTCGTGCGTGATAAAATCTTGCGCATTCATCACGAGGACGAGGATCTCTCGCATCGCTCCATCGCTTAAACGTTGGGAATCGTTGGGAATCCACGGTGTCGCGAGTGATTAAGCAGTTAGAGGAACGATTAACCACCGATTGGAAGCCCAGAAGTGATGGAAAAGTATTCCGTACAACACCAAAAATCACAACACAACCACGTAGTTTGGGCCTTCAACCGAAACCCGAACGCCTCCGTTCGGGATGTGGCTAAGAAGCTGCACCGAAGCCGAAGTTTTGTTCTGAAGGCAAAAACTAAGGCTGGGCTTCGAACGTTCAAGGTACAAAAGACCCCTAATCGTGATGAGGAGCAGAACAAATCCGCCGTAACCCGTGCCAGGAAGTTGTACCTCAACATGCTGACGAAAGTTGTATGCTGCATCATGGACGACGAAACATATGTGAAGGCAGACTTCAAACAGATCCCCGGCAATCTGTATTTCACGGCCAAGGATAAGTTCAGCGTTCCGGATCTTGTCCGCTTTCAGAAGATGTCCATCTGCACGTGCGGGAAGCGGAGTAAACCTTTCCAGGCCGGATTTGGCCCCATGCCCCTACTCCAAGGACGTGCTGAAGTGATATGCAGACAATAAGTATAATTTCGTGCCGAAAATATTCAACCCTCCCAACACTCCGGAGCTCCGCCCCATCGAGAAGTACTGAGCGATTATGAAGCAGCACCTTCTTAAACGACCTAAGGTAGTGAAGACAGTCGAGAAACTGCAACGGTTGATTCATAGGTTGTGCAGAATCTTATTTGATGGCAATCGGATGTAAACTCAAATTTTGCGAATCAATTTTGTGTGTGTCAATTTCATCATGGAAATCCTTTATTCAACTGGAAAGGTTCCGACTTCTTCAGACCATACTCTTTTGCGACTTCGTCGTAAGCCTCATATTGCCTTTGTCGTCCAAGGCTGCTATCCAAGAATTAGAATGGGAGGTCTTTCAACATCCACAGTATTTTTCGGACCATGCATAGAACCTACACAAACATTACTAAAACATTCCGTTACTCTGCCTGCACTTATTACGAGTTTCAAAATGAACCTTCTACTCGTAATTATTTCGAGAACATAATATTATATCAGACTTTATAGAAACGTAAAACCATATATTCTGATGATGGCTTATTAATAATAATTTGCTCAGCAACTAACGAACAGCTCATTATTAGTCGGTTAAAACTTGCTAGTCTAAATCTAAGCTTTCGGTGTGATGGACCATCAACTTTCGGTATGGTGGGATGTAAATTTAAAACTTACATCAGGTATTTTTCTCACTCAGTAGGTATCTCATTCGGGCGATGCTGCGGCAGTGGCTGTTAGTTTTTATTTGATGGACTTTCCTCGAGCAGGTGAATTGGGAAAAAAACGATGCAGCTCACCTGATACGTGTGCAGGCAAAACCATTCATCGCGCACCATTTCATTTATAAAATAAAGAGCACCAACTAGCAGAAACGAGCCGGGCAAGCAAGGGGACACCCCAAGTGCTATCCAAACATTTTATACGATATATATTTTTAAACAACGTTCGTGCTCATTTAAAACAACTGCCGTTTTTTCTCGCTCTAAGTCTAAAAAAAATATATTTAATACCATGAGCTGAGTTTCCTATACGTGCGGTGGTACATCTCATCCTCCCTCAGCTCACACAAACCACCCACGTTCCGCACTGGTCCAATCCAACCCAGGCCAGTACCCGGAATACTCTCTTGATGCGCTTTATGGCTTGACCAACCGAGCTGCCCTAACACAGGCCAACCGACAAGCCATTCTAGTCAACCAATTCCCCCAACAACTTTTCCTTCCGAATTGAGAAAACGGACACGAGAAAAGTTCTGCCAGGGGGAAGAAAAATTCACCACCTTTCCCTCCTTCCATCCTTGCTTCCGATTCTCTTTCATCAACAACGAGCAGAGCGCAGGAAAAGAATCTCTAAACCGACTAACTAACAACCGGCTATCATCAGGATCACCCTTTATCATCATCTTCCTAGCAGCTCTCTGTTCTTGGTCTTGGGTTTCTCGGTGCTTGTTCGACACACAAAACATTCGCCGATACGAGTGCGGGAACGAGAGAAGAAGACCAGTATTTAACAGCAGCAGTAGTTTTTCTTGCAGCTTCTTCCGCAAGCCGTCCTTCCGGTTCCGTCGCCGCCCGGCTACTGAGGGCAACTTCTAAGTCAGCAATCGTCGAGGAGCGACTGTTTGGAATCGAGGGGTTGAGGTTGAGTAATGGCTAGGAACCTTGCTACCCAACAAAGGGTACTTACTAGGGGGTACATCCGATGGACAAGGGTCAGATTAAGGGTTAGTTTCAAGCTGAACATGTTACAGTATCTTTCTGACGAAAGAGTTTCGTAACATCTGAAAACTTGAACAAACATTGGGAACTTAACTTAAATGGAATCCGTTTACAAAGATAAGTTAGTGCAGGAGTGTTAACCAAATGTTACCCAGTCTGCTTTGAGAGTGTAAAAAGGCAATGACTGAAGTTTCACAAAATGTGGGTGACGTTAGCGATGATTAGTTTATTGCCATTGGCCATTTTTTTAACCTTACAACTAAAAACTATCCTAAAATAAAACTAATTATAAAGAGAACGAATCTCTGCGATGGAAGACTGCATCGATTTGCCTCTGAAGTTGGAGATGATTTTGTTGGCCATTTCTTCGATCGATTCAATGCCCGCAATCCGATGAAGATCTTCGGTGCTGTGCCAAGGTGGAAGCCGCAAAATCATTTTCCGAACCTTGTTCTAAATTCTTGGGATGGCTTTCTTCCTCGTCGCGCAGCAGTTTAGACCAAATCGGAACTGCATACATTATCGCTGGTCGGAACACCTGTTTGTAGATGAGCAACTTATTCCTCAGGCAAAGTATGGATTTTCGGTTGATGAGAGAATTAAGAGATTTAGTATATTTATTACATTTAGATTGAATATCTTCAATGTGATTTATGAAAGTAAGATTCCGATCAAGTGTGAGTCCCAAGTACTTCACGTGATCAGACCATTCTAATGAAACCCCATTGGAAGTTATGGAATGATTTTCATTAGGTTTTAAAAATTGAGCTCTTGGCTTATGGGGAAATAAAATAAGTTGAGTTTTGGAAGCGTTAGGAGAAATATTCCACATTTTCAAGTAATTCAAAAAGGAAACTTAATTTGGTTGCAATCTACTGCGAACCACGCGTAAATTCCGACCTTTGGCTGAAAGCAAAGTACCATCAGCAAATAATCTTCTACCTTTTCTTTCTGGAACATCAGGAAAATCAGAAGTAAAAATATTGTATACAATTGGCCCAAGTATACTGCCCTGAGGGACACCAGCTCTGATGGGCGTCCTTTCAGAGCATGAATTTTGATAGCTTACTTGTAAGGTTTGGCTAGTCAAGTAATTTGAATAATTTTGGTGCGATAAACAGGAAAATCAAATCGAGCTAATTTAGCTACTAAATCTTTGTGCCAAACACTGTCAAGAGCTTTTTCAATATCTAGAAGAGCATCACCAGTTGAATAACCTTCAGATTTGCTAGCGTTAATCATATAAGTTACACTCAAAAGTTGATGTGTATCAGAATGTCCATGACGAAAACCAAATTGTTCATCAGGGAAAATAGAATTCTGATTAATGTGAATCATCATTCTATTCAAAATAACTCTCTCAAATAGTTTACTTACAGAAGGAAGCAAACTAATTGGTCGATAACTTGATGGCTCTGAAGCACTTTTTCCAGGTTTCAAAATTGGAGTTACTTTGGTATTTTTCCATTTATTGGGAAAATATGCCAAGTGAAAACATTTATTGAAGATTTTACCAAAAAAAATTAATTTGCTTCAGGCAACTTTTTAATAAGAATATAGAAAATTTCATCTTCCCCCGGAGCTTTCATATTTTTAAATTTTTTGAAAATCAATTTAAGTTCATCAATATTTGTCTCACAGGAACTTTCAAATACATTTTGTTTAGAAAGAATATCATCAAATTCAAGGGAAATTTGAGCATCAATTGGACTTACAACGTTTAAATTAAAAACATGAGCAGACTCAAATTGTTGGGCTAATTTTTGAGCTTTTTCTGCGTTAGTTAAAAGAAGTTTATCCTCATCTTTCAAAGTAGGAATTGGCTTCTGGGGCTTTTTCAGAATTTTTGTTAATTTCCAAAATGGCTTTGAGTAGGGTTTTATGTCCTCTACTGCTTTAGCAAAATTTTCATTACGAATGAAATTTAAACGACGTTTGATCTCTTTTTGAAGGTCGCAATAAATAAATTTCAAATAAGGATCCCTAGTACGTTGATATTGGCGTCGACGAATGTTTTTCAGTCGTATCAAAAACTGAAGATCATCATCGATCAAAGGTTGATTAAATTTATGTTTATCTTTAGGTATTGAAGCGGCTTCAGCATTGACTATTGAAGTTTTTAAAATTTTCTACAGCCAAATCAATATCTTCTATTGAATTCAGTGGAACGTTTACATCTAAAATACGTTCAATAAAATTCCTATATCGCTCCCAGTCAGCTTTGTGAAAGATAAATGTTGATTTTAAAGGATTTTCAATAGAACTTTGGGATAAAGAAAAAGTTACTGGAAGGTGGTCTGAATCGAGGTCCGCATGAGTAACTAATTGACTACAATGCTCGCCTAAATCCGTTAGAACCAAATCAATTGTGGAGGGATTTCTAATTGAAGAGAAACAAGTATGCCCATTAGGATATTCAACAGTATAATAACCTTCAGAGCAGTCATTGAATAAAATATTCCCATTTGAATTTTATGAAATATTATTCCAAGGTCGATGTTTTGCATTAAAGTCACCAATAATAAAAAAAAAATTCGAATTATTTTTGGTGAGTTTTTGTAAATCTCCCTTAAAAAAAAAATTTTCTGTTCACCGCTACATTGAAAAGGTAAATATGCGGCAATAAATATAATTTTCCCCATAGACGTTTCTAATTCAATTACAATTGTTTCTAAGACTTTTGTATTGAAAAAAGGAAGAAGTCTAAATTTAAGACGACTGTTGTTGACAATAGCTACACCCCCACCTTGTCGATCAAGTCGATCATTTCGTAAAATTTTAAAGAAAACATTGCTTTTCAAGTTATTGTCTAGCTTTAAAAAAGTTTCATTGGTGGCAGCAATATGTGTGTTTTGAGTTTTCAAAAATACAAAGAACTCATCTTGGTTAGCCAGCAAAGATCTAGCGTTCCAATTCGTAATATTTAAACATCTATTTGGATCCATGAGGGAATCGTAAAGTCATAATAATTTTGTTAGCATAATTAAAAGAAGTTTGGAAAGCTTCAAACATTGAATTTGTTTTCATCAAAAGTTGCATCATTTCCATTCAAATTTCCATTCAAAATGCAAATTTTAAAATTTTCCTCAGTAATCTCACCCAAATCAACAAATTTGTTAGGATTAGAAAAGGAAGGAAAAGAACAGGTAAATGAATTTCGAAGATTCTCCCAAGCCTTGCGCTTAATCAGCACAGGTAGCATTAAAATCACTTCGAGCATTACCAAAACGGGATTCTAAAGTAGGCCGAGGCTGACTGCGAAGATGAAAAAGACGAAGGAGGAGAAGAAACTTTTCTGACAACTTTGGGATTTTTCCATGAAACAATAATTTTTACCCTAACGGGAGAGTCTATAGAACTGGAGGAATTACCTGCGCAATTCGCACACTTGAAATATTCTGATTGTGGTTTATCACCACCAAAAAGGCATTTAGATTTTTCATGACCGAATGAGCCGCAAAGCATGCATCTGGCATTTATTCGACAATTTTTAGTGCCGTGGAGCCGTGACAAAAAGCTTGAGAACGACGACATTGCGAAATATTTTGAAGAAAATTGGTAGAAGATTTTCGAAAAGGTTCAAATTTGACTCGACAATGAAACATAAGACGAGCCTTCTCAAAAATTTTCAAATTATTAACCTGATCTTCTTTTAAAATGGATCAAATAAAATTCAGGAGCGAAACCAAAACGACTGATGTTGGGGGGTGACGTACCCGTTTGGCTGTAGAATGACCTCCGTTGACCTTTGGACCACTCCTGGGTCCTGCAGTGTAGCCGCTCTTCCCCTTCTGCCTTCAGAAGTGCGGATTGATGCCACGGCTTAGTAGTGCCTTGTGTTGAGTTTGTTCGGGGTTCTGGTCAACTCCGGACCAACAATTAAAATACACCGAAGTACAACTTTAATCACAACACATTTATTTTAAGGAAACACTACATTTATTAAATTTAACACTACATAACTTTATTCTTAACTCTATGTACAAATTTGTGGGGTTTTGCAGAGGTTCCCCGTGACCTTCTGTGCTCGGTTATCCGATCGCGACTGACTACTCTGTAGTCTTGGGAGAGCAAGATCGGTGGGTGATCTTCTTCAGTGTTGAAATTCCCGCGCTTTGGTGATCCGTTTAACGCTTGTGGTCTGAAGTCCGACATCGCTTTTCGCCAGTTTTCATTGGTAGCCGCAGATGGCTGCATTCTGCGATTAGGGTGGTTCATCCTCCAACAACTGATATTATTCGTGTTGGTTCTTTTCCTCATTTGAATTACTTGAATCGGAGAAAACCCTAACAAAGAATCTTTGAGGGACCTTTCGGAGGTAGAAATTTGTCGACTGATCTTTACGGTTGTCAGTTTATTACTCGCTACTATGTACAATTCGCGATTTCGAAGCTAATTTTTGACAGCTCGTGTGTGTGCAAGAAAATGTAAACAAACGGGTGGAAATACTAGCTTCTAATAAATCATTATTTTCTTTGATTTGGTTAGGATTTTCAGAAAATGACGGATACAGATTTGGAGTAGAAGGTTCAGAGATTATTGTGAGCTATAGGAGAAAATGTGTATGTACCGTGAAGCATCGCAAATCGACATAAAAAAGGTCAATTTTTTACTACTCCAAAAACTATTCTCAGTATTTCACATATTTTTGAATGAAAACTCGAGCCAAATGCACATTTTCAATTGCAGTTTGTTAAAAGAGTAGTCAATTAACGTTCCTTTAAAATTTGGGAAAGACCCAACAATTGGTAAGGTAGAATTTTTTAATCGAAAAAACATAAATTTTTGCTATTTTCTATTAGGTTTCCTTCTGCAGCTGCATTCAATCAGGCGTAATAATTTTAAAGCTGGAAAGCGGATTTTTATATTTGATGGTGGTTGACATGAAAAAAAATTATATCCTTGGATTACTACACAATTCAAGTTTACTTAAATGCTTTTCAATTGCCATCGTTCAAGGGTTATAAAATGTTTTGTATTTTTATCGGACCTCATGATCTCATTTTTTTTTTGGAAAATTTAATGAAAATTATATTTATACAACCACTAGCCGTAGAAAATTTTAAATTAAAACTTAACATTTTATACTGTCTTAGGCTGAAACTATTTAAATTTTTATATAACGTATTTATAAAATGAAACAACTAAACCAAATCCAATAGTTATAGTTTAAAGTAACAACGAGAAAATCGTTCTTTTATATAGACCAACGAGAATCGCATAAAGTTTAGTATGAAGATATGATAAAAAATATTGATTATTGGAAAAAATTAAAAGTTAAGAAAATGGACGAAAAGATTGATTCACATAGGGGCCGTTCAGATACCACATGGACAGAAAAAAATGAGATTTTTGACCCCCTCCTCCCCCTCCGTGGACATTTGGCAAACCCCTGCCTTCCCGTATGTCCTCGTGGACAGATTTGAAATTGTTTTTTTTTTAATCTAATTTGTAATAATTATAATTATTATTAATTTCAAAATTATCATATTTATAGCTTGCTTTCAAGTGGCTACTAGTTGCTTAAACTTAAACTGGAAAGCTTTGCAATTTTAAGATTTTGATTAAAACATCTTAATATTTGTTCACCTTTAGAAAATGTTTTGAAAGTAAGTATGTCCACGTGGACACTACCCAAACCCCTACCCCCCTCTCCGTGGACATTTTCATACCCCCTCCTCCCCCCTAAGTTGTCCAGGTGGTATCTGAACGGCCCCATGTTAGTTTTCTCTGACCGACTGACTTTTTTAAAATGGAATTATCAGATAGAATTGACTCTCCTACCAGGCTAATTTATTTAAATTTACTTTAAAACAAACTCCAATTTTTCAAAGGAGTGTTTTTTTTTCAAAATCATTTGGATTTATGAAAACTTAACTCGAACAATGTAAAGTTGTCTATAATTTATCGTTCACCCAGAATGTTGCTCACGCTACATCGTACTACCCCAGATGGCAGCAGCGCAGCTTCGAAAGAGCGGATGGGAAGCCAGATTGGCGGTCAAGAACGAAGCGTGTTCTGTACGATCAAAAGAACGATCGATGTCGTGTGTAAGTAGTGTGTGTGTGGTAACGATCGTTCGATCGTGTGATGTGTCGGATGATGATTGGTCCGATACATTATGGGGCAATTCTACAATTGTTGCCACAAATCCAATTCGGATGAGATCTCATCCGGTGTCTGATCGCCGGTGAGACCACGAAGTACAACTTTTAAAGGACGATCACTTTTAGTGTCGTATGTTAAAAAATTGTGTTTTTCTATTATTCAAGTAAGTTAAATTTTTTTTGAAAATCATCAAAGGATTCCACCAATATACGAGCAGTTCTCCTTCGTCCGATCTGAAAAGAAATCTTCACATCCTTGACGGAAGTGACGATTTCTTTCCGAAAGGCATTGAAGTCAGGAATTGTGACCGTGATTGATGGAACCTTTTCGTTTTTAGGAGTATAAGAAGAAGAAGGTTTCTTAGTACTCTTATCAGAATTAAATATGAATCACATTTAATATCACCGACGATATGAATTGGAAATTTCAACTTTTTTTGGCGATGGACCTGAATTAGGTTCGGCAATCCGTTTTCTTCCGGCTTTGACGCCGGCCGATGACTTCCCCATTCTGGAAAGAAAAGAGAAAAATATGAATAAAAGAAAATGAAAATAATTTTAGCACTGAAAAGTGCTGATTGAAAAACAGGTAAGAATAAAATAAATAATGTAAAATGTTCCTGCAGGTACACAGCGACGATACGATGCTCCGGCGTACGTGTTGACGGCTCAACGGTGCAGATGAAAGTGGAGAAATTTATGATATTTATGGCTTATGTTCTTTCTTTTTTCGATATCTCATGTTTCTCTAATACTTCCCATCACTTTTGAAAATGTGAAGATACACATCAATATCAAATCTAACTGATCTGATCTGGCTATAGATTCGCCTCTGCATGCCAAATGGAAATGACTCTGTGGTCTCAGTCTTATGTCTCATTTTATAGGGTGCTCCAAAATTTGTTGAAATTTCAAACTCATTACAACGATCAATATGTTAACCCAGTTTAGATATTTTTCTTAAAAAGATTTGCTGATCGAAAAAAGTTTATAAGAAAATTTTGCACAAGGTTTTTCGTTTAAATTCAGTGAACTTTCGTTTTTCTACCTAATTAATTGGAAATTCAAAATATCCTCGTAAAACGCTGTTGTTCTTCCGAAAACTTTTCAGAATCATCTCCCGATTGTTGTTAACAATGGATCACTCTAGTTTTCCAGTTTTCCAGCAGCCAGCTCCATGCTGGGAAAAGGACTCCAGATACGACATAAGAACAAGACAAAATGCTGGCCGAAAGAATAGGTCCACAAACGCACTTGGTAGGAAACCGGACTGACCGTTGTTTTTCGGTTTTTCTGGGTGTCAGAGTTTTTTTGTCCGGGAGGGATGAGATGAGTACCTTCCGGAGCCACGACATGGCCACTATCGGACAAGCCAGTGGACTCACTTTGAACCTGGTTCCGGGGACTATTGCCCAAGTTCTTTGATATGCTGATTATGGTTCTCGGTATGACCGATGTTTTTTTGCGGAGCCTCTCCATTGCTATCGGTAGCTACTGTTCCGGACGTTAAATATTTGCATTAGAAGAGTTCGCTTTTTAACTAGCAATCGGTACCGATTCTGACGTTACTATCCGGAGACACGTTGGGAAGACCGTACTACATCTCGAACATTGTGATATTCAGTTGAAGGTATTGAAAATTTTTAAACATTGCATTTATTCCTCAAAATTCAGAATCGAAAACCGCGAAACTAGGTTTAACTCTCTAATTTCAAGAAATCAATCTCACCACTATAAACTTGTTTGAATTTATTAATGATGTTTGCAACGCAACCCCTTTGGGCTTAAAAATAAACACGCTTTTAAGTTGTTAGCTTCTGACCTTCCAAAACTATCCCATTACCGGACACCTCAATCCTTCGGTGGATCGTGTCCTTTGACCAACAAGAAAACTATCAAATTACAGAACCAGATTAGTTGAAGAAAAAAAAAAACAACGTCCGAGGGCATTTTAAATTCTCCCCCTAGGAAAAAGCAAACACTCTCCCATCGGTCATCGACGCTCGCTCCCGACATGGGACACCTTTTTGTATGTACAACGCTTGACGCCAAGGTGACCCTAATCCATAATCATCCCGAAAAAGGACTCGCTGCTCCGGTCATTAATTTCCCTCAGATTTACATCAACCCGTCATCCGTCGAGTCCCTCGAGGAGGGACCATGAAGGAATATGTATTTTCTGAAAATAAAAAAAAAGGAAATCGAAAAAGTCGTCAAACAAAATCCCCGGCGCTCGTCTTTGATGGGGTTCGACTCGCCCCGGGAGGAGCGCATTTTATAACAATAATTTATTTACGGATTATAATGTCTTCCAGAGGATGCCGACATGTTTTAGTACTTGGTAGGTCTTCGATGAAGGTTTTGGTAAAGGATATGTGCGGGTGGTTTCCCTTGAAATGAAAATCACAAACAAGGCGAGCGACTTTTATCGATTGTGTAGAATCGAATGAAGCGAATAAGTAATAAGGCTGCTTGCTTAAAGCTATGACAATTTGAAAAAAATAATTTTTTTTTAAATTCATTATAACAAATTAGACTTAAAAAATGTGGTAAGCCGCTAAACAATGAAAATTCGTTAAATAGAGAAGTACTTTTTCAAGGCCACTTCAAGAATGAGAATTCGTAGCAAAAAAATAACGAACATGGAATTTTTTGCAAGTAATAGATAAACCTCTCTCAAAAAATTCACAATCAAATATTTTATTTTTGAATTAAACCATGTCATCACAAGACACTGTTTTAGTTTGCCCCCATTCAAGGTATGAGAGCTTAAAAAAAACCTGTTTTTAATAGCAAATCGTTTAACTAAAGGCCAATTTAAACGTTAAAATGAACGTAATTTTTTAATTAATTTTATCAATAACTCAAAAACGTGACACAACTAGCATGTGTAACATGTCGAAATCGATGGGGAATGATTGAAAGATGAAATTCCTGCTGGACTTGTTCCTTAAAACCTTCTAGAACTGAAAATCTACAAAATTATTGTTTTATAGATCAGGCATGCTCAGTTTAGTGAAACCTATAAACCTGTTCAATTCAAAACGCTCTCAAAGACTTGAAAAAAGTTTTAATCATGATCATTCTAATGGAACAAAATTTGATACCTGCTCACTGGTCACTGATTTATTCAGATCAGTTTGACATTTGAGCGCTTTTTTATGTTTTCTGTACGCACTTAGATTTCATACCAATGCAAATAATTTAAAAAAAGTACGAGTAAGAATTCTGCTGTTCTCGACACACTACACATCTGAAACGTAAATATTTATGTGGTGTTTTTAGCAATGTTACATTACAAACTGTTGCCCACAATTTTTCGAAAAAAATTTGGTTCTGTTCACTTCAAAATGATTTTATATTTAAATCATTATAAAAAACGATTATTAAAAGGAGATAAGGTCCAAATTTGGTCAATATCAACTTGACGTATTTCTTTCAATTTTGCATTTAAAAAACCCTCATGAAGGTGTGTGTAGAAAGTTGCCCCCAGGGCCGTAGGAAGAACCGACTCATGGGGGGGGGTTTAGTGACTGATTTTTACCTATGATTTTTTGCTCAACAATACACGAACGAATACAAAAAAAATTAAAAAATTATATTGTTAGCTATATGGATATTCATTTTAAGTACTTTTAACCCTTCGTTTCATAAAGTAAAAAATTTGCAACAATTCATGTATGGAAAAAGTAGAAAATCGTATTTGATTTAAATTTTTTTATTGATACTAATCATTTCCAACTGTTAAAAATGAGTTTTGAGGAAAAATAAAAAATCATGAAATGAAGGGTTAAATTAAAGGTTTCGTATTAAATCGTAAATTTAGAACAACCTCAAAGGTGAGCAAAATTCGCATTCATCGATGGTTAAATTTATTGAATTTTTTTGAAAGTCTAGTATCTAACTCAAACTTGATTTGAGCATAAAATAAGCTTTTTTAAGGAGGGCCTTCTATTTATTATAAAAGCCTATTCTATAATCGAACTAAACGCAAGCCCAATCTTCAAAACTATTTTGCAAATTCAAAGATTTCAACCTTTGATGAAAATAACTCAAATTGAAAAAAAGGAAGATTTATTGATTGATTTGATTGATGCAAACTTGCACCAAACTAATGATTTTAGTTTGAAATTCGGCTTTAAAAAAAACTTCAATATTGCGGACCATTCAAAGGCATAATTCAAAAGTTATGAGTCTTATAATGAAACCTCATTCTACAAAATTAAATACAACACTTCTTATTACTCAAATGTATAAAATTAGCAGAATTTCTGAAATATATAATGCCGAATTTTAAATATGTTTGACAGTGCACCGCAAAAATATAGAAGTTTGTGCAGATTTTTTAGGTAAAGATCAGCTAATTTTTTTTATAAAAAATCTATTCCATAATAAAAATCATGTATATGATGTTTTTTGAATAAAATTCGGATTTTTCGTATAAAACGAAGAACTCAAATTATACTATTTATTTGTGATTTTCAACTAAATTGTGTTTACAATCTAGTTTTGAATAAAAATTTGAAATCTTAAAAGTGAACTGAAAAGCAATCATGATTCATCTTGAATTCCTCAACAATTAATGATGATTGTAAATATTATTTTCAAGCTAATTTTTTTAATTTAATTTTCTGAGTTTTGGATCTGCATTCTGAATCTGAAATATAAACCTCAATTCAAAAGTTCCGCTTTGAATCGGTATCCAAATTTCCATGCGATTTCTTAAATGTACAAAATATATGATTTCCGAATCTAATTCCAGATAAGAATTGAGGAAAAGTTTTAAAGCCCTCATTCATGAATCTTTTTTTTTAATTCTGCGGTTCAGGTTAATCTAAATTCAAATTAAAATTATTTAATTTTAATCTGTATTGTGAATCTGAATAAAAATATAAATTTAAAATTATCTGAATATGAGTTTTCAATTTTGGATTGCCATTTCGAAGCTTTAAATGTTTGAATTTTGTGTAAGAATTAATTTCAAATTTTAATATAAATCTTTTTTTTTTTCATATTCGGAAAATTTATATGAACTGAAAAAACATGATTCAAATTTGATATTAAATGTAAAACCAAATTTGAACCAGAACTTCAAAGCAGCTCTTCATTTCTACCTCTCATGATTATTCGAACTGAAAATCATTAATCCTGAAATAGATACAGAATCCGAAATACGAAAATAGGAATACAATTTTGGTTATGGGAATTATGGAATCAGAACCCCCGAAATGGGTTTAATTCAAAATTCACACCTAAATCTCTATGAACAAGTGAAGAAATTTTTAAAAAGTGTAGCAGAATTTTGAATTTTGGATGAGTTTTGGAAGTTTGGGCATTAATTTTTAGTCTAGAACGTTACTCTTGATTAACCTTACTCTATTATCATAATTAGGTTCTGAATTTAAAATTTTGAGTGTAGAGTAAAAAACGTCGAATGCTTTTTTGGATCCTCATGGGGGGTGTTTAACCCTCAAAACCCCCTCCGTTCCTACGGCCATGGTTGCTCCTATTTTGATTTTAGAATTCACTCTTCAGTTGTCAAAATGCCGTCCAAGGAAGAAGAGCAGCGTATCAAAATTTTTCTCGCGCATCGCGAAAATCCGAGCTACTCGAACGCAAAGCTGGCAAAATCGCTAAAAGTTGCCAAATCAATCGTTACAAATGTCATTAAAGTGTTTGGGGAACGTTTGTCGACAGCCAGGAAGTCTGGATCGGGGGGAAATCGAAAACCGGAAGCCACTGAGACGACAAAGAGAGTTGCCGGTAGTTTCAAGCGAAACCATAACCTCTCTCTCTCCGAAATGCCGCAAATAAGCTGGGTGTATCGTCTACAATCGTGCATCGAGCCAAAAAACGAGCCAGACTATCGACTTACAAGAAGGTAGTGACTTCAAATCGCGATGATAAACAAAATACGACGGCCAAAGCGCGATCCCGGAGGCTGACGATGCTGACGACGTTTGACTGCGTGGTATTGGATGACGAAACCTACGTTAAAGCCGACTACAAGCAGCTTCCGGGACAGGAGTTTTATACGGCAAAAGGAAGGGGAAAGGTAGCAGATATTTTCAAGCACATGAAACTGTCAAAGTTCGCGAATGAATATCTGGTTGGGCAAGCCATCTGTACCTGTGGCTTTTCTTAGCTTCCGGGACTGTCAACCAAGAAATATACGTGAAAGAGTGTTTGGATAAACGTCTGCTGCCTTTTCTGAAGAACCACGGTTGTTCCGTACTGTTTTGGCCGGATTTGGCATCTTGCCATTACGGTCAAAAGGCCATGGAGTGGTACGCCGCCAACAACGTGCAGGTGGTTCCCAAGGACAAGAACCCTCCCAACACGCCAGAGCTCCGCCCAATTGAGAAACACTGGGCTATTTTCAAGCGGAACCTAAAGAAGACCAAAAAAACTGCTAAGGACGAGCAGCAGTTCCAAGCAACTGGTTTTCTGCGGCGAAGAAGGTGGACAAGGTGGCTGTACAAAATCTGATGGCAGGGGTTAAGCGTAAGGCCCGGCAATTCGGATTTGGAAAAGCAGAAGCCTAACTGAATATTTTTCCTGAATTTTATACTAATTAAACTTGAAAAAGAAATTTAATTTGATTTTCTAAATAAACGATTTCACCGATTTACACGCGTTTTCCCTTGACCAAATTTTGACCGTATCACCCTTTACAGCTATCGGCTGGCCTGGGGGAAAAAGTTCATTTGAAGACCTACACACTATTAAATTTTTGGTGTAAATTTATGTCAAATTGGATGCACATAATTGAAGCATCACTTTTGACATAAAATTACACGAGAGAATACAGAAACGCTTGAAGCCCTAATTCCTCAGATATACACGACCCTTATTCTCGTTTTCGATCGAATGACATTCGTTCGAAAGTTAGACAATTTCGTATTCTTGTTTTCGTTCGAACGAATCAGAGCAGTTCGATCTTTCGAACATAGCTCGTTCGAACGAAATAGTGCATTCTCGTTTTCGATCGAACGTATTTTTTCTTACGGCTGCCAAACGCAAGTACAATCCTGCGAATCGTGAGCGTTTGGCAAAAAGTGTAGAAAAATTTAACAACGGTTGCAAAATTTCTAACTGGTTCAAATGAACCAATGATTGTATGAGGTAGTTGTGGATTCAAAAGGTGAATTAAACTATGAAACGGAACGAATAAAACGTTCCGGTTTTCGACCGAACGTATTTTATCTACGGGTTTTCAAACGCAAGTCTGAACCTGCGAACTGTTGACGTTTTTAGGAAGGTGACTTTCAGATAAGTTGAAAAATAAAATTTTGTTGTTTGGAGCTACTTCTAAGTGTAAGAATCCCCTCACCCGATCTGGGTGCTTCCAGCAGAAAAATAAGAATGTTCCTGGGCCTTCTTCATCCTGTTCAGGAACAAGATCTGCTGTGCGAGATGCCGATGATTTCCCAACAAAATTGTTCTCATAATCTTCCAAAAATCCCAACAAGCGTAAAACGATGAACTACGTAGTTACATATGCCCGGAAGTTTTTATACGTTTTATAACAGTGTTCTACACATCATTTCGGCCCAATGCTGTCTTGGAAAGTTGCCTCTGTTTGGTTGCTGATGATGAATGGTTGTAAAATGAAATTGAAACCCGCTGAAAGAATTTTGGAAGTACGGCAGGTAGGTTTTGAATGAATTCTATATTCAGCTGGTGACTGTCACTAATTCAATTATTCCCCCTGACAGATGAAACTACGAAGCCTCTGGAATGTAGCTTCAAAAACCGACAAAGACTTATCCCGCATCTGTAGCCAGGAAAAAAGCTGTGAAGAACGGTTTGAACCAAGCCACTACCTTGAGAGTGAGAAGAGAAACACTTAAAATCCCTGGTAAAAACTGAAAACAAAGTTTTTATCATTATTTTTTTCGAATAACTAAGAATCTTAATACTTACTGTTCTAACTATAGTTTTGGTCAATCGGAACGGAAAAATATACACTGAATAAATGTTTTTTTGTTTCAAAGTACCTTTATACAATTTCGAAACATGTCGATTTTGGTCATAATTTAAAGTTAAGCTAAAGTATAAGAATGAAAAAATGCATTTTTTGTGATGTTCCATCTCGACAAGCACTGTGAAATGTTAGGTGATTGCTATTAGGGTAGCAAATAAGAAAAATTTCTGAATATTTGTCAATATAATAGAATTAATTGCTTGATGGAAATATAATGCTTTAGAAAAATTAAAGTGTAATTTTTGAAGTTTAAACGTTTTTAGAGTATTTTTTTATTTGCTGTTTTTTAATGATAAAAATAATAAATTGAAATTTTGGAAAATGTTTAAGGTTTAAAAACTTACAAGATAAGTAAAAAAAAATCAGGAATCTTCCACCATTTAGGAAGATTTCAATACTCCTATCACTTTAAATTTATATTGAAAAGCATTTCAAAGTACAATTTGCATCATATATCAACCGATGTATTTATACATTAATAGAACATATCCGTAGCTGAAGCCAAGATAGAAATTCAAATTGAAATAGAAATTTGTATGTATAGGGACGGTCTTGGAATGCGCAAAGCTTCCAATGTAAAATTTAGTGATTGATGAATCATTTGATATTGCCTCTTCATAAAAAATATATGAACGAAATGTTGCTTCGGAATAGAGAATGTTTTCAACAGGATTCAGCAACATAAATATTTCACAACAACGAAAGCGATAGTGTAGTGTATGCCATCTTGAATACTGTTATAAATATACGTGGTTCGATTTTTAAATGAGTTTTATTCAACATTTTAAATTGGAGTTTCTTGTGTGTTACATTATTGTTTGTCATTTGAATACATGAACACTTGCGATTTTCTTACACGTTTCTTCTCATCATCTACATTCAACTGTGATCCTATAAGGAAATAACAAGAGCATTTTCTTTAGGCGGCATCCATAAATTACGTAACGCAAAAAACGCACTTTTTGACCCCCTCCCCCCCGTATGTCACAAATCGTCACGCTTGGACGTACCCCCCTATGAAAATTACGTAACGCTGACAATTACCCCCCCCCCCCGCCATCTTTTCGATGGTTTTCGATGGCAAGAAAAGATTTTATTATAAAATTTATTAACGTTCTTCGAAACGGAATTAATATCTATTCAAATCGCTTTTTAGTAGTCATTGATGATAACTCTCTGATAAAATAATATGATTGTCTTATTACTAGTTGTTCTGCGCTTGTTAACTGATGTTAACCTTGTTTAAATTATTTTGTTCAAGGAGCAAAATAAATCAAACAATTATGTAAAATATACTCTACTAAGTAATATTCGTCGGAATAACCAAAATTGCATTTTTTAAATTAGTTGAGAAAAAATAATACAATTTCCGTCTTAAGGTTGAATAGAGTTCTTGGGGGTAAATGTACATATCTAATATTCGGTTTTCTAGCGATTATTTCTTGGATATCCAATACACAGTTTAAGGAGTCTATCTCAGAATCATTAAAAAGGGAAGGTTACAAACCAATTTAATCATATTGAAGCTTACAAATTTTAAACTGATTCTGGTCGGCTTATCATTCTGCAAAAATTGCATGGCATGGACAGCTGCGATTAAACTGAAATTTTTAAGGAAAAAATCGTTACGTAATGATGAGCATACCTCCCCCCCTCCCCTATGTCACAATTCGTAACGCTCGAGCTTACTCCCTCCCCCCCCTAGGAGCGTTACGTAATTAATGGATGCCCCCTTAGTACAGTTGGCTCTTCTGATTGATGGTTTTATGTCATAATTATTAAGATTTGTCGTTTCTAGCGTATTAGATTGTTTTTCAGTTTGATTTTTATTGACCAAAAGTTATGTGTTTATTTCATACTAGCTGACCCGGTGTGCATTGCTACACCTTGCAAAAATAAATGTAATTTGTAAAAATTTATTCAAATTTAGATTTTTGTAAGCATTTTTTTTAAATCAAACCTCATCATGGTTCAGAACCAACAACTTTGAAATGAGAGCTGCAGCTGGAGTTCCATATTGCAATTCAAAGATGATATATATTATTTACTGAAGCTTGATCTCTAAACTTGTTTTATAAGATCTGAAATTTGTACTCTGTTTTTAAAGCTTCATAATGACTCAAATAATGTCAATATTTATTGATTTTCCACCTTTTTTTCCAAAGTGGGAAGTTACGAACTTTCATAAAAACATTTGTCACATCTATTTTTGAGTTATGCCAACTATCCGTACGCAAAAAACTCTCCTTTAAAATATGGTTCCTTCTTTGAAAAGCTCTTCATCTTAAACTTACATGGGAGCTCCCCCATCTTTTCCAATTTTGTCCCCCACTGCTTGAAGGAGGTAGGCTGATTTACCTGGCTCGAGTTCAAAGAAATTTAAAATTGAAAGAAAAAGATTCGCATATTGGAATTTGTTACACACTGTACATTATGGAAATTGAATTTTGAAAACCTTTTTGAGTATATTCCTAAAATTATGTATGATGAGCACTTCCAGTCCAGTCCAGTGATTAGCTTTAGATGATGTATTTTTTGGAGTTAAAAAAAATAAGCTATCGAGATTTGGAAAAAAAAACGATGAAAAGGATTTTTAATAAATATTTTCAAACAGCTTTTTTCACCATCCTCGCCCTTCGAAGCAGTTTGAATATTTATCTTTTTTGTGCCAAAATTATGTTAAAAAAACTATTCGCCATATGCCAAACTCGTGAACATGAGACATTATAGCTTGAAGTTTTCCCAAAAAACACTTATCATGGTATGAAAATTATCGATTTTATACAGTGCAAATTTCTTCTTCTTAATAAATTTATTCAGTTGCATCACTTAATAATTTCTCTCACTTTTTTATTTTCTCTTTGAAAGTCAAATATTCAAAAATGTTTTCAAAAACAAATTTCTAAGTAAACCTTTGTCCCGTATATTGGGGCAAGTGTAAATGTAAAGCTTATTTTCAGATACGTCATAGTAAGGGCTTCAAAATGGATTTAATACGTATATCTGTTTGTTTATCAAGTGTCATTGATGTATCTGCATTATTCCAGCAGTATAAATTTATGTTTGTTATTTCACTTTAACGAATGCTGTTCAAAGCAAATGACCTTAATTTACAAAGACATTTAAGAATTTAAAATATCCGCTTCAGTTTCAACATTCGGAATACCCCTTCTGGTCTATCCAACGTATTGAATCATTTTGAATATGATTTTCTCAAAAGTACATATTCAACCAAATGTTTCCGATCTACCTCTGTAGAAAACATCTTATTAATATTTCTGTTATCAATATGATTCAAAAATAACCTTGTAGCAAAATGGGTTAAAAAATCGTATGTAAATTCTTTACTTTCAGTATTTTTTTTCAATTGTCCGCAAAGTGTCATACCATTATTTCATTAGAATCAGAACTAAATTTATATTTTTTAGACAACAAATGCTATATGGACAACAAATATGGAAGAATTTTTGCAAATCTTTCAATTGCTTTTGATTCGAATAATAAAATACCAATCCGTGTCACATCTTAGCGTCATTTCCACGTGCTGTGTATAATTGAGCAAGAAAAAACATATCTAGGTTGCATATTGGCCCCACGTGCATAAGAAATATAGGTACTTGGTATGAGAAACAGGCGCCTAGTTATTAAATATTTCGAGCGATCAATGAACAGTATGTTTTGGTTACTATCCACTTGCGACGACGTTTGCTTGACCATAGAGACGAAAAACAAACCTCTCAAAGAAAAGAAAATCTCTTAAAATGGATGCCATGACTTTTCAATTTCAGATTTTGGCAAAAATAATGTAGGTATATGTTTTATTTGATCGGCAAAATGTTAATCTGGGTCACATCTAGGCGTCATTCATAACCATGTGCTGTACGAATGAGCTAGGAATCAAGAAGAAAAAAATCACATAAAGGCTTCATATCGCCACTACGTGCATTGAAAACATGCTTGGTTTAGAAATACGCGCCTAAATATTCCCACTGATCAGTATGCCATGCCATGGCTACTATCCTCTCGCGACGTTGGCTCGCGACCGACGCCTCGACCATGGAGACGAAAAACAAACCGCCCAAAGGAAAAAAAAAACTCGAGAAAATGGATGTCATGACTTTAATTTGTTTCGAAAAACTACAAATTTAGTATGGAACCCCTTTCTCCCTTAAGTCGGAGCGGTTTGTAACTATTATAGAAACCATCCCCGGCCCCAAAAACCCTCAGACGCCAAGTTTCACGATGATCGGATCAGTAGTTTCCGAGTCTATAGGGAACAGACAGACAGACAAACATTCATTTTTATATATATAGATTGAAAATTATGTTTTGTCATTTGCAAAAACTCACTTAAAAGTAACTTATAGAACTTTGTCCGACTAATTACTTGAAGAAAACGTCTGAATTTAGCCATCATGATTAAGGTGTAAGTCCAAAATGTTCCATATTTTCCAAATGCCTAGATAGAGAAAACGTTTTTTTTTTTTTTGTAAAAACTCATATTTTGACTGAAATATTTTAGACAAGTAAAACGATGTATTTTGTCTTGTATTCTGTACCTAATTATTTTTTTACTTTAAACCGTAATCTTTAAATTTACATTCTGTACTTTAACTTCTTTTGAAATTGTAAAACTTAAGTCAGCTTTAGTTTCTAAATAAAGATTAAATTTTCAAATAATATTTTTAAATTTTCATATAACCCAAGTAGGTAAGATATTTAACCTGGGTGATCAACTTTTAGCAAAAAAAAAATAAATTAGCCGAGCAACAGTCCTCGCGGTGTCAAGATCATGTAGGTATGACTCAGGTGTTTTATTAGTTTTTTTTGTGAGATGTATGATATGGAGTGCGAAATTACTTTTAACTTTTTTTTTATATTAGGGATGAATAACACGATAATGTTAAAATCTCAGACAAATAAACAAACAATTCATACTTTTTTAAGTGATTTAAACAACAAAGTAATGACCATTATTAGATCGGAATGTTTCGCAAAAATAAAATAAATCAAATCATCAAAATGATAATGATATTATAGAATATTGACTAGCGGATACTTACTCCGATTATTAGAATGTTTCGGATATCGCCAGAAAGTTCAAATGAACAGGATAGTGCCTTTGACAAAGTTGTCCAGATAGCGGTACACACTTCGTCGACCGGTAACACACTTCGGATTACACTCCGCTTGATCAATCAGACATGTTCCGGTGATAATGAAAGAAGTCTGAAAGCATACAAAAATTATAATTGTTCACATGCATACAAAAACATGATAAGTTGAAAAAAATTTTCAATGAATTCGTATTAAAAAAGTATAACATTTTTTAATACAGGAATCATAATTTCAGAGAATAATTTCAACTAACCTGTTGCATCATTCGGCCAAAAATCGGCGTTGTTGAAATTTCTGCGGCAAATCGTTCCAAATGATTACCGCTTCCGGCAGGTCTCGATGCGAGACATTGAATTTAACTTTCAACAAATCGGTACTGCTAGTACAATGTTTTGCAAAACAAATATCGTGAATGAAAATAATCCTTACTGTTTTTGACCACTTCAACTTTATTGAAACAACTAAACCGAAAAATAACGATCGATACACTTGTGGTAATGGCTCGGTAAATTGATTGGTGAAATCAAATTTGTTTATTAATAAAAACCATGAAACACAATTCGCACTCGACAACTTGGGAAGGGGAAGTAAATAGACACACACACAATCGAACGAAAGAAATTTGCTTGAATGTGTGTGTGATTTAGATCTAAAGTGATGTGAAATTAGGTCTTTTTTTGATTAGATCGATAAACTATTAGGTGTTCAAGCGTTTCTGGCTCATATAATTTTATAAATTTTTTGGTGTGTACATTCTAAAAGTTCTCATTAGTCAGATGATTTGTGTTTGAGCTATTAAAAATACAAGTAGATACATTTTAGTTTTGCTGGTAGCTTGTATGAATTCTAAACGCAAATTTCTCGTAACAGCGATGATGGCAAATCTCTAAGCTCTTATTTTTGATCAATTTTTAATTATTCTCACTGTTTTAGCGATATAGACGTTATTATACACCGGATTGATATGAAAATTGGCACACGATAGTTTTTAGGAACGAAAAATTGATCCCAATTATCCAATTTTGGGCCAGGGGTCAGAAAAAGGGGACGTCCATATTACCTTATCTCTGTTTTTGGGATATTTAAGTCATTATACATTGGATATAGATGAAAATTGGCACAGGGAAGTTTTCAGGGACGGATAATCAATTTCTGGTGTCAAATTTGGTGTGAGAAGTATGCGAAAGCGGTTGTCCATATTACTTCATTCACTGTTTTTGCGATACTAACGTTATTGTACTTTGTATTGCAATGGAAACTCACATGTGGGTTTTAAAAGACGGGCAACCAATTTTAGGTATCAAATTTTGTAAAAGAGGTCGGCCAGAGGGGTCGTCGATATTTCCTGTTCATTGTTTTTTTTTGAGATATTGACGTTATTATATACCGGATTGAGATGAACAATTGGCACAGGGGAGATTTTAGAAACGATCAATTGATCCCAATTCACAAGTTCGGGCAGGGGGCGGCAAAAGACGTCGTCAATATTACACACTTTGCTATAATGGCGTTTTTATAAATTGGATTAAGATGGAAATTAAAACATGGAAGTTTTCAGGGACGGATAATCAATTTTAGGTATCAAATTTAGTGTGAGGATTCGGCAAAAGCGGTCGTCCATATTACATGTTCACTGCTTTTCTGATACTGACGTTATTGTTCATTGGATTCCAACGAAAATTCACCCATGTAGGTTTTAAAAGACGGGCAGCCAAATAGCCTTATTCAGGTGTCAAGTTTTGTATAACAAGTCGGCCAGAGGGTCGTCCATATTACTTAATTAATGTTTTTGCGATTTTGGTAATGTTATTTACTAGACTTAGATTAAAATTGCCACCCGAGAAGCTTAAGGGACGGGCACTCGATTTTAGGTATCAAATTTGGTGTAAATGGTATGCAAAAGGGGTCGTCCGTATTAACTGTCTATGGTTTTTAGATATTGACGTTATTATGCATCGGATTGTGATTAAAAATTCCACATCAGGATTTTAAGAGACGGGCAATTAAATGGATGTAAAAATTAGCACACGGGTTTTTTAGGTAAGACGAATCAATCCGTTTTGTGGAATTTCAAGTTAAAAGTTAATGCATAGGATCAATGAGGAAAATTTGTACATAGCTATTTATTGAGAATTGTGGGTATATAATTTCGGATAGTAATATAACGAAAAAGCTTCGCGACATTTTTGTGGAAATTATACGGGTGAACGTACGTATTGAAGAACGGTTTTTGGGAAGAAACAGATACATTGGTTGTGTGGTGGTTTTCCAACTTTTTAATAGGAATACTCTTAGTGAATAGGTTTAGTGCTCCTACTTTGAACCTAGAGCCAATTTTAGTCCAAAAATGTCGAAATTTGTAAATAATTCATGTTGCTAGCATAGGATAAAGATACTGCTATGTACACGATACACTCTTATTCCTCCTGAATCCTACTATACCGCTTTTTGCCATAGAAAGTCTTCCTGATAAAATTTTCGACGTTTTTAAAAATGCACCTCCTATTCAGTGGTAAATTATACAGCTCAATTAGTGGCGTGCGTTTTGAAAATGAGAGTGAATAAGAAAAATCACATTTTTTACAGTCCAAGCCAAAGTTTAATGGGAAATTACTTTCAATATGAAGAATATGAACCATACTACCTATTTTTTCCTAAAATAAATGAAAATTAATGGAAAGCCCGAAAAATTTACAAAGGGTCCAAATAAAGGAGACTTTCCACTCAGATGTTCCATTTTTAGACCTGCGATCACCAAAACTTAGTTTCAATACCAAACAAATCAACAAATGTGCGATTTTTTTAATTGGGGCTTCATTCAGAACCAATATTGATCATGTCTAACATTTTTTGTCAGCTTTACGCAAATCAACTACAAGTAAGTAAGTAGCTGAAGGAAAGTGAAAGTGTTTAAAATATTCATAACAGAAATTTAAGTGTTTTAACAGCTAAAAAGCAGTAATACATTTTTATGATAATATTTGATGAAAGATTACATTTTTAATAAACTTGTTTATTTATTTTCGAAAAATCATACTTTTAATAGGATTTTATTTTATACGTCCAACGAAGGTACCAGTACAGTACCAAAATAGGAACAGTAGGTTCAAAGATGGAAATGTTGACCATCAATATCTTTGCAAATCTTTCAATAATGGCGAAACCTATGTTGAAAATTTTCATTTATCTTTGCAGATAAGATCATGAACTATAAATAAATTTCTTGAAAGATATAAACCTCTTGCTCGTTTATCAGAAAAACATGATTATTTAAAAACCACCGCTTAAAGGGTTCAAAGTAGAGCAACTACCCCTAGTTGTTTTTTTATTCAGTGTAAGGAGTATTGTAATTTTTTCGAAAAATATAATCTTATTTTATCACATTTCTATAATTGCTTGCGGAACGAAGTTCGTACGGGATCAGCTAGTATTGAATTAATTTCTTAAAGCTTGAATTGAAACAAATACTTTACCCGAAGGGTGCTACACGATTGAACTAAAAAGTTAAAACGGTTTATATCACCTTTAAAATGAAAAAAAAATCCAAATTATTGTTATACCATCCGAGAAATTTGAATCTAAGTACAACTATTTTTATTTTTTTTCCAAAATTACAAATTTAAACCTTGGTAGAACGAGATTTTTTTTAATTTCGTTTTCGGATTCAGCGCCCGATTTCACTTCAAAAGTGATCCTCAGTTTATTCAGTTTAGAAATGCTGTAAACGATTGTAATCATTGAAACATTTTTTGTATCCAAACACCCTCACATGCCAAATCTGGATCCATTTGCTAGAATAATTCTCGAGTTATATAAAAAATTTTAAGAGAGCCCCCTTCCCCCTTGATATCACCACACTGTTAAAAGGAACGGACCAAATATTTATAGAATTTTTTCTCGAAGCCAAATACCCTCCCATGCCAAAATCGGTACCATTTGCTTGAATGGTTCCCAAGTTATGCAATCATTTCTTTTTTGCTTGGGAGAGCCCCTCCCCATTTCCAGTAAGTCATTTTTGTCATTTTTGTCACTCTTGCATTTTTTGTGATTATTGCAATTTTTTTAATTGATGTAATTTTTGTCATTTTTGTAACTGTCAATTTTGTAATTTTTGTTATTTTTCCAATTTTTGTCACTTTTGTCATTTTTGTCATTTTTGTCATTTTTGTCATTTTTGTCATTTTTGTCATTTCTGTCATTTTTGTCATTTTTGTCATTTTTGTCATTTTTGTCATTTTTGTCATTTTTGTCATTTTTGTCATTTTTGTCATTTTTGTCATTTTTGTCATTTTTGTCATTTTTGTCATTTTTGTCATTTTTGTCATTTTTGTTATTTTTGTCATTTTTGTCATTTTTGTCATTTTTGTCATTTTTGTCATTTTTGTCATTTTTGTCATTTTTGTCATTTTTGTCATTTTTGTCATTTTTGTCATTTTTGTCATTTTTGTCATTTTTGTCATTTTTGTCATTTTTGTCATTTTTGTCATTTTTGTCATTTTTGTCATTTTTGTCATTTTTGTCATTTTTGTCATTTTTGTCATTTTTGTCATTTTTGTCATTTTTGTCATTTTTGTCATTTTTGTCATTTTTGTCATTTTTGTCATTTTTGTCATTTTTGTCATTTTTGTCATTTTTGTCATTTTTGTCATTTTTGTCATTTTTGTCATTTTTGTCATTTTTGTCATTTTTGTCATTTTTGTCATTTTTGTCATTTTTGTCATTTTTGTCATTTTTGTCATTTTTGTCATTTTTGTCATTTTTGTCATTTTTGTCATTTTTGTCATTTTTGTCATTTTTGTCATTTTTGTCATTTTTGTCATTTTTGTCATTTTTGTCATTTTTGTCATTTTTGTCATTTTTGTCATTTTTGTCATTTTTGTCATTTTTGTCATTTTTGTCATTTTTGTCATTTTTGTCATTTTTGTCATTTTTGTCATTTTTGTCATTTTTGTCATTTTTGTCATTTTTGTCATTTTTGTCATTTTTGTCATTTTTGTCATTTTTGTCATTTTTGTCATTTTTGTCATTTTTGTCATTTTTGTCATTTTTGTCATTTTTGTCATTTTTGTCATTTTTGTCATTTTTGTCATTTTTGTCATTTTTGTCATTTTTGTCATTTTTGTCATTTTTGTCATTTTTGTCATTTTTGTCATTTTTGTCATTTTTGTCATTTTTGTCATTTTTGTCATTTTTGTCATTTTTGTCATTTTTGTCATTTTTGTCATTTTTGTCATTTTTGTCATTTTTGTCATTTTTGTCATTTTTGTCATTTTTGTCATTTTTGTCATTTTTGTCATTTTTGTCATTTTTGTCATTTTTGTCATTTTTGTCATTTTTGTCATTTTTGTCATTTTTGTCATTTTTGTCATTTTTGTAATTTTTGTTATTTTTCCAATTTTTGTCATTTTTGTCATTTTTGTCATTTTTGTCATTTTTGTCATTTTTGTCATTTTTGTCATTTTTGTCATTTTTGTCATTTTTGTCATTTTTGTCATTTTTGTCATTTTTGTCATTTTTGTCATTTTTGTCATTTTTGTCATTTTTGTCATTTTTGTCATTTTTGTCATTTTTGTCATTCGTGTCATTTTTGTCATTTTTGTCATTTTTGTCATTTTTGTCATTTTTGTCATTTTTGTCATTTTTGTCATTTTTGTCATTTTTGTCATTTTTGTCATTTTTGTCATTTTTGTCATTTTTGTCATTTTTGTCATTTTTGTCATTTTTGTCATTTTTGTCATTTTTGTCATTTTTGTCATTTTTGTCATTTATGTCATTTTTGTCATTTTTGTCATTTTTGTCATTTTTGTCATTTTTGTCATTTTTGTCATTTTTGTCATTTTTGTCATTTTTGTCATTTTTGTCATTTTTGTCATTTTTGTCATTTTTGTCATTTTTGTCATTTTTGTCATTTTTGTCATTTTTGTCATTTTTGTCATTTTTGTCATTTTTGTCATTTTTGTCATTTTTGTCATTTTTGTCATTTTTGTCATTTTTGTCATTTTTGTCATTTTTGTCATTTTTGTCATTTTTGTCATTTTTGTCATTTTTGTCATTTTTGTCATTTTTGTCATTTTTGTCATTTTTGTCATTTTGTCATTTTTGTCATTTTTGTCATTTTTGTCATTTTTGTCATTTTTGTCATTTTTGTCATTTTTGTCATTTTTGTCATTTTTGTCATTTTTGTCATTTTTGTCATTTTTGTCATTTTTGTCATTTTTGTCATTTTTGTCATTTTTGTCATTTTTGTTATTTTTGTCATTTTTGTTATTTTTGTCATTTTTGTCATTTTTGCCATTTTTGTCATTTTTGTCATTTTTGTCATTTTTGTCACTTTTGTCATTTTTGTCATTTTTGTCATTTTTGTCACTTTTGTCATTTCTGAAGAATGACAACAGAACAGAATGACTGCCGAAATTCTGCAGTCAACGATGATTCGTGTTTTTAAATGTTAGTTTAGGAAACTGTGGATACTAGGAAAGCGTGAACATTATACATTGGATGTCAGAAGTGAGAGCGAAATATAGTTTCCGGGACAACGAAATTTGTGATAAGTTTTATTCACACAGTTCAGAAATTTTTTTTGTAATGATATTCACCCAACTAAAACTGTTAAAACCAAAATTGTAAGCAATTTAGACTCATCCCACCGTTCATAGTGGTCACAACTTTTCTGATTATTATTATTTTTGTTATTCCTAAAATTGAAAGAAAAAGGTCTAGCAAGGAGTCCCTTGATGAAAATATTTGGAAAAAAAACCCATCCATATCCCTTGTGTAAGCTTCGGAAAAACCCGTGAGCAACCATTTTTCAACTTTTTCCCGAAGAGCTTTTTGATTTTTTCGGGGCCAACGAAAAGCAGCAAAATGATTCCATGCTTCGTCGTCGTTCGGTTTGGCCAAAGGGGTTCAGGTCCCACGGAATGGCCACCCTGGGAGTAGTCAAGCCAGGGGAAAATGGGATCCTCTAGAAAGCAACAACGTGTTCCTTTTTTTTAAGGTGCCAACGACGGTTCCTCGGGTCTTGGAGAATTTTTCGTTGGACGTTTTGTCCTGTTATGAAGAAGCTCCTCGACGGGTGCGGACCCGGGATTTGGGATTTGTCCTTTTCGGTTCGCAGCCGAAAAAGAGGTCATTAAAAGAAAGGTTATGTTTTCATAAAAAAAAACGGCAGGAATTTCATTTGCTACTTGGGGGAGCAGCGAAAAGCAGTTTGAAATGGTTTCGAGTTGTTTTAAGTATCTACAACGAAAGGTCGAAAGACGAGAGAATCAGCTCACTTTTGAGCGCCGAGCAAAAAAAAAACATTAAACTCAGCAACAACAAAGATGACGATGTCCTCGAAAAGGAAGCTGAAAAAAGGAAATCTGGTAACGCTCGGTTGCTGAATTGGCCAGCATAAATTATTGATTGGGTGCGCACAGAGGCAATGAAAAATGTATCGACCTATTATGAGAATTTTATTAACGAATTTCCGGATTTAAGGTAAAGCCGGCCACGCTCGCTAGCGGCAGACGTTTCTGGGATTCGATTTTCACCAAGCGAAGAGGAACACAGTCAGCAACAAGAATAATAACACTGCATCACAGGCACCAACACATTCGTGTGTACTCTGATGAGGGGCGCCCATCAGAGTTCACAAATTAAAAACGCACGTTCGAAGCAGTGCTGGAGCAACAAGGTCGAAGTAGGCCGCCGGATGGATACTGGAGGATGTTCTCTTCCCGACATGGCGACCGTTGCAAAAGTGGACACAGCTGCACCACATCAGAGGAAGCGACCAGGGGATGCGAAAACGAAAGAGTATCCCTCCTGTCATGCCAAAAATGCAACTCCGGTCGCAAACGCAATTATGATCATCATTAAACGCATACTGCCTATACCGAGGAGGGCAGAACAGAAAAAACCCAGACGCCAAGGATATTTGCAAATTGCAGTTTAAAATCGAGACAAAATAGAATTACCGAAATATTTGCGCTCTGATATGTTGATTTTCAAAGGTTGAATCAATGATCATTGAAAAATAACATACTGAATTGAGTTGGAATAGCTTTTCCCGTATTTCGAAGAGGAAATTTCCCAGAAAAATTTATGGATGTGAGTGACGAATTTACTGTGCTCTCGACTATTGTAGTGGAACTGGACAAATCGATTTTGTTGTTTTATATTTTCATAGAGGATTGTATGCCTTCAAATTCTATCCTCACACAGGTCGATTCAAAAATAAAATAATTTTCTCTAAAATTCCTATTTTTTTTAAATCCAAAAGCTTTGCAATCAAGCCATGTCTAAAATTTTTTAGGTTGTTGTTTGAAACATGAAGGAATCCCAAACTCTTTTTGAGTAATTAAAAAAAAAAGATCTCCTTGTAATTCAATCAATTCAATTATAAACATACCACAGTTGCTGCATTTTTTTTAATAAGTTCATTGAATTTCAGGTTCAACTATCGCAATTTATTTGATTTGTACTTTCAAAAAACAAAATCGTTAATCATTAGTCATTTTTTTTTTTAGTTCAAAATTCGCTTTTCCAAGTGCTATCCATAGTGTTTTTTTTTTAAATTTAATGAACTAAAACGTCGCCTTTTGCACAATACCAATATCTGATAAAAAGAACATCGTCTCACCGAAACTTCCCCAAGAAACCTTCTTGTCAAGCTATGGAAAAATAATTGCACATCTGCTACCCGATAGCCTGGTTCTCTGCCCTAGCAAGTATCGTGAAATGACCGGTTGCAACAGAGCAGACAAATCCAACCGGTCCTCTGGTTTGTTATCCCTAATCTTAAAACATAAGATGGAAACAGGATCTCGCTAGGAAAAAAATGGGTTCAAAAATTTTCCCAGACTCCGTGACATCCAGACGCGAACTAGATGAACTTGTTTGAAAGGAACTAGATCTTATTTTTCTGTTTACCCATTTCCCTGACTTTTCAAGACGTTCAACTGAAACTGAACGAATTTTTGGGAATAAGATAACAACTGTTTTAATAAATACATCCAATTTCAGTCAAATTTCGCTTTTGTCTTACGTCTTATGTTTTCTTTTCCATGTGTCTCATGTCTGATGACTAATCCCGAGAAAAAGAAAAAAATGTCTGATGTCTGATGTCTGAAACCCATTTATCATGTTTCATGTTTCATGTCTCATGTCTCATGTCTCATGTCTCATGTCTCATGTCTCATGTCTCATGTCTCATGTCTCATGTCTCATGTCTCATGTCTCATGTCTCATGTCTCATGTCTCATGTCTCATGTGTCATGTCTCATGTCTCATGTCTCATGTCTCATGTCTCATGTCTCATGTCTCATGTCTTATGTATCATGTCTCATATCTCATGTCTCATGTCTCATGTCTCATGTCTCATGTCTCATGTCTCATGCCTCATGTCTCATGTCTCATGTCTCATGTCTCATGTCTCATGTCTCATGTCTCATATCTCATATCTCATGTCTCATGTATCATGTCTCATGTATCATGTCTCATGTCTCATGTCTCATGTCTCATGTCTCATGTCTCATGTCTCATGACTCATGTCTCATGTCTCATGTCTCAGGTCTCATGTCTCATGTCTTATGTCTTATGTCTTATGTCTTATGCCTTATGTCTTATGTCTTATGTCTTATGTCTTATGTCTTATGTCTTATGTCTTATGTCTTATGTCTTATGTCTTATGTCTTATGTCTTATGTCTTATGTCTTATGTCTTATGTCTTATGTCTTATGTCTTATGTCTTATGTCTTATGTCTTATGTCTTATGTCTTATGTCTTATGTCTTATGTCTTATGTCTTATGTCTTATGTCTTATGTCTTATGTCTTATGTCTTATGTCTTATGTCTTATGTCTTATGTCTTATGTCTTATGTCTTATGTCTTATGTCTTATGTCTTATGTCTTATGTCTTATGTCTTATGTCTTATGTCTTATGTCTTATGTCTTATGTCTTATGTCTTATGTCTTATGTCTTATGTCTTATGTCTTATGTCTTATGTCTTATGTCTTATGTCTTATGTCTTATGTCTTATGTCTTATGTCTTATGTCTTATGTCTTATGTCTTATGTCTTATGTCTTATGTCTTATGTCTTATGTCTTATGTCTTATGTTCTATGTCTTATGTCTTATGTCTTATGTCTTATGTCTTATGTCTTATGTCTTATGTCTTATGTCTTATGTCTTATGTCTTATGTCTTATGTCTTATGTCTTATGTCTTATGTCTTATGTCTTATGTCTTATGTCTTATGTCTTATGTCTTATGTCTTATGTCTTATGTCTTATGTCTTATGTCTTATGTCTTATGTCTTATGTCTTATGTCTTATGTCTTATGTCTTATGTCTTATGTCTTATGTCTTATGTCTTATGTCTTATGTCTTATGTCTTATATCTTATGTCTTATGTCTTATGTCTTATGTCTTATGTCTTATGTCTTATGTCTTATGTCTTATGTCTTATGTCTTATGTCTTCTGTATTATGATTGAAACACCAAACTCAATAATGGTTAGGTCTAAAAATATTTTAAATAATTTTTTTTAAATCAGATTTTCCTAAACCAAAATGAAGAAACCCTGAAATGAGAAAATGATACTCATACAAATGAAGATGAATTATTTGTTTTAACTCCCAGGAGGGATCTTTCCAAAAATTGGATAATGCATTTGTATGTCATAAAAATACAAAAAAAAAATCAACCAACGACATTCTATTTTTGACTGGCTTGTTGGTTTAATATCGGAAGGTCCTGTCTAGGATGCAAAAAAAAAACCAGGAATAAATTGTAATTACCAAATTAAATTACGCGGTACACCTTTGTCGGTAGCTGCATAGTTGCATATGCTGCTGCCGCTGCATCGAAACTGTTGGGTCGAAAAAATGTGAGCGATCCAAGAACGGCAAGCGCGTGCTGTCACTCAATTTTTGCTTTCCAGAAGCCTACCGAACACATTTTTTGGCCGTTGCATGGTGGGACATTTAGGCAAAACTAAAATGAAGTTATATGATATTTAATATTTAATTACAATTTAATTAAAATAATTTGGTAGGCTTTTTGTGGGATTATCTCAGCAAATGGTTGATTATTACTCTACTAAGAGTTTACGAAATATGAAGACATCCATACACATTTAGCTGAATAAATAGCTGCAATCAACGGAACTAGGAAACGATTTCCATTCCGTAGAATTCCAGCGCTCTAGTGTCATAAATTTTGGTGTTCAAGACGAACCAAAGTTAATCAATTTATAACTGACGGTAACAACAAGTGAGTTTACACATGCTCATTTTAAATTTTTGAAACTAATAAAATTCCAATACCCTTGAGGAAGACCAACAAAAATGGTCGAAACGTCGGGATTTTAAAAAAGAAAGTTGTATGCTTGAAATCCAAGACCGAAAAATAGCCAAAATTAAAACATTAAACATTAATTAATACTTTTTCAAAAACCCAAAATAAAATTTCCCGTTCAATGTGCAGTCAAGCGGAAATCTATCAGGCTCGACTAATTCCTCCAGGATTTCTCCAGAGGGCTGCACAAAATATGCAGCCAAAGGAAGGTCCGATTTTGTAGTACCATGTATCGTCATTTTTCTGGCAATAAGCATCCTTTCCATCTAGAAACCGACTCGGAGGATAGCATAAAACATTTGAAAAAAAATCCTCGCAAAAGTGCAGTGCCCATTTGACGAAACAATGCAAATGTGAATTTATGTTGTTGTGTGCATCGGACTGATGGGTTTTGTGTGAGAAATGATTGGTGGCTGTAAAAGTGCATTTTCTCACACCAACCTTTTTTAGGAATCGGGAAAGTACAGAAAGTCTCTGGTAATGGTGCTTATATAGAAAACGTACGAGCTTCAGAATTTAGATGGGACGACTATAAGATATAAAGTAATAGGTGAGAGGGAAAATAATGGATTCGTATAACGGACGGGTTTTTGCTGTGGGAAATTTAAAGATGAAGAAAAATATATCCTCAAATTAAAGTCAGGTAAAATTTTTCTGTTTGTTTAGATAACGTGTTTGTATTAAGCTCACTTTTTTTTGTATGAATAAGTGCAGTTCAGTAGTAAGAAAATTATTAAAATTTGTGATGCCAAAACAGTTCCCAGAATTTCTTTGACTTCATACTCCAATGAAATGAAATGAAACAAAAATAATTTTTCAAAATACGACTAGAGTGACTTCAATTTTACCAATTCGTTATAAGGCACTCAACCTAATTTCTGAAAGCCAAAATTTTTATTTTAACTCATTATCTTCGACTCCTCATTCTAGACTGTCGACCCACAACTTGCGATTCTGCTCTTGATTCTCCAATACAGTCTCTCGGATTTTGACTCACAAATCTCAACCTCTTCCAAATTTCAATTCTCAAAACTATTGGCTCTCGGATTTCGACTCTAGACTCTCGATTCTCGACTCGAGATGTTTGACTCTCAACAATCGACTCTAGATTTCGAGCAACTTGTTCTCGACATTCGACTTTCGATTATGGAATCTCGACTTAAAACTCCTGTCTCTCGACTCTCTGCCCGACTCGGCTCTCCGCTCTCTCGACTTAAGATGCTTTACCCTTGATTTTCAACTCTCAACTCTTGTCTCTCAACTCTCAGCTCTCGACTCTTGATTTTCGACTCTCAATTCTCGACTCTCGACTTTTAGCTCTAAAATCTCGATTCTCGACTCTCAACTCTCGGCTCTCGACTTTCTACTCTCAACTTTCAACTCTCGACTCTCGATTTTCGGCTCTCAATTCTCGACTCTCGACCTTCAGCTCTCAAATCTCGACTTTCGACTCTCGACTCTCGACTCTCAACTCTCGGCTCTCGACTTTTTACTCTCAACTCTCAACTCTCGACTCTCGACTATCGACTCTCGATTATCGACTTTTGGCTCTCGACTCACGACTCTCGACTCTTGACTCTCGACCATCGACTTTCGACTCTCGACCATCGACTCTAGACTATCGACTATGGACTATCGACTCTCGACTCTTGATTCTTGACTCTCGACTCCTAACTTTCGACTCTAAACTCTCGAATCTCAACTGGATCTTTACAATCAACATCGACTCTCAACTCTCAACTCTCGACTCTCAACTCTCGCGTCTCAACTCTCGACTCTCGAATCTTGCCTTTTGATTCTTGACTCTTGACTCTTGACTCTTGACTCTTGACTCTTGACTCTTGACTCTTGACTCTTGACTCTTGACTCTTGACTCTTGACTCTTGACTCTTGACTCTTGACTCTTGACTCTTGACTCTTGACTCTTGACTCTTGACTCTTGACTCTTGACTCTTGACTCTTGACTCTTGACTCTTGACTCTTGACTCTTGACTCTTGACTCTTGACTCTTGACTCTTGACTCTTGACTCTTGACTCTTGACTCTTGGCTCTTGACTCTTGGCTCTTGACTCTCGACACAATTTCTCGACTTTTGACTCTTGACTCCTGACGCTTGACTCTCGACTCTCGACTCTCGACTCTCGACTCTGGATTCTCGAGTCTCGACTCTCGACTCTCGACTCTCGACTCTCGACTCTCAACTCTCGACTCTCGACTCTCGACTCTCGACTCTCGACTCTCGACTCTCGACTCTCGACTCTCGACTCTCGACTCTCGACTCTCGACTCTCGACTCTCGACTCTCAACTCTCGACTCTCGACTCTCGACTCTCGACTCTCGACTCTCGACTCTCGACTCTCGACTCTCGACTCTCGACTCTCGACTCTCGACTCTCGACTCTCGACTCTCGACTCTCGACTTTCGACTCTCGACTCTCGACTTTCGACTCTCGACTCTCGACTCTCGACTTTCGACTCTCGACTCTCGACTCTCGACTCTCGACTCTCGTTTCTCGACTCTCGACTCTCGACTCTCGACTCTCGACACTCGACTCTCGACTTTCGACTCTCGACTCTCGACTCTTGACTCTCAACTCTCAACTATCGACTCTCATTTCTCGACTCTCGACTATCGCCTCTCGACTCTCGACTATCGACTCTCAACTCTCGACAAATGACTCTGGACTCTCGTCCCTCGACTCTCGACTCTCGACTTTCGACTCTCGACTCTCGACTATCGACTATTGACTCCTGACTCACAAATTTTGTCTCAATTCTCGAACTTCGTCTCTCAGTTCTTGACTCTTACTTTCAACTATCTCTGACTTTCGACTATCAATTCTCGATTTTCGACACTCGACTGAGTATGCCATTGATCTAAGAAAGGTGAAAATATCGTTTTAGGTTAAATTCGTGATAAAAAGCTATGAAACTACAGACTGATAACAATATTTAAAAAAAATATAAGGTCTACTTAGTTAACAAATTCCCAACTCAGACGTCAAAGTTTAATTTCAAATGTTAGATTTCCTCCCGACCTCAGAATCTCTCGGTCAACCACCTTCAACCGAGGGGTGAATTTATCGCCGTCTTTTTCAGCAAACCTCAAAATGTGCCCTTCTGAAACTTGATGCACCGATTTTGCAATTTTGCATTCGACTGACTGACCGGAGAGAAAATGACCGTCGAAAGCAGCGGACAGATTCAATTCGCGGTAAGTAAATTTTAGCTAATGCAGTTGACTCTCGGAAAAGGCAACGGCGGTCAAGTCCTAAGGTCCAAACGGATCATCCTGGCTGCAAATCGAAACGAGGGGAGGGCCAAGAATTAATTATGCTCATATTCAGAGTGCGGTCGTCACAAAGTGCATACTTTCCGCTGTAAGTTGCCCGTCAGCCTTGAATGGAAACTATACTGTGTGCGCTCGATGTTCGCGGATATCGTTTTTTTTTCTCCTAGGAGGGAACTTCGCTGCTTCATAAATCCGCGGACCGTGGCCAATAGACAGACTGATATGGTTGACATGGATAGGGCCAACATTTTCGGGCCATTTCTGGAAACAAACAACGACAGCGGCCGGTGAATCAGATTTTGGCGGATCACTAACTAACCTGATGATAAGTGGCAGAATAGCGCGGCTTGTTTGCCGTTTTGTGTTTTCGACGGAACATTGTATGTTTGAAATATTGCTAAGAGCTTTTACGGGTCGAAAATTTGCCATGATGAGTGCATCTACGAAAGACTACAACGGGTTAACCTATTCTGCCGAATGTATACACATATGCAAATCGGTGCATGTCTGTCTAGCCATCGTGAGGTCGAATCGATAATTGAAAGGAAAACTTTTAGTTAAACTTTTTATTTATCTATTTGTTGTAATGCTATCGCGCTTCCAGATGCCTAAGAAGAAATTTTAGGGACTAACTGTAACTTTGATTGAAATATAAATAAAAAAAAATGTGTATCGTCATTTTTCATTTGATTTGAGTCTCGGTTCCAAATTCTCGACTCTCGATTCTTTTCTTTCAACTCTCGACTCCCAATTACCGACTCTCGATTTTCAACTTTCGACTCTCGATTACCGATTTTTGAATCTCAACTATTCTCAACTGTTGACTTCCGACATCCGCCACTCTAGTCTCGGCTCTTGACTCTCGACTCTCTACTTTCGAATCCCGACTCTTGACTCTCAAATCTCGACTCTCGACTCTCGACTCCCGACTGTCGACTCTCGACTCTCAACTTACGACTCTCGACTCTCTAATCTCGAATCTCGATTGACGACTTCCATCTCTTGAATCTCAAGCCTCGAATATCGACTATCGACTCAAGATTCTAGACTCACCACTCTTGACTCTCGACTTTCGACTCTTGACTCTCGACTCTGGATTCTCGACCCTCGACTGTCGACTTTTTACTCTCGATTGTGACTCTAGATTCTCAAGCGTCGAGACTTTGAATTCTTTCAATTCTCGATTCCTGACTCTCGAGTCTGAACTCACCATTCAGGATTGTCGATTTTAGATTCTCGACTACAAAATCTAAGCTCCGAGAGTCGAACTCTCGGCACTCGACACTCGGCTTTCGACTCTCGACTATCGAATCTCGACTCTCGACCTTCAACTCTCGACTCTCGGCACCCGACCCTCGGCTTCCGACTCTCGACTATCGAATTTCGACTCTCAACTCTCGATTTATGAATCTCGATTATCAACTTTCAACTCTAAACTTTCGAGCCTTGAATATCAACTATCGACTCTAGACTCTCGGCTAAGAAATCTCAACTCTCGACTCTCGACTCTTGGTTCTCGACTCTCAACTTTTTACTCTCAACTCTCGAATCTCGACCCTCGACTCTCGACTCTCGACTCTCAACTCTAGACTCTCGACTATCGAATCGCAACGCTCGACTTTTAACTCTCGACTCTCGACTCTCGACTTTCGACTCTCGACTCTCAACTTTCGACTCTCGACTCTCAACTCTCGACTCTCAACTTTCGACTCTCGACTTTCGACTCTCGACTGTCGACTCTCGACTGTCGACTCTCGATTTTCGACTCTCGACTCTCGACTTTCGACTCGTGACTTTCGACTCTCGACTCTCGACTCTCGACTCTCGACTCTCGACTCTCGACTTTCGACTCACTCTCAACTCTGGACTCCCAACTTTCGACTCTCGACTCTCGACTCTCGACTCTCGACTCTCGACTCTCGACTTTCGACTCTGGACTCTCGACTCTCGACTTTCGACTCTCGACTCTCGATTCTCGACTTTTGACTCTCGACTCTCAACTCTCGACTCTCAACTTTCGACTCTCGACTGTCGACTGTCAACTCTCGACTCTCGACTCTCGACTCTCGACTTTCTTCTCTCGACTCTCAACTCTTGACTCTCAACTCTTGACTCTCGACTCTTGACTCTCGACTCTCGACTTTCGACTCTCGACTCTCGACTCTCGACTCTCGACTCTGGACTGTCGTCTTTCGACTCTCGAATTTCGACTCTCGATTCTCGACTCTCGACTCTCAACTCTCGACTCTCGGCTCTCAACTCTCAACTCTCAACTTCTGACTCTCAACAATCAACCTTCATATTTGAACAAGTTATTTTTTACTATAAACTTCGAATATTGACATGGCTATCGAACAACTTTGGGGTCAAGTATTTTCGAACAACTTTCACGAATTTGTGTTTTCAATGTTTATTTCCCTTCCTTCAATGGGATTTAAAAAAAATAGATGAAGAGCGTGGTCTAAAGAAAAGTTTAGGATTTGGCCTTATGATGGCCTTATTTATTATAATGTTGCGCTAATTTGATGGTTTAAAACGGCAATGAATTAGTAAAAAATACCTGAGAAATCTGAAATCAAATACACAAATCAGTGTTCTGTGAAAAAAACCTTTGCAAGTTCCAATTTGAGTAAATCCAGTGTGATACCAGTGATACCAGTTAAAATCGTCAGTTAAACCACAATATAACAACTAGTTCTTTTTACATGGTTTCATCTTTTCAAGTATCCTGAATCCTCTTACTTTTCAAACACTCAAATTGATTACGAGAACATTTATTCGCATTATATGTATCAAATGTACTTATTATCAAAATGTAAGATGAACTTACTTAATTATGTTGATTGAAAGTTGAAATAGAAAATGGGATCCCGTAAATGGAATTTTAATCAGCCGACTTTCGGTCGGAACCCGGACCAGCTTTCTAGAAAATGGTAGAATGGTTTGATGATAGAGCAACCAATCGACGACGATGATGTGGTACCGAACCACAGGATTAAATCTACGACCAGGCACCTCCCCTTCCCGGAGGAAAAACTATTAGAAAACGACACCAAAGGCAAAGTATCAAACCCCAACCTCACCCACCCTAACCGACAACAACAGAAGGATAGGTTTTGCTTCCAGGGCACAGCCAGCTCTCTAAAGGTTTTGCCCGATTCGAAGAGGGGGTGTGTTTTCGGACCGACAGAGCAAGACTGCCAGACTCAAAACTAAATCAACCATCCGGAAAGAAGAACTTGTTTCAAACTGCTATCCCAAGCCGTAAGACTCAACTATCCTTCGGGCTGGTCGGGTTAGTGAAAAGGTAAAAGTGTGGGGGGGGGCAGGGGGATGTCAAAAACGGTTTTGTTGTTATTTTAGAGAAAAGTACCAGTTTTCCCGTCCAGTCCGGCAGCACCCGAACGAAACTATAAAAGAACATTTCCAAAACTAAAATTTACGGTTCGGCAGCTGCATTTGTTCAGGATCGACTCCCAGGTCCCGGGTCCAACACTGGTTCCTGCTCGCCTCCAACCGACCGACCGAGTTGAGGTGGGAAGTTTTTCTTTCGGAAAAGTAGTACCCCTTTCGCTTTGAAGAGAGACGTATAGAAGCGGGTATCAAACAGTCTCGAATAGGGATGAAGCAGAAAACGTTCCGAGGTTGTTGCAGCCAAAGACGTCGGTGGGACAATATTTTCTATTTTTTTGACATTTTTTTTAAAATTAAATTCAAAATAAAACCCCTCACAGCAGTAAATCTTAACTCAATTTTTTCACGTACACCATGAAATATTTTACGTCAAAAACGGAAACGATTTTGCTTCAGAGCTTCAAAGATACGTGTAGAGAATAAAGACAGTTAGAAAGAATAAAGACAGTTAGAAAGAATATAGAAAACTATAATACAGGAGAAATTAAAAATATATAAAAGCTAAACGGTGCTGGAATCAACTGATATTTATTAAGAGTGCACATAAGTTCTGAATCCATCTACTATCTCCGAATCTTTTTCGAACGAGAGAGAGATTATATCAATGTGGGGAGAAGCGAAAGTTCAGGAGAATGTTTTGAAATGTTACGCAAGAATTGAGAAGTTTATCGGAGAGAAAGAAAGGCCGAATCGGATCGGAGGTCAGTTAGAAAAGAGTTCTTAACAAGCACAGATCGTATTCTAGAATCGCGTAAAATAAAAATTTGTGAATGTTTGAAAGGTCAAAAATGATGACTAGTGAAATTTTTAAGAATCACCAGGCACGACAATACGATCATACACACACACACACACACACATATTGGATCTTTGTAGAACCTGATGTTCAATCAAAGAGATCATTTTTCTGAACACTAACCATACTTGTTCCGAGGTTATGACCTCTATCTCATGATCATTGGCCTAGAAATCTTGAACTCTAACCACAAAACCACGGCAACTGGTTAACTTCAGATCCTCACTTTCGATGGTTAACACGTTCGTCGCCACGGCACCCATATTCGGGTGAGGGGTGTATTTCCTGGGGGGGCCCACATCAAAAAGCGTGTGACACTCTCTTACTTGAGTTTACCGTTCAGCTTCGCCATACGTTTCAAATATGGGAGCTCTCCCTCTTTGCTTTCTCTCTGAAAATTTCTTTGGGCCTAGCTAGTAAAACTACCAAAATGAGCGTGGCGACGAACGTGTCGGATGTGGATAGTTTTGAGATATGTATTGCATCAAATTGTGCTGTGCAGAGCAAGTTCCAAGCGTCTTAGTGGGACAAAGGATCGGAAATTACATTTGTAGTTGTTCTGGAGGATCGCGCTAAATCCCAGGGCAGTTCTGAGATGATCATGCCATCTACCAGAGCTACGGCAACATACACGAACTAGGAACAGCTTTTATAGTGCTGGAGTAGATGCAGAAGAGCGTGATCGGGTACTGGCCGATCTACCCACGTATGTGCCGGTTGAGAATCAAGGGCCGGTTTTTTAACATCAGCATCATCAACGTGCCACAGCCCTCACATTGAAAGTACCTATCGGTGGCTGGAACGTGAGTACGACCACTGCCCAAAACATGATATCAAGATCGTCATCAGGGATTTTAACGCTCAGATTGGCCAGAAGGACGAATTCATTTCGACATCTGGAAGGTCCAGCGCCCACCAGCTAACGAACGAAAAGGGCCTCAAAATCATAGATTTTGCCGTCTTCAAAAGAATGGATGTACTTTGTACCGTTTTTCAGCACCGCCTCCCACACTAATGAACCTGAATATACTGTACCGGACGCAATCACAGATCGACCAAGTTTTGATAAACAGCCGGCACTTCTCGGACATTATCGACGTCAGATCCTTTCAAGGCGCCAACAGCGTTGCAGAGAACGTCATCAGGCATGTGGAAAGGACTCCACGGAACGACTGGTTCGACGAAGAGTGTAGGAGGATGATGGACGAAGAGAACGTCGCGGCACTAGTGAAGAGAAGCACATGTCAAAACGTGGAAAATCACCGTCAGCGGAAGAGACAGCTGTCGTGACTCCTGACCGCGAGTTCTAATTTTTTCAGATGAAAAAGCATCACTTGGAGAAGCTCGATGTGCTATACAAGGAAGTTCTATCAGAAACTCAACGCATCCCGCAAAAGCTTTGTGCCGCAAGCCGAAATGTGTCGAGATATGACCGAAGGCATCCTGACGGAAAATCGTGAGGTGATCAAAAGGTGGAAGCAGCACTTCGATGAACACCTGAACGGCGCACATGCAGAAAACCAAGACGTTGCTTGGGGTAAGCTACATCGGGAAACCAATCCCAACGATAAGTGAAGTTAAGGAAGCCATTCGTCAGCTGAATAGCAACAAGCATACAGATTCGTAGGCAGTCATCAGACCGGCTTCATGAAGGGGCGGTCTACGCACCTTCTATTCATCGACTAGAAAGCCGCATACAACATGATCGACCGTAACGAGCTATGAAAAATCATAGACGAGAACAACTTTTCCGGAAAGCTGACCAGACTGATCAAGCCAACAAAAGATGTAACGCAGTGCTGTGTGCAGATTTCAGGTGAATTGTCGAGTTCATTTGAATCGCGCAGGGAACTTCAACAAAGCATTGGCAATCCTGCATGAAGTTCAACGTGGCAATTGAAGGTGTTATTCGACGTGCGGTGAGCGAAATGCGGACACGATTTTGAACAGATCCAACTTATTTGCTTTGCCGACGGCATTGACATAGTCGGCAGATCATCTGCGGCGGTGAAGTAGATCTACTGCAAACTGAAACGAGAAGTAGGAAGGATTGAGTTGAGGATAAACATGTTCAAGATGAAGTATATGCTGACCTTCGAATCTGAGACCGTCCGAGCCCGCTTGTCCAGTAATAACAAGCTCACGATGGACGGCGACGAACTGGAGATAGTCCAAGACTTTTTGTATCTCGGCTTACTAGTGATCGCAGACAACGACACCAACCGTGAGATCCGGAGGCGAATGATCAGCGAAAGTCGTGCCTACTATGGACTCCACAAGCAACTGTCGAGACGACTTAGCCCTCGCTTGAAGTGTAACCTGTATATGACGCTCATTAGACCGGTTGTCCTCTACGGGCACGAGATATGGATTGCTTGAGGAGGACCTCGAGGATGAACTACGAGCTCGCGCGACTCTACGGCGAATCCGGTATCCAGAAGATGGCGAAGGCTGAACGGATACGCTGGGCAGGACATGTTGCGAGCATGCTGGAAAACTGGCTTGCAAAACAGGTGTTCACAACGAATCCAGTAGGAATTAAACGAGCAGGAGCGTAACGTGCGACGTGGTTGGAGCAAGTGGAGCGTGATCGCGCGAATCGTGGGGCGTCCGAGAAATTGGAGAACCGCTGCCATGAACCGAGTGGATTGGAGAGATTATGTTCATAAAATTTTGTCGAGAGACGGAATACTTAACCATTTTCATAATGTTACGGTTTTGGCTAGATTTGGGAAGCTGCCATAGCAGCAGAGAAGTTCAAAGATAGTATTGAGACAACAAGGGGGACTGGGTTGTTTACATGCAGAAGTTGATGCAGGAAAGCAACTCGGTTTGCGGCGACAGAAATTAAGATACGGTGGAACATAACGGCCGCTCAGACGTAACTACCTAAGCAAAAAGGATATTCTGTGAAAGAAAGAGAGAAATGCCAAATATTACTTACTTACTTAATGTTCCCGCGCAGATCCTCCGATGCATAGGGCCGTGGTAAAAGACCTCCACTGTTGACAATCCGGAGCCAGCGTCTTCACCTGGTCCCAGTCAAGATTCTCGTCGACAGTTCGGATTTCAGCGGCTAGGCTTCGCCGCCACGAGTTTCCGGGTCTGCCTCTTCTTCGATGTCCTTCTGGATTCCAATCTAGCGCCTCTCTGCAAATCTCATTTTCATCTTTTTGCAGCGTGTCCCCAATCTATCTCCGCTTACATTCCCGAATCTCGATTTCTAGCGCCCATTGATGACACCGGCGATGTAGTTCCTCATTCATATTAATATCACTTATTGTCAATGAATAGCATTCCGTTTAATTTCGTTTTAGAACTTTGAAACACTACTTTCTAAGACCCTAAGCGTTGAATCGAATCAGAATACAGAAGGAATAAGGAAAACATTACGGCACCCATGGCCAAACTTATCTCAAACTTGTTTCCCAGGGGGATTGGGAGTTCGGTTTTCGAGGTTATGTTCGAGTTTCTGGTTGCCGGCCAACATCGTTCGAGCCGTGTGAAACTGACAAAGAGCTGCCCTACTACAACTGTTGCCAGAGTTTTCTTGTTTTTTTTTCTGCTAAACACTTCTTGTTATTGTGTCTCTCTCCCTCTTCCCTTTAGGCTGTCTCTCTCCTTTTCTCGGTTGCGGAACCGGGAAAAGGAACAGATAAAATTTTGTGCTGAAATTACTAATTTATAGTTCGTAAAAGTGGTCACACGTTGCATTATGGATGGGGTCCGGGTGAGGGACGAAGCAAAATCCATGTTGTCGGTGAGTTGGTCCACATTCGTCGGAAGTCGGTGGGGTACATGGGATGCGGGTGAGAAGGGTCCTGAATTAAGGCAGCTCCAATGTGGAACAACTAGATCCCGAGCAAAGGAACATCCGACACCGGACCTCTCGCTCGGTACCGAAGCTGTTTATAATAAAGAAAAATTAATGAGAAATGGTGCGGTCAAGCTCATGTAGAGCAGTCATGCAGCAGCAACCAGAATTCCGGGCACAAAAAACGAAGAAGAAACTCTGACTCCCATCAGCCATCACGGTCTAACTGGGGGTGGGCGGCTCGAGGGGTGCTTTTGATGCAGCTGCCCGCCTTCGGAGGAGTTCAAAACTTTTATATTACATTCTGGATTTGGGGAAATGAAATCAGAAACTACTAACTGGACCCGGTTCTGGAGCTTGGGTTGAGTTGGATGGTGCTCCGAGAAAATATGGCCGATGATATTGCGACGAAAGTTGTTTAACTAACCGCGAGAATATCTGATTGAAGTTTTGCTGTTGAATGCTGGGTGATGTGGGAGCAACTTTTTTCCACTAAGCAATATAAACTATAATGAATATAATACCTTGCACCTTCATGATAGAGTTATTTAAATTGCAATAAGCTGCTAACAGTGAGCTTCAAAACAATCAATTGATAACTGGTCTGTCTTCATTCTAGTATTGAAATTTAGTTTAATTGATGTTCATACTTGTAATGCAAAACATTACAATTGACATTAACTGAACAAGGGCGTTAGTAGTAGGGGAGAGTGGGGATACTTGATTCCCTTTTCTTATTTTCACCATATCTTTTTGGAAAAATTTAGCAACTCGCCGTCTTTGACGTTTTCTGACAGCTTGTAACTTCAAGTTTCTATGCTCCAAAAATTAGAACGATACTTGAACCCGTTGATGAACTAGAAGCATTTTCGTGGGAGTAAAAATATTGCGATTTTTCTGAAGTTAGGGGAGACTTCAATAGGGAATGAAGGAGACTTGATCTTTTATTCAGGAAGCCCTAATCCTTGTATAAAAATCAAACAAACCCCCAAGATAGAATGTTAATTGACTATTTTGGTCATGTTTGTTCTCATTTCACAATTTATAGCAGTCATTAGAAGAAAATTCTATAACTTTGTCTCAACGCTAATAACATTGCATACTTAAAAGCGCTATTTTTTATTATTAAGAGAAAATTAATTATTTTTGCTCTTTTCTTCAGACAATTGTTTGATAAATATTAGTTTTTGGATAAATATTAGTAATTTCGTAATCAGCAATCATAACTATCAATTCAGAAGAAGAATATGCCGTTTGGAAGGGGGATCAGTTGTACCCATAATCAACATTTTAGAAAACTTTTTCTGAAAAAAGTTGAGAGTTTTCCATTGCTATGAAACTATGGCATTCTGAAGTTCATTTTACGCTCGAACGATTGAAACATTGGAAGAAATATTTTTCTCATAATTTTCCCATGTAAGGAACATTTTAAAGGGATGAAAAAAGATCTTCAAGATATATTTTGTGAAATTTTTCAAACAAAGTTCAATTACTCAAACAATTATTTTGTTAAAATTTTTTAAACTACAAGTATTGTTATTTTGCTCATTTTGGCACATTTTTCTAGAACATTTGATCTTTGTAAGACATTCCAGTTTCGAGATAGAGCTAAGGTATCAAGTATCAAGTTTCGAGATAGAGCTAAGGTATCAAGTATCAAGTATCCTCACTCTCCCCTACTTAGTTAGGTACTTATGATGATGGATTTTCAACATGGAGCGTCATATTGAATATCACATTTTAATCAATGCTTCTTACCCACGTAACAATATTAGCTTTATTGTGATCAGCACAACTAAGTTAGGAGTATAGCATTAATCTTCATAAATAGCCAAAGTGCATTCTCCAGAACTCTAATAAAGCTAAAATCCTACTACTCGGCCCTATCTTGGAAACGTCATCATAAACAATTGTTTAAAATCCGATTAATCATTATGCTGTACAATTTTGGTTTTAATGAAGCTTTTATAAAACATGTAAGCAAATTTTGTATTATTTTTTTTTTAATTCCGTGAGTTCTCCGAGTTTTTTTTATAATTTTTCAGTAACAATAATGGTCGATGAATGATGATTGCATTATTGGAATATGATCTGGTAAAATTAATAACAAAAAGCAATGGTTTAAACACCATATTTTGAGCATCTCTTCTACTGTCAGTCAAGATTTTAGGTAAACTGTGTATGAACTAGTATCTTAAAATAAATGTGCTTCGTCCAATCTTCAGAATAAGGTTTGGGCCCTTCGATTTTGCAACCAACATGCCATGCCGTTAGTCAATCCAATCTTCAATAGCTTTATTATGGTCAGATAAATGGCTTTTGAGTTTTATAATGGTTTTATAAGAGCTATGAGAGCATAAAATAGCATTTGCGTTCCTTATTTCTGAGTAGTTAGTCATTGGGGATAGCCTTTTAATATAAAATGAATTACTTACTTACTTAATGATCCCGCGCCGATCCTCCGGTGCATAGGGCCGTGGTAAAAGACCTCCACTGTTGACGATCCGGAGCCAGCGACTTCACCTGGTCCCAGTCAAGATTCTCGTCGACAGTTCGGATTTCAGCGGCTAGGCTTCGCCGCCACGAGTTTCTGGGCCTGCCTCTTCTTCGATGACCTTCTGGATTCCAGTCAAGCGCCTCTCTGCAAATCTCGTTTTCATCTTTTCGCAGCGTGTGCCCAATCCATCTCCACTTACGTTGCCGAATCTCGATTTCTAGCGCCCTTTGATGACACCGGCGATGTAGTTCCCCAGACAACCATTTGGTGGGTATTTCGAATTTGCAACGCAAATATACGTGCAAATATACGTCTAAACATATCGTATATAATGTAGCAAAACCAGTATATACGTATTATTTTGGAGGCCATATAGGTACATTAGCTAACATATTCTTGATTTGGATTGTATTAAATTACGATTTGCACGACTTGTCATGCGCATCATTAAGACAACCCTGATTCTTTTTGGAATATACTATGACAACTCACATCATCATATAGATGATTGAGGTTGTAATATACGACATTTTTCGTAACAATATGGAAAGTTTGACGACTTATTTGGTCGTCTTTTGCGACTTGAGTGCAGGGCTCTCATTTTCCGTCAGTTGAAAAAAATATTTTTTTTTTGGGATTTTAAACCAATTGGTTTAATCATCCCCAAAAAATAATAAAAATAAGATTGTTTCAAAGATATTTGTATTTTTGCTGCCAAATTCAAGTTTATATCGTACACATTTATTATTTGCCTGATTGTTGATTTTTTTTCACGTTCATGAATTTATTGTTAGCGCCTGGACTTGATCCCCTGACGATTCGATCAGCAGCTCATGATGCTTCCACGACGCTATCTGGAATATATAAATTCAAGGGGATTTGCTTCAAAGGCATTAAACCAAAAGCAAATCGTATATTTCTTTAGCTTAAATCTTTTAAATCGTAGAACACGTCATCGATGATCTAAAAATAGACCAATATTTTGAAGCCTCCTTTAATACGATTCCAATCATCGATGTCCCATTATCATAAACGATTTATTGAACTTTTTTGTATTCTTTTACGATTGCCAACAAATACGTTTTACGAAAATCAGACATGCGAATTAATTTGCAAAGGTATACGATTGCATGCTTATTATTACGAATCAATGCAGTTATATACGTTTTTTATTTCGAATTATTTTATGCATAGCACGACAAAATCTCTCAATCACGGCTGATCACCGTATATCGGTCGTTCCACGGATTTTTTTGCGAATTGTCGTACACAAAGGTCGAGTTCATATGTACATAAATACTTCTTGTCGTAATAAAATCATGCAATGCTTTTACGATTAAGAATATGCATGGACCGCACATTGTAGGTGCAGATATACGAAAATGAGTATAAATAACATTCTATACGATGTAATCTGTAAAAGAAAATACGACTTCTGGTTGTCTGGGTCCTCATTCGAGATCCAGTTGCCAGGCCACCAAGCGCGGATGATGTTCCGCAGGCAGCGGTTTACAAATACTTGCAGTTTTCGCGTCGTCACCGCATATGTGCACCAAGTTTCGCACCCGTACAGCAATACGGATTTGACGTTTGAGTTGAAGATTCGGATTTTTGTTCGTAGAGAGATCTGGCGTGACCGCCAGATGTTTCGGAGACTTTTTTTTTTTTTTTTTTCAATAAAATACTTTATTTAAAACTATTATAATACATTACAATTGTGCCTTTCTGCTGACTGAAAACTTCAAAACTCGAAGGTTTTTATAAAAAATAAGAACCCTGAGTACGCTCTTATTAGTTACATTATGATTACAATTCCCATCTAAAGCTTTGTTAGAATAACAAAGTATAGTACAAAAAAATTAATTTCATTTCACTTCTTTCGATAATTTGAATTACAGGAACTACTCCGCACGCTACGTGGTCTCCATGGTCTTCTGATGGCCTCTGTTTTTAGGGGGTTATCAGGTGCTGGGACTATCACTTGTTTCGATCCTCTCACGTCGTTTTCCGATGAATCGTCTCCCATAGCAGTACGTACCGATTTTCTCTCTCGTTTTTTCGCTTTATCAATCCGCTGGCCGCACTTTTCCTCAGTTTCGATACTAATAGATGCTGGTTTCAGATTTGTTTCCTCTACTCGTTCCGAGCCGTTGTAGTTTTCGATCACAGGGTTATGATCTCCATTCGTTTGCAACCGTGTGCTCAACGCTACCACGTCATGTGATGACGAAGCCGAAATCCTCAAACTGTCTGTTACTATACTTGCAAATGTGGTTCCACTTCCAATATTTCGATCTACCGATAACCTTTCGCCAACAGCTACCCTCAGCTACCGGGCAGCTGACCTTGAGATGGTCCGAAGATCCGCATACAAAGCATTGGTTACGTATACCATCGTAAAAGATTTTCGTTTTGATTTGTTTTATATGTAACTGTGCTGGAATATCTGCAGTTATCTCCATATGAATTCCTCTTACCCCATTCCATATAGGAAAGCCCGACTCCAGAGGGTACTTTTCTCGAACAAGTTCTTGGATATTCCCATATTTCGACATCACCATTTTAATATCACCATCATCAACCTCCGGTGGCAATCCAAATAATCGGACATATTTTACAATCCCATTTGCCCGAGAAACATTCAAATTGACTTTACTTCCATCAGCGTAACTGAAACACGTCTGCGTTCCCAATTGAGCCAATGCATTGTGCATGAAAGTCTCTTCTTGGAAACGCACAAAAAGGCTATAATCTTCTCGATACATCGCACTCAAGTTTTTACAGCTCCATCCTTGTTTTTTAAAAAACTCAAACACTTCAGAGTTTGTAGGGTTTCTAGTTTGTTCTCCAAACTTGATTTTAATTGTATTTTCACGTTTAAGATTCATTTTTTTTTCCAAACTTCTTCTCGCTCTAACCGTTAGCAAATGCACTCAGAAACTATTCCGTATTTTTTCTAACGCGATTAACCGAGCAGCCTTAATGCACGTCTGATCGGCATCGCGCACTGAGACGAACTGAGACTCGCAAACGCAAATCGGGCCTTTCTGATCCGGGTTTCGATGTCTTTCCTGGTACCACCATCAGGCGTTATCTGGCTACCAAGATACTGGAAGCACTCCACTTTCTCAACTTGTTGCCCAGCTACCATGAAACTGGAGGGATTTCCTGTGTTGATCTCCATCGACTTGGTCTTTCCGACATTGACTTTGAGACCTGCTGCCTTGGAACTTTCGGTGAGGTCGTCGAGTTTGCTCTGCATGTCCGGTTGTGTTTGGGCGAGCAAAACAATATCGTCAGCCAGGTCAAGTTCGTTCAGTTGCTCCATTGTTAAAGGATTCCACGGCAATCCTCGGTTCGGTGCACAGTCGATCGATCCAGTCAGAATCTCATCCATTACGATGAGGAAAAGTAGCGGTGATAAGATACATCCTTGTCTCACTCCAGCAGTTACCGGGATTGGTTCGGACAAGACACCATCGTGCAAGACCTTGCACGAAAATGCCTCGTATTGTGCTTCGATGAGATGGACTAGTTTCTCTGGGACCCCTCGTCGCCTTAGAGCCGCCCAGATGTTTTCATGATTAAGTCGGTCGAATGCTTTTTCGAAATCAACGAACACCAGCAGAAGAGAGTCCTGGAATTCGTTGATTTGTTCCAGTATGATTCGTAGCGTAGTGATGTGGTCCACACATGATCGTCCGGATCGGAATCCAGCTTGTTGCCGTCGGAGTGTAGCGTCGATTTTCTCCTTGATCCTGTTCAGAATCACTTTGCAGAGTACTTTGAGGGTTGTACAGATCAACGTTATGCCTCGCCAGTTACCGCACTCTGTCAGGTCTCCTTTCTTCGGGACCTTTACGAGGATACCCTGCATCCAGTCGGCCGGGAATGTTGCAGTATCCCAGATGTCAGCAAAAAGACGGTGCAACATTTGTGCTGACAGGGCAGGGTCGGCTTTCAGCATTTCAGCAGGGATGCAATCGATTCCAGGTGCTTTGTTGGATTTCATGTTTTTGATTGCCGCTTCTATTTCAGCCAGCGAGGGCGCTACGCCATTTATGCAACTTACTGTTGGCGCTTCAAGCTGCGGGTTCTGTTGGCCATCGCTATTCGTGACTCGGAAGAGTTGTTCGAAGTGCTCAGTCCATCGTTTGAGCTGATCTGTTCGATCGGTCAATAACTGACCTGCTCGGTCTTTCAGCGGCATTCTTGCATTAGTCCTTGCACCACTGAGGCGGCGAGAAATGTCATAAAGTAATCGGATATCTCCATTGGCGGCGGCTCTTTCCCCCTCTTCGGCTAAGGAGTTTGTCCAGGCTCTCTTGTCTCGTCTACAAGCTCGTTTAACTGCCTTTTCCAGCTCCGCATATCGTAAGCGGGCGGCTGCTTTGGCTGACCCGGTACATGCCTGCTCAATTCCGACTTTCGCCTTTCTCCGATCATCGACCATCCTCCAAGTTTCATCCGACATCCATTCACTTCTTCTTCCACAAACTTTACCAAGGGTACCATGGCTCGTCGTGATAAAGGTATTCTTGATTCCACACCACTGTTCTTCGACTGTTCCGTCTGTCGGCAGCTCCGAGGCTCGGGATTCTAGCTGTTCAACGTATGCCCTTTTCACCTCTGGATTCTCCAACCGGCGGACGTCGTATCGACACCCGACTTTCTCCTCGCGCCGTTGGACACGCGCAACTCTCAGTCGTATCTCGCCAAGGACGAGGTGATGGTCAGATGCAATGTCTGCGCTTCGCTTGTTGCGGACATCAAGAAGGCTCCTTCTCCATTTTCGGCTGATGCAGATGTGGTCAATTTGATTTTCTGTTCGGCCATCTCGGGATACCCAAGTGACCTTATGTGCTGGTCGATGGGGGAAGAGCGATCCACCGATCACCATGTTGTTATTGCCACAAAATTCTACAAACAGCTCTCCGTTTTCGCTCATCTGTCCTAGGCCATGGCGCCCCATGATGCGCTCAAGGTCTTGATTGTCGGAGCCAATCTTTGCGTTGAAGTCGCCCAAATGGATTTGAATGTCACCCTTCGGAATTCTCTCTACCACGCTGTTCAGTTGACTGTAAAACTGCTCTTTCTCCTGCAAATCGGCAACGTCAGTTGGCGCATAACACTGGACCATTGTAAGGTTTCTAACCCGTGTTCTAAATCTGGCTACGATTATTGTTTCGTTTATCGGTTCCCATCTAATGAGGGCCGCGTAGGCCTGCGGGCTTAACAGGAAACCAACTCCTCGTTCCCGAGTAGCATGTTCTCCTCGTATGCCAGAGTAAAGCAGGACTTGCCCGGATTGTGTCTTGTGTTCTCCAGTATTAGGCCAACGGACTTCGCTCAGTCCCAGAATTTCAAGCTTGAGGCGGCTAGCCTCTCTAGCAAGTTGAGCCAGCTTGCCTTGTTGAGCAAGGGTTAAAACATTCCAAGTTCCAATTCGTGTCCGTGTTTTCATGCTAAAAGTCGTCGCCAAAGTTCCAGGTCGGTCATTTCTTTCGGATTCCGTAACAATTTATGAATCGGGAGCAGTAGGTTGTTAGCCTAAAGTCCCTATCCCGCGATGGGGCTGCCATCTTGGACTTAGCTGGCGGGAGCCGCATTTCATAAATTCAGCCGCTTGCTGCAAGACAGACGCTGTTTGAGCCGCCCCTGACCTGGAGAACAGACGCGTGCGGCCACCTTCTCAGTCTGCATGCGACCAAAGCATCCACCGGGGTTGGGTACCCGATCTCCGCTTAGGTTACTCGCACCCCAGCCGGCACCGCGGGGAGGTAGAGATAGGAGTTGTGAATAAAAGGTGATATGACCACTATGGGGTCTCGTGTTGCACATTATCCAATAGGGAATTGATTTTGAATGACCCGTGGAATAAATAACGTTTTAATCCGTTTTAATTCCGATTAATTTTATAATGTTGTAAACGATAAAAAAAATCACATGAGAACCCCACTACTAAATGAAGTAGATGTGAAATTTTGCTATCACTCGCCACCCAAGATGTTAGATTCAGTGGATTTAAAAAATGCTGTAAATTGTAGAAAATCTTATTAAAGTTTAATAAACAATACGGAAAATGTAACAAAAAAAATAATTGTGAAAATAATTGCAAGAAAAAAACAAACTTAAAAAATTGAGAAAAATGAGGAACAACCAATTAAAAAAAAAATTCAATGTCAAGCTAAAAAAAACAAGAATAGGAAAAATTAGTAAAATTGAGATGCGTTGGAACAAAACTGGATTAAACAAGATAAATTAAAGCAAAACCAAATAAATCAATATGGGAATATTAAAAAAGATAAAAAAAAAAATGACAAAACCACACGTCCCAAAATTAATTAAGGTAGAAAAAGATCAGATTTAAATAACACAAAATAAAACAACACAAACCAGATATTTCAAGGCAAAAAAGGTGATGGAGGTTCAACAAGACAATAGTAAATAAAATTTAATTTATGAAGACTTCCCAGAAAAAAAGGATTAATTATACTTACACCAGGTTAAACTAAACATAAACAGATAAAACATACTAAAAGATAATAAGAAAAAAAAAACAAAATAAAACAATTTAAAACGAAGAAACAACACGAAACAGAATAAAATAGGATATTTCAAAATAAAACAAGATTCAATAGGAAAAAACAACCAAAAACAAAACAAAAATACGATGCATAATAAAACAAGAAACAGAAAAAAAACTAGATAGAACAAAATGAAATTTAATAAATCATTATGAAACTAGACGAAAAAAGTTCAATTAATGTTAAAATAAGACTAAAATAATATAAGACTTTAAAATGCAAGTTTCAACGAGACTAACAAAATTTTTCTAGGAAAAATATTGATTTCATAGTTGAAGAGGTAAAATTAAATAAAAGTAGATAAAAACTAATAAATAAAAACACGTTAAAAGAAGGACAAAATGACAAGAAAAAACCAGATAAATTCATAATGGCGTCTTCTGTCAACTTCTAAATGCTATTTTTTCAATAAAATCGTCTATATGTTTATTTTTATGTCTTTTAATGTTTCATTATAGCATGTTTTAAATATATAATTTTTTCTAGTTTGTTTTCTGTTTTTTTTTTGTTTGGTTTCTTTTGAGTTGATCTTGCTTTGTACCAAACATGACAGGTTTCAGCATCATTCACCATGGCTCATTATTTTTATTTTTGTTTTAAAGTTATTTTGCCTTATTTTACCTTTTAATCTTGGTTTGTTTCATTTTTATGTACCTCAATCTTGTTTAATATTGGATGATTATTTATTTCTAGATTATCAGTTTTTTTTTCTGTTTAAACCACGTTTCATCTTGTTTAATATGATTTCACATAATTATATCTACATATTTTCTTATTTGCGCTTATTCTGTTCAGTTTTTTTTCAATCATCTAGTTTTGTCATGTTTTATTTTGTTTAAGTTTGCTTTATATTGAAGATGCTTCATCTTTATTTTCATCAAGTTTTATCTGTTTTATTTGATTTGAACTAGTCATGTCAAGCTTCGCATAGTTTTTTTTCGTTGTCCTTTTTATCTTATTGCATTTAGCTTTATTTAGCTTCATTTGTGATTGTTTCATGCGAATTTCAGTAAATAACAGCATTCGGAAGCCGTCATCTTGGATTTAAAGATGGCGTCAGCAAGCGAAATTAGACTTCTACTCGTTTGGTCCTTCCACCTTTTACTCTAATTATAAGGTTAACATGCGATTTTTAGTCATTTACAGCATTTTAGGTTCAGCGTAAGCCACCGTCTTGGTTTTCTAGATGGCCACAGATAGCAAAATTCGAATTCTTCTAGTTTAGCCCTTTCAACTTATACACATACCTAATATGGGGGTTTCAAGCGATTATCAATTATATACAGGTTTGAAAAGAAAAGCCGACATCGCCATATTGGATTTCATAATGGCGTTAGATAGCGAAGTTTGATTTCTTCTTGTATAGCTCTGTCACCAAATATGATAATTGTAGGGATTTCATTTGATTTTCAGTTATTTACAGCATTTTTGGCATCTTGGAATTCAAGATGGCGTAAAATAGCGAAATTTGACTTCTTCTAGTTTAGCCCTATTATCAAATATCCATATTCTAAGATTTCCATGCGATGTTCAGGGATTCATGGAATTTTTGTAGTTTATCGGAAAAAGCGGCTTCCTCGGCTTGAAATCCAAGATGGCGTCAGATTGCGAAATTAGACATCTCCCTCATGAGATTTGCGTTTCATGCGATTCGCAGTCATTTACGGCATTTTCAAGTTGAGCAGATGCTGCCATCTTGGATTTCAAGATGGCGTCGAACAACGAAATTCGAGGTCTACTCGTTTTGCCCTTTCAACCAATACCCATATTGTGGATGTTTCATGAGATTTTCAGTAGTTTACAGCTTTGAAAAGAATAATAAAACCATTATAAAACTTCCAAATGCTTGTTGGCTTAGTTGTTACTTGGGTAGTGTTGTTCGGATGATCCAAAATCACGCCGTTTTTGCTTTATCTCACTTCAAAACAATAATGGTAGAGCTCTACGGATGACCGTAGATATTCTTATCTAGCTGGCCATCAGTTGGAAATTGTTATGAGATTGTTCCGGCTCATGTTTAGAAGACGGCTGACTGGAAACGCATTGTTGCTAAGATTATTTCGGGATAACTCTGCTTTCGGGGAATAAAGCCAATTAGCATACAAGCACAGGCTCAAACAGCTGCTATGTTGTTTTTGGAACTGTCCCTGCTCCTTTAAATAAGACGGAGTGGTTCAAATTTCAAAAAAAAAACTTTCAAATTTGAGACTGTTTGAGATCCTCAGATTTAAAAGATTGAAGATAAAATTGTTCCTGCTCCGTTTAATAAGACGGAGGGCTCAAATAGCACAGATTTGAATGGCTGTGTTAAGATGTTTTGAAATTGTCTCTGCCCTGAGAGACAGACTGAAGAAGCATCAATTTGAACTGCTGATCATAAGGTTGAAGTGGAATTGTTCTGAATCCGATAAAAATGACGGCGGAAATGGATCGATTTGAAGACCTTTGCTATTAATTTTTAAAATTTGTTCCTGGTAACAAAAATGAAGTGCCTAGAAAAACACTGAGAAAAAATTTGGTTTTTAAAATTGATCTAGAATTGTCCTGGCTTCGTTGCCTAAATTGAATGAAGATTGCTCCGGCTTCGATTTATAAGACAGGGTTGCTTTATCCTACAACATAAAAAAAAGTGCATTGAGATATTCTTTTCCTTTTCAAAATATTATGGGAAAACTTTATACTTATAACCCGAAAAAAATTACATATTTAAAGTCTATCAAATACGGCCCATTTGTTTAAACTTAAATGAATCTAGTAGCAATCAGAAATTTTCTTTTAAAATATTCTTTACCAATTGAAAATTGAAAATTTGGGGGTGTAATATTCCTCGCAGAATTATACAAAGGGATAAAAGTGTTTGTGGTTGAGCTGACAAACTACACATAAATATGTACTTCATTTCCAAAAAAGTTTTTTTTTTAAAGAAACGCATATTTCCTTTAAGGGGGGGGGGGGGGGTTGGGACTACCACTTTAAAAAAATCGATTTTTTTATTTTTTTATTTTCTTATTTTAAAACATTTCAAGAATGCTGTGTCAAATTTTCAAGTCAATTGAAGCAAAACTGTAGAAATTATAGGCCTTTAACTCCTCCTATCTAATACTGCAAGAAAGCAAGAGCAGAAACTTCAAACGCGTTTTTCTCGAAAGCACATTTTCAAAGTCCGTGGACATCGTCATTTGAAAACTACTTATCCGATTCTTTTCAAATTTTTAACATATTTTCTACATATAAAATACCAGACCCCAACGATTTTCTTTTTTTTTACTTTGGGGAGATTTTACTGATAAAAAATGGCGGATTTTTTCGTGAAAAATCGTAGTTTTTACTTCAAACAGCCACAAAAATTTCATAATTTTTTTTTTTAAGTTAAATAAAAACGTTGGGGTCCAGAAAAACATCTATTAAAAATATTTTGCTCTGACTTTTTTACTTCAGATGATTCTGTGCTGAGATACAGTGTCCACCGCAAATCCTGTTTTCTAAAAGGCATCCTCGAAAGTGCTCCGTCACCGGCTCATTTTTAAATATTTTTCTACGAAAAAATTACTAAATGTTCTTTTAACAATGCTTTGTATAATGCAAAAAAATTGAATACATTTGTTTGAACGATAGCTCTAGAAAAAAATCGTGAAAACTGTGTTTTTTTTACCCGTTAGACCCTACCCCCCCTTAAACAAATACTATTTTAGATTTGTGCACATTTTTGTGTAAGAGCATTGAAGCAAGTTACTTTTGTTCATATTGATCCTACTGATTACTGGAGACATATTGCATACTTAAAGGCGCTTATCGCGCTCACTGTTTATTATGATTCCATGATGGTTTTATGAAAACAGCAGTTGTAAGTTGTGTTGTTTTTTGTAATTCTTGTTTAAGATGAGGCGCACAAATTACATAACCTGGAAGAAAATGTTTGTTTTTCGGTTAAAATATCTTTCAACAAAAAAGAATACATTTCGTAGAATTTTACAAAAGTAAGAGCTCATAGTGAAGATAAGTAGAGCATTCTTCCTTGAATTTTAAAATATAATAATAAATTCACACCCTCCTACAAACGACGGATGCTTCCAGCCAGCAGTCAGGATTTCGAGCGACGATGACCCAACGATGGACGCCAGCCAACCCGCCAGGACGGTTGACTTGGAAGCCAATGGGACGATGATGTTTGTAATAAAAATCAGCTTAATTGCACTCGATTCTTCACGAACCATAAACTTCCGGAAGCTGTAAGTGTTAATATATCTGGAAGTGATGTAATTGCAGAGACGACCATCGGCTAGCCAGTCGGAGAAGCAACAGCAGATATCAACAACATAAGATGGAATTCGACGGAGTCCGGAACCGGTCATCTAACGAATTCCGAGGCGAAATGCAATTTCTGTCCGAGCATTTTCCAGGGAATTATCATTCCGGATCCTTTCAACTAAATACAAAGTTAGAGCTGAGGGTTTGTGGCTAAACCAGCAGCCAATGCGAGTGGGTGGGTGAAACGGTGCTACAGAAGAAGTGCCTTCTGAATTTTAGACGAGAGAGATAACCAGGGAATGTTTGAATTGGAAATGATTGCACAAAGTCATCTATGTCAGGAAAAGAATGTAAACTTTTCATTGCAATGAGCAAATTTTAACTCGTTTCATTATTTCTTTCTTCTTCCTTTTTTGCTTGCTTGCTGAAGCGCTTTCCTTCATTGTTTTCCTTCCAACATCTCTGGGCTTCTCTTATCTGAAGCGCTCCAGAAACAGCATTCATTTTCCTATGCACACAGAAGTCCTTTTTATAATATCCCCTCCCACCGGGCATCGGGTTTAGGTTACAAGTTGAACCCATCTCCAGATAGCAGTGGGTGGTGCCTTTCATTTCGTTTCGATTTTTTTTCACAAATAATTTAAAAACCTGAACACTTTGCAGGTACATTCGGCGTTTTTTATATTTTTTTTTATGTTGGGATAGTAAAGCTCAGTGTTGCTGGCAGCCCTGAGATTCAGCATCTGAAGTAGTGTGGTTTCACGGTGATCAACAGACAATTCATGAAAACATAAATAAATCTCGAGTTCAGTAGAAACACGTTGTTGAGGAATAGTTTGGAGAAGTTAAAGCCTTTATTAAGCCTTTAGTCGCAGTTCGGTTTAGAAAACTACTTTATTTCGCTTGTTGGCAGGTTTGGCAGTACTTTACAGAAAGTGCTAAAAAGCTTATCGGTAAGATAGTATTCTCAATAAGAAGTTAGTTCGTTTCTTGTACCCTAACTGAAATTTGATTTACTAGATTTCTCGACTAGTGGATATCGCCATAGGAACTATCTTACCTGCTGTGTAACCCTTGGGAATTAGTCCGGTAGCGTAATAGATAGTGCCTACGAATTTAGTAAGAGTAATATAATCCCACTAACAATAATCAAAACCTACTGTAATCCAACAGACATCAATAGCTGGTGCTAACGGGTGTCAGAACGTGCTTGAAATAGCAATAGAGCACATTCCCAAGTAACACAGATTAAGCCAATTGGCTTTTTTGAGTTTTAATATTGTTTTATGAAGACTTTTCCATGGCATCAAATGTTTAAAACGGTTCTATTGTAACATAGGAAATGCTTCATTTATCGTGTGTTTTAAAAGAGTCCTGAAAGTTTTGCTAAAACTTGAATAAAATACTATCTTAAGAGTGCTGTAAAAACGTTGCAAAAGTATTGCTTAAGCATCAATAAAACACATACTTTCCTGTTTTTATTACAGCTTAGGAGTGGCTAGGTACCAGTTTTAAAAATGCGCTCAATGCGCTTTTAAAACTAGCCTTCAAGCCAAGTTGAAAAACTGTTTTATTGGAACAGTCAATGTAGGCACGATAAAACTAAGTGACAGATAATTTGACAATCGACAAGAACGTATACACGCTTAAACTTTTTTACCTCTTTTTGAGATAGCATAATCTGTTTTGAAAGAATTATCACTCAAAATTTAGAAAAACGGGCTATCAAAATGATATAAATTAAAACAGTCAAATTCATCTGAAAAATAAAAGCAACATTGTTGCATCCGCATTCAAATTTCAAAACAACCGCAAGCCAGTCCACATCATTAATCGCTCAATTCTTATGGATTGAATAAAAGCACACTGTAAATAAACGTTTTTTGTAATTCGATAAGAATAAATGTAAAAGACAATTAATTTACAAGTACGCCGAATAAAGTAATTGTTCTATTTATCCATCTCTATCTCTCAATGCGAAGTTAATCTATATTTACGTCATCCAATCCAGAGTTAACAAAATTCTTTCCGGATAAAACGCCCTTGAAAATTTCTAGAAGACTGCAGCCACCGGCTTCTCCTCAGCAAAGACGGAGAAATTGAGCTTCATCACAAGCGAAAATGTACATTCTAAGCATTCATCAGCCTCAACAAGTTTCAGATGATATACATATTCAGAATGAAGTCCACAAGCATTGGTCGATCATTGAAAATTACGATTTATTTAAAGCGTAACGCAGTTCTGGTTATCGTAAGCAAAATATCCGACCGAGGCACGTTTTATAAAATCGTTTTATCGCTTCCAATTTCAACAATAACCATTATAGTTTGATATGTTGCATGCGTTTCCTAAACCGTTAGCATAGTGTTTGCAGAAAAGTTTTCCCATACAACTGCTTTAACAGTTTTTAAACAGTTACATAACCTAACTACAGATTTAAAATTCAATCTTTTCGGAATTCACGATTCAGGCAATGTATTTTACAATTTCTATAATCGATTGCTAAACGTTTTTTACGTTTCATAAATTGTCGATTGACGATTTCAGAAATCGTTTGGTTATAATCCTCATTTATGCGGGTTATAATTTAGCTTTGAGGCCAGGCTTTTGATGACAGTAAATTATCTATTACAAAACAGTCTGAGACTATTTGATAACAATATGAACCTACTTGGTATTTAAAGATAATTGACCACCCTCTAATCATAGCCAAAAGAAAACAAAACAAAAAGTTGCATGAATGCCTTTTGCCAAGCAAATGTTCTCATTTTTTGCAAAAAACTCCTCTTCCTCAAAAATGGATGAATCCATCATGAGCGTGTATTCCATTTAGGAAAACGTCAAACGAAGCTTTGATTCAAGGTCTCTTAAAACCATTTTAAAACTGTTAACTGAAATTGTTTTGTTACAACATTTTTATAACCGGCATAAAACCATTTTAACACTGTTTTACAACTGCCTTAAGATTTTCAATATTAATTTACTGATTGCCATATTGATTGTGAAATTGAATCGAAATTACTGAAGCCATCTTGATGGAAATTATACTTTAATACTATAAACTAGACATTTTTATTTATTTATTTATTTATTTATTTATTTATTTATTTATTTATTTATTTATTTATTTATTTCACCAAACATCGTAGGCTACATATATATTCTTAAAACTAGTAGTACAATCTTAATATTACTTTAAATACTACAATATTAGGTTCTTAAGTGCCTGTCGCCGTAAAAAGCACTTTTTAGCTGCTGTTTAGACATAGTAAAATCTATGTTCTGGTAGTTTTTATTATAATTCTGCATTAGACAATTGATTGGACTATTTTTACCATAATCAGTTCGAGCAGAGGTTAAAATAAACAGATTTCTGGTTCGCAACTGGCGACTCGGACAATAAAAGTTTAACTGATTTAGTAGATAAGTAGATTGAACACGCTGATTAATTATGTCGTTTACAAAGGAGATTGCAGCAAATTCTCTTCTAACACATAATGGTTCAATATTTATTATTAAACAGCGTGATTCGTAGCTTGGTAATTGGCTCTGAGACCATCCTAGATTTCGTAAAGCAAATAGAACAAATTGTTTCTGAATGGATTCTAAACGGTTTTTATGAGAAATTTTAAAGGGGGACCACACAACGCTGCAGTATTCAAGTATGGATCGGACATAAGCTGTGTACAATGTTTTTAATGTATATGGGTCTTGAAAATTATAACTAAAACGTTTTATAAAGCCAAGCATACTATTTGATTTTTGAATTACTGAGTTGTAGTGATCTACAAAGGTAAGTTTTGAGTCCAATATATGTAATACCTAGATCTCTTATCTTATTGATTCTCTCCACAGGCTCGTTTCCTAATGTAACAATTTCATATGACGGATATTTTTTCCTTGTAAATACAATATGTGAACATTTTTTCACGTTTAGTTCAAGAAGACTTTTACTGCACCATTTGTAAAAAATATTTATTTCACTTTGAAACACCCTGAAATCTTCTTCGTTGTTGACTATCATATAAAGCTTCATATCGTCTGCGTATATAAGCACGTTTAGCTGGTTCAGTAAATAAGTTATGTCATTGACGTACAAAATAAATAATAAGGGACCGAGATGGGAGCCTTGAGGCACACCAGATGTAACGGAGATGCTTTTCGAAAGTGAACCATTGAATCTAACAATTTGTGTACGGTTTTTCAAATACGATTCAATCCATTTCAGCAGTTGTGTACTGAATCCGTTTTTATGTAGTTTAAAAATTAACAAAGGGATGTCGATTCTATCAAAAGCTTTACTGAAGTCCGTGTATAGAGCCTGAACGGAATTTCCTTGATCCATAGAGTGGATATTATAAGAAACGAATTCAAATAAATTAGTCGCTGTAGATCGTACTTTAACAAATCCATGTTGCTTTTCAGTTATGAGTGTTTTTATTTGATTATATATTTTTTGATTCACTATTGCTTCAAAAAGTTTCGGTATGCACGATAAGATTGCTATACCCCGGTAATTTTTAATGTCAGACTTTTTCCCCGACTTGAAAAAAGGTACAAGAAAAGATTCTTTCCATACTTGAGGAAAAACACCGGATTCCAACGATGAGTTGAACAATAGAAACAAATTTGACAATGATGGTGGCACTATTTGTTGTATAAGTCATAAATTTCAATGCAAAACAAAAATTGCATCATTTGAGAAAATTTATATTTTCCTTTAATTATTTTTTTCAATTAAAAAAATGCTCAAAATGTAGTCAATCTTGATTTTCTTAAAGGCGCGCTTATGTTTTGATGCTATTTCGTATATATTTCACCATAAATCTGAGGTTGCAGGAAGTTTTATGCTAAGACATATTAAAAATGAAAACGAAAATATTTTTAAAATAATTTAAATGCAATCATCACCAATCACCAAATGTTTGGGAGAGGAAGTGATAACACGAGAAAAAACGGAACAGAAAGCTCCCACATTAGAGTATCTATCAAATTTCACAGCTCCCACAGTAAAATTCCTATCAGATTCCTTGACGTAGTTTTAAAAGAGCTGTGGGTAGTCTTAAGAGAGCCCCGAAAGGTTTCTTAAGGCTATGTCTACAAGGTCGAATAAAACTATTCTGTTGGATGTTTTATTATAGCGTATAGAATTAGCTTTAAAAACGTTAACAAAATGGTCCCTTTTGGCCATATGTTAGCTTTAAAGTAGTTTTGCTAAAAGCGTAGAATGCGCTTTGGCTTATAAAGTAGCTTTAAGAAATAGTCTTAAGCGGACTGTTAAGGTTGGAATAAAACTTAAATTGTTACTAGGGATTAGAAGGAGCACAAATAGTTTGTATTACATTGGAAAGATTAAATAAGCATAATCTAACGTTAGGAAATATAATTTCAGCTTTTAAGCGTCTGCTTTGAAAAATTGCGTTTCCTTCACGGCCGTTCTGAACACTCAGTTTAATTCTGAAAGTAGAGGGATTTCAAAAAAATCTTATCGAAAATCGAAATCTACAGATAAAAATAATTGCTTAAATAAACCTACGCTATAAATATGAGAGAGCAATAACTTTTTTGCCATTTCCAGCAACGATCAAGCAGCAATACGTTCGTTTAACGATGTCAGCAACAATGCGTCAAACTAAAGCGAGACGTCTCGTTCGTCTAGAGACATCGAATATTGAAACCACAAGAGAGCAAGAAAATTACTATAGAGGCAGAAACTAGTAACGCCACACAAGAAAGCGGTTTTTGAAGGTTATACTCAAAGACGCATGGAAGAATTACTAAACCAGCTGATAGTTCTTAGTTCTTTATCATTTTCTGGGCGCAGCAGTTCAGAAGGGTTGATATTCTTGCGTAGTGTGCGTAGTCATAATTAAATTTAAAAACAACAGCATTGACTGTATCAGTCCTTTCTTGCTACCAGCCAATGATTTCGTCACCAGTAAGAATTTCGGCGGCTAGACTACGCCGCCATGAGCCTGTCTTTAGATGCCCATCTGGATCCCATTCAAGCGTCTCTCTGCAAATCTCGTTTTCATCTCTTCACACGTGTGCCCAATCCATCTCCACTGACGTTCCCGAATAATAATTTCTAGCGACAATTAATGACACCGACGATGTTGTTCCTCATTTGATATCCAGTTGCCAGACAACCAAGCGCGGTTGATATTCCGCAAGCAGCGCTTTACAAATACTCGCAGTTTTCACGTCGTCACCGCATATGTGCACCAAGTTTCGCACCCGTACAGCAATACGGATTTGACGTTTGAGTTTAAGATTCGAATTTTCGTTCGTAGAGATATCTAACGTGAGCACCAGATGTTGCGGAGACTTGCAAATGCAAATCGGGCTTTTCTGATCCAGGTTTCGATGTCTTTCTTGGTACCAACATCAGGCGTTATCTGGCTACCAAGATACTGGAAGCACTCATTTCTCAACTTGTTGCCCAGATTTATCTCCATCGACTTGGCCTTTCCGACATTGATTTTGAGACCTGCTGCCTTGGAGCTTTCCGTGAGGTCGTCGATTTTGCTCTGCATATCCGGTTGTGTTTAAGCGAGCAAAAATATATCGTCAGCCCGGTCAAGGTCGTTCAGTTGCTCCATTGTTGAAGGATTCCACGGCAATCCTCGACTCGGTGCACACTCGATCGATCCAGTTAGAATCTCATCCATTACGATGAGAAAGAGTAGCGGTGATAAGATACATCCCTGTCTCACCCCAGCAGTTACCGCGACTGGATCAGACAAGACACCGTCGTTCAAGACCTTGCATGAAAATGCCTCGTACTGTGCTTCGATTAGATGAACTAGTTTCTCTGGAACTCCTCGTTGCCTTAGAGCCGCTCAGATGTTTTCGTGGTTGAAATTTTTTTCGAAATCAACGAACACCAGCAGAAGAGAGTCCTGGAATTCGTTGATTTGTTTCAATATGATTCGTAGCGTGTGATGTGGTCCACACATGATCGTCCGGATCGGAATCCAGCTTGTTGCCGTCAGAGTGTAGCGTCGATTTTCTCCTGGATCCTGTTCAGGATCACTTTGCAGAGTACTTTGAGGGTTGTACAGATCACCGTTATGCCTCGCCAGTTACCGCACTCTGTCAGGTCTCTTTTCTACGGGACGTTTACGAGGTTATCCTGCATCCAGTTGGCCGGGAATGTTGCAGTATCCCAGATATCAGCGAAAAGGCGGTGCAACATTTGTGCTGACAAGGCAGAGTCGGCTTTCTGCATTTAAGCAGGGATGCAATTGATCCCAGGTGCTTTGTTGGATTTAATGTCTTTTATTGCCGCTTCTATTTCAGCCAGCAAGGGCGAAATGCTGACCTGCTCGGTCTTTTAGAGGCATTCTAGCATTAGTTCTTGCACCACTAATGCGGCGAGAAATGTCATAAAGTAATCGGATATCTCCATTGGTGTCGGCTCTATAACCCTCTTCGGCTAGGGAGTTTGTCCAGGCTCTCTTGTCTCGTGTACAAGCTCGTACAACTGTCATTTCCAGCTCGTAAGCGGGCGGCTGCTTTGGCTAACCCGGTACATGCCTGCTCAATTCCGACTTTCGCTTTTCTCCGATCATCGACCATCCTTAAAGTTTCACTCGACATCCTTGCACTTCTTGTTCCACAAACTTTACCGAGAGTGCCATGGCTTGTCGTGATGAAGGCATCCTTGTTTCTTCACCACTGTTCTTCGACTGTTCCGTCTGTTGGAAATTCTGAGGCTCGAGATTCTAGCTGTTCAACGTACGCCCTTTTCGTCTTTGGATTCCCCAACCGGTGGACGTCGTATCGACACCCGACTTTTTCCTCGCGCCTTTGGACACGCGCAACTCTCAGTCGTATCTCGCCAAGGACGAGGTGATGGTCAGATGCAATGTCTGCGCTCTGTTTGTCGCGAACAACAAGAAAGCTCCTTCTCCATTTTCGGCTGATGCAGATGTGATCAAATTGATTTTCTTTTCGGCCATCTCGGGATACCCAAGTGAACTTATGTGCTGACCTGCTGCTTATAACAAAAGTGTCGGCTAGCGGGTTCAGCGGGGCTGAAACTCCTCTCTATTTTCCTCAGCGTCGGCTTAAGCTACAAGACGATTTGGCTATCCAAGAAAACACCTTCACACGATCGTCGCCATGGAACCCATATTTGGGTGGCGGGTGTATTTGCCGGGAGGCCCCGTCACACCAAAATCGGGTGACGCTTTCTTACACAAGTTAAGGCGCCCGCACAATAGCCCGTCAGACGTCGCGTCGCGTCAGCGTCACTTTGACATTTCATTTTGGGGATACCATTTTCCGTTTGAGCCACCACAATGGTGCGTCGCGTCATTGACAGCATTGTACTAAAACGCACAACTTGTTCTAAACAGCAGCGTTTTCCGGCGTCGATGTTTTGGTTTAGAAAAAAATCAAAATTGTCTCGTATATTTCGTATTTATGTGTTATGTTGAATTTTTATACAAACAGACAAGAAACTTAAATAATAGTCAACTTTCTCGTTTACAAATTATCAAATTTTATCATTCAAATTATTTTTCAACATTTAAATGTTCTTTGATACCTTGGATAAACCAATGGTATGGAGCCGTCACATGAAAATATTGTTGTTGTGCAAATGGATTTTCGGATATTAAGTTTTACTTTAACAATAGTTTAAGTCAATACATTTATTAATCATTTAATATTTATGCCAACCTTTCATGCTGCCTTACCGTGCAGTTGAGTTGTTGAACTAACCTAGTCCGTTCCTGTTTCATTTTTCCACCGATTCAAATCGCCTTGCAACCCATCGGCTACCGAATATGCGGAAAATTAGCTGGAGGCGGAATTCCTATGATGTGTGGTTTAATCTGAAACAGAAAAGAAATAACTATTTTGCATTTAAAATAAATTGGTTTTAATATTTCAGAAGTATTTCCGATCTCTTACCTGCTATATCTCTTGAGGCAGACTTAGTTTTCCAAGAAGAATCTCCCTTTTGTGAGGCAGTAGCCGTCCTTTAAGCAGCGTAGATTTCGGGGAAATAAAACTTGTTATCTTTTGCAGCAAAAACGGCAGAAACAAATCAGACTCGAAAACCAACTGAAGGAAAGAAGCGAATCAAAACAAACTTTTGGTTGCTATGATTCTCGACGCTGTATTGTGATGCAATTTTTTTCGGTTGCGTCGCATCGTCCTTTTAGTACTTGACGACGGCGTTGACAGCTGACGCGACGCGACGTTCGACGCGGTATCCCGGTAAATTTGAATCGGCAGAGAGGTAACTCAAATCGCCAGATTGATCGTAACGATCGTTCTGGCGATTTTGCATCATCACATCGTTAGAGAGGAACACACCATACGCGTGCCTTGGCTGAGGGCCACGAATTAAGCTAAGACACGCCCTCCAGAGAAACACACGAACACAATCCGAATCGTGTTTGTTTGTTTCCCTCCGAGACGCGTGTTAGCCTGCCTGAGAAGTCGACAGCTACGATTGAAAGCACACACGGGACACGGGGACAAAATGCGACCACACCGTACGAGTGTACGATTCAAACTGATTTCGCATGTACGCATTCGTATTTGGTGCCTCTAGGTATCTCGGCAGGACAAACCGAATGAAAATATTTGCGTTCTTGGAGTGTCACCGAAGTTAACCGTTTTATTCTAAGTTCGGTGACTCAACTCTCAATTTTTTGCATGCTCTGTCGATTTCTGAGAGGACGCGCTTACTGGGATTGTGTGGCTGCCTTTAGCCTCTCAGTTTCGCGTTGCAAATCTAGAAGTTCTCTCTCTTTACTTTAACGCTCCGAGAACTTCTTTGGGCCCTTGTAAAACTATCGAAATGAGCGTGGCGACGATCGTGTTAATTCGGGTAGAAACCTCCCACGTTTATTTTCAATGTTGAAATTGGGTCTGGCGCATACTTGAGACTTCGTCCCTTCCCTTATCGTTAATTCCTACCTCGTCTCTGGTTGAAACTACATACCTCGCAAACCTGCGAAATTGGTGGTCATCGGGTTCTGATACTTTTCAACACGTCACCACGATGACTGTGGGTTGATGGCTATCCCAATACTGGACCCGGTTGGATTAGGGAGGCATCCTTGACTGCGTGGTTAGACTGGCTGACAATATAGGGCGCTCCGGCAGGTAACCGTTACAAGACTGATGTTCAGTTTGTTGACGGACCCAAGCATCTATGCCTGACCTATGCTACATTTGGGAAGCGGAAGTGCTACGGTGAGTATACTGCTAGTTTAGTTATTGGCGGACAGCAATGGCGGGTTTTCGGCCAAGCCTTGGATTCAAGGTACAGTCTCGGGGTCCTATGCGAACTCGGGATAGGGTTTTCGATAACAATGATAACAGTGGTTCTTTGGATCACTTGTATACCCAGGGAATTCAGCTTTTCCGGATTCCAATATCTTCACTGTTCACACTTTTCGGCCACGTTTCTGTGATGTGCTGTCTTTGGCTAACTTTAGCGAAATGGCCGATCATTAACCCCGTAGCCGCGTAGAATGACGTCACCGTTTTTCCACCTTATCCGGTTCATCATTTCGCCTCGCTTCATCAGCTAATCCTGATCGTTAATTCGCCTCGTCTTGTCCAAGTAGTACGATATCTGGTGGTAGGACAATCCAAGCTTTCAAATCGAGCGTAGCAGCGCAGGTTGGTGCCTAAGGGTTCTGGGTGAACTTCGACGCAGGCGACTTCTCTACAAACAAGAGACCAACATCCACTGACACTACTAACAGAGCACTTGTTACATGCCTTGGAGCTTTCGGTGAGGTCGTCGAGTTTGCTCGTCTGCCAGATCAAGGTAATTCAGTTGCTCAATTGTCGAAGGATCCCACGGCAAACATCGGTTCGGTCTGCAGTCAATCGCTCTAGTCAAGATATCATCCATTACGATGAAATTGCGGTGATGAGATAAAGTCGTAAAAGACCTTGTACGAAAATGCCTCATAGTGTGCATTCGCCAATTCAAATAATAGTGGCAGACCTTAGTAAGAATGTCTAAGCAGTCAGGAGATCTTGATCAGGTTGTGATGTGGAAAGAGAAATGCTTAACGCGTTCGTCGCCACGCTCATTTTGGTAGTTCTACTAGTCGGGTCAGAAGAAATTCTCGGAGCCTCAAAATAAAGAAGGAAAGCTCCCAGCTTTGCAACGTGTGGCATAACTGAGCGACTCACATGAGTATTTAAGAGAGCGTCACATGTTTTTGATGTGACGAGGCTTCCCAGGAAATACACGCGTCACCCGAATAAGGGTCTCATGGCGAACAACGTGTTAAAAAGCACACAGAGGAAGGTCTTGAAATCCCCAATTTGCATTGGAGCTTAAAACTGTTGACAGCTTTGCATGTATGTGAAATTTCATTTGATTCAGAGTATCCATGCGGTTTCTTCATTGCTCTCTCTCACTCAAACTGCTCTCTTTGACTGAGAGGGTTTCAATTTTGTTCAGCTCATCTGTTCATTCCATTTTTAGAGCCGTGCCGTGGCTTTTTGATAACCACCACGGTTCTTTTGGTTCGAGAGAACGAACGAGCTGCAGTTCTCCGCTCTTCAGTTTACGTTGCTTATTTAGTGATGGGAGAACAACCAGAGGCGGCTTATTTGAACTAGCTCTTTTGAAACAACGACCAATCCGTGGCTCGCACGAAACACAATTCTTTTGATTCGAAAGCGGTTAAGTTCTCAATCTGTGATGTGCTGAGCCGCATGTGTGAGCCGCAGCTCATTTTCGAACCATGGCTCTTTTTTTAAGAGCCACGGTTCGTTCGTTCTTTTTGAAGAACCGGTTCAAATGAGCGGCTCTTGAGGGCTCGCGCATCACTACTGTAGATCCACTGGATTCAAAAAGTGTGGAAGATCCTGACAAAATCTAGAAGTCACGGGCCGTAACTGTGAACTTAGATGTAAAATGAATCATTGTGATTTATTGACCAAACGGTTTTACTGTTTGATTTCACCTCAGAGCAGAAGTGAGATTTCGAGAATTCAAAGACACTTCACTTGTTAGACAATATTTTTCACATTTCGGCCAAGAACAGTCACAAGGGCAGCTTCTAACAGTTGGCTGCACCCGAAAGAAGACGAACAGGACGACTTCGAAGGGAGGAAAAAGTTAGTTCTCCAGGATGGCTTCTAGCAAACAAAAAGATTGGCACCGAGACAGCAGCAGATCCACAGAAAGGACTTTCCTTGGCACTCCCATTCGGGGGTGTCGGGTGGAAAAACTTTATCATTGTATGCAACATAAAATGGGAGATGGAAAAAGGAACATTTTTAACGCTTGACCATTCGCTCTGGATGGAGCCAAAGGAAAAACTCGGCAAAAGTTAGAGCCAAATGGAAATACGCCCCAGAATCTGCAACCCGGTTGTCGTACCGGACCGGTCCTTCAAGGGCCCTCTTTCTCCCACGTAAGACCCTTCTGGACAGATCGAAAGATGATGCAGAATCAGGACCGAGTGTTCCCATTTCCCATTAAAAGAGGACTGGGGAACGACAACGACGACGACGATGACGACAACGGTTCCTTTATATTTATCTTCCGATGGAATAATTAAACATTTTGCAATCAACGAACGGACTCTCCTTTTTTCAGTTCTTACTTCCGAGGGACCGACTGAGAATGTAAAACTTGTGCCGGCCATCATTTGCAAGTTGAAATGGGACCTCCCACCCATCTCCCTTTGCTACCAAGCCTGGTGTCCTTGGCTTGCCACTGGTATCGCTCCGCTAGATTTTCTTTTCATTTCACAATTTTCTCCAGCTTCCGAACTACTTTCAGTTGGTAACATTTGATTGGAAAGAAAAAAGGATCCGGGCAAGAAGTCCCCGGCACATTGGGGTTTAGATGTTTTAGTCCCTTGCCAGAGAAATAATGTCGCTGATGATGGTCCGATCAACAGAATAGTGGGTTGAAATTGATTAAAAAATTGAATGATTGTTGTTGTAGACGAATCCAGAATAAGCGTTAACAAACTACTGATCCAGGAACACATTATTCGGCTCGAAGGACCAATTCCAGATGATAATTTTTGTTTACCGTTTTCTGCTGTTAGTGTTCAATACGTTTAACTTATTTTAACCAATTCCGTTAACTCTGATCAACTATCCGTGCCCCTTCGTTTGCTAAGCAGTCATCATATGGGGCAAATCTGACGAGGGAAAGGAATTGCTGTCTTCCGATCGGTCCTCCGGACGGCTAGCTGAGTCAATCCAAAAGACGCAGCCATCCGGACCGAAGAGCTTGCATTTGAGATGGAAATTTATATTTATTAGTCAAGTCCCAGGAAATGAACTGTGACTCCGGACCGTAATTTATTATAAATATTTGCCAGGACTGCTCGAAAAATGAGCAACGACGGAACGCAAGGAAGAGTACCAATTTGTTTCTATTCTGTGGATTGGTTTATTGATATCATCGAAAAGGGAGACGGAAGCTACCCAGAGTGTTATAATTAGTTTAAAGGATTTTTATGTTTACTTTAATGAATAACAAGAAGCCTGGCAACACAACTTCTTATTTCAAAGGAATTGTGCTTTCTAACGATTACAAAATAATTAATCAACAAATGAATCAATTCCTTTTTTTCCGTGGCAAGCTCCAAAAAAATTTTTGAAATGCCTAATATTTTGTGATTAACTACCGAGAAAACTTTGAAAAAACAAACAGAAACGATTTGGCGTTTTTATTACCGAACGTTCGGTAATTTTTACCAAAATATTTTGAAATGTTACGGAATGCTCGGTATTTTTTCATCAACATTAACAGTTGTTACCGACCATTTGATAGATTTTACCGAACAACCGGTTTTTCGACAGAAGGTAATGTGAAAGCTCGGTAACGTTTGCCAATATTCTGAAGATGTTAACATAATTGCCCGTTGTTTATATTTCTTAGAAATTTTATTAAAACACATAAAAACACGAGAAAGAAATGTCCCTTAAAAGAAAACACTATCTTGTTAGATCAATTGAAAATAATTTGTTGATTTATAATTGTTTTTAGGTATAGAGTTGTGAATCTGGAATATTGCAAGCTATGCTTTTGGAATGAAATTTAAAAGAAAAGTGTTCAATGTTTTGCTGCAACAATTTTATCAATGATTTTCATAAATAAAATGAGGTGGATAAACGAATGCCCATCTCATCACAAGAGATGAGTATGAAGGTGCCAGAAATTCTTTTGGAAAGTTTCTAAATTTTTAAATCTTTTATATAAAACTGAAGGCAAATTTTTATGACCCCCTCGCTTAGAAACGGGTGATCAGTAGGATTTCAAAAAGAATTTGTTACGTAGGGGAAAGCGGGGGTTGAAAATTTCTCGAAAATCGCGTTACGTAATATTTGAACGGCCCCGTTTGTATGAAAATAAGTTCACAAGCATGATTTGATGCTGGATTTTGGTTTTTTATACATAGATACACCTCTCGCTTTAAAAAATGGAAGGCTTCCCTACAAAACTCATAAAAAACCTAAGAACTCATACAATATTTATGTGATGGAAATGAAATTAAGTACACATGCAATTTTGAACATGGTGAGATGATTGATTTTACTAAATAGTCCATACTTCTTTTAAAACCGGGGGCTCCCATACAAAATCAACCTTAAATATGCAAAACTCGAATAATTGTAGAGCGATTTTAATTAAATTTTTTACACAAACAATTTTGGACGCTTATGACGTAATTTTTATCAAATCATCACGTATGAACGGGTGGTCAGAATGCCGTGAATTTGATATCCGAGAGATTTTCGGGCCTAATATGATTTGTTTAAGAGATTGGAAACCTACATTAAGCGAGGGAGGCGAGTCCCATACAAAATAAGCATAAAACAAGATCAATTTCGGAAAAATTTTGAACGACATAAAAACTTTATTTCTTTTGCTGAATGACCCTTCTAACTCTTGAAACGGAGATCCCATACAAAATTAATTGAAAAACGAGATAATTGATGCAATTTCTTTGTCATTTCTTTGCTTTGTCATTTTTGTCATTTTTGTCATTTTTGTCATTTTTGTCATTTTTGTCATTTTTGTCATTTTTGTCATTTTTGTCATTTTTGTCATTTTTGTCATTTTTGTCATTTTTGTCATTTTTGTCATTTTTGTCATTTTTGTCATTTTTGTCATTTTTGTCATTTTTGTCATTTTTGTCATTTTTGTCATTTTTGTCATTTTTGTCATTTTTGTCATTTTTGTCATTTTTGTCATTTTTGTCATTTTTGTCATTTTTGTCATTTTTGTCATTTTTGTCATTTTTGTCATTTTTGTCATTTTTGTCATTTTTGTCATTTTTGTCATTTTTGTCATTTTTGTCATTTTTGTCATTTTTGTCATTTTTGTCATTTTTGTCATTTTTGTCATTTTTGTCATTTTTGTCATTTTTGTCATTTTTGTCATTTTTGTCATTTTTGTCATTTTTGTCATTTTTGTCATTTTTGTCATTTTTGTCATTTTTGTCATTTTTGTCATTTTTGTCATTTTTGTCATTTTTGTCATTTTTGTCATTTTTGTCATTTTTGTCATTTTTGTCATTTTTGTCATTTTTGTCATTTTTGTCATTTTTGTCATTTTTGTCATTTTTGTCATTTTTGTCATTTTTGTCATTTTTGTCATTTTTGTCATTTTTGTCATTTTTGTCATTTTTGTCATTTTTGTCATTTTTGTCATTTTTGTCGTTTTTGTCATTTTTGTCATTTTTGTCATTTTTGTCATTTTTGTTATTTTTGTCATTTTTGTCATTTTTGTCATTTTTGTCATTTTTGTCATTTTTGTCATTTTTGTCATTTTTGTCATTTTTGTCATTTTTGTCATTTTTGTCATTTTTGTCATTTTTGTCATTTTTGTCATTTTTGTCATTTTTGTCATTTTTGTCATTTTTGTCATTTTTGTCATTTTTGTCATTTTTGTCATTTTTGTCATTTTTGTCATTTTTGTCATTTTTGTCATTTTTGTCATTTTTGTCATTTTTGTCATTTTTGTCATTTTTGTCATTTTTGTCATTTTTGTCATTTTTGTCATTTTTGTCATTTTTGTCATTTTTGTCATTTTTGTCATTTTTGTCATTTTTGTCATTTTTGTCATTTTTGTCATTTTTGTCATTTTTGTCATTTTTGTCATTTTTGTCATTTTTGTCATTTTTGTCATTTTTGTCACTTTTGTCATTTTTGTCATTTTTGTCATTTTTGTCATTTTTGTCATTTTTGTCATTTTTGTCATTTTTGTCATTTTTGTCATTTTTGTCATTTTTGTCATTTTTGTCATTTTTGTCATTTTTGTCATTTTTGTCATTTTTGTCATTTTTGTCATTTTTGTCATTTTTGTCATTTTTGTCATTTTTGTCATTTTTGTCATTTTTGTCATTTTTGTCATTTTTGTCATTTTTGTCATTTTTGTCATTTTTGTCATTTTTGTCATTTTTGTCATTTTTGTCATTTTTGTCATTTTTGTCATTTTTGTCATTTTTGTCATTTTTGTCATTTTTGTCATTTTTGTCATTTTTGTCATTTTTGTCATTTTTGTCATTTTTGTCATTTTTGTCATTTTTGTCATTTTTGTCATTTTTGTCATTTTTGTCATTTTTGTCATTTTTGTCATTTTTGTCATTTTTGTCATTTTTGTCATTTTTGTCATTTTTGTCATTTTTGTCATTTTTGTCATTTTTGTCATTTTTGTCATTTTTGTCATTTTTGTCATTTTTGTCATTTTTGTCATTTTTGTCATTTTTGTCATTTTTGTCATTTTTGTCATTTTTGTCATTTTTGTCATTTTTGTCATTTTTGTCATTTTTGTCATTTTTGTCATTTTTGTCATTTTTGTCATTTTTGTCATTTTTGTCATTTTTGTCATTTTTGTCATTTTTGTCATTTTTGTCATTTTTGTCATTTTTGTCATTTTTGTCATTTTTGTCATTTTTGTCATTTTTGTCATTTTTGTCATTTTTGTCATTTTTGTCATTTTTGTCATTTTTGTCATTTTTGTCATTTTTGTCATTTTTGTCATTAACCGTAGCGTTACAGGTCGAAAAAAAATTACGTGGCTTGAATTACGTGACACGTAATTTTATTCGACCTGTAAAACTTCGGAAAATGCCAAGCTCCTTATTGGTACAGGACATTTACTCTAATATTAAATCATTCTATATTTAATTTTAAATCAATCAAATGAAAATTTTGTGTTTTGCACATGACGGGTGGATTTTTTTTAAAGCAATCATTTCCAAGCACACGAAAAAATCATTATTTTTTTCTGTGTAGTTCACTAGCAGATCCATCCCGTGTGAGCAGAGGTGCCAGGTGCCCTGGTTTATCAGGATTTGTCCTGATTTTCGAGAGGCCGTCCTGAATTGCGCCTTTATTTATGCAATCCAAGCAAAAATCCTTATTATTTACATGGTGTCCTGAAAAATCCTGATTTTTAACTTCACGTTGTCCTGATTTTTGACGAAACCACCTGGCCCACCAGCGTGTGAGTCACACGTTTAAAAACAATGATATTATACGAAATATTATTTGTGGGGACCCTGCCCAACTATGTCATACATTTAACATTTTGATTCCAATATTATAGCTTCGATACCCTCTCCTAGATTTCTAGAACTTGAAGCAGTTTGATTTGTGTAATGTTCAGCTTTCTTTTCTTCGGGGGCTTCTGGGCCAGGGGGACCGAAGCAATTGCTCCCTATTGCCCCCCTCCCTCTCAATTCGACCTTGATAATACATATTCTCTTTAAAACCATAAAATAATATAGAAAGGGAGCAAAACTACACCTTGGGAGAACTAACTCTCAGTTAAACCTTTTAAAACTCGTGGGTTCTTTAATTGATTAAATTTATAATAAAGAATTCATTTGTTTGTTTGATTTAGGTCAACGCTTTTAGTTTTTAAAAAGAAAAAAAAAATCATCATCATTCTTGAATACCCAAATTTGAAAATTTTCTATGAGATATGGAATCATTTTGAATTTCAAATCGTTTGCGGGATACCTAGAGCCAGTACTATTTTCCAGCTGAAATAACGAGTTGGTGGGTTATGTTAGCGGCAAAATGTGCTCAAATTCTAGTATGTCGGACTAGGACCGTTGATAAATGCAACAAATCAGAAATCTAGCCGATGGAAACCAGAAAAAAAGAAAAAAAAAACTCGCGGCTAATGGTTGCCTGCATCTCTCCGCTGCGCCAGGAAGCAGTGAATGGACTTTTAATGGAGATTAAAATGCACTGCATCCTAGCTGGTGTCAGCGTCTTTTTTTCTGGCAGCCTTGATGATGGCACCGATGCATTCGAAACATAATTCACGCGTATTGTGTGTATGCAAAAGGATCTGGACCTAGACGACTCCTATCTTGGTTCTAAAACTCTGTATGAAGGCAGATGCGACACTGCTAGACAGAAGAAAAACATCAATGGACCAACAAAAAAAAGCATCAATGCTGAAATCGAAGAGGTTGAGGAATGAACCTTAACGAAGTCTATTCTGAACCGTCACCAATGCTAGCCCTTGGGCAGACGCTAGAAGTCTCCTCTGGATTTCGGAGACAATACAATCTGGGGACTTTACTTGGCGACCGTCAATGACAACTGCACGTACAGGCTCGTTCAAATGCTAAAAGTGCACTTTTTCTTGTACTCTCTGGTGCAGGACAATTTAATTATTATTCGGCTAGGCAATTTATGGATTGCGTTGGATCTGACACGTTTACTCCTACTTCCTAGGTACTAGTTATGAGAGTGTGCATTTAAAAAGCACTGACCCCCGGAATTCCTGGCTAGGGACCGGAAGCTCGGAAGCGATGCGGAATGGATGGCATAGCTAGCTAGCCGTTGGTTGCCGAGATGGATAGAGCTCAGAGCGAAGTAAATTGAAAAAAGCTGTAAATTTCCATGCTCCGGGCGTATATTTATTGTGAGGCAAACCACTGTCCGTCCATGTGCTTCCCATCTTCATCCATCTGACGGCGCTGATGCATCGAGTGGATGCATCGGGACACGCATTTTTCCATTTCGTCCAGCTACGCTGTATGCAGCCTTTTTTCAAGCCGAATTGAAATGCGGGTTTTCCATTTAAGGGGTGAAATTTTTGTCCAATAATTTTCAAATTATCACTTTCTTAAACTATACTGCTTTGTGCGTGGACTAAAACTTTTAGAATAAACATAATCACAATTTATGCCTCGACTAAAGACCAAAAAAAGTTTGAACTGCCTCGATCGTTGCCAGTATCATTGATTTCTACCAATACAACTATTGCTATAAATCTCCTTAAAAATTAAACTTACAGATTATGGATTTTTCAGTGGCACGAAAAATCATTATGTAATTCTGGCACATGAACAATACCTCTTTTGCCGAACACGTTCGAATATTGAAAATGCTGGAAACCAAAGCGTAAATTTAGGGTATGTGTAGAGTAATCATTCCAGAAATCCTGACTTCATTGGGAAAAGTGCGGTCCGACCCGGTTTTCCGGATATCAAAGAAAAAAAAACCCGAATTCTCTACACAATGACTGTGGAATCCAAACCAAAAACATAGATTTAGCTAAAAGAATTTCTGATCTTTGCGTCAAATAAAAAAATATATTGAGCTTATTTTATAGAAAAAAAAAACTCGAAAACGTTGCTTGGAAATATAAAATTTGATAAAAATGTCCCTATTGTGTTGGATAGAAAAAAGTTGTTTATGCACTTTTTTATAAGAAAAACCTGGTCTTTTGGCTGGATTTGTCCGATTATTGTCTGGATTTTGAAATGCAATGCCTGTTTTTGACAAAAATAACAATAATGACAAAAATGACAAAAATGACAAAAATGACAAAAATGACAAAAATGACAAAAATGACTAAAATGACAAAAATGACAAAAATGACAAAAATGACAAAAATGACAAAAATGACAAAAATGACAAAAATGACAAAAATGACAAAAATGACAAAAATGACAAAAATGACAAAAATGACAAAAATGACAAAAATGACAAAAATGACAAAAATGACAAAAATGACAAAAATGACAAAAATGACAAAAATGACAAAAATGACAAAAATGACAAAAATGACAAAAATGACAAAAATGACAAAAATGACAAAAATGACAAAAATGACAAAAATGACAAAAATGACAAAAATGACAAAAATGACAAAAATGACAAAAATGACAAAAATGACAAAAATGACAAAAATGACAAAAATGACAAAAATGACAAAAATGACAAAAATGACAAAAATGACAAAAATGACAAAAATGACAAAAATGACAAAAATGACAAAAATGACAAAAATGACAAAAATGACAAAAATGACAAAAATGACAAAAATGACAAAAATGACAAAAATGACAAAAATGACAAAAATGACAAAAATGACAAAAATGACAAAAATGACAAAAATGACAAAAATGACAAAAATGACAAAAATGACAAAAATGACAAAAATGACAAAAATGACAAAAATGACAAAAATGACAAAAATGACAAAAATGACAAAAATGACAAAAATGACAAAAATGTCAGAAATGACAAAAATGACAAAAATGAAAAAAATGACAAAAATGACAAAAATTACAGAAATTACAAAAATGACAAAAATGACTATGAAATCTTCAAATTTTACAATAAACTTTCGAAAATGGGAAATGAAACTCAGTACAGTTGTTCAGAGTTCACGCAATTCATTACAACTTAATTCCCATTTTGGCAGGTGCACCATTGTCAAATTGCTGCCTCTGATGTATGCACAACCGGAAAACAAAAAGATCACCTTCCTTTGAAATGGGAAGCGTCGGAACACTTCACTCTTTCCATTAATAGTTGGTAGGTATAACCTTTGCCAGATATGAGCCAAAAAGAATGAAACTGCAGAGCATCGAGCAAACTTCTCAATCTAACCACAAAGACCTCATTCTCAGCTCCCGGTTGGTTGATCTTTCAAACAAGCAAATGGACGAATGCCCAAAATACCGGACCTGGTAACGACAACTGCTCCAAGGATTTCACTTTCCGGGGAAACTTTATTCACCCCATCCTCAGAGTTGGGCAGGGCAACGAACAACCGAAGCAAATAGTTGCAGCATTTATTTCCAGCTAGCAAGTGCTCTTGCTTCAATGCGCTTCCAATTTCAACCTACCTACTTGGTTCATCTCTTCTTTTCCAGGGTAGTTTCCAAACTGATAGGGTGGATAGTAGAATGGCTCAATTGAGCCGACTTTTGGAAATCGCTAAAATTGATCCTACAGCTACGCCTAGACCACAAGGTCTCAAGAAAAATTTGGCTTGGAATGCATTTGATCATTTAAAAAATCATATCCAAAAGAAATCGACTGATAGAGATCGAAGTTATTGGTAAAAAACTACAGTTTTCCATGTTTATCCCGAACAGAATGTCTCACGATTCCATACACCGAAAGAAGAGGTTGCAACATTTCAATGCCGATCAGAGCCTCATATATATTACAAAAAAACGTTCTTATTTCGTCTTGCCACTTTAACAGTGTAGTAAAGCATGAATCATTCTAAATCTGGACGCATTAAACGGGTCTATCTCGGAGCTATGTAAACGTAATAAAAATGTTTTGTACTCAAAATGTAGGTTTTCTATCGCACTTCAAAGGAACAATAATTAAAAATATTTCTATGTGGTTTCGATGAAATTTAGAACTTTTCGACGAATACCACTTATCATTAATAGTTTAGACACCGTGTTCGCTGACCTCAGCGGCCATTTTTCCACTATCTCTTTATCTCTGTTGTATCCCGCTCGAGTCGTCCTACCATTCTTCTTCATCTTCTGCTCGACAATTGCCCAATATTTTTCGATAGGGCGGAATTGAGGGCAGTTGGGTGTGTTGATGTCTTTTTTGAAAAAATCCTCTCCGTTGTTTCGATAACTTGACAGTACTTTTTTTTTGCTGTAGAGGCAGCTTGCCAAATCTGGACGAAACTTTACTGGTCCTTTGTGAGTTCTAATGTACGGAAGAACACTTTTTCTCAGGCACTCCTTCTTGTTCATCTTGGAGTCCATGGTCTTGTTTGCACAAAAACCGGGGTTTTCGTCCGCAGCTGCAAATGAACTTGCCGGAGACATCACCCCGACCAGTGACTTTATAAATTTTTGGGCTGGAAGCTGCCCAAAATCCATCTTCACGTACGTTTCGTCATCCATGAGGATGCATCCGTCGTTCTTTATAAGAACCTTTTTGTATAACTCCCGAGAACGTCCTTTGGCTACTACATTCCACTTCAATGTCCGGTTTAGTTGCTTACTGGCCCAATTAGATCGTATTCCTTCGAGTAGACGAATCCTTCTGACGGTGCACTGGTCGGCATTGAAATATTATGAGGGTGCATCCGTGGTCAAAGCCACAATAAGAAATTTGAAGAATTGGGCTAAATTCTCTATTTTGGCAACATTTCAAAATCCTCTCTTTCTCAGCGAAAACATATGTTTCGTTTTACAAAAGCTTTTCACTTACGCTTCGTTGGGATTATCACTCGGGGCCTGCCGTGAATCTTACAGTGTCACCCCATGTTTACGCGACCGTTTGAATCTTCTGCCGACGCTGCCGACGACCATGAGCGGCTACTGGCACTGTATAAGCTCCTGTTTCTACGAATGCTGACGAACTGAAGATTACATACCCAGCTCCGCCACTGACTCCTTCACTCATAACCAGCGTTGCTATTTTCCCGTAAAAGGCGGAAGCCGCTACACGCAGCCCTGCCGCGCCTCGTCGGAGCGCAACTGATATCGCTGAGCGTAGCGCTCGATTCCGATAGCGCCTTTTCCTGACACTATCTCGCCCTGCTGATGGCGCTTCTTCTGGACACTTACGCAATGCAACCCTTTTCCTTGAGCTTGTTCTTTCTTGGTGGTTTTCCGACTGAAGTTGTCTGGGGGAGAAAGACAATTTTTAGTTTCACCCTTCAAGAAGCTTCTGTGGCGATCTGTTAGCATACCTGTGGTACTTAGTGGGTTTGCTCCTGCCTTCCAAGGTAGCTTGTACTTCCTTCGGCCCGTTCCTCTTGGTGGCCTTTCGACTGGAGTACTCTGGGGAGAATTAAATTAATTAGCCTACTTCCAGATGCTTCTGTGGCAATCTGTGTTCGTACCTGTGGTGCGAAGTTCGTTCGCTTTTGCCTTCCGAGCTCCGAGGTAGCTAGTGTGTGTGCGCGCGCCGGTTTCTGAACTGGGGTTGGACTCTCTGTCTCTGAGTCGTCGTTCCGTCTTCCTGGACTTAATTTCTATTGATCTCTCGGATCTTCCTCTAGATCTACCTATCGCTGTCCGGATGTTACCGGAACTCGCGATGCAACTCTCGTTTTTCGAGACGAAAATCCCGATTCGGATGAGGCGGAAATTCGTCACACCGGAAAAGTCCGCGCATTTTTCACGTGGAATGATCGATACCACGCGGGAATGATCGATGACAGTTCCTCTGAAATACGCTTAACATTTTTCATTCATAACTGGAATTCTTTCTATCCATTGTGTGCTGAATATTTTCTGCATGGACGTAAACATTGCGCCGTTCAAAAGTTATAAATCAACTTTAAAGTGCCCAGTTTTCAAAAAGGCGTAATCGTATATGAACTCACAAAAAATGAATCCAATGTCTCAGTAAAATGGACGGCTTTAATGTATTGCGAAATAAATGAAATCAGAGTTACTTTTAACTGGGCGAAATTTAACTTTCTTTATTTTTGCACCATATGACAGTTAAGATAACTAATAGCTTCAGTTTAAGGTTTCCAACTTCTTCAACAGTAATTTATGTAGGAAAATGCATCATCTATGTCCAGTCAAATACAAGAACATTCTTGACGATCAGTCTTACCCAGCAGTAGTCATTCTAGGCATTTCAAAGCAGGTGATTTTCACAAATCACTTAAGCATCCAGCTGTTTAAAACTATGTATTTCTAACAAATTTGAAGGAAAAGATAATATCTAACTTTTATGATTTTTTTTTTTCATGCAACATGGTGAACGTTCGTTAATCAAGTTTCGAACGAAACTTCAACAGCGATTTTCTTGAAGCATGCTAAGCAGCACATACGACCTATAGAAAACTGACTGAAACTTAGCCAGCTTTGTTTTGACAGTTCTCTTTGGTGTGCTTGGAGACATCTGGTGGCCCAGTCAAAAGACAAAAATTGGTTCAAAAAGGGTGTTGGGATTTTTACACAACTTTCGTGGGCTAGCTTGTATGTCTGTTCTCTGTGCTTTTACTACATACACACGCACAGCTTGGCCGTGGTTGTTTGCGGCGGATTGAATTGAAGGAATATTTTTGTAGTTGCTTTTGCTACACACGCACAGTGCTCGGTTCGCTGGCTGCCTGCCTGGTGTTGCCCGTTATTTATTTCCATCCTTCTTCGTCTTGTGATGCGATATGGAGGGACGCGAATTCGTTTTTATTTTGTTTCTTTCAGACATACGCAATTCGGTTAACTTCCAAGGTTAATGCCGGTGGGAGCAAATCGAATCAGCATCGGTCGCGTTATCTTCTTGTACCAATGATGCCTTGTACCAATGATGCCGCCATTGGCACAGAGGCTGAATTGTGGGTGTACTAATTCTTTTTGATGCGTAGCCCCGCATCTATAGGCTACACTTGATGTCGATCAACCCTGCCGGAAGCGTACGTCAACCATCCCCAGTGATTTTTGAAATGAATTTTCCGCTTCGCAGCGAAATAAATCCGGAGCGAAACTGCGAAATAGCAGTTGAAACAAGAATTGCAGCCGGAGTCGCCGGAAGTGAACGCGACCTTCGAGTGAGTTCTTTGTGATTCATCCGAAAGCTCCGAAAGCGGAAGAAACGCCCCTCGGACATCGTACCACGATGCCCGAAGGGTGCATACATAGGATGGGATTCGGATCCGAGCTGCGCTGTAACAGTTTTTCGTCGTTTTTTCTATACTTTTCTGCAGAGCCCATTGAAAATAATTGTAATCGTTTGAATTTAATTATAAATAAATATGAAAATTTTTCAAAATGATGACGGTTAATTAAATTGAAAATAAATCTTTTGAAAATTTTAACAGAGTGCATTTAAGTTATTTTTCAAAAGATTTTAAAAAAGATAGAAGATGATTGTATTTCAACGACACTCTATAGTTGCAATAAATTTATATTTATAAAATAATGAAATTTCAAAAATGTTTTTCAAAGAACTTTGCAATAAAAAGATCAACAGTAAACTTTGTTTGATTTGTCATTTTGAAAATGTTTTCTACATTATTATACTTAATTATTTTCTCTGAATTTACCCTTTCTTATTATTGGATACGTTTATTGAAGAAGGAGTTTCGGATTTCAGCATTTTAAAAGCAAGTAGGAAAAAAGGAAGGAAAATTTAAAAGATTTTTTTTTTCAATTTATTTTTTATTTCAATGGTTAAAAATGAAATACAATCAAAACATGAACATAACCATTGGCGGGACATAAAAAAGGAATTTCGGATTTGAAACGAACGAATTTTGCAGATTCGTTGTAGAATTAACTAGATTTATTCAAAAAGAAATTTTATGAATGTTCAAATATATTCTATAAAAAATCATAGATTTTACAATTATGAAAATAATTCATGTGTATGTAAAATTCATCTGAAAATGGAGAAAAACTTGAATAAAGTATGAATACAAAAAAATAATATATACATCCCAACATTTATCAATAATGAAAATCGCAAAAAAAGGTTAATCCAGCAATTTGACTGCATAAAATACATATGGTTATTTTAGAAATCAAAATTTAGATTCAGATGGATCTCAGATTCAATGTTCATAAAATTTAGATTCAGATTTCAGATTTAGATTCCAAATTCAGATGAATTTCAGATTCAATGTTCACACTTTAAACATAGATTCAGATTTGAGATTCAGTTTCAGATTTCATATTCAAATTTCAGACTAAGATTTCAGATTCAGATTTCAGATCCAGATTTCAGATTCAGATTTCAGATTCAGATTTCAGATTCAGATTTCAGATTCAGATTTCAGATTCAGATTTCAGATTCAGATTTCAGATTCAGATTTCAGATTCAGATTTCAGATTCAGATTTCAGATTCAGATTTCAGATTCAGATTTCAGATTCAGATTTCAGATTCAGATTTCAGATTCAGATTTCAGATTCAGATTTCAGATTCAGATTTCAGATTCAGATTTCAGATTCAGATTTCAGATTCAGATTTCAGATTCAGATTTCAGATTCAGATTTCAGATTCAGATTTCAGATTCAGATTTCAGATTCAGATTTCAGATTCAGATTTCAGATTCAGATTTCAGATTCAGATTTCAGATTCAGATTTCAGATTCAGATTTCAGATTCAGATTTCAGATTCAGATTCAGATGTCAGATTCAGATTTAATGTAGAACGTAATATTAGCATGATATTTTCAATTTGGCTTACTTATAATAATTTTTAACTGTAAAAACATGATTTTTTCCATGATTTACTGCTTAAAACTAAAATATATGAGTCAAATCGAAAAATTTTATACTCTTATTAGGTTTTACATCAATTTTGAATAATTTGAAATAAAAATTTGAAATAAAAAAGTTACAAAAAAAAAAAACCGTTCGATTTTGTCAACATTCGATTTTGGCAACATAAAATTCCGGGCGTGTTGCCAAAAACGAACGGGGTCTGTATTTTGAAATGTTTGATTATGTTAATTTTTTGGATTAAATAATCCAAATTACAGAATCAAAACATGTTATTTGAATAACATAATTCAAATTTTGATGGTGTTTTGCAAAATTGTTCGTAGGAAAATAGTTCAATTTTTTGTATTTCAATTTTTCATTGCATGATACTGCTGATTTTAAACGAATAGTTAATTTTTTTCAGAATTTATTGGTTATTGGTTATTCAGACTATTAAATACAAAACTCTTCAAAACTCTTATTTCAGAATTCAATTTTAAATTCAAAACATGTTAATCAATTTACAATATAATAATTAAAGTTTTGTTTACTTACATTCATATTCCGACCCTCGTTTTTTTCTTTCAAATACTTCACATCATCACAAATCACTTCATCACATATGTAAGTAAAGCTTAAAAACACTGATATATGAAACAGTAGCCAATTCCACATACGCACGACGCTATAGAAAAACTACCGCCACGTCCGCACAGCATCGAAGCACGGGTGAAACTGAATGTCTTCGCAAGCAATATCAACAACACAAGCCGCCACGCTACTGAACCAAGTGAACGGACCTTGAGCCAACACATTGAAAAGCAATTGCGTACATACGAAAGAAACAAGAAATTGTAAACTGTATGGGTGCGTGAAGTTGGACTTCTATAGAAAAAAGACCGAAAATATTCTAAGTTCGGAATCTCAAAGCCGCTGCGCCTTCGGAAAACCACCCATATATTCATTTAGAGGCGGAATCGATGAACGGGAATGAATTTTTTCTTGCTGGGTCGTAGCTGTGAAACATCGCAGCTCAAGTGAGTTTTCCGACCCGCCCCATCGTGTTCCGACAAAAACGAGTGGAGCGGGAGCGAAGCATCCCGAGGAGCTCTATTTACACCATCATCATCCATTTCGGCCAACCCCGCTGAATCAGGTCCGTCACGGGCGAACCCATCAGGAGCGCAGCATCGAAGAGAGCTACAACAGGAATTGATCGCAGATTTGGTTGAACAACATTGAAATTGTTGAGAAATTATGCGTTAAATGCACTCAAATTTTGCTGTTTTCCGAAATGATCATGATCTTAAACAATTATAAAATTGAAAACCACATGTGGTAAAAAGTTGGACGACCCCTCCAACGAGAGAGAACGTATCTAGCAACCTAGCATGCTCTAGCCTTTGCTCTGCGGTACAGTAACTGCAAGATTTTACGAACCGGAACGTCGACGAACACTGCACGGTTAGAAGTTAGATAGAAATTCGCACGCACTGGTAGGAGAGATTTAGCTGTAAGAAATAATGTAAATACAAAATTAGGCATAATTAATGAAAATGGATTAAACAACAAATACTTACCCGAAAAGTTTACATGAGATGAACTCTATTTTTTTGTACATAGAAACACTTTAAAATGCTAATACAGAAAATTGAAAATAATATATTTTTCTGATGTTAATCTCCACCAAGAATTTTGACTTTATCATTTATAAATTCCATCACTACGCGTGGCGTGGTAAATTTGAATTTGAATGATTTTAGCTGTCTACACTTCCACAACCGTTCATCTCTCGGGGATGGGTTTTTGGTAGTCCAATGATGATAATTTCAGGTATGGGTGGTATCGTACCGGATGTTTTTGGGAATATCTTCTAGTACCGTATTTGTTTTCTCCCCTCGATCAGTGTTCCACCGTTTCCGACAAAAACAAACACAAATCGTCGCCAGTGTATTGCTACCTCACTCACTCACACGCTCTCTCGCAACACTGACAAAATTTTCGGGGCAACACCGCCCGATGGCAGTGCAACACCAGGTCAAAACCAGTGCAACACCGTCCGAATAAACAAACAGTTTGACAGCACCTAGTGGTGCACCAGTGCAACACTAGTGCAACACTCGGCATAAACAAATACGGTATAGGATTCGATAACTTTGGGGAGTCCAAGGTTCCCTCGAGTTCTTTTGGTTTGCTGATACGGTAGTAAACCTTGTTCGATCCTTTATCTAATCGTATAAATTACAGGGACTCGCCTTGAAGTGAGTCTCAGCCGGGCAATTCAATCTTGGGGTGCTGTCCCTTTTAGGGTGGCGCATAAGCAGCACGCTTACTTCGGGTCGTTCAAGGCTGACTACATGGGGACACAATGAATGGAAATGTTTACAAAGAAGAATGTCTCCAGAAGAGGGTTTTGCCATTCATTCGGTCCCACAAAGGTCCGGTGAAGTTCTGGCCGGACCTGGCATGCTGCCATTACAGCCGGAATGTCGTTAAGTGGTATAAAGAGAACAAGATTGATTTTGTTGATAAAAGTATCAATCCACCAAACTGTCCGGATTTTCGTTCCATCGAGAAATATTGAGCAATAGTTAACGGCAAACTGAAGAAATGTGGCAGAACCATGAAAAAACCCGCTCAAATGGAAAAGTGGTGGAACAAGATGGCGAATGAGGAACCAGCAGTAGGGGAGATGGGGGCATAATGGCCACCTTAAGGAAAACGGTTATTTAACCATAGAAAATAGCTATAATATGGGGGTTACATTATTGGAGAGGATCGGAAGGGCCAATGACCGGGCCAGAACCTTTCTGTGGAGTATCAACTTGTGCACTTAACAAAGAACTAAAAACTTGGGAAAATTTAAAAATAAAATTCAAATGGCTTGTAGCTATTGGTGCTAGGCAATCAAAAAGATTCATAAAGCCCGATTCAAAGAAAACTCGCGACATTTTGAGCCTGTCGAAAAGTGATCTGAAAACATTTACAGACCTTTTAACAGGGCATTGTCCATGCAATTACCACCTTAAAAAAATTGGCAAACTTAGTAATGATATGTGCCGGTTCTGTAAAACTGAAGTAGAAACTGCAGAGCACTTAATGTGTAACTGTGGATATCTTATGACACATCGACTAAAAGTTCTTGGTAAGCGAATCCTAACGCCCGATGATATTTGGAAGATGAAGGCCAGTAAGGTGGTGGGATTCATAAGAAACACCATCCCAAACTGGAATTATGTCTTGACTTCGTCTACAACTGACATCTCAATTAATGATGACAGTACGACGTAATCAGACAAATAGTAAATTGGGTTACTCCACAATAGATCAAATAAATTGGTCATTGGGCATTTTAAAAAATTTTGCCAAAAGCTGAAAACCAGCCACTGTGGAGGCATAATGAGAACCCCCCCTGAGGCAGTATGAGCACCATTAATCAGAGCAAGATGTGTGTTTTTGCCGGGGAATCTAGCAGCAAATTCAATTCGATGAAGTCAGGTGAGTCGTAGATTCATCAAACAAAGCAATAACAAAATAATCTAGATATGTTTGTAGAATACAAACAATTCACGCACGCTCATACATTAAGTGCTTTGTTCGGAGGATTATGCTACTAGCCGTATAATGTAACAATAAAAAAATCGATCATGAATTGTGAATGGAAAAAAATCACCTCGAAGAGAAATCTAACTCTAGTCTTTTGATTACCTCTCCGACACCTTACCAATAGGCTAAATTGTCGGATGAAAACTAGTCAAGGTGTGGCGCTATAAATCAATTTTAATTCGCTGCTAGATTCTACGGCAGAAAATGCTCATTATGCCTCGATAATATGGTGCTCTATATGCCCCTAGTCAACAAATTTAAGTAAAAACGTGTTTTAAAATTTATAAAAGTGAAAAATAAAAAATTTTTTGATGGTAAAAATTGAGAAACAATGTGTACATCATGTTGCAGTGCGTACATTATAGATCAAGGTTATTTTAAGATCATAAGAGCTTATTTCGTTGTGCTCAAAAATTATAATATTTTCGTAACTTGAGAACCAAGCTAGTTTTTTTTAAATATCTCTATAAAGATGATAAGGAGATTCCTTTTTTTGTGAAAAATTAATACTATAGGAAGTACGAAATAAATCTTCATGAAAATTTATTTAAGAAAATACGCACTTTCGTAGAAAAGCGTAGTTCTCATTATGCCTCGGGTGCTCGTTATGCCCTCATCTCCCCTACTATGCAGAAAATGATGGGTGGTATCACAAAAAAAGTTCGAAAATTCATCCAAAAGCTGACGAATGATTTTGATGTATTTTTTTCCTTAAAGTGCAATAAAAACTCTACAAAATGACATTTTTACTTTTGTTGTACGTTATTTCCTTGCGGAGAAATGATCTATTTTATCCGACCAGATTCTATGTAAAACAGACTTTAAGTATCCATGGCTTCTGTTGGGCGCTCAACACTTGACTCCGTAACCCGTGATGGCGGCGCGTTACGTCATAATCATTCATAAACAACTGTATGGATACAACAAACTAATACTAAAATTTTCGGTTGCCCCAACCTATAGATAAACCACATAGCTCCAAATGCATTTTCCGATCTTTAGTTTCACTATGAAGCGTTTGAGAATGCTGCACACGGTCAATTTGAGCATTTTCAACGATTTTACGAATGTTGAACCTGACCAAGTCGGGTTTTTGACGTGGGTTTCCTAAATTTATTTTCGTTTCGCGGCTTCTAACACGTGTAACTTTTCTGAAACAAAACGAATCGTAATAAAATTTTCAACACTTATAGAGGAAACATTCCAAAACAAAAAACTGTCAAAATATTGCAGATTCGACCACTTGATATTATATACAGTGCGTCAAGATTTAAGATTTGGTTATGCCGTAAAAGTCTGCTTGGTGTGGAGTTTTTCTCAAACAGATATTAAGTAGGCTGACTGAACTTCCAGTATAATTTTGCTTAAACCTAAGATTATTATTATATGACGTGAATTACTTTTTGACACTTCAATTCCCTCAGTTCGTTTATCATTATTCATACAAAAAATCTTTTTTCTGTCCATTGATTTGGTTCTTGTAGATTTTCTTTCAAAGAATTGCATTTCCAGTCCCCAATATTGTAACCCTGTAATCCTAACGGTGCTGCTCAGCTCCTCAATTCGTCCACCCGAAATGTGGGAACGGAAATGAATTAAATGTTGTGCAGTATTATGAGCTGGTGTAAATTATTTTTTCTTTCCCTCGGAAACGAAAGAATCGCTCCATCCAACTATTACGGGTTCTTTGTTTCGAGGAGTATTTGTCACCGACCCATGGGTCCCTCCGGAGCGGGCCAGAAGTTTGAGTCGGGCTAACTCCATCCACCACCGGGGGACAGTTTTGCACTTTCGGTTCCGCTTGGGCAGTGTTTTCAATTTTATAAATTGCCATTGCTGTGTAACAGTAGAGGGAACATTAATGGCTACCGTCTACCGGTTCCAGTGTTCTCGGGTCTTCTTGGAGGAGCGCTTACAATTGCTGGAATGTAAGGAATTTGTTGTATCAAGCAGCAGCCTTCCTGGAGAGTGGGTTCCCGATGAATAAAACATTGAAAGTAATCAAAATGATGGCTACATCTGGGTTCCCGTACGCTAATGGACATCTATCGGAGGACACCTTCTGGGGCACCCCCAGAACTTTTCTGGAAGTCTACGGAAGAGTGGTTGGTAATTAATTTATGGGAATGGCAATCAATTGGCCAAGGATTGCGCAAGTAAATTTCACGGTAATTAAAATATTGGTTTCGTTAAAATCGCTGTCAAAGTAAGGATAGAAGGGCTTTCTGTATCGTTGATGTAAACTGGAACCAATCAGCTAAGTAATTTCTTTTCCATAATCGGTAGGATCTAAGAGAAGCTATTAGCCAATCTAATTATACATACGGGACCACCATGTGGGACCCATTCAATGCATGGCAAGTCATTTTCCAAGAAAAGTGGAAACGAGAACTATCGTAGGATAATTATAGACTGATTACACAATTTTCTGAATTCCCTTTTCTGAACTTCTAAAATATGAATTAAAGCTTTGTTTTCCATTCTGTAAAACATCGCTGTACGAAATTTTGTAACAGTTTTAAACATAATTTCGAAATCACAAAATATCAAATAACTCGTATGAACCACCTCCTTTTCATATAAATTATTCATTAATTAGTTAAAACATTGATTCGTTTTTATGGACAATCCCTTTCCCTGTTTGTTCAGGATGTCAGGATGACAGCTACAGCGATATTATCAAATATTTCTCAGACTTTATTTGAACACTCTCATTCAAAGATTAATTTAAATTATTATTAGACGAACAACTATTCTATAAACAAGAAGGACTTATGACACAATATCATCACAGAGAGGCACTCCGGTCTCTCACTGCCCATTGCTGGTCTCTGCCAGTGGCATCTCTAGCCTCTTACTTTTGATCCTTTCTTTAGATTGGCTAGTCGGGAAAATGATCTCTTGTTCATCATCGATTCAACTAAACCCTCATGTGCATATTTTTATCTCAATCATAAGTAAAATCACGACAATATAACAAAAATTGTGAACTGTTAGTGTACTCCGCTTTTGCACACTGCTGATTTCAACCTTGATATCGAAGACCAATTGCCTGTCTCTCAAAACACCGAAGTGCAAATTCCCACCACAATCCGATCCATATAAATGTCAATATCGCAAAAACAGTGAATAGATATTATGGATGACCTTTTTTGTCGGCCCCTTATTTAAAATTTGTTACCGAAAATCAATTGCTCGTCCTTCGAAACCTCATGGGCCATTTTTTTAATTCAATCCTATGCATAGTACGTCGACATCGCAAAAAAAGTTAACTTTGTATAAGGACTTACTTAATGTTCCCGCGTGGATTCCCCGATGGATAGGGCCTTAGTAAAAGACCTTCCCTTTTGACGATCCAGAGCCAGCGACAAAGCTTCGCCGTCATGAATTTCCCTGGTCTGCCTCTCTTTCGATGTCCTACTGGATTCCATTCAAGCACCTCTCAAGCACCCAATCTCGTTTACATCTCTTCGCAGCGTGTGCCCAATCTATCTCCACTGACGTTCCCGAATCTCGGTTTCTAGCGCCCTTTGATGACACCGGCGATGTATTTTCTCATTTGAGATCCAGTTGCCAGGCCACCAAGTGCGGATGATATTCCGCAGGCAGCGATTCCAACATACTTGCAGTTTTCGCGTCGTCACCACATATGTGAAGCAAGTTTCACATCCGCAAAACAATACGGATAAGACCTTTGAGTTGAAGATTCGAATTTTTGTTCGTAGAGAGATCTGGCGTGACCGCCAGATGTTTCGGAGACTCGCAAACGCAAATCGGGCCTTTCTGATCCGGGTTTCGATGTCTTTCCTGGTACCACCATCAGGCGTTATTTGGCTACCAAGATACTGGAAGCACTCCACTTTCTCAACTTGTTGCCCAGCTACCATGATACTGGAGGGATTTGCTGTGTTGATCTCCATCGACTTGGTCTTTCCGGCATTGACTTTGAGACCTGCTACCTTGGAACTTTCGGTGAGGTCGTCGAGTTTGCTCTGCATATCCGGTTGTGTTTGGGCGAGCTGAACAATATCGTCTGCCAGGTCAAGGTCGTTCAGTTGCTCCATTGCTGAAGGATTCCATGGCAATCTTAGGTTACCGTCCAGCAGTTACCGGGATTTATTCGGAAAAGACAACGTCGTGCAAGACTTTGCACGAAAATGCCTCGTACTGTGCTTCGATGAGATGGACTAGTTTCTCTGAGACCCCTCGTCGTCTTAGAGCAGCCCAGATGTTTTCGTAGTTCAGTCCGTCGAATGCTTTTTCGAAATCCACGAACACCAGCAGAAGGGAGTCCTGAAATTCGGTCCTTTTTTTATTTTTCCAAAACTTATTATTGGAAGCATAACTCAAAAACTGCTCTATTGAGTTTTTTTTTAAATTTCATTTTCGGAATCGGAAATTTAATTTTTAGGAATTATATCTTCAGCTTTCGCTTATAATCAGATACGAGTGTATAGATCACGTTTGCCATGCTTCACTGTCAATTTTTCGTGAATTTGGTTAAATGTCTTCAAACGGAAAAGAGCGTCGTGAATTAATCCTGCGCACTCATTTCGAGAATCCGGAGTTTTCACATCGGGACATCAGTGAGATGCTGGAATCGTCCAATCCACGGTCAGCAGAGTACTAAAACGATACTTCGAGAACCTAACCTTCGACCGGAAGGTGAAGAAGGGCAAAAATGGTTGCTCCGTCAGAAAAAGATCACAAGCGCGTTGTTAAGCAGTTTAGACGTGATCCGGGAGTTCGGTGCGGGATGTCGCCAAAAAGCTGAATTTGTCAAGTTCATTCGTCCAGCGGACCAAGCAGCGGGAGGGCCTGCGTACATGCAAGGTTCAGAAGGCTTCTAACCGCGATTCTAAAGCAAAACATGGAGAGGAAGACACGAGCCCGGAAGCTGTACATCGAAATGCTGACGAAGCCGCATTGCCTGGTAATGGACGACGGAACCTACGCCAAAGAGGACTTTCGTCAGCGCAGAGGACAAATTCAGCGTTCCGGAGGAGATTCGCAAGCACTAACTATCCAAGTTTGGCAAAAAGTACATGGTGTGGCGAGCGATCTGCTCTTGCGGAAAGCGGAGCGCCCCCTTCGTGACGACCGCCACGGTAAACGGGCAGGTTTACCTTAAGAAGTGCCTACAGAAGCGCCTACTACCACTATTGAAGCAGCATGAGGGCTCGACCATCTTCTGGCCGGATCTCGCTTCATGCCACTATTCAAAGGACGTGTTGGAATGGTACGAAGCCAACGGGGTCACCTTCGTGCCGAAGGAAATGAACCCGCCCACTGCGCCGGAGCTTCGCCCAATAGAGAAATATTTGGCGATAATGAGGCAGGCCCTTCGAAAGAACTCAAAAGTTTTCAAATCGGAGGCGGACTTCAAGAGAAAATGGATTTCTGTTTTAAAAAAACTACAATCTGACGTTGTAAAGAACCTTATGGACGGGGTAGAGAGGAAGGTGCAAGCATACGGGCTTGGGCTCGAAGTATGAGCAAAAAGAAAATGCCAGGAGTTGTTTAATAGTTTTTATTTTACTGTCTAAAATTTTCGAAAGAATCGATCTACTGGGCGAATTTCTACAGCGTTTTTTTTTCCGTGACACATCCTTTAGCTCAAATCGTTAACAATGCTAATGCAAATCGCCTACCAAATAAGTAAATAATCGTAACATCATTCACTCATTTTAAATGATATGTGCTCACGTAAGAACTTTTACTAGACACAAAACACACGACGTATTACAGGACACGACACTTAACGTTCTTACTTAACGGAAATAATACGACGAATACATCAGCAGAGATGGAAATTTTTTTTTATTTATTGATTTATTTATTGATTTGTCTTTGGTGAATGGACCTTACAGACTTTGTATCTTAAGATTAAGGAACACTACTTATAGCTATTTTAAAACTACGTTTACACATGTTAAAATCAAACAGATGGTATACAGAATTGAAACGTTCACAACATTTATCCAACGGGTGATTTCGGCCATATGCAGTACGGTGATAGGGGATCCAGAGAAACTGGCGTTGTCGAAGTGTTCGGGTCGAGACGTACATGTTGACACGTTGGAGAATATATGATGAATCAATTCGGCAGGTTAGGGTATCGAAAATTAAAGTTTGCTGCAACTCGGCTCGACGCTTTTCGAGTGTCGCTAAATTCATCAGGCAGCATCTTTGTTCGTACGGTGGTAGTCGATGTGGATCATTCCAAGGAAGCTGTCGTAAAGCGTATCTAACGAAATTTCGCTGAACTCGTTCGAGGCGGTAAGATTGGGTGTTCTGAGAAGGAGCCCAAACCTGCACAGCGTACTCCATGATGCTACGCACTGAAGAGCAGTAGATGACTTTAAGGGCATAGATATCGTCGAAATCTGAAGTGTTTCGGCGCAAAAATCCAAGAGCTGCGAAACCTTTTGCAGCAGTAAGCGCAATGTGCTCAGAAAATGTAAGTCGGCTATCCACTTTAACACCTAAATCAACAATAGACTTCACGTTCTCCAAGCTCACTCCAGAAAGTTGATAGTTGTAATGAACAATATTACGTGAACGTGAGAAATTAACCACTTTACATTTTTTTTGCGTTCGCCGCCATTCCATTTGAGTGGCACCAGTCCTCTAGTTTGGCGATGTCAGTTTTTAGGGCGAGGCAATCAAATTCGCTAATCACTTTCCTATAGAGTTTCAGATCGTCGGCATACATAAGCGTGTCAGATTGAAGCGTTGCACACAAGTCATTTACAAAAATAATAAATAATAAAGGTCCAAGGTGACTACCTTGCGGTACTCCAGACGGCATGTCAAATTTCCTCGAGCGTGAATTTTTTATTTTTGTGTACGCCTGCTGGTAAACGGTGGATAATGTGCAACACGAGACCCCATAGTGGTCATATCACCTCTTATTCACAACTCCTATCTCTACCTCCCCGCGGTGCCGGCTGGGGTGCGAGTAACCTAAGCGGAGATCGGGTACCCAACCCCGGTGGATGCTTTGGTCGCATGCAGACTGAGAAGGTGGCCGCACGCGTCTGTTCCCCAGGTCAGGGGCGGCGTGCAACAACAACCGAGCGTCTGTTCTCCAGGTCAGGGGCGGCTCAAACAGCGTCTGTCTTGCAGCAAGCGGCTGAATTTATGAAATGCGGCTCCCGCCAGCTAAGTCCAAGATGGCAGCCCCATCGCGGGATAGGGACTTTAGGCTAACAACCTACTGCTCCCGATTCATAAATTGTTACGGAATCCGAAAGAAATGACCGACCTGGAACTTTGGCGACGACTTTTAGCATGAAAACACGGACACGAATTGGAACTTGGAATGTTTTAACCCTTGCTCAACAAGGCAAGCTGGCTCAACTTGCTAGAGAGGCTAGCCGCCTCAAGCTTGAAATTCTGGGACTGAGCGAAGTCCGTTGGCCTAATACTGGAGAACACAAGACACAATCCGGGCAAGTCCTGCTTTACTCTGGCATACGAGGAGAACATGCTACTCGGGAACGAGGAGTTGGTTTCCTGTTAAGCCCGCAGGCCTACGCGGCCCTCATTAGATGGGAACCGATAAACGAAAGAATAATCGTAGCCAGATTTAGAACACGGGTTAGAAACCTTACAATGGTCCAGTGTTATGCGCCAACTGACGTTGCCGACTTGCAGGAGAAAGAGCAGTTTTACAGTCAACTGAACAGCGTGGTAGAGAAAATTCCGAAGGGTGACATTCAAATCCATTTGGGCGACTTCAACGCAAAGATTGGCTCCGACAATCGAGACCTTGAGCGCATCATGGGGCGCCATGGCCTAGGACAGATGAGCGAAAATGGAGAGCTGTTTGTAGAATTTTGTGGCAACAACAACATGGTGATCGGTGGATCGCTCTTCCCCCATCGACCAGCACATAAAGTCACTTGGGTATCCCGAGATGGCCGAACAGAAAATCAAATTGACCACATCTGCATCAGCCGAAAGTGGAGAAGGAGCCTTCTTGATGTCCGCAACAAACGAAGCGCAGACATTGCATCTGACCATCACCTCGTCCTTGGCGAGATACGACTGAGAGTTGCACGTGTCCAACGGTGCGAGGAGAAAGTCGGGTGTAGATACGACGTCCGCCGGTTGGAGAATCCAGAGGTGAAAAGAGCATACGTTGAACAGCTAGAATCCCGAGCCTCGGAGCTGCCGACAGACGGAACAGTCGAAGAACAGTGGTGTGGAATCAAGAATGCCTTTATCACGACGAGCCATGGTACTCTCGGTAAAGTTTGTGGAAGAAGAAGTGAATGGATGTCGGATGAAACTTGGAGGATGGTCGATGATCGGAGAAAGGCGAAAGTCGGAATTGAACAGGCATGTACCGGGTCAGCCAAAGCAGCCGCCCGCTTACGATATGCGGAGCTGGAAAAGGCAGTTAAACGAGCTTGTAGACGAGACAAGAGAGCCTGGACAAACTCCCTAGCCGAAGAGGGAGAAAGAGCCGCCGCCAATGGAGATATCCGATTACTTTATGACATTTCTCGCCGCCTCAGTGGTGCAAGGACCAATGCAAGAATGCCGCTAAAAGACCGAGCAGGTCAGTTATTGACCGATCGAACAGATCAGCTCAAACGATGGACTGAACACTTCGAACAACTCTTCCGAGTCACGAATAGCGATGGCCAACAGAATCTGCAGCTCGAAGCGCCAACAGTAAAGGCAGAAACACAATACAGCGTCGAACGTCGCGTCGCGTCAGCTGTCAATGCCGTCGTCGAGTACTAAAACGCTGACGCGACGCAACCGAAGATTTTTGCATCACAATGCAGCGTCGAAAGACATAGCAACCGAAAGTTTGTTTTGGTTTGCTGCTTTCGCCCCACTTTCTGATTTGTTGTCGCGAAACAACCCCAATTCAATTTCACCAAAGTATTCGCTGGTTGAAGGACGGCTGCTGCCCCACGGAAGGGAGGCCTTGTGAAATTTATTCAAAATAAGAGATACAGCAGGTAAGGTATTTCAAATAGTGCTGAAATACAGATTTGTTTTTTAAATTACAAATATATGGTTTCTTTTAGGTTTCCATAAAATCGTCCGTCGAATTCAAGCATCTTATGTAGCCGATCAGTTGCGGGAAGGATCTGAATCGATCAAAAGATAGAGCTGTTGCACGAACCGAATAATTTAAGCCAGCCTTGTGTTTAGGTGAGTTAGTGAGGATCAAAACCAACCAACCTCAACGGAAGAGTATGTTTATGAGGCTCCCCAACTCCTCAATTGCACGGTGTTAATTTTACACGAAAAAAGTGGAAGATTGAGAAAAAATGTATAAAAATATGTTGATTAGATTAGTAATAAATGTAACTATTTCATTGAGTGTTTTTAGAAAAACTATCAATCCGAAAATCCATTTGTATACATTTACAACTCCACAACATTATGATTTTTCATCGATGGAAATCTCCGAAAAAAAAAAATTGATTTTCTCAACGTGTCAAAGCACAATGAAATGTTCATTCTTAATGAGAAAATTCGAAAATTTGTTAAATCGATTAGAAAATATGGGTGATTATAAGAGATTCGAGTTTATTAGTTTCAAACTTTGTATAAAACACAAAGTCGGAATATTTATAACGCTGCTGATTTTAAATTTTTTCAAAAACAGAGCGTCGACGTTGTAGAACGCTGCTGTTTAGAACAAGTTTTGCATTTTAGTACAATGCCTTCATTGACGCGACGCACCATTGTGGTGGCTCAAACGGAAAATGGTATCCCCAAAACGAAATGTCAACGCGACGCTGACGCGACGCGACGTCCGACGCTGTATTGTGTTTCTGCCTTAAGTCGCATAAATGGCGTCAACTCGGAAGCGCCTTCGCTGGCTGAAATAGAAGCGGCAATCAAAAACATGAAATCCAACAAAGCACCTGGGATCGATTGCATCCCTGCTGAAATGCTGAAAGCCGACCCTGCCCTATCAGCACAAATGTTGCACCGTCTTTTCGCTGACATCTGGGATACTGCAACATTCCCGGCCGACTGGATGCAGGGTATCCTCGTAAAGGTCCCGAAGAAAGGAGACCTGACAGAGTGCGGTAACTGGCGAGGCATAACGTTGATCTGTACAACCCTCAAAGTACTCTGCAAAGTGATTCTGAACAGGATCCAGGAGAAAATAGACGCTACACTCCGACGGCAACAAGCTGGATTCCGATCTCGACGATCATGTGTGGACCACATCACAACGCTACGAATCATACTGGAACAAATCAACGAATTCCAGGACTCCAGGAAAACATCTGGGCGGCTCTAAGGCGACGAGGGGTCCCAGAGAAACTAGTCCATCTCATCGAAGCACAGTATGAGGCATTTTCGTGCAAGGTCTTGCACGACGGTGTCTTGTCCGAACCAATCCCGGTAACTGCTGGAGTGAGACAAGGATGTATTCTATCACCGCTACTTTTTCTAATCGTAATGGATGAGATTCTGATTGGATCGATTGACTGTGCACCGAACCGAGGATTGCCGTGGAATCCTTCAACAATGGAGCAATTGAACGACCTTGACCTGGCTGACGATATTGTTTTGCTCGCCCAAACACAACCAGATATGCAGAGCAAACTCGACGACCTCACCGAAAGTTCCAAGGCAGCAGGTCTCAAAGTCAATGTCGGAAAGACCAAGTCGATGGAGATCAACACAGGAAATCCCTCCGGTTTCATGGTAGCTGGGCAACAAGTTGAGAAAGTGGAGTGCTTCCAGTATCTTGGTAGCCAGATTACGCCTGATGGTGGTACCAGAAAAGACATCGAAACACGGATCAGAAAGGCCCGATTTGCGTTTGCGAGTCTCCGAAACATCTGGCGGTCACGCCAGATCTCTCTACGAACAAAAATCCGAATCTTCAACTCAAACGTCAAATCCGTATTACTGTACGGGTGCGAAACTTGGTGCACATATGCGGTAACGACGCGAAAACTGCAAGTATTTGTAAACCGCTGCCTGCGGAATATCATCCGCGCTTGGTGGCCTGGCAACTGGATCTCGAATGAGGAACTACATCGCCGGTGTCATCAAAGGGCGCTAGAAATCGAGATTCGGGAACGTAAGTGGAGATGGATTGGGCACACGCTGCGAAGAGATGAAAACGAGATTTGCAGAGAGGCGCTAGATTGGAATCCAGAAGGTCATCGAAGAAGAGGCAGACCCAGAAACTCGTGGCGGCGAAGCCTAGCTGCTGAAATCCGAACTGTCGACGAGAATCTTGACTGGGACCAGGTGAAGACGCTGGCTCCGGATCGTCAACAGTGGAGGTCTTTTACCACGGCCCTATGCACCGGAGGATCGGCGCGGGATCATTAAGTAAAAAGTAAGTACGCCTGACGGTTAGCAAGGTACGACGCAGTCCATTCAAGCGACCAGGATGGAAAGCCAAGTCTATCCATCTTTGCAATCAGTATTTTATGCGGGACCCGGTCAAAAGCCTTCGCAAAGTCGATGTCTACGTTAATCGTCTTCAAGTAATCAGTTGGACATCGTCCTGTAGATGGGCAACATCTAGCCCGAAACCGGTCGACAAAAAAAGGTAATTTTAAACCCTTTTTCCGTTAAGTAAGAGCGTTAAGTGTCGTGTCCTGTAATACGTCGTGTGTTTTGTGTTCCGTAACATCATTACTGAAAGTTGGTATAAGTCGGATATAACGAAAAAGTCCGCCATGTTTGCAAATTTGTCCTCCCGCGCGGCATTCAAGTGAGAAAACAACCGTGTACGAATAAGGTCCCAAACGACCCGACTTTTGAAAAAGTTATGCGCTGCAGTCTAAAATTGATCCTAGGCCTAGTACTAGATCTCATGCCAAATTTGCATGATATTAAAGTGAAGAATATCACCCTTAAAAAAGTAAGCCCATTTTTGAAGCGTCATATTATTTTTTTATCTTGACTCGAACCGAAATGTAGTCTTGAAATGAAACATATGTCATTATTTAGGGTTTAAGATTAGATACCCATATTGAAAAGAAATCAGCAGAAAGGGATCAAATTTATTGACGAGAAACTGGATTTCCATTAAAACTTCAGGCTCGTAGAGCGACCCCTTCCCGTGATCCGATCTGCCCCAAATTTGGCATGAGATCTTGTACAAGGCAAAGGATTTATTTAAGGCTGCACTGCATTACATTTCCCATGTTTTAAAATTCCTACATAAATTTGGGGGTCTTCGGTGGGTAAATACTGTTTTTTCTAGATTTTTGCGATGATTCTAAAATCTTAATAAAGGTTGTACTCCATTTACCCGAAAACCTTTGCCCAGAATGAAAAATCCCTAGAATTTCAATCGCCAGAAAGAACCATTCCCCAGGATTTTTTTTCCCCAGATGAACCATTCCCCAGAAAATTTTTCGCCAGAATGTACCATTTCCCAGAAAATTTTTCACCAGAATGAACCATTTACAAGAAACTTTTTTGCCAGAAAAACCATTTCCCAGAAAAATGAAAATAAAAAATAAACAAACTAGAAATTAAAAAAAAGAAGGAATTGTTGCAAAAAAATCGGTTCTCATAACTTTATTCTTTTGTGGCAAAGCCGCAACCAACGAGGACGAAGGGGCCGAGGCGGCACAAAGCCGCCGACCCGCCGTCGGACCCGCCGTCATTTTGAGAAAATAAATTTTGAATCATATGAAATTTACAAAAATTCATTAGAAAAAAAACAAATAAAAATACTAGAGGAAAAAATCTGGGATTTGTTCCATTCTGGGAAAAAAATTCTGGTAAATGGTGCATTCTGGGGAATTTTTTTTCTGGGAAATGGTTCATTCTGGGGTTTGATTTCGGGTATTTATCATTCTGGGCAATGGTTTTCGGGTAAATGGGATGCAATCGTAAATAAATCGTATAACAAAGCTTGTAGGGAAATATACCTACGAAAATGTTTGTTCGGTTGAAGGCAGTATAATGAATACTTTACAGTTTCTATGAATGTTTAAAAAATTACCTATGTGTATTCTGGGACAGGATATGAAAAAAAATTTCCCGGGCATCTCGATTGCTTAATATGGTCCTGTTCATCCACCCATCAAGAGAGTGAGGGGTATCAAACTGCTAAAGGAACCTTCTCCGGTCTTAGGAACATGAAACTGACAAGTTTCACACAAATCGGCTCAGTAGTTTCCGAGTCTATAGGGATTAGACTGACAGACATACAAACGGCGGTTAGAAAATCAGAAATCCATTTTTATTTAGGAAAGGATATGGATTTGATAGGACGTTAACTTCTTCAAGTCAGTCATCCCTCAAAGGTCGTTTCGGAAGGAACATGTGTCACACCGTATTGTTTTCAATCCTCTTTCTTTAATATTCAAACACATTTTAAGCGTCGGTTATTCTCACTATTAATATACACATTTAACAAAAATATACTTAAAAAGCAACGTTCAATGTTTTAATGTAATAGAAAGGAACATTTAAACCATCATCATAAATACCTGTAACTGTCTCAATTTAAAACATTGTTCTACGGTTGATAAATACTAGCAACAAACATCAGTTGACTATTGCGTTGAAGCAGGCACAGGAAAGGACGATCAGCTTCGAAATATGTCGGTTGTTGGCCGTAACAGCATCCGACCATAATCATGCCTTAAATCAAATTTACAAAGAATAAAAGATGAGTCAAATTTTATTTTTTTGAACTAGTTTGGGGCTTACCTGTGGCTGCTGCAGCTTCCACTCCTTCTTCATTGACTTCAATAAATGCCTTGTGAACGATCTTTGACACACATAATGATTCGGACTGCTCAAACAGGTCACTAAAATCTGCATCGCCGGAGAACATTTTGCCCATTCCAAGCTGTTAAGAGGTAGTTGTGATTGCACCATCTTGATTACATAAAATTTGGACAAATTTAAACCTTACCTTTTTAAGTGTTTCACTTAGTTCTACGTCAAATTCGATTTTAAATTTGGGAAGAGCGACATTCACTTCCTCCTTGTACATTTTTCCGAGTATGTCACCCACATCAATGTTGAGAATATTTTCTTCCAGTTTGACTAAACCATCTCGATCGTTTGGAAGTAGAATCAACATGCTGACATCGCTATCACTATACGTCATTTCCAGGGCTGACATATTCAATTCGTCAAAGACCCCATATTTGAATTTCTTCTTCAAGTGCATCATGGACACTTCGACCGATTCGGTAGCGGTGGTCCAAAATGGAGCTGGCATGGTGTTCCACGTTTCAAAAGGATGCGTCCAAGACCCCTTGAAATGGATGGCATTTACGAGAACCATTAGAGTAGACTGATTTACGGTATTCGGGGTTATAAAATTCTTGATTTTGTCGTTCGTTTTCTGTTCAACCCAACGGTTGATCGTTTTTGCTGCTGTTTCATTCTCGGCAAAATCTACCGCCTCTACTTCAGATCGGAAGGATGCAGTGGCAATATCTTGGAAATTTGGCCTCAAAGTAGAGCCATGTTTGAAATAAATTTTATTTGCAATGTTCAAACTTTGATTACTGGCTATATTTTGAAGCAGATTTCCGTAAATGTCTGCGACGAGGTGTTTATCGGAGGCAGTTCCGTGCTTTAAACCAGTGAATATTTCGTCTGCCGTCGAGCCAACCGCACCCATGCCGGCGAATGACAAACAAGTGCCGATCGAGAAAGGTGAGATGACGACATTTTTCCTCTGATTTTCAAGTATTATTTGCTACAACGATAATTAATTTGGGTGATCATTTCTTCTCCCTTTAACATTTAACATTTACTCACTTTATACAACTCCAACGCAAATTTGTTGGTATTCTCAATGAACTGTGCGTCCAACGACGGTGTCATTACGCTCAGCTTTGAACTCATCACGAATGCTCTCTGTAGCTGCCAAGCGAAAACTAAATCGGTGCTTGATATTCCTAACCTAATAATAGTGCACCGTATAAGGTAGGTACTTCACAACATGTGTGCACTTAACATCGATGAATCATTTTTCTTTAAAACGTTGGGTCAGCCTAGTGAGCAAACAAAAATTATCACGTAGGTTCTTTAGACAGTGTGAGCTAAACCGTAGAACTTGCCGTGCAAACTTGCCCGGTTTTTCGGTTCAGCTTACAAATGTAGGTGTAGTTCCTATGTCTAGCAATTATCTGTTTTCCTACTCATCCATCTGATGTTTGTTTATTATTTTAAAGACGCACTGGATGAACTCGACCAGCTTGCTCGAGTTGGCTTGCGTCATTCATCGTAGGGTAAATGATCTTGAGCGGAACTAAATGGCTCAATTCGACGCAACTCGGAACAGTTCATCAAACGGTATGGATACGGGTTATATCAGAACGATTTTTTTAGTTCAGCGGAGAGATCTTGGTTTCTGCTTTCTATTTAATGATGGTAGGGGAGACGAGGATGGCCACCTTAAGGAAAACGCTTATTTAACTATAGAAAATAGCTATAACATGGAGGTTACGTTACTGTTTCGTGTTCAGACACTTGATAAGCCTTTTCCCTAACGGGCTGAAACGTGAAAAACCAGATGAAAACGTTAAAAAACGCATTTTAAAAAAATTTGAAAAAGCTGAAAACCAGCCACTGTAGGGGCATAATGAGAACCCCCCCCCCCCCCCCCCCCCTCCTGAGGCAGTATGAGCACCATTAATCAGGGCAAGATGTGCGTTTTCTGCCGGGTAATCTAGCAACGAATTCAACTCGATGGAGTCAGGTGAGCCTATCAAAGCAATAACAAAATAATCTAGGTCTGTTTGTAGAATACAAATAATTAACGCACGCTCATACATTATGTGCTTTGTTTGGAGGATGTTTCTACTTGCCGTATATTGTAACAATAAAAAAAATCGATCATGAATTGTAAATGGAAAAAAAATTACTCGAACAGGAATCGAACTCTAGTCTTTTGATTACCTCTCCGACACATTACCAATAGGCTAATTCGTCGAATGAAAACTAGTCAAGGTGTGGCTCTATAAATCAATTTTAATTGGCTGCTAGACTCTTCGGCAGAAAATGCTCAGTATGCCTCGATAATATGGTGCTCTATATGCCCCTAGTCGACAAATTTAAGTAAAAACGTGTTTTAAAGTTGATAAAAGTGAAAAATCAAAAATTTGATGATGGTAAAAATTTAGAAACAATGTGTACATCATGTTGCAGTGCGTACATTTTAGATCAAGGTGACTGATCATAAGAGCTTATTTCGTGATGCTGAAAAATTATAATATTATCGTTACTTGAGAACATAGCCGTTTTTTATGAAATATCTCTGTAAAGATAATAAGGATATTCCTGTTTTTGTGAAAAATTAATGCTATAGGAAGAACGAAACAAATCCTCATGAAAATTTATTTAGGAAAATACGTACTTTCATAGAAAAGAGTAGTGCTAATTATGCCCTGGGTGCTCGTTATGCTCTCATCACTCCTATGTAGAATATTTTAAAGTAAATCCTAATAACTCTAGAGCTATTTTCTTCGTCTTCTTATTCTATTCGCCAATGCTTTATTTAGCACGACTCAGAACTGCCTTATCGACAAGCTTCTTTGATGGTCCAGTTACGTTTCCGTTTATACTCCGCTTGACTTGACTTGACTTGAAAATGTACTTTTATTTCAAGTTTTGTTACAATGTTACATATTTATACTCTAAAAGATACACGATGTCCTTTTCAACTTTGATGATTGGAATTTTTTAAGCTATTTGTATATTCCTGATTCAATCAGATTTAGCAAGAATTTATCACATCCGTGAAATGAGAATTTGATGAATTTTAAAAACGACTACTTACAACTACTATGTACAACCTAAAGCTAATATATACAACATAAAGCTACTAAAGACTAAAAGTTTGGATTATAACTTTCTATGTACAGAGTGTTTATCAAAGCGCATTCTGATTGGTTGCATTTTTCTATAAATTTGTTTTTGTTTCATCAATGTTAGTATCCAATTTTTGAACATCGTTGTGGAGTTCGAAAACTCTGGTGTGGAAAGGGCGATTCAGTATCATCCTCAAGATTCGGTTTTGGACGATTTGCAGTTTGTTCCTATGAGTTTGAGCGCAAGATCCCCACACCGCAGAAGCGTAGAAGATTGAAGATGAAATAATTTGCTTGTAGACAGCCAATTTATTTGTCCCAGAGAGGCGGGATTTGCGATTTATCAGCGGGTATAAACACCTTATTAACGAATGACACTTTGTCAACGTTCTTTCGATATGTGATCTAAAAAGCAGTTTTTCGTTAAACATTAGTCCTTAGTAAACGACCTCAGTGGACCATTGGACCCTTGTGCCGTCCATGATTACCGTACGGTTGGATGGAGGTTTAAGTTTTGGGGATTGTTTGTGGAGAAACATAATTGCTTGAGTCTGGGAGGCATTGATTTTGATTTTCCATGTTTTGGCATAGTTTGCAAAGGTGTTTAGGGATCGTTGCAGTTTGTTTGTGATTTCACGGGGCTTTCTTCCCTTAACGGCAATTGCGGTGTCATCCGCATAAAGGTAAAACATGCAACCGACCCCAAGGGGAGGAATGTCAGAGGTGTAGATGATGTAGAGTAGTGGGCCCAGCAAACTACCTTGCGGAACACTTGCCGGGATGGAGATGATGTCGGATAAGCAACTATTCAACGACACCCTAAACGACCTATGCTGAGAATAGTTTCGGGTGATTTTGATGAGATATACAGGGAAATTGAGTGAGCATTAGACTGAGTCGATTTGAGGTCATTTTCGAATTTCTCAAACCCTGGGGTCTCGAAAGCTTCGTTTTGGTCCAAAACTCATCCATGATTTTTTGCAGAATTTTTAAGTTCCGTTTACATGAGTAAATTTGGACTTACAGGTTTGTATGGGAAAATTGAATATTTTGTACTGAAAAATCAACATCATTTTTGTTTCTTCTATGCAACCGAGCCAGCTAGTGGTTTTTGTGCCAATTTATAAAATTCCTAAAGGAAATTTTCCGTTGAACAACTTTGTCGAAGACCGTAACTTCGTATCTTATTAGACAAAAAAGTTATTAGCTGTTCAACAGAGGTATGTCTTTTGGCATTTATAAACAATAAATTCAATTGACACCACTGCTTGTGCCCCGCGAAGTATTGCATGAAAAGTAGTAATGCAATACCTCGCAATGCAAACAACAGTGGTGCCTATTGAATTTATTGTTTATCAATGCCAAAAGACATACCTCTGTTGAACAGCTAATAACTTTTTTGTCTAATAAGATACGAAGTTACGGTCTTCGACAAAGTTGTTCAACGGAAAATTTCCTTTAGGAATTTTATAAATTGGCACAAAAACCACCAGCTGGCTCGGTTGCACAGAAGAAACAAAAATGATGTTGATTTTTCAGTACAAAATATTCAATTTTCCCATACAAACCTAAAAGTCCAAATTTACTCATGTAAACGTTACTTAAAAATTCTGCAAAAAATCATGGATGAGTTTTGGACCAAAACGAAGCTTTTGAGACCCCAGGGTTTGAGAAATTCGAAAATGACCCCAAATCGACTCAGTCTAGTGAGCATAGCTTGTAAACTAGTCCATCATGCCAAACATTGTCAAACGCTTTCTCGACGTCTAGTAGGGCCATGGCTGTAGATTTAGATACACTTTTGTTCCTTTTGATGTTGTTTATCACCTGAACTAGCTGGTGTGAGGTTGAATGCCCTTTCCTGAACCCAAATTGCTCAGGAAGGATAATGTTGTATTCCTCCACAAACTTAAGCAACCGTTTTAGTATAAGCTTCTCAAAAAAGTTTGCTCAGCGCTGAAAGAAGACTTATTGGTCTGTAGCTTGAAGGCAATGTTGGATCTTTTCCAGGTTTACGGATGGGGATGATTTTGGCTAATTTCCAGCTAATCGGGAAGTAGTGAAGCTCCAGGCATTTATTAAGAATAGTACTCCGTAGTTGGTAGTTTTTGTCTGATAGAGGGACGACACAAGGGGAGGAATCTAAATTGTGGACGAATTGCGCAACCTGAGATTCTAGCTGGCTTTGGACGTTAGAGCCAAGCAAATGCGATGTAAGAATATGGTCGCCTATGGCATTTGCCTTTTCTTCAGGGGTGACAAGAATTGAATCAGGAATTTTAAAAGGAGGATCAGGTTTGGGATGGGACCTAAGAACTTTGGCTATTTTCCAAAAAGGCTTGGAGCGATCATCCAGATTTTTTACGATGCGCTCAAAACTCTCGTTTTGGAGCGCAGTCATTCTGGAGGCTATCTGCCTATTCAGATCGGTCATATGTATGTTGTTTAAGATTAAGATCACCGGACCTCTGAAATTGGCGTCTACGCAAATTCTGCAATCTAATAAGCAACTGGGTATGGGAATCAATGGCTACAAACTTACCCCTCACAGGAACACGCCGTACCTCGTCAGCCACGGATATGGCTCGTTGTAGTCCCGCGATTGCCAGGTCGATGTCCTCTTCGGAGATCAACCATGGGTTCTCGTCGATGTTTCGGTCCACCATACGGCTAAAGTGAACCCAGTTCACATGATGGTAGTCCTTGCGCTGGGATCTCGGGGCCGGAGTAACGTTGGAATCGACTTCTGCCACCACCGGTTGGTGATCGGAGCTGAGGTCGTTGTAGGTCACCGGCTCGGATAGAAAGAAGTCCAGCGTGGAAGGGAGTGGTCGAATAGCAGTCGCCCGTTTTGGTTTTGCTGGTAGTTGCGCCATGCTTCGTGACGAGCGTTCAGATCGCCAACCACGACGAAACGGGAGCTGTTGCGAGTGATGGCCGTCAAGTCTCGCTTGAACTGGGCTGCTAAATCGTTGCTGGCTGTATATTGACAGGGGCAGTACACAACGATGACTTGAATAATACCGGATGATGACTGTAGTTCCACACCGAGGCTCTATCACAGTAGAGCAGAAGTGTGGCAGGATAAGGTACCGAATACCCTTTCTTACGATGATCGCAACCCCCCCCCCTGGATCAAGTCGGATGATGTTGTGTTCTGGCAACCAGAAGCTGTCGCCTGACTTCATGTGGGTTTCTGACAAGAGGCCCACGTTGATGTTATGCTTACGAAGAAAATCGGCAAGCTCGATGGTTGCAACTGCTGTTTTACTATAGAAAGAATTCTGATTTTGAGTGGAAGTAAAATATGATCTTGAGCGGAGCCATTTTTTACTGTCAACATCTTCAATAGCTTTCATTCCTATTCTTTGCGAAACCGTGAAAACTTCAATTAAATTTCACCTTAAAAATTATCAAGTTAAAAAATTCATGTTTCTACCGATATCCAATTTTCACCTTGAATCTTATTATAAAAGTATCCATTCTCTTAACTCAAATTTTAGTTTTTTATCTCATAAATTCAATTCTTTACTATACAGACCTCGTTCAATTTTGGCAATACGCCCGTACATTTTGTATTGCCAAAATCGAACGGTTTTTTTTCTCAACTTTTTTTTCAGTTATTTTTACGGTTGCCATGGACCGAGTGAATTTTAGGAATTATGTTCGTCACGTTAAGCCGTGAGACGGAATACTATGTAAATAAAAATAATAATTATATTAAATTATGAAACTGCGACTCAGAGATGGGTTATGAATCAAACATCCAGCCAGCGACACTTTTTTGTAGGGGAATGAATCCAATTGTGTAAGTTTAAATTTCAGGAACTAGATGAGATGAAAATTGATGTTGAAAAACATGCGAATAAAATTTGACTTTTTCCCGGTAGGACTTGAACCCACGTCTTGCGCCTTTGCGTGGTCAACTTGTTTTGTTCCCACTCGAAAAATTTATAATAGGCCGTTTTATTGTGAGGTGATGTAGAGTAAAAAATAGTAAGCAACTGCAAATCCAATGTGTTTATGTTATTAACTCATTAATCCATTGCTGAATTTGATTGACTTAATTTGGAATTACCAACAAAAAAAATAGAATTTTACATACTTTTTTAACAAATTTAATTTATTTCAAGAAGGTGTAGCAAAGCACCCTAGATTTACATGTTTTTCATTAAAAAAATTAAATTCATAAGCCAGTTGTAGACAATTTAATATTGTTAATATTCATATAAATAATATTTTGTGCTGGATTTGTAAAAAAAAAGTTTAAAGTTGTGTAAATTGAAAACTTTGCTTGGTCCATAGTAACCCCACGTTTATTATTGTTTATTGTTTATTGTTTATTGTTTATTGTTTATTGTTTATTGTTTATTGTTTATTGTTTATTGTTTATTGTTTATTGTTTATTGTTTATTGTTTATTGTTTATTGTTTATTGTTTATTGTTTATTGTTTATTGTTTATTGTTTATTGTTTATTGTTTATTGTTTATTGTTTATTGTTTATTGTTTATTGTTTATTGTTTATTGTTTATTGTTTATTGTTTATTGTTTATTGTTTATTGTTTATTGTTTATTGTTTATTGTTTATTGTTTATTGTTTATTGTTTATTGTTTATTGTTTATTGTTTATTGTTTATTGTTTATTGTTTATTGTTTATTGTTTATTGTTTATTGTTTATTGTTTATTGTTTATTGTTTATTGTTTATTGTTTATTGTTTATTGTTTATTGTTTATTGTTTATTGTTTATTGTTTATTGTTTATTGTTTATTGTTTATTGTTTATTGTTTATTGTTTATTGTTTATTGTTTATTGTTTATTGTTTATTGTTTATTGTTTATTGTTTATTGTTTATTGTTTATTGTTTATTGTTTATTGTTTATTGTTTATTGTTTATTGTTTATTGTTTATTGTTTATTGTTTATTGTTTATTGTTTATTGTTTATTGTTTATTGTTTATTGTTTATTGTTTATTGTTTATTGTTTATTGTTTATTGTTTATTGTTTATTGTTTATTGTTTATTGTTTATTGTTTATTGTTTATTGTTTATTGTTTATTGTTTATTGTTTATTGTTTATTGTTTATTGTTTATTGTTTATTGTTTATTGTTTATTGTTTATTGTTTATTGTTTATTGTTTATTGTTTATTGTTTATTGTTTATTGTTTATTGTTTATTGTTTATTGTTTATTGTTTATTGTTTATTGTTTATTGTTTATTGTTTATTGTTTATTGTTTATTGTTTATTGTTTATTGTTTATTGTTTATTGTTTATTGTTTATTGTTTATTGTTTATTGTTTATTGTTTATTGTTTATTGTTTATTGTTTATTGTTTATTGTTTATTGTTTATTGTTTATTGTTTATTGTTTATTGTTTATTGTTTATTGTTTATTGTTTATTGTTTATTGTTTATTGTTTATTGTTTATTGTTTATTGTTTATTGTTTATTGTTTATTGTTTATTGTTTATTGTTTATTGTTTATTGTTTATTGTTTATTGTTTATTGTTTATTGTTTATTGTTTATTGTTTATTGTTTATTGTTTATTGTTTATTGTTTATTGTTTATTGTTTATTGTTTATTGTTTATTGTTTATTGTTTATTGTTTATTGTTTATTGTTTATTGTTTATTGTTTATTGTTTATTGTTTATTGTTTATTGTTTATTGTTTATTGTTTATTGTTTATTGTTTATTGTTTATTGTTTATTGTTTATTGTTTATTGTTTATTGTTTATTGTTTATTGTTTATTGTTTATTGTTTATTGTTTATTGTTTATTGTTTATTGTTTATTGTTTATTGTTTATTGTTTATTGTTTATTGTTTATTGTTTATTGTTTATTGTTTATTGTTTATTGTTTATTGTTTATTGTTTATTGTTTATTGTTTATTGTTTATTGTTTATTGTTTATTGTTTATTGTTTATTGTTTATTGTTTATTGTTTATTGTTTATTGTTTATTGTTTATTGTTTATTGTTTATTGTTTATTGTTTATTGTTTATTGTTTATTGTTTATTGTTTATTGTTTATTGTTTATTGTTTATTGTTTATTGTTTATTGTTTATTGTTTATTGTTTATTGTTTATTGTTTATTGTTTATTGTTTATTGTTTATTGTTTATTGTTTATTGTTTATTGTTTATTGTTTATTGTTTATTGTTTATTGTTTATTGTTTATTGTTTATTGTTTATTGTTTATTGTTTATTGTTTATTGTTTATTGTTTATTGTTTATTGTTTATTGTTTATTGTTTATTGTTTATTGTTTATTGTTTATTGTTTATTGTTTATTGTTTATTGTTTATTGTTTATTGTTTATTGTTTATTGTTTATTGTTTATTGTTTATTGTTTATTGTTTATTGTTTATTGTTTATTGTTTATTGTTTATTGTTTATTGTTTATTGTTTATTGTTTATTGTTTATTGTTTATTGTTTATTGTTTATTGTTTATTGTTTATTGTTTATTGTTTATTGTTTATTGTTTATTGTTTATTGTTTATTGTTTATTGTTTATTGTTTATTGTTTATTGTTTATTGTTTATTGTTTATTGTTTATTGTTTATTGTTTATTGTTTATTGTTTATTGTTTATTGTTTATTGTTTATTGTTTATTGTTTATTGTTTATTGTTTATTGTTTATTGTTTATTGTTTATTGTTTATTGTTTATTGTTTATTGTTTATTGTTTATTGTTTATTGTTTATTGTTTATTGTTTATTGTTTATTGTTTATTGTTTATTGTTTATTGTTTATTGTTTATTGTTTATTGTTTATTGTTTATTGTTTATTGTTTATTGTTTATTGTTTATTGTTTATTGTTTATTGTTTATTGTTTATTGTTTATTGTTTATTGTTTATTGTTTATTGTTTATTGTTTATTGTTTATTGTTTATTGTTTATTGTTTATTGTTTATTGTTTATTGTTTATTGTTTATTGTTTATTGTTTATTGTTTATTGTTTATTGTTTATTGTTTATTGTTTATTGTTTATTGTTTATTGTTTATTGTTTATTGTTTATTGTTTATTGTTTATTGTTTATTGTTTATTGTTTATTGTTTATTGTTTATTGTTTATTGTTTATTGTTTATTGTTTATTGTTTATTGTTTATTGTTTATTGTTTATTGTTTATTGTTTATTGTTTATTGTTTATTGTTTATTGTTTATTGTTTATTGTTTATTGTTTATTGTTTATTGTTTATTGTTTATTGTTTATTGTTTATTGTTTATTGTTTATTGTTTATTGTTTATTGTTTATTGTTTATTGTTTATTGTTTATTGTTTATTGTTTATTGTTTATTGTTTATTGTTTATTGTTTATTGTTTATTGTTTATTGTTTATTGTTTATTGTTTATTGTTTATTGTTTATTGTTTATTGTTTATTGTTTATTGTTTATTGTTTATTGTTTATTGTTTATTGTTTATTGTTTATTGTTTATTGTTTATTGTTTATTGTTTATTGTTTATTGTTTATTGTTTATTGTTTATTGTTTATTGTTTATTGTTTATTGTTTATTGTTTATTGTTTATTGTTTATTGTTTATTGTTTATTGTTTATTGTTTATTGTTTATTGTTTATTGTTTATTGTTTATTGTTTATTGTTTATTGTTTATTGTTTATTGTTTATTGTTTATTGTTTATTGTTTATTGTTTATTGTTTATTGTTTATTGTTTATTGTTTATTGTTTATTGTTTATTGTTTATTGTTTATTGTTTATTGTTTATTGTTTATTGTTTATTGTTTATTGTTTATTGTTTATTGTTTATTGTTTATTGTTTATTGTTTATTGTTTATTGTTTATTGTTTATTGTTTATTGTTTATTGTTTATTGTTTATTGTTTATTGTTTATTGTTTATTGTTTATTGTTTATTGTTTATTGTTTATTGTTTATTGTTTATTGTTTATTGTTTATTGTTTATTGTTTATTGTTTATTGTTTATTGTTTATTGTTTATTGTTTATTGTTTATTGTTTATTGTTTATTGTTTATTGTTTATTGTTTATTGTTTATTGTTTATTGTTTATTGTTTATTGTTTATTGTTTATTGTTTATTGTTTATTGTTTATTGTTTATTGTTTATTGTTTATTGTTTATTGTTTATTGTTTATTGTTTATTGTTTATTGTTTATTGTTTATTGTTTATTGTTTATTGTTTATTGTTTATTGTTTATTGTTTATTGTTTATTGTTTATTGTTTATTGTTTATTGTTTATTGTTTATTGTTTATTGTTTATTGTTTATTGTTTATTGTTTATTGTTTATTGTTTATTGTTTATTGTTTATTGTTTATTGTTTATTGTTTATTGTTTATTGTTTATTGTTTATTGTTTATTGTTTATTGTTTATTGTTTATTGTTTATTGTTTATTGTTTATTGTTTATTGTTTATTGTTTATTGTTTATTGTTTATTGTTTATTGTTTATTGTTTATTGTTTATTGTTTATTGTTTATTGTTTATTGTTTATTGTTTATTGTTTATTGTTTATTGTTTATTGTTTATTGTTTATTGTTTATTGTTTATTGTTTATTGTTTATTGTTTATTGTTTATTGTTTATTGTTTATTGTTTATTGTTTATTGTTTATTGTTTATTGTTTATTGTTTATTGTTTATTGTTTATTGTTTATTGTTTATTGTTTATTGTTTATAAGTCCATGAATTATTCTTGAAAATTGAAGTAGATTACCCAAAATATTTATTCGAAGAGCTTTAATTTGAGTATGAGATATTTGGAATTGAAATGGAAACATCGCCTTTCTCAACTTTTTTGAAAAGAGAAGTTTTTGAAAGAAAATTTTTTTGCATTTTTTGCAGATTTTGCTATTCTACGAAAACTTTTAGCCTCAATCAATCAGAACATCTGTACTCTATGCAAAATGTTCGGTAGAAATTTGCGAAACAATATTATATTAAAACCAATAATTGTGAATATTATTTTTGAACTTTGAAGAGAAATAATTCCAAAAGACTCAAACAATTGACTTAAAACCTTTTGAATTGTGTTATTCGATTGAATTATATTTTTCAAATGCATCAATCATCAATAATTGCTAGACAAGTTTAAAAAAAGGTATACATTAAAGGTATACATTATAGCAGCCCCAAAATCATCAGTCGCTGCCAACCACCTATTGAATTCAAAAATCTTACAGCACGGTTCATTCGAAGTTCCGCATCGTTAATCGACCCCCACTTTCTCTATAGACTCCCCTATGGCTCCTGGCCACCATTTTTCTTGAACTACCACCACATCCCAGTCAACTATACCTACCTATATGTGGGTACTCTGAGTGTTCAGCTGCTGCTCCCGATGACGTTGTTGGAGTTTTTTTTCTGACCCCTTCGCCCCCAACCTGGGGGCGTTCGGTGGGGTTCCCGAGAAACGGCGAGAGATAGAGTAAATGAGAACCTGTTAATGCTCCCGAGCCAGTCCTCGTCAGAACTTTCGGGGCCGGTTGTTTAATGGAATTTTCATATTTTCGCTTGAAGCTGTGCCGATTTTTCGGTTGAAAAATGCGTAAAAAGCAAGCTTTAAAAACAGATATTTACCAGAAGTTTGGATCACGAATAACGAAATGTAGAATTGTAAATTTGAATGATGGATTGCTAGCTAACCGTAATCTGATCCAGGCTCCAGACTGAATGTGCTTCAGCCGAGCATTGATTATTGCAGGATTCTTTTTGTTTTATGGAAAACGAACTCTGGAAGCCTCTTTCTTGAAATCAATATGTACGCAAATTTTTAACGGCTGTCGATGTCCGTAATCGGAGTAAAAATCGGTAAACTGTTTACTGCTTTTTGTGTGTTTTTTTTTTAAATTTTATGGTGCATCAAATTTCACACTTGCGGAAAACATGTAAGATTTCCCGAAATAAATTAATTGAAACGAAGTGTTGTTTAGGAAGTAAGTCTTATATTCGAATAAATGTAACGATTTTCATCATAATTACCAGCACTAGTAACTATAAAATAGTCAATTTTTTTAAAAACGCGAACAAAACGTCAAAAAAAGGACTTGTCGCGAGGTGGCGTCGTGGCCTTTCATTTAAAATTTCATCTGAATTTTTCGAAAATTTACTAATTTATTGTTACTTATGCTGATAAGTATTACCAGTTACTCTGGTAAATATTATGGGGGAGTGCGGTAACGTGGCCATGGGAAACGTGGACCACTCTGAATATCTCGGATGCGTTTTATGATTAAAATCTCCATATGTTTTTAACATGTGAACGCATCATATGCTTCTTTTTTTCCTAGCAAAAAAAATTACATAACTAATCAAGCACCCGCAAATTGTATCGCTGGGAAACCTTAAGTTCATAACAGATAATATGCTCATATGCTGTTGGTTTAAGTTTTTGTAGGGATTAGGAATAATGGTAGAATATAAGTTCTAGAATGCAGTGTAAACGATAATGACTGATATTGAATCAGTGTGTAAATTGAATAGCTAGGGCCCGCTGGGGCGTAACGCTAAAGTAAAGAGTCTTTATGAACGTGCCCCATAGAATGCGTGCGCCTACACACGCTCGAAAAAAGAGATTCGAGTTTGAGATTGCAAATGTGTTGGTGAAATCTCGAATGAAAAGAATATCTTGCACTTGCTATGCAAGTGTGAACGCAGGAAGGAAACCGTCAGTTGAGAAAATATATTTGATGAGGAAACACGCGTTGTTCAATTTTTGAACTGTCTATCGATTGAGAGTCAAGAAGTTTCGGAATATCAGTCATCCGGTCACTACAGTTTTGTCTTGCTCTTTGACATGGAAAAGGAATTTTTCAGGTTTATCATTAAGTCACTCAAACGCTACCCCTTTGCAAATCATAGCTTGTGGGGAATCATGGGCCGCATAAAATAGGGTTTCTTGTGCCAACTATATTTCGACGATTTTATACACATTCATGACAATATTTTTTTCTGAGTTGTTAAATTTTTTCATGCCAAATGAAGAGTTATGAATAATATTCTGTCAATTTTATTCAATGCGATAGAAACGAACATGAATCTTGTTTAGGTAATTTTTCCAAAACGTTCGCAAGCCAGGTTTTTTTTAACTATTCGATCATCCTCGCCAAAAATTGTTTATAACAACTAAATGAATTATGAAATTACAGTTTTGGAACAACTCATAAACTTTGCGTGTTATTTGATCAGTTTGGATTAGGTGGCCCAGGATTCCCCATTGTTTCAAAAATCCATAAAATATTGCTTTTTTTTTAAACAGTCAGAACTCGGAGAAAATAATTTATTAAAAAATATAAAAAAATCCTAATGATACGTTAAAAATGTAGTAACCCATACCTTTTTTTCATTTTATCTTTTATAATATAGAAGTTATGGGGCAAAGAAGAAAAGTGGCCAATGATTCCCCACTCTCCCATACGAGTTCACTATTGCTGGTGTTTAGTACTATAAACTTTTTCCATTCAGCATTGATTTAAATGACTCCCGCGCTAAATGTTTCGTTTTAGTTTATGAATATTTTAAATTCCTTGTGATAATTTCATAACTCCGGTTTTATTGTTACTATAAAACAACTTGAGCACCACTGCCTTTCAGTGCGTGTTGCACGGCTAACTATTACCCATAACACAAATATGCAAACCTAAAATTTTATAGCAATTTTACATTTTTACTCACACTACATATTGAAAACTTAGGCTAGGCTAGGCTAGGCATATTTTCTACTCAGGGGCCCGTTTCCTATCATAAGGACAAACATCTGACAGCCAAAACACACAACAGTAATATCACAGCTCGGTTTCCTTAGGTAAATATCACGATAGTATCACAGAAATATCTGGCATTCTGGCAGCCCTGCCTGGCTGCACGGCTCAACGGGCGCATGATTATTGTCCGGAGCATCTCGATGTCTGCTACCGGCTGAATGTGCTCTCGGATCGGCTCGCAAAAGGCGATTCCAGACTCTAATGCAATGGGGTCGTTGATTTCGATCCGGTTTACTTGCCACCGTCCATTCCACTGAACTCGGCGGAGCTGCGCTTCTAGGCTGGTTTCCTCGCACTTTTGGATCAGGCTCACTTTTCTTTCTCTTTCCTGTTCCAAATTTTTCTTCCACCAGGCACTTATCATGACCAACGATGAAAGGAATTTTTAACGGGATGTCGAGTTCCCTGCTGTTGGAATACCTTTCGTTCTGATCCGATCCGTTAAGTTTTTGGCACTTGGTGGAACGTTGCTGGCACCGAATATTGTTGCATTTATATCCTCAACCTTCTTTCATCCAAGCTACGATGGAGATTTCTGCGCTTTGCTGGCTGCCGCTCTAGGATGCGCAGGTTGGCAAGATACTCTTCGATTCGTCAATTATTGTTTTGTGTTGTACTTTTCCTTTCTTGTTTTACTTTTGTCATCCCATTGGTGCGTTTGACAGATACACTCCAAAATATTGCTGATCCATTCTTTTTTTCTATTTCTGCGATAGCTGATTTGGGCTCCCGTAGGGTACCACTGTAAAAAAAATTACAGTATTCAAGAAAAAAATGAGCATTGTTCTACATATGGATTATTTATCGACTGAAATTAAATCGGATGAACAAGCGGAAAACATTGAAAGATGATTTAATAAAAAGTTGTCAAACAAACATGTATACCAAATATTATTATCGGATTATCTATTGTTTATAAAACAAAAAATTGTGTTTGCCTTGAGCTTGGTCAATCAGCGGTCAAAATCACGGAAAAATGAATAATAAAAAAACCTGTTTGCGATGGGGTCAATCAGCGGACAAATTCACGAAAAAAAAATGAAAACCTGTAGTTGTTTAAATAAGTTTAGAGTTCGACGACACGGTAGCGATCATTCATTGAATGTTGGATTTCGTGCTATGTTTTGCAGTCGGAGTTATCCGTATAAAGTTTAACTGAAAAGCGGTTAGCGTGTAGAAAACCGTCAAATTTTATACTGATTCGACAGATTGCACAAATTTTGCAGTTATGAGTGCGCAGTCCAATTTTTTACGATGCGAATGGTATTATTTCCTATAATAAATTATTCACCGTACACAACTCCTTTTTTTAACTTCTCATATACGATTTGTTACATTTTACGACAACATAATTGAATTCGACCAGCATATAAAGCAAGGAATATTTAAATAAGGTAGTGCCGAGAGCCATATTGGATTTTTTTGTGACGTCACAAAAACGATTGTATCGAAAATTTATATGAGAATGGTAGGAATTTCAAAGAAAACACATTTTAGAACGAAAATGAATTCCAATTTCATTTCGATTATGTTGAAAGGCCTCTATTTCACTATGTTATGAAGTTTTTTGGTCCGTTTAAGATTGCATTATGTTTTTTTTTCTTATTTTATTAATGAATGCAACGTCGCCTTTAAGATAAAACGTGCAAAAATGAAGAAAAAATCAGGTTTTAAAAGGTCAAGCTAGTAGATATTGGGTGTTCAACTGATTGTCATGATTTTAATTCAACTGGTTTACCATGTTCAATTCTTAAATGGAACAATTAACATCAATAAACGATCGTTGAATCAGTTCACTGAAATGCCAATAACTGATTGTTGTTTTGTATAAAAATTTGTGTTTTGGTCACTCTATTGCAATGAGGAGCTTAAACTGTACTGATTTGAACATTTTCATATAAGACTTTGAAATAACTTTAAAGTTTTGCAAATTTCAATGGGGAAAATGCACCATTTTTTCTAACTTCGATGGTCTATTTTATAAAAAAATTATTAGAAAATGCAACTTTTTTTGTACCGATCTTGAAGAGCAAGAATCCTTCTACAATATCATGTTATCAAAGTGGAAAATTTTCAGCAGATTCTTCGAATTATCAACGAAAAAGATAAGTTTCCTAGTAAATTAACAAATTTTGCGTGATTGTGACGTCTCAGCCTGTACCAATACTAGAGCAGGGCTGCCTTGGCACTACCTTTTTTAAATATTCCTTGCATATAAAGTATCAAAGACGCATTTATCGCATCAAAAATCTTCGTCATGCTAAATTCGTTAATTCTCAGGCTATGGAAAAATGTGTTTTCAATAATGTAGATTGTTTTTTGTTTTGTCTGGGATTTTAACGCTCGTAATTAATTCAATCTCCATGAATACTAAGAATAATAATATTTCATTCCGATGACTTCATGTTTTGTCCTCTCTTGCAAAATAATGATTTGAAGATTGATTCAAGAATTTACTTCTTAACTTTTCAATGAAATTAGTGAGTAAGAGTGATTTTTTTAACTGTGTTTACTGCTCCGGCTAGCCTACCGCACGGAAGGCTACCGTCGCGCGATTAGAAATTTTCCCAGTAACCGCAATATCAACAGTGAATTTTGGCTCAAACTATATAGATTTTTTCCTGAAACAGATGGTGGTAGGGTAGCTTTTTGTTTTTGTTTTGAAAAATGTAAACATCTTCTGGTCGCCATTTTGAACTTGCGAGATTAGCACTATTCAATTATTTCTTCAAAAAAAATTATTTTTTCCAATTAACATTACATAACATCAACATAAGCTTCAAATTATTTCATGTCTACAATTTTTTAATTTTATGTAGTTTAAAAAATTAAAAATTTTGCACAACCAATTTGGTTTCTTTACTACAAGCGTAGTGTTGTTGTTATTTTTACCTTACCACAGACCCATGTAACTTATCGAAAAATCTTTCTATACGCTCAGTGCTGCTCCCTTCTGAGAAAGGGTATCATAACAGGCGACTAAAATAGCTTGTACACCCTCCATGGGGGTCGATGGTTTGAGTATTCAACAACTTCAACGTCAAATAACATACAAAATTATCAAAGCAACCGTTGTTCGTATTCGCACTGTTGGTATCAATTTCAACATACTTGTTTTTATGAATAAAAAGATTCCCAATTGAGCATTCAATAGATGATTTTCTTCTCGAACAGAGTAAAATTAGAAAAGCAGAGTTTCGGTTTAATTCAAATTCAAATCAATGTTTTCCGAATGGCAATATTTGGTTAATAATTCGTCCAAAAGGTCAACCAAAATATATTTTTACCATTTAAAGCATTGTAGATGGCTCTGAAGTACTCACTTCCAACAAATATACATTAAAGCAGATTTGTTTTTCCAAGACACACATATTGGTTATCATGGCTAGATGCATGAATCTTGTTGCCCGAACTCTTAAGGTGGCGTTGCGAACATCGAAAGTCCGTATAGAAGAATAAATGTTCGCGGCAAAAGGCTGCCTCACAATACCGCGTCGGACGTCGCGTTGCGTCAGCTGTCGTTGAGTACTAAAACGCTGACGCGATGCACTGGAATTTATTTGCAGCACAATACCCAAGCAACCAGAATTCCCTTAAAAAGGTTCCATAGAAGCTTAATCAGCTCTCGTTTGTGTCTAGAGAGAATGCTAATCAGCCCAAAATTTAAGTTCTTAAAGCTACTTTCAAGTTCGTTTAGGTGGTTGTAGAGAACGCTATTCAGCTTCCAAGAGAATGTCAAGAAACTTCTACGCGCCGAAAAAAAAAAACCGATTGACAGATTGCTCTGACAACCACATGTCAGATTGCTAGGTTGCCGGTCTATCATGGTCTATCTCATTGATTTTAATTTTATTGTTTTGATTACAAAAGCTGCTTACACGCCTAGAGAATTGAACCGCTGCTCTCTAGCTTGCAATGAAACTCACCAGCCTCTCGACCAATCCAGCAATAGCTAATTGCCACTGTAATGATTAGTATTTAAACTTAATGTCATTTGAGATGATTGAGTGGGTTGGTCAATAGAAGGTACCTTATTTCGTTCAAAGGACTTTCAGTGCACAATATGAATCATGACAAAAATTCGCATCATCAAAATTTATTCGAATATCTTATTTAACATTTATAAGAAAATTTCGAAAAAATCTTGAATTCCATTTGTAAATATCAGTACAGATATAAACAAAACAAATACCATGACAAAAAATTGACAGACATTTTTGACATGTCGCTTAGAATTCCCATATAGATTCTTTAAAACACCTTCAAGTATCTTAATGGTGCGCCTTAGAATGTTACGCGAACGTTATCGACCTTCTTGAAAAACATTTTTGACATGTCGCTTAGAATTCCGATATAGGTTCTTTAAAACACCTTCAAGTATCTTAATGGTGCGCTTTAGAACGTTACGCGAACGTTATCGACCTTCTTGAAAAACATTTTTGACATGTCGCTTAGATTTCCCATATAGGTTCTTTAAAACACCTTCAAGTATCATAATGGTGCGTTTTGGAATGTTACGCGAACGTTATCGACCTTCTTGAAAGAAGTTCCATTGAAAGCGCCTAGAAGTTCCGTTATCGATAGTTTAACCTTTCAAAGGGCGATGGAAGTTCCTGAGTAACTTTTACGCGACAAGAGTCATCTGAAGTTCCCGTAAAACATTTTTTCAGCCAAATGTGAACTTCGGAGTTCCATCTTTAAGTAAAAACGCGACTTTTGGTTGCTTGGGTACAGCGTCCACTGACTAGGCTTTCCAGAATTTTTGAGACAAAACACGGGGTGCCTTACATTACAAAACACAGAAAAATGACGATAATTTTATTTTTGAGTATATTTGTGTCAAACTTTGACAAAAAAAGCATAAAAAAGGAATATTCAAACCCTGCTGACGCGCTGGATTTTTGATTTATTTCAAAACAAAAACGTCGACGCTGGAGAACGCTGCTGTTTAGAACAAGTTTAGCGTTTTAGTACAATGCTGTCACTGACGCGACGCACCATTGTGGTGGCTCAAACGGAAAACGGTATCCCCAAAATGAAATGTCAACGCGACGCGACGTCCGACGGGCTATTGTGTGGGCGCCTAAAGCCCACTTCTTTATCTTGAAGTGACGGTATCTTTGCCTACCACCAGGTGCCGATAATTGTAAACATGAGAAATCAGCTGTTCGTTTGACAAGTGGGGAAATGCCTCCTCGCTAACTTTCAGCTACTCAGTTCAGAGTGACGGTTACTCAATTGTCGCCTAAACCGCACTTACTCAGTTCTGACTAAACGGCCTCTACTCAGATCTGACTAACTGTCCTTTTCGCGACTTCTGAGTCGGGGTTACTCAGAATGCGTGAATGATTTCGAAGCGGTTTTTGACCGGATTTTATATGCTGGAAAAGTAAAAACCTGTATAATTGTTGGAAAGAATGATGGATTGGTTGATTCAATAGAAAACAAGTCAAAATATTGCACATTAATCTTTATTCGAAAAAAAAATCGTTATGTTGAACCATTTTATTTCCCCCCCAACGGATGTTTCATGATGCACTTCGGATTGTAAAGAAATCATCACAATTCTCTGTAAAATAATCAAAATCACATTATCATTATTAAATAACCGTTAAAAATGTTAATTTACCATATCAATTTCCTAATTGTTTGTTGTCGAAAACAAACAAAGTCGACTGCCTCGCACAAACTGATCCAACTGAATGCCAATTTACGAGACGTCTGAGTAGCCGTTACTCGGAAAAACTGAGTCGTTTGAGATCAAGCGACGGCTGCGCCATAGAAAAGGCGATGTCTGAGTTAAATGGAGTCGGGCTCTGAGTATTTCAAAATTAGCGAGTTATACACACTACACGCTCAAAATTCAAAAACCACACATAAACAATTATAACGCTACCAGTACACGCAAAATAATCTGCACGTAGCGGCTACGTGAAAAAATTACATAATATTTATCCACTTGATTTTCACGTAGATGCTACGGAATAAATATGTAAACTAGCTACTATTTCATTTTGGAATTCACTCTTCAGTTGTCGAAATGCCGTCCAAGGAAGAAGAGCAGCGTATCAAAATTTTGCTCGCGCATCGCGAAAATCCGAGCAACTCACACGCAAAGCTGGCAAAATCGTTGAAAATTGCCAAATCAACCGTTACAAATGTTATTCAAGTGTTTGGGGAACGTTTATCGACAGCCAGGAAGTCTGGATCGGGGGGGGGGGGGGGGGGGGGGAGGGGGGTAATCGAAAACCGGAAGCCGCTGAGACGTCAAAGAGAGTTGTCGGTAGTTTCAAGCGAAACCCTAACCTCTCTCTCCGAGATGCCGCAAATAAGCTGGGTGTATCGTCTACAACCGTGTATCGAACCAAAAACCGAGCCGGACTATCGACTTACAAGAAGGTAGTGACTCCAAATCGTGATGATAAACAAAATATGACGGCCAAAGCGCGATCCCGGAGGCTGTACACGACGATGCTGACGAAGTTGGACTGCGTGGTAATGGACGACGAAACCTACGTCAAAGCCGATTTCAAGCAGCTTCCGGGACAGGAGTTTTATACGGCAAAAGGAAGGGGAAAGGTAGCAGATATTTTTAAGCACATAAAACTGTCAAAGTTCGCGAAGAAATATCTGGTTTGGCAAGCCATCTGTACCTGTGGCTTGATAGCATTTTCATAGCTTCCGGGATTGTCAACCAAGAAATTTACGTGAAAGAGTGTTTGAATAAACGTCTGCTGCCTTTCTGAAGAAATACGGTTGTTCCGTACTGTTTTGGCCGGATTTGGCATCTTGCCATTACGGTAAAAAGGCCATGGAGTGGTACGCCGCCAACAGATGGTTCCCAAGGACAAGAACCCTCCCAAGATGAGCAGCAATTCAAGGCAAACTGGCTTTCTGCGCCGAAGAAGGTGGACAAGGTGGCTGTACAAAATCTGATGGCAGGGGTTAAGCGTAAGGTTCGGCATTTCGGATTTGGAATAGCTGAAGCCTAACTGAATATTTTTCCTGAATTTTATTCTAATGAAACTTGAAAAAGATTTTAATTTGATTTTGAAATAAACGATTTCACCGATTTACACGCGTTTTCCTTTGACCAAATTTTGACCGTATCACCCTTTATACGCGGTCTGATGTTGATGTTCTCATGGGATAGAAGACATCGGCAGCGTTGCCAACCTTCCAGATTTTTCTGGAATCTTCCAGATTTTTATGTGTCATCCAGAAATACTGACCTCATGTTGTCTGGTCCAGACTTTTCATAGATTATCCAAATTTGTCCAGAAATTTCAATAAGCTCAACGTTTTAATATAAAAAAATACTGTTGAAACCCAATAGCTCAACACTCAATTTACTGTGAATCAGAATACAGATGTTATTTTGACAACTGAATGGGTCAAAGCTTTCGGTTGTTTAACCTTTCGATCACGTAGACTCAGACATTGATTAATTATTTTCATGTAAAGAATATTGATCCCTAGACTACAATATTTTTAGATCTGGCGCCCAAAAAAAAAAAAAGGTCGTCAACTATAAAATTAGCCATCCAGACTTTTCCAGAATTTTTTTTCAAAATCTTCCAGACATTTCTGAAAAACAGTTGGCATCCCTGGACATGGGGCATAAGATTCACCGTCGATTTATTTCTTCATGAAAACAGAGCGAGCGATAAAGCGTTTCTTAAGAAGTGTATTTATATCCAGTAATTGGCAGCGATGTTTGTAATCGATGAGCTCCTGGTAATTCCTCCAGGGGAGGCGACGAAGGGCAAACCTGGCCTGTTTAAGGCTTAACTTAACAATCGAGGCTCGTATACAATATGGATCCCGGAATTCTTTGGCGGTCCTCATGATAAACCCAAGATTTCGATTTGCTTTGGCCAGAATGTAGCAGTAGTGATCTCTGAAGGTCAGTTTCTCGTCGAGTAGAACATCGAGGTCCTTGATGACTGAGACTCGCAATAGCGGAGTGTCAGACATTTGATAATTCCATCTAGTCGGAGCAAGGAACATTTAAAGGAGGTAGTGCCGAGGCAGCCTTGCTTTAGTATTAGTACCGCCTGTGACGTCACTGTTGCCAATAATCTGTGAATTTATATGGAATTTTTTCAATTTTTGTTAGCAATTAAAAAAAATTGAAGATTTTTTCAACTTTGAAGGCACACAATTCTAGAAATATTATTGTTCTTCAAGACTGATATTAAAAAAGTTGAATGTAGTAATTGTTTTGCTTTAATTCAGACGATTGAAGTTGCTGAGGTATCCTAACTCAAATTGACAAAACTTGATAATTAGTTCATAATTTTGCTTATAAATGTTGAAATCAGTTAGGTTTGAACCGTTGATAAAATATAATAACCAAAAATAGTATTTTTCGAATCCAACCACAATCTTTTATTGGTATTTAGTAAACCAAAGTTGCAATGGTTTTATTGGGGTTAATTGTTCTAAATTAGAAATTCATATGGTACACCATGTTAGATTCAAATCATGACGATGAGGTGCACTGCCATAAACTACCAATCAGACCTTTTGAAAGGAGAAAATTATTATTTTTGCTCGTTTCACATAGAGCATGATTGTGCATTCAATAACAAATTCAAGAATAATACACACTGCAGTCTAGTAAACACAAAGAAACCTCATAGCACAATCAACTAGTGGCCTTACAACATAATCCGAATAAAATTGGATTTTAATTTAGTTCTTTAATGTGTTTAACTTTGAAATTTGAGTTCTACCAGTATAAACCTTCGACAGCTTGGCAACAGTGACGTCACGAAAAAAAATCCAATATGGCTCTCGGCACTACCTTCTTTCAATATTTCTTGTAGTCGGAGAGGGTTTTCTTCCGAACGAAATGACCGCGCATTTTGGAATACTTATGGTCATATGATTCAGACTACACCAGTCTGCAAATTGGTCAGCATAACGATGGAGGGTTAGGCAGTATGTCCGCACCTTGACCTTAACCCCGGCCATTAGATTCTGCACAACCTGTGCATCAACCGTTTTTTTGCTTGTAAACCCATACTTTCTCAGTTCCTCGACTGTCTTCACTACCTTAGGTCGTTTAAGAAGGTGCTGCCTAATAATCGCCCAGTACTTCTCGATGGAAAGGAGCTCCGGAGGGTTAAGAGGGTTGAACATTTTCGCCACAAAATTGACCTTATTGCCCGCATACCACTTCAACACGTCCTGGGAGTAGTGGCATGAGGCCAAATCCGGCCAGAAGATTGTTAGGACGTTGTGGGCCTTCAGGAGAGGAAGCAGCTGCTTCTGGAGGCACTCTTTTATTTACACCTGTCCGCTTCCCGCACGTGCAGATAGCTTGCCAAACCAGGACTTTATACGCAAATTTGGACATCTTCTGAGTGCGGACATGCTCCGGAACGCTGAACTAATCGTTGACCGTGAAAAACAGGTTGCCGGGGATCTGTTTGAAGTTGGCCTTCACATATGTTTCGTCGTTCATGATTAAGGTTGCCAGAATTTTTTCCACTCCCATCCGGGCCTAGCAATTCCGGGCATTTTTTCAAAAAAACCTGGCAAAATCCGGGCATGGATTTCAATTTTTCAAATCCAAAAACCGGGCAATAACCGGGCAAAATTTAGGTGTTATTATATATAAAAGCAAAGAAAAAATGCAAAAAAGAAATGAAATTAATATTTTATTAATGTAATTGCAGACTTCCTAAAACTTTTTGGAACACTCAAATATTTAAAGGTTTATAAAAGTAAATCAGCGAAATTATTTGAAACAACCGTTGAAAATGTCCATACCGTTAATTGATTTTGCTGAAACTTACTCAAAAACTTTGATTTTTTTTGGTTTCTTTGTGAAAATTGTGGAAAAATCCGGGCAATATCCGGACTTTTTTCACGATATCCGGGCAACCGGGCCGGACCGGACTTTCTCGAAATTTTGCAACAAATATCCGGGCAAACCCGGATAAAACCGGGCAATCTGGCAAGCTTATTCATGATGCAGCATTCAACTTTCGTCAGCATGTTGAGGTACAACTTCCTGGTACGGGTTGTTCTGCTTCTCGTCGCGATTAGGGGCCTTTTGTACCTTGATCGTTCGAAGCCCAGCCTTAGTTTTGGCCTTCTGGACATAACTTCGGCTTAGGTGCAGCTTCTTAGCCACATCCCGAACGCAGGCGTTCGGATTTCGGTTGAAGGCCCCATCTACGTGGTTGTGATTTTTGGTGTTGTACGGAATACTTTTTATTTCACTTCTGGACTTCCGATCGGTGGTTAACCGTTCCTCGAACCGCTTAATCACTCGCGACACCGTGAAATTTGCGACTCCCAACGTTTTAGCGATGGAACGATGCGAGAGATCCTTGTTCTCGTGATGAATGCGCAAGATTTTATCACGCACGAGCTGTTCTTTCGACTCCATTTCCGAGAATTTTTATCACAGGACTTTGAAACTTGCAGGATGTAAACTAATGCACTATGAACTACATCCACCCAAACTTTCATTTAATTCTATCCAACGGGTTAAAAGTTAGAGCAATTTTATAGTGTGGCAATTTCATCGTGGACACCCTTTATAATGTACACACTGATCCTTGATTTTCGCCATCATTAAGTTTTTGATTTTTCACTTAAATCAATTTTAAAACGCCATTTCACTTTAACTTGTTGACTCGGGGCGAACAGAGCACCATTGAGCATTTTCTGCCGTAGAATTTAGTAGCAAACTCATCTCGATGAAGTCAACTGAATGATAGAACTACAGCTTGATTAGTTTACACCTGAAGATTCAGCCGGTTGGTAAGGTTTCGGTGAGGTAATCAGAAGACTGGAGTTCGATTCCTGGTTGAGGGGTTTTTTTTCGTTAACTATTCATGATCGATTATTTTGCTCTTTGAATTTTACGGCTAGAAGAATAACCCGCCAAAAAAAGCACCAGAAACATGATGTTTGAGTGTGTGTGTGAATTGTTTGTTTTCTACACACCGTCATACATTATTTTATTATTGCTTTGTTTGATGGATCTACGAGTCACATCACAGCTGGATTTATATTCGTTTTTCAATTGAGGCCCAAGTCAGCTGTAGGGTGGACGCTCTTGAAAATTTTGAAACACACTATTCAGGAACTGAGTTGCACAGAATGCTACAAAACTAGCTCGGAAACAGTCCTTATCCACTTCATTTGAGGCAGGTATTGAAAATTGAATGCCTTTTTTACTAAAACTGGTCTATGCGTTTTAAATTTGTTGAAGTCATGTTCAACTGTCAATTTTCCGATTGTAATTTCATCAACGGAAATTCAATCCATTCAGCCAAACAGGAACGGGGGTTAATGATCCCTCGCCCATGCTATCGATATCGAACAATTTCGGCAAATGTGTATATCGTATGGCAGCCAGCAGTTTCGAAATAATGATATTTTCGGCAGTTTAATACCAGCCAAAATATTCACCGCCCTTCTTCGCGCTTCACCACACCTCCACCATTTGGCATTGAAACGGGCAAACAGTTGGCACCGATTCGCCCCTGCCATCATCAGAATTCGCGCGAGAGGTCCTTTCGAAAATTTCGGCTATGTTTGCCCAACACAGATTGTCCCGACCGGGCAAGGAGGACTCTCGGCCAGCATCATCACCTCAACGAGTACCAACCCAAACATATGTAGCTACATGTTTGGTTGTTGAACAGAACGAATAAAAAAAATCACAGCTGATTGATAATTTAAACAATTTTAATTTTAACCTTGACTGGAAGCGACGCGCGGTGTGAACGAAACCGCCAACCGATGACCTCACTTTGGATGTTTGTTTTTTTAATCTGTGTTGTTTGCCCGTTAGCTGATTTATCATATCCTTGGCCCATATTTGTTCTGGTCCATTAGCCGAATCTGAGGAAAAAGTTCAATGGTCCAATAAATCGAGCTGTAAATGTTAGCTGGGACATTAAAATTTTCGGTAGTCCATTGATGACCGGCTGATGAAACATTCATCAGGTGCGGTCAATGACGTTTGTAACAGTTAAATTGACAGGCGTGGCAATAAAAATGTTTATCTCTGTGTTTGGTGTAAATATGTATACTAGTTGATTTCCAGTGCTTGTAAATTTGGAAGTGCAAAATTTGTTGGTTTTTGTCCCGCTGGTTTTCCAGCAACATTTCCAGAAATATGAATTGTTTAAAACGATTAGCAAACTTAACTGCAGGAAGCACACATTCTTCAAAGTTTGAAAAAGTATCCGCTGTGTCATATTTGCATAGATTCTTTAGATATATTCCTCAAGCCATTTTAAGTACTCAAGAGTTAAAGTCTGTTTGTGAACTGCAATAGAAAAAAAAACGAAACAATGTTCGAATGGTATCGTTATTCAAATTGATGGTGTATGGGAGCCCTATGCATTTTGTTTGAGAGCCACTTTCATTTTACCGTAGAAAAGATTGTTGAATGTACTGATTCTTTCGTTAAGTTTTTTTTTTCCTTAAAATTCCAAATTCGATGAAGCTCATTTGAACATTGCTTGGGTGGCGACGAACTTTTTATGAGATTTAATATGAAACCTCCCATTTTGAGGTTGATGTTCTTCTAATGTAATAAATCATCTCGCTATGTACAAACTTTTCCGTGTTCCAAATTACATATACAAAAAATAATTCATATTTTTTTTAGTTTTACTGTCATTTATATTGGTTTTCTACGGGACGTGAGAACACAGAAAAAAAATTTGACTATTACGTGTCACTGAAACTGCAACCTTTAAAATAAATCAACCTATAATTAACTAAACCTGTAATTTTAAATAGTTTTCCTTGAAAGTTAACGAAGATTCATTTATTATTACAGCAAATGTCCTGTAAAAAAGTTGTACACTGAAAATTAAATGTCACGTAATTTGTTTTTCGACCTGTAAAATTACGGTAAATGTCCTGCTCCTTTTTGTCACAGGACATTTGCGTAATTTTACAGGAAATAATTTTTGCTGTGTATACCGTAGTTGAATTAAAATGAATCTTTCGAATGTTTTGAATCAGTGAAAAATGCGTAAAAATTGTACGAGTTGAATTGCATTTTATGTTGATTGAGACAATCTTCACAATCAATTATTTTATCATTCCAAAACACGCATGTGAATAAATCCTATTTAAAAAAAAATCACATAAATATTACGTGAGTTCTGTCATTTTTGTTAAAAATTAAATTCATTTCTTCTGCAAAATCAGGCTTTTGAACTCGTTTGATTGAAAATCACCTGAAAATCGTTCTAGTTATGTAATAATTTAATTGAATTTGTTTGGGAGTCCCCCTTCTTCAAAAAAAGTTTATTCATAACTTTGTCATGAAAATATATGCATGTGTTCCAAATTTGAATACATGCACAAGAAAATTATATTTGATCTGTCATTTTGAACAAATTTTGCATGGGAGCCGTTTGTTGTAAAGCGACAGGGATCTTTCCGCATAGTAAATCAACATCTTTTACCAAATGATGGCTTGGAGCCGATTTTGTTGAAAAATCAACTAAGAAGCGTTCGAGTAATGTCACATTTAAAGCTAAATTAGGATGGGAGTCCTACTGCCATAAAATGTGAGGGCCTTGATACTATCAGGGTTAAATACCTAGTTTTCAACAGTTTTTTTTTATATGAAAATAGAATTATACTTATTTATATACAAAAAGGTTGTAGTTAGTAGTAGTAAATTGTCGTTTTTTGAAAATTTTCCCACACATTTAAAAAAAAATTCTAACTAAGAATGTGAGAAATTTTTAGGTTCAACTTAATGTGATAGAAATATTTCCCATCAGAACTTTTGAAACTTTACAGAAGTTTTATCGCAGACGTGTGAATGAATTGATTTGAATAAAATTTGACTTAAAACCATCTCAGGCTTAATTTTTCTTTTAATTCTACATGAGAACATTTTCACATATTTGGTGATAAAAATTCTTATTAAAAAACTTCTATTCTGTAAAGTTTTGAAGCATATGATTTTTAATATCGAGAAGGGAACAATTTTAGTGAAAGAGTTATTTAAGATATCTATAATTGTCGCTTTTAAATTGCTTCCATTTATGTTATCTGGAAAATTTTAATTTTTTCAAACCAAGTTTAAGAAAGTATTTTAAGTTCTCATTGATATTTAAATTCATACATGTCAGTACCTACGAAGGCAAATATTCAAGATAATATTTGTAAAATAAAAATTGAGGGTGAATTTTTTGTATAGTTGACATGAATTCTTATTTGAAATTGATATTTTTTCCGGCGTAATTAATTTGCATTTTGAAATAAAGTCACATGAAAGAACATGAGTCAATTCCTTTAAACTCAATTTTTCAATGCGTTTTTTCATAATTTAATTTCTTTTGATATGTTGAAAACATAATTCAAAAATATGAATAGAAAAAAAATGTGCTGACAAGATTTTTTTTTGCCCGCAGTCAAATTACATTTTTCTTAAATTTGGCCCGCCAGCTGAAAAAGTTTGGAAGCGTCTAACAAAGCAAACGGTGTTACTTGGGAACTGAGCTATATCTTAAGCCCTCAACAGAACAGTGAAAAAAAAACAAATGAAAAATCAATATTTTTTTCAATTATTTTAATCAGATTTTTTTGCTTATCCTCACCTTATTTCCTATCGATAGCGAAAAAAACAAGTCCCATTTTGTGAACTAAATTTAGCGTTTTTTTTTTTATTTTCTGACGGAAATCTCTCCAGCAATGTTCAGAAAGTTGAAAATTCTAAAAAAAAAAATTCAAAGAGAAAGTTTGTTTATTGAATTGTCTCAACATGTTTTAATTTTTTTTTCAATATATTTCTTCTGGACCAACCCACTTTGCATTGAATGTTCTGAGACCGAGCTTCTACCAACTTGAAACAAAAAAATCCATCGAGTGTCCAAAAGTGGAAGCTTCTAAAGCAGTGGTTTTCAAACTTTTTTTTCCTTCACTGCCCCCTTTCGATTAATTTTTGAGCTAATTGCCCCCCTGAGCGAATTTTTGAAAAATCTCTAGAAAGAATGCTAATTGGCATCGTTGCAAAACCAAAAGCTTTTGAAAATTTATTGTAGTTTAATTTGAAACGTTCAATGTAGCACATTTAAAAACTGCTATGATTGACTTGAGAAGATCGAAAAGCCAACGCATAACCATCAATTGTAGCAAATCAAAACACAAAATAAATTCAAAATTGCTTCAAACATCAAGACTGAAATTGAAATAAATTAATTTTTTTCAGGACAAACACTTAAACTTCAAAACAAACAGAAAACTAATAATAACTCGCCAATCAAAGTTTTGGAAAACAGAATTCTTTACTAATTAAATGTGCCTTAAATTTTTCACAAAATAATTACTGATAATTCGGTGAAATCGCATTTTTTTTTTTATAAATAATATCATTTCTTCATTCTGTTTTCATACATCGAAGAGTGTAGTCGGGACACTGTTTCTCCATCGAAAATTTTTTTAATTCGATTGATTTCGTGAGATTGTGAAAACGTTAAATCCGCGAGTTTTTACACGGTTCACTGGAATATCGAGGACTAACCTACCTGGCAGCCTGCTGAATCCGGAATTACACTACCGTCGGGCAGCTGGGAATTTCTCGGAGACTCGACTGATTCGTGCCTGGATTGCCGTGACCGAGGATCCAAAGAGGATTTGATTCAATACGACTCACCAAGCTTGACACAGCACGTACTCCGATCTTGACGGCGAAACAGTTCGGACGGAGTTTTGCCATTGTTTATATTTGGAATCTGGTCCATCGCTTACACCGAAACAAATCGTTGAATACGAATTACAAGTTTGTACTTTTTCTTTTTTCACTTTACTTACACTATCTTTTTCTCTTTATTGTAATTTCGACATTTAAGTGCTTCGTTCATATTTTCAAAACGGAAGGCATTAGTGTCTCCGTTAGAAAATATGAACGAAGGCGGGGGGTTTAACCCTTCATCTATGGATGAAGAAGGGTTGACTTATGAGAATGAGGAGCATTTGGAGGATTCGGATGAGTCTGGTCCCTCAAATGCAAGTCACACTCAGATTGATAATTCCTCATCATCCATTGCGGAGAGTAGAACAACCCGACTCCGACAATACGTAGAAAACTCAGATTTCTCTGGCCCTTGGGTGGTTTTCATCCGGCCCAAAAAAGATGGTAAGCACCTTAATGTAGTTCAGATCACGAAAGATCTGGCAAGGTGGTCCTCTGTATCCAGCGTAACTAAGGTGCGGCCAAACAAGCTGCGCGTTGTTGTGGGCAACCGGAAGGCCGCAAATGAAATTGTTACTAGCAATTTCATAAATTTAGAGTATCGCGTCTACATTCCGTCTCGGGACGTAGAAATCGAGGGCGTGATCTCAGAAATGAGTCTGAAGGAAGAATACGTTAAGTCCAACTGCGTTGGTAAGTTTAGGAACCTCGATTCGACTTCGGTCGAAATCCTGGATTGCCGCCAACTCCAAACTACCACCGTCGTAAACAGAGTTAAAAAATACTCGCCTTCAGCCTCATTCCGAGTGACCTTTGCAGGTACCGCCCTCCCTCACTACGACTACCTTCTACTATCATATGTGGGAGATTTTACGAGCGCACACACCTCCTAGACGGTTGCGCCGACAAAAGACTTATAATCAACCTTGGTGGAACTCTGAACTTCGGAGAAGTCGTAACGTTGTTCGTAAAGCCCGCAAACGATACTTTCGAGACAAGACTGATGAAAACAAATCATTCCTCTCTAGATTAGAGACTGAATATTCGGCAATTCGTAACGCTGCCTTTGATCAGTATATTTTGAACATCGAACGTAACGTTAAACAGGATCCTTCCTCTTTCTGGAAATATATCAATAGTCGTCGACTCGGTAATTCTATTCCTTCTTCAGTAACGTTTCAAGAACGGACATCGGAATGCGTTAAGGATTCTGCTGGTTTGTTTGCCGAATTTTTCAGTAGCGTGTATAGCTCTCACTCTCCAGACTGCACTAATGATTACTTTGGAACACTGCAAAACCGTGACATTAGATTCCCACAGCCCGTATTTTCAGACCAGGAGGTTCTAAAAGTATTGGTATCTATGGATTCTTCGAAAGGTTCGGGGCCTGATGGGATCCCAACGTCGTTGGTCTCCAGAATTGCTGTATCACTTGCCACGCCACTTAGCATGATTTTCAATCTATCGATATCGGAAGGTGTCTTTCCTGCTCTTTGGAAAATGGCATTTATTTCTCCAATTCATAAGTCTGGAAACGCTCATCGTGTAGAAAATTACCGACCAATATCAATTCTTTGCTGCTTCTCTAAAGTTTTTGAAGTGCTGATGTACGAAAGGTTGTATACTGCAGCTGTCCCGTTACTCACGGAGGTCCAGCACGGCCTTGTCAAGAAAAGGTCAACGTTGACAAATTTAATGTGCTATGCCAGCGAACTGCATACCGCAACATATAAGAAACTGCAAGTGGACTCAATATACATTGACTTCGCCAAGGCCTTCGATAAAGTTCCACACAGAATCGTCATAGAAAAACTTACTCGCTACGGCTTTCCTGTATGGGTAACAAAATGGTTGTCGTCGTACCTGCTTAACCGTCGAGGTTTTATCAACATTCGTGGTACTCACTCTACTGTGTTCAACATGCCGTCTGGTGTACCGCAGGGCAGCCACTTAGGACCGCTTATTTTCGTGCTGTTTATAAACGATTTAGCATCATGCCTTCAATCACCGAAACTACTGTTTGCTGATGACTTGAAAATCTATCGAATCATAGATTCAATAGTGGATTGCGCTGCGCTTCAAGATGATATCGACAGATTACTGGCGTGGTGCAATATACATGGAATGGAAGTCAATGGCGGTAAGTGTAAGTGCATAAGCTTCTTTAGAAGTAGATCCTCAATCGTTTACGACTACGCTTTAAGTGGAAGCTCACTCGAAAGGGTAACCTCCATAAAAGATCTTGGGGTTACTTTTGATCAAAAGCTCACTTTTTCCCAGCATGTCGCGACGACTACAGCCAAAGGCTTTGCTTTGCTCGGTTTTCTTCGTCGGAATACGTCAAGTTTTGAAGACCCGTACGCATTGAAAACTTTATTCTGCTCGCTAGTACGCAGCGTCTTAGAATATGCGGTTCCAGTTTGGGCACCCTACCACTCCGTCCACAGCGACAGGATTGAAAGAATCCAGAAAAAATTTCTGCGGTACGCGTTACGCCGTCTGCCCTGGCAAGATCCCGTACGGCTACCTCCTTACTCTGAGAGGTGTGGCCTACTATCAATGACGCCCTTGAGTCAAAGAAGAAACTATCTGCAACGAATCTTCATCTACGATATTTTGACCAACGCTATTGACTGTCCCCAACTGCTCCAGAGTTTAAACCTCTACGCTCCAGCCCGACAACTTCGCAATCAGTTGATTTTTTGGTTGCCAATAAGCAGAACAGTATTTGGACAAAATCACCCCTTACACCGATGTTGTCAAGCTTTTAATGTTGTCTCGCACTTATTTGACTTTCATTCATCTAAATCTTTGTTTAAAAGTGCAATCCGTGATGTAAATTAATTTTTAACTAATTTTTAATAGTATTGTAATCTTATTTATAAGTTAGTTTTTAATATTAAGTCTGTATGGCGGTAGTCAAAGACTCAAATAAATAAATAAATAAATAAGACTTGATTGACGGAGTGTTGAGGCTTCCTGTGCGGCTCTTCGTGCCTCGCGTAATGGAATGTAAGAATTGCATTAAATTGGGGCACACTGCGTCGCACTGCTGTAACAAGCAACGGTGTCCCCAATGCGGGGAGAATCATGGGGTTGGAGCGTGCTCAGCAATTGAACACAAATGTGTCTTTTGCGGGGGCTCACCCCATGATACCTCCTCGTGCGAGGCATTTAAGAGTCGCTGGGATAGTCAAAAGCGCTCATTAAAGGAACGATCAAAACGTTCCTATGCCGCCATCTTGAAGAGCGCGGCGCCTCCGATCCAACCTAAGTCCACAAATATATTTTCAGTGTTGCCAGTTGACATTGAAGATAATGAATCCACTGATCAAGACCAACCAGTTATTTTTGTAGCAAACTCCCGGAAACGCGCAAAACCTGCTTCTAAGAACCCCAGGGTTCCAAAAAAAATCCCAACCATTAGCTCTCCAATAAGCGTAAGGCGAAAACCGACTACATCGTTAAAAGAAAAAATTGTTCCTCCAGGATTCTCCATGAATTTTGCACCCCAAAATAAACCAGAAATTCCGACGACTTCTAAGACCCCAAAAACTAATGTAAATTTGTCAGAACCAACTGCTCAATCGGGACTATTCAAGTTGTCTGACATTTTGAATGGTGTTTTCACGTTTTTCAACGCATCAGAATCGATCAGGGGCATTGTAACCTCAATGCTACCTGTAGTAAAGACATTTTTAAAGCAATTGATGCAAACTTGGCCCCTTCTTTCAGTGTTTATCTCTCTCGATGGCTAATTTACGCCCAGAGGTCGGAGATATCACTGTTTTACAGTGGAATTGTCGTAGTCTCATTCCTAAAATGGATCCGTTCAAATTTCTTCTTCATGAAACTAGTTGCGATATTTTTGCCCTTTCTGAAACATGGCTTTCTTCTCAATCAAACATCTCATTCCACGATTTTAATATTATCCGTTTGGATCGTAACGATTCTATGGAGGGGTGCTTTTGGGGATCAATAAGCGCCACTCCTTTTATAGAATCCACCTCCCTTTATCAGGAGGAATTGAAGCTGTTGCATGTCATATAACTATAAGAGGTAAGGACTTATGCGTTGTCAGTTTGTACTGGCCTCATAGAGTTGCAGTGGATCGAAATCATCTAGAGGACCTGTGCTCAGTGCTTCCTGAGCCGAGGTTGATCCTGGGTGACTTCAATTCACATGGAACTGTGTGGGGAGAACAATCTGACGATTGTCGTTCTACTCTTATTTATGACATTTGTGACAGTTTCAATTTAACAATTTTGAACACGGGTGAAAAAACACGAGTACCTAAGCCTCCTGCAAGACAAAGTGCAATTGACCTCTCACTCTGCTCAAATTCACTATCATTGGATTGCCAGTGGAAGGTGATCCCTGATCCCAATGGTAGTGACCACTTGCCGATCAAAATTACAATCACCAATGGGGCCAGCACTTCAAATTCAACAAATATGGCATATGACCTTACAAGACACATCGACTGGAAAAAGTACTCGGACGAAATAACAGATGCCATTGATTCTATGAATGTTTTACCTCCTTTGGAGGAGTACCACTTTCTTTCACGTTTGATCCATGAAAGTGCACTTTGCGCTCAAACAAAACCAATCCCAGATTCATCTGTTTTTCGAAGGCCCCCAAATCCATGGTGGGATCAACAGTGTTCCAGGCTTTATAAGGACAAATCAAAAGCATTCAAAGATTTTCGAAAACATGGAACCCTCGTCCTTTTTGAATCATATGTTTCCCTAGAAACCCAGTTCAAAAAATTGATCAAAGGGAAAAAAAGGCGTATTGGCGAAATTTTGTGGGTGGTTTATCACGGGAAACATCCTTGAGTACCTTATGGAAACTTGCACGGAGCATGCGTAATCGATCATCTACAAATGAAAGTGAAGAATATTCACATAGATGGATATTCAACTTCGCACGGAAAGTCTTTCCAGATTCTACACCTGTGCAAAAAATAATCCGGAATGTGCCTTCAGATAGGTGTGGTCTGGATTCCAGCTTTTCGATGGTCGAATTCTCACTTGCCCTCCTCTCTTGCAACAATTCAGCTCCGGGAATTGATAAAATCAAATTTAACTTGTTGAAAAACCTTCCGGACGCCGCAAAATTTCGCTTGTTAAATTTATTTAATCAATTCTTGGAGAATAACATTGTTCCCCAAGAGTGGAGACAAGTGAGAGTTATCGCTATCCAAAAGCCCGGAAAACCAGCGTCCGATGCGAATTCGTACCGTCCAATAGCGATGTTGTCTTGTATACGCAAATTGATGAAGAAAATGATATTGTTTCGTTTGGATAAATGGGTAGAAGCAAATGGTCTCCTTTCAGATACTCAATTAGGGTTTCGAAGGGGCAAAGGGACAAACGATTGTCTTGCTTTGCTGTCTTCAGAGATACAAATGGCGTACGCAAAACGTGAGGAAATGGCTTCAGTGTTTCTAGACATAAAGGGAGCTTTTGATGCAGTCTCAATAGAGGTGTTGTCAGACAAGTTGCATTCCAGAGGTCTGCCTCCTCTATTGAACAACATTTTATACAGCTTGCTTTGTGAGACACATTTGAACTTTGCTCACGGAGATATTGCAGTTAGAAGAACCTCTTACATGGGCCTCCCACAAGGTTCATGTTTGAGCCCACTTTTGTATAACTTTTACGTAAGTGACATCGACAGTTGTATCTCTGAAGGCTGCACTCTAAGACAACTTGCAGATGACGGCGTGGTGTCTGTCACAGGATCTACTGAGTCTCATCTGCACAGACCTTTACAAGATACTTTAGACAGATTGTCTTCCTGGGCTTTGGGGCTTGGGATTGAGTTTTCCCCTCAGAAAACGAAGATGGTTGTTTTCTCTAAGAAACATAGACCAGCTCAACCTAAGCTTCAACTCCTGGGCAGAACGATCACTCAATCGAGGTGTTTTAAGTATCTTGGGGTTTGGTTTGATTCCAAGTGTACCTGGAGGGCCCATATTGAGTATCTGAAAGGAAAATGCCAACAAAGAATCAATTTTCTCCGATCAATCACTGGCACCTGGTGGGGAGCCCATCCAGAAGATCTTTTAAAATTGTATCGAACAACCATTCTCTCAGTGATGGAATATGGTAGCTTCTGTTTCCAGTCAGCTGCCAAAACTCACCTCATCAAACTCGAGCGTATCCAATACCGTTGTCTTCGCATCGCTTTGGGCAGTATGCCATCAACGCATAACATGAGTCTGGAAGTTTTGGCAGGAATACTCCCACTAAAAGATCGATTCAATTTATTATCACTCCGGTTCCTCATCAGGTGTGAGGTCATGAACCCATTGGTGATTGTAAATTTTGAAAAGCATCTTGAGCAAAATTTTCATACTAGATTTATGTCTATATATCATGTCCTCATGTCAATGCAGGTAAACCCTTCTTCGTATTTTCCAGCTCGTGTTTGTAGCCTAGACTACGATGATTCTTCTGTCCAGTTTGATTTGTCTATGCAGCAGGAAATTTGTGGAATCCCGGATCCACATCGTCCACTTCTGATTCCAAGAATTTTCGAAGCTAAATATAGACACGTCGATCCTGATAAAATGTTCTTTACTGATGGATCACTTATAGAGGAATCAACAGGATTTGGAGTGTTCAACGAAATATCTAGCGCCTCTTACAGCCTTGAGTCACCATGCTCTGTGTACATAGCAGAGTTAGCAGCAATTCATTGGGCTTTGGACAGTATCGCTTCAAGGCCAGTTGGGCACTACTTTATTGTAACGGATAGTCTGAGCTCTGTTGAAGCAATGCGCTCGATAAAACCGGGAAAGCACTCGCCGTACTTCCTCGAGAAGATACGGGATATATTGAGTGCTCTTACAAGATGTCGCTTTATCATCACCTTTGTTTGGGTTCCCTCTCATTGCTCGATACAGGGTAATGAGAAGGCAGACTCTCTGGCAAAGGTGGGAGCGATGGAAGGCGACACGTATCCACGTGAAATCGTCTTCAACGAATTTTACTTTTTGGTTCGAAGAAACTCTCTTGTCAACTGGCAGCGCAAATGGGACGAGGATGACAGGGGTCGGTGGCTCCACTCGATTATCCCAAAGGTAAGCCTTAAACCCTGGTTTAATAGATTGGAGCTGAGTCGGGATTTTATTCGTATATTTTCCCGTCTCATGTCCAATCATTGTTCCTTAGATGCGGTACTCTATCGTTTTGACATTGCTAGCAGCAATTTGTGTGGTTGCGGCCAAGGTTACCATGACATCGAGCATATTGTTTGGTCGTGTGAGGTCCACCTTATCGCCAGAACGAATTTTATAGACTCCCTTCGGGCCCGAGGAAAGCCACCCAACGTTCCGGTGAGAGATGTGCTGGCTATGCTTGACTTGGACTACATGTTCGAAATATATCTTTTCCTTAAAGCTATCGATCTTCGCCTATGAATCTTTTTATTTTCATGTTTCCCTTTCTATCTCTCTTTTCCTCAAAAATAAAAGTGTTAAGCTAAGAAATAAATTGTTAAAAAAACGAGTTTGGCTCCTTAAAGCCTTAAGGTATGAGCCGTTTCAAATAAAGGATTTACAAAAAAAAAACATCATTTCTTGATCAAATAAATATCAACTTATATTTATGACAGTTTTAGACTTAATTTGAACACTATTTCTTTCATGGGTCTCAAAATTTAACATAGGTTCCAAAAATTTAGTTAAAATCGAATAACTATTGATGTTTAATCATGAAAATTGCCGTATTTCATTTTATTAACGATCAGCAAATCAGAACTAAAAATGAAAGATCCTTTGTTTGAGCTGTTGGCATTTTTTTCTTTTATTCCAAAAATCTATGACCATATCTGCGACGCCTTTTATCATAGATTCTCTTCGAAAGATTTTTTGTCAATTTTTCAAGAGAATACATTTTAATAATTTTCATGTATTGTATAAGCTTAAAAATTCATCAAATTCATTTGACCTAAAACACATTGTCATCCAAAATGTATGCTTCTTAGTTCAACCCAAAATAAACTTACAAAACCAGATAAAAAACAGATTGTTAGTTTGTTTGTTGTTGAACTATAGAGACTTTAACTAAACAGATTGTGAATATACGAAATCTTTCACAATTAAAAAATAATTTGTCTGTGATTGTGACTTACAGAGACAAAAACATGCTCATCAAATCTGTGAGTTAACAGATAAATATTCGTCCTAAACCGGGTTCTAATAAGATTTTCAGAGTTCTTCAAAATCGATTCATTGTTGGGCATTGAACGTTCTCGTTGTCATTTCAATTCTAAGTTGTTCCGTAATTTGTGAAAATGTGAATTTAAAAAGGACTCGACCGCCCCCCTGAGCCCTTCTAACGCCCCCTATATTTTAAAGTTGAGTTCACCGCCCCCCTAAAAACTCTCATCGCCCCCAAGGGGGCGGTAGGGACCACTTGGAAAACCACTGTTCTAAAGAATTCGAATGTGCCGAATCAAATGACCGCGGAAACTTCTTGTGTAATTTTGACCGGAAGCTGTAAACAAATACACATACTTGTACGACGACCCTGTTCAGGGACAGAAGAACCAAATAAAGGAAAATTCTCCGGTAAACGTACTGAATGAAAAGTCTGAACTATTCTAAATTTGGATAGTTTAACTTTTAAGTTTTAATCCATTTATTCCAATGTTTCTGTTTTCAGCGGGACTAACAAACAAAAGGATTGATTTTAGATTATTAGATACTAAAAACATCTTATTTCTTAGAAACTAATTTCCTTTAAAAAAAAAATTTATCCCAAAATTGAGCTACGAACCTTTTGTTAAAAATTTGTGAGTGAAAATGAAATGAGGACCCAAATGTTTGATTTGCTTCCTCAGCGCGAAGAGTTGATAAATAAAGAATCAAATCTGGAACTGCGGTGGGTCAAAAACAGTGAGGTCAGCCATGACGCCTCAAAGAAATCACTTATGTTTCAAAGCGATTTCTCTATGACATTTCCCAGACAGCGTTGCCAGATTGAAAACCGCTCAAGCCCGTACATTTGACGAAAATCGAAAAATGTACTGATTTTGTCAAAATAAAACTTAATTACCTTCTTTTTGGTCGTCAGGTAGAATTTTCATTTATCCGCAGAATACACCTGAATTTTTTCGATTATCCGTAGAAAATCCGTAGGAAATGCTGAAACCCGTAGATCTCGCGCATCGATCCGTAGCTCCGTAGAAATGCTTTAAATCCTTAGAACCACAGAGAACAGACGTACAAGCTCAAACGAAAAATCGTCAAAAAAGTGTGTAAAATTTCAAATGCTATCGCCCAAAAAATACGTTAGAAATTGACTACAAACAGTGCCATCTATTGCGCCGTTCAAAAGTTACAAATCAACTTTAAAGTGCCCAGTTTTCAAAAAGGCGTAATCGTATATGAGCTCACAACAAATGAATCCAATGTCTCAGTAAAATGGACGGCTTTAATGTATTGCTAAATAAATGAAATCAGAGTTACTTTTAACTAGGCGAAATTTCACTTTCTTTATTTTTGCACTACTATGAATGTTAAGATAACTATAAACAGCTTCGGTTTAAGTTTTCGCACTTCTTGAACAGTAATTTATGTAAGACAATGCATCACCTACACTGCCGGCCAAAAGTTTGGGATCACCCGCTAAAAAACATGCAAATTTTGATCGTTCATATCTCAGCCGTCTTAGGACATATTGCAAATCTTCTGAACTCATTTGAAAGATAATGAGCAATAGCTATTTCGGAGTTATTTTGCCCAGAAATAATGTTTTAGTTTTGCACCTAAAACTTAAGCTGAAGTTAGAGCATTTTCGAAAAAACGCACTCAATATTCAAAGTCGATCATCTCGCGATAGGGTGGACCAAATTTCAAAATTTGAGTTGCATTAGAATCCTTATTCTATACTTCTCAAAACACAATCAAAAAATTGTGTGCAAAAATTTAAGAATGTACTTTTAATAAATAAAATAGACACTTAAGTTATCGTCCAAAAGTTTGGGATCACCCCTAGTATGGTGTATCGACCAAAAGTTTGGGATCATTTTTTCAAAAACATGCAAATTTATCTCATTCATATCTTTCTCATCTAACATCGTATTGCAGATCTGAAGGGTGCATTTGAAAGCTTAGGAATTGTTGTTTTTTCATAAATTCATTAAAAAATTATATTTTAAATTCATAACCATAAAAAATTCACAATCATAAGTGTGAATTTTCAAAAAACAATTAATTTCAAGTAAATTGTTAATAGTTATCACTTTAAAATATAATTTTTATATGAATTTATGGAAAAACAACAATTCCTAAGCTTTCAAATGCACCCTTCAGATCTGCAATACGATGTTAGATGAGAAAGATATGAATGAGATAAATTTGCATGTTTTTGGCCAATACATCATACTGAGGGGTGATCCCAAACTTTTGGACGATAACTTAAGTGTCTATTTTATTAATTAAAAGTACATTCTTAAATTTTTGCACAAAATTTTTTGATTGTGTTTTGAGAAGTATAGAATAAGAATTCTAATGCAACTCAAATTTTGAAATTTGGTCCACCCTATCGCGAGATGATCGGCTTTGAATATTGAGTGCGTTTTTTCGAAAATGCTCTAACTTCAGCTTAAGTTTTAGGTGCAAAACTAAAACATTATTTCTGGGCAAAATACCTCCGAAATAGCTATTGCTCATTATCTTTCAAATGAAATCGGAAGATTTGCAATATGTCCTAAGACGGCTGAGATATGAACGATCAAAATTTGCATGTTTTTAGGCGGGTGATCCCAAACTTTTGGCCGGCAGTGTATGTCCAGTCAAATACAAGAACATTCTTTACGATCAGTCTTACCCAGCAGTATTGATTCTAGGCATCTCAAAGCGGGTTACTTTCACGTATCACTTTAGCATCCAGCTGTTTAAAACTATGTATTTCTAACAAATTTGAAGGAAAATGATAATATCAAACTTTTATGATTATTTTTTTCATGCAACATGATGAACGTTCGTTCATCAAGTTTCGAACGAAACTTCAACAGCGATTTTCTTGAAGCATGCTAAGCAGCACATACGACCTTTAGAAAACTGACTGAAACTAAGTCAGCTTTGTTTTGACAGTTCTCTTTGGTGTGTTTGGAGTCATCTGGCGGCCCAGCCAAAAGACAAAAATAGGTTCAAAAAGGGTGTTGGGATTTTTACACAACTTTCGTGGGCAAGCTTGTATGTCTGTTCTCTGTGTTAGAACTACGAATATACATATATATTTTTATATAAATATATATGTACTACTCGCGCGACTTTTTTGCATTGTCTGGGCATTGGGTTTGAGGAAAAACCTCAGGAGAAGGGTGGTGGGAAAATTTTTCCTAGAAGCTGGTAAGACATGAGTCAGCTCTCTATCCCTGGAAGCTTTTTATGAGTCGGATGTTGCTAAAGAGTTGTAGCTATTTAGAGTTGTAACGGAAGTAGAAAATCGCCGTGGTTTGGAATCGATAGTTTCGTAAGAGTATCAGAAGTTGACGGAAGTGAGGTGTTTTGAGACTAACCCTGTGTCCGACTAAAGAGGAAATCCGACGGCCTATGTTTGGACACCCGGAAGACGTAGTTGGTAATTCGTTGGTAAGTCGTTGTACTTATTGATTCCTTTGAGATCGTTGGGATTGAAATGCGCTTGCATTGATTTTCAAAGAGCCGATCAATATTCTCAACGGTATTGCCAGTTTGCTTCTTCCCTTAGTAGAGCGCGAAAACAAATTGTTCCCCTCTGGGTTAAGAGTTCGGGCAAAGTATCTTGGCTGACAGCAGATTTGCCTTCGACGATGGCGCAAATGTTCTAGTAGTGATATTCGCGACTATTGAAATAAAAGAGGTAAAATATCCACAACGTAACAAATTGATTTGATGGTTTTGATAAAAAAAACTGGAATATTTATTTCGTCATATTTTTTTTTAAATTATCTTCAATCTGAGACAAATAAATATTCCCAGCGATCATTGAATGAAAAGCATAAAATAAACCGGAACGGGTTCAAACAGAGTGTGACGTGGACTCATTAGCTCGACGACAAAAAAAAACATTGATGGCCCAGAAAGCGTCACCGTTTTTCGTCAAATTTTTAATGCAAAATAAAAGAAACAAACGTAACATATAGCAAAAAATGTCATTGCGTACCAATGGAACACTTTCCTCATTCACTTTCTCCAAAATATGATACAGACAAGGCAACTTCCGTCCAGTCGTCGTCGTTATTGGTTCAGTTCGGGAAATATCGATTTTCATTTGCCGGCCCAGCAAATTTTCAGCTGATTGGCACAATCGTGAACGCAAAACAACCAACAAGACGAAGGTGTAGTGTATCGAATATTTCCAATTAAAAAATAAAGAAAACCGCCATTTACGCCAGTGAGGGTCAGGACATTTTCCCGTGGGAACTGCGTCGGGCGGTTTCTTGAGGAGCGGGAGACTTGTCTTTTTTTTTTCTCCGATCCCCTGATATGGCCGAGCGCAACCGGAAGGGGTCCAGTTGAGGGGTGATTTCCTCCGAATCGAGGGGTGAACGTCATGAAATCTGGACCCCGAAAGTTGCATTCCTACCGGTAGGTGCTCTGGGTACAGGAAAATCGGCGCCGAGTAAAAACTGTGGAGGCACATTTTTTTTGCTATCTTTTGCTCACTCTCTGGCGTTAACTGCGCAAGCTCGGGACCTTTATGCGTTCTTTTTTTTCTTTTCCGGCCAGTTGAGAAAAACAACCCTTGCCTTCATTCCCATTCCCGAAATTCGGCAGAAAAGGCTACGAATACTCAGTCAAATGCCACCTCTCGGCCATCATCGCCCATGACCGCCAGCCTCTGTTGGAACCAGAAATTCAGGTTCAGAGATTCGAGAGAACAAGGGAGAAAATTTCACACGAGGACTCCACCAACATCGACAAACGAAACGATGATTGACGGTTTGGAAGTAATGATTTTAAAAAAAGTGCGTTATTTTGAATACGCTCTTCTTCTGAAACCACGTATGTGTGCGTTTTGCAAAATCCGAAAGGCTATCGCACCAAAATTACAATCACCCAGACATGGCACCTACCCACGATACAAGGAAAAAACACAGTTCAAATCCGGTTAGGAACATTTTCGCAGTGTGTTGAGGCCAGAATCTAAAAGAAAAACAAACGCCAAGGCACAGTCCTTCGTCTCAACTGGGAACTTCAGCTTACATATTAATTGCTGTCCCTATAAATATGAACAACAACCATTTAAAAATCAAAGATTTTTTTTACACTACTTATGTTTGTGTTCGAAGTTAAATAAATTATAGCAATTCCAAATAGGTACGATCATCTAGATTTATATCTGTCCGTGATTCAGATCAAACACCGGTGGATTTTTCTGAATTTTGTCCTCTGGTTTTCCAACCGAATTTCCAGGAATATCAACTGCTGGAAACGATCAGCAAACTCAATTTTAAGTGCTGGAAATCGGCAATTTCATTCAATATCTCCCGGAAATGGTTCTACAGGGATTTTACTTCCAATGTTAATCCTAAACGCTAATGGTTCTAAATTCATGTTAATAAGGAGTGTATTCGAAAGAAATGCAACACTTTGTTTTGTGTATAACTTTTGAATGCATGGATGTAAATAAATGAAATAGCGAAGTTACCTGGTAATGTTATGTATAGGGGAGGTAAGGGCATAACGAGCACCTGGGGCATAATAAGCACTCCTCTTTTCTACAAAAGTACGTATTTTCTTGAATAAATTTTCATGAGCATTTGTTTCGTACTTCCTATAGTATTAATTTTTCACAAAAAAACGGAATCTCATTATCATCTTTACAGAGATATTTTAAAAAAAACAGCTAAGTTCTCAAGAGACGAAAATATTATAATTTTTGAGCACCACGAAGATTTTTCACTTTAATCAATTTTAAAACACTTTTTTACTTAAATTTGTTGGCTCGAGACGAACAGAGCACTTTTAATCGGGGCACGATGGGCGTCAACTCGATGTAGTCAACTGATTTATAGAGCTACAGCTTGACTTGTTTACATCTGACGATGTGTTGGTAAGGTGTCGGAGAGGTTATCAACACACTAGAGCTCGATTTCTGTTCCAGGTGATTTTTTTCTATTTACTAATCATGATCGATTTTTTTGATTGTTTCGTTATACGGCTAGTAGCATCTTCCGTCAAACAAAGCACCAGAAACATAATGTATGAGCGTGTGTGAATTGTTTGTATTCTACAAACAGACCTAGATTATTTTGTCATTGCTTTGTTTGATGAATCTTCGACTCACCTAACTTCATCGAGTTGAATTCGCTGCTAGATTCTCCGGCAGAAAACGCTCATCGTACCCCGATTAATGGCGCTTATACTGCCCCAAGGAGTGTTCTCATTGTGCCCCTACAGTGACTGGTTTTCAACTTTTGGCAAAGTTTTTCAAAATGCATTTTTAAACGTTTTTGTCTAGTTTTTGAAGTTTCAGACAGTTAGGAAATAGACTATTTCAGTGATCGAACACACATGCAAGTTTTTGTGATGTTCTGTCAAGTGGTTTTTGAGATAGCGTCCAATGAAGAAATTTTTAGACTTTAAATTTTGGGCAACATGTGCGCCATCTATAATGCATACCGTAAACCACTTTTTTTTTCGTAATCCCCGAATTTAGAATCAAAAACAACATATTTTATTTTTTATCACTCCACCACCGTTTTTACGTAATTGCGAAATTCCAGATCCAACTTAAACAGAATATTAAGTGGGACCTATTGAAGTGCTTTGCAAAGAAAACAATCGCATCAGTCTTCTTTGTAGTTTTAGCTATTCATCGTGTCAAATGTTATGAAAGACCGAGTAATATACAGTTTCCACAGATCGTTGGCCTTCTCAAGAGCTAGACATTTAATTTTTCAAATTTTTTTCCTTGATTATCCGGGAAATATAGGCAAGACTATTTATTTGCTAAATAGTTCGTTCTGCAGTCCATTGAAAAAAAAATCAACAGTATCTCCCCACAAGCAGTCCAAATACTTAACGCACGATTTGACCACCGCATTTTGTTTATTTTACCGGTGGGCAGCTTTTCTACCTTGTTGAAATGAAGTCAGGCTTATTTTCAAGTCTGCTAGACGAATCATTCAGAGAAAATTGACTTTTTGTCACTTCCTCTACTCATATTTTTGCATTGATCTTGGAAAACCTCTCTCATTCCTCTCACTTCATGAAATCAATAATCTTCCCTTTTGTTCTAATTTTAGCTCAGTATTGGGTCCTCTAAGACTTCTCAGACGATTTACCATGTGAACGAATAGTTGATTTCTAGCTGTTTTTGGGTTTTTCACTGGGATTTTCCTGGATTTTTGTCGATCCTGCCCTAAAAATGTTGTCCCTGATCTTCAGTATTGGATGCTATCTCAAAAATCACTTGATCGATTGTCACCAAATCGATTGTTACCAAACATTACATTACTAGGTAGCTTCACTGAAAATTTCATCAATTTCCATTCATTCATTCAAAAGTTATTCACAGAACAATAAATACATTTCAGAAACAATTTTCCTGCTACTGACCATCACACAAACTCAAAACACAAAATAACTCATAATCAAAGTTTCAAATCAATGCGGTTGTGGATTTTGAAAAGGGCGAATGCGCCAAATGTAAACAAATGGAGTTGGTAGCTGGGTTGAAGAGTACGTTTGGAGATCTACATTCTGATAGTACAAAGTTATCTGAATGATATTTCGTTTTCGAGAAATTAAGAAATTAAAAAAATATTTTTGCTAGGAGCTAATGGAGCTGTCAAAGTTTGAACGCGTTTTCCTCAAAACAGTGATGTTGGCGCATTCGCCGAAATTCGATACCGAGTGCTTTTTCCGGTAAGTCATTAATAAATCATTCATAATTATATCCCTTATTCTGAACTAAGAATTCGCTTATATGCAATATTTCAGAAAAATCAGCAATCGAATGCGATTTAAAATTTCGAATAAATCCAGAATGTAATGCTTCGGCCTTAACACTAAACATACCGATACTTTGTATATACCGTTAGCTGGGCGAACTTTGATCACCGAGGTAATTTCGATCAACATGAAATTTTTGCAGATAATCATCATTAACTAAGGCTGAAGTTAAAATATCTGAAAACTGTTTTCTACGTTTGAAAGTCTATGAATTGAGTTTCAAATAGGCTAAAGTTTTTCAAATCAAAACTACCCTTCCGCTCATTTTCAACATCATTCATCTTATTCTAAACTTCTATCCGTCTATAATCTTTCAATTCTTGAATATTCTTTCTCAAAGAAAATATAACATTCCACCGATATAGCCGTCAAAATAATTTTATTAAATAAATTTACGTTGATTAACTCTTCATTTCACTAAATTTAATCTTGGATATTTCATGAAGCATGAGTCGAATTGTTTCGCAGTCTTCAACAAAGTTGTTAAATGAGTTAAATGAGCGCTCCAAACAACCGTTCATTGTTATTAAGTTCAAAACTGCTCAAGGAAGAAAAATGATAACTATATTTGTGTTTCTTGTTGTGTTTTACCAATAAAGCGAATAAATCAGGTCAAAATTCGGGCTGTTTTTAAGGGAATCTGGGGCACCGGATCGAATCAACCGGAGTTTTCCTAAATTCAGGGTTAAGTATCCGGGCAAATTCGTATGAAACCGGTCAATCTGGCAAATTTAGTCTGAAACATGATAAAAAATGACAAACAAATATAAAAAAATTGTCAAAAAATGACGAAAAATTTTAAAACCGAGTTTAAAAAAAAATTTAAAAAACCATAGGATTTGCTTACAATTATTTTCCTTGGCTCTTTTCTGATTTACTTAAAACCATAACTCAAAGTTCGATGTAATTCATTGTAAAATTGCCTACGAATACTACTACACTATTAAATCCTCCCATGACGCGCGAATTTTATATTATTATTTTCGATTTGGTTTTATGTTATGACCGGATGTTGTTCATAAAATATTTTTCGCTTTATCAGTCTTTTTAATGTATGAAACAACTTAGTTTTGAAATACCCGACGTTTCGACCATTTTGGTGGTCTTTTTCAAGGTAATTATCAGTCTGTTGTTCTTGTTAGTGTCGTTTTTATCCAACGATTAGGAGTCCAGAATTCACTGCTTGTATTTTTGCACAGACAAAATGGAATAATTATCATCTGTTTTTCTACCATTTTAAATTCTAACGTTGATGTGCTGTGGGACCATAGAATAATGGATGATAATTATTCCATTTATCCGTTCAAAAATGCGAGTAGCTAATTCTGGACTCCTAACCGTTGGATAAAAACGACACTGACAGGAACAACAGACTGATAATTACCTTGAAAAACACCACCAAAACTGATCGAAACGTCGAGTATTTCAAAACAAAGTTTTTTGATATACTTAAAAGACCGAAAAAGCCAAAAATATTTTGTTATTATTTACGAAAAACGTCTGAGACACATTGAACACATGAACACATAAATATTTCTCAAATACTGAACACACAAAAAGAAAACAGGAGTTTTCGGAGAAGAAAGACCACAATTGTTCTTATTATTTCAACAGGTAATTTTTCTAATTACCAATCATCAAGGCGTAGTGGATTTTTTTGCATCCAACTCAACTACATACTCATGAACGACTTTACGCAATCAACTATTGATGTAATGGATTCAACTGTTAAGGTATAATTGAATCGACTATGAATATGATGGATTCAACTATTAACAGTATAATTGATTTTAGGCATTCAACTATAAAAACCTTACACAATCAACTAAAGGGTGATACGATCAAAATTTAGTCAAGGGAAAACGCGTGTAAGTCGGTGAGATTGTTTATTTAAAAAATCAAATTAAATTTCTTTTTCAAGTTTCATTAGGATAAAATTCAGGAAAAATATTCAGGAGGATTCTTGTCCTTGGGAACCACCTGCACGTTGTTGGCGGCATACCACTCCATGGCCTTTTTACCGTAATGGCAAGATGCCAAATCCGGCCAAAACAGTACGGAACAACCGTGTTTCTTCATGAAAGGCAGCAAACGTTTATTCAAACACTCTTTCACGTCAATTTCTTGGTTGCCAGTCCCGGAATCTATGAAAGTGCTGCTTTTCAAGCCACAGGCACGACTTGCCAAACCAGATATTTTTTCGCGAACTTTGACAGTTTCTTGTAGTCGGCTTTCACGTAGGTTTCGTCGTCCATTACCACGCAGTCAAACTTCGTCAGCATCGTCGTGTACAGCATCTGGGATCGCGCTTTGTCCGTCGTATTTTGTTTATCACTACCTTCTTGTAAGTCGATAGTCCGGCTCGTTTTTTGGCTCGATGCACGGTTGTAGACGTTACACCCAGCTTATTTGCGGCATCTCGGAGAGAGAGGGTTAGGGGTTCGCTTGAAACTACCGACAACTCTCTTTGTCGTCTCAGTGGCTTCCGGTTTTCGATTTCCCCCCATCCACTTTTACCGATTTTGCCAGCTTTGCGGGCGAGTAGCTCGGATTTTCGCGATGCTATTGACCAAATTTTGACCGTATCACCCTTTATAATAGATTCAACTACATTTGTATGATTGATTTTAGGCATTCCACTATAAATATAACAGATTCAACTATAGATACATTAATGGTTTACCTCTAGCATTTAACTATAAATATAATAGCTTCAACTGTAGTGGTATAATTAATTCAACTGTAAATATGATAGATTCAACAACAAATGTATGATTGAATTTAGGTATTGAACTATAAATATAGTAAATTAAACTATATTTTTATGATTGATTGTGTGATACTTGAATACTTTAGTAAACGTAAAAAACGTTAGTGTGAAACCTGTACGTGCTTTCTGCAGCGATCGTAGTGCTGTTTTTAGGGCTCAGCTGACAAGCAAGTGCTCTCCGACGATAAGGAAATATTTTCTTCTACCAGTTCCTGGCATCGATCGTGTAGTATGCCGACAGTTCCTGGAATTGGGGAAGGTACACTCATTCTGGCTGCCTGCGAAATCGACATGGGTCTCGACGCTTCTTTACGTAGTTCTGGCTAGATTCCACAGGAAAATAGTAGGTAATTCAGTAAGGTTGGTATATCGAAGGATATATTGCTTTCATGATGTTGAGTGAATTTCCCCCCACAAGGTCAATTTTCGGCGGGTGCAGATCGAGGACTTCTAAGGACGTCTTCCGGGACACCGATTAGTTAAGACGCGCAATTTGCTGGGCAACCATGCATCAAGATGCAAAAAGAACAACAGCGATGGAACCTGGACGTGGATATCGGGATTTTCGGCCAGCTTTTCTAGGAACGTGGCTGCTAAAACTAACTAGATGAAAAATGCTGAAATAACAAATTTATAAAAAATAAAACTTAGCCATAAAATTGTTCAGAAAATAAACATCTTAAGATATGACAACTTCCAATATAAACATTATTTTAAATTACAATATTTATAGTTTACCTCATTGAATCTATCGTAGAAATAGAGTTGAATCCATCATATTTATCATTAATTCAATTATAATATCATTTTTGAATCTACCATATTTACAATCAAACCATTCATATTATTATAGTTGAATCTATTTAATTGTTGTTGAATGTATGACATGAATTGTACATTATAGTTGAATCTTTTATCATAATCATGGATGGCAAAACTCCCCAGATCGGCTTGTCCAGTGAAAGAGAGTGCAATTTTTTTGCGTCTGTTCCCCCAATCTGTGCGGGGAGAGATAAATCGCACTGAAATCAAGAGTGAGAATGTCAACACATAGGAGTGAGCGAGAGCATTCACATCCGCTGATGAAGAGAGTTCCCTTCTCCGGAAAAATCTGTTGCGCATTGTGTACAGGAGAAATCTGAGAGCCAACTCAGTTTATTCTTGGTACGTTCACGAGAAAAGGTCCCAGAAATGAACTGATTTTTTAGAAGCCGTTCTGATCTTAATTGCAATTGATTTTTAATAAAAACAGTTTAACCTCTTAAACCAATGGTAATCTTCGGTTCAGATGATATTTGAACGGTGTTTTTCGGTATAAACTACAAGCCACCTAACTTTTTATCTCTTCTGTTGCATAAATTAAGGCGTACACTGCACCGCTATTTCGCCTTAATTTATGCAATCTAAGAAGAGCTGCATTTAATTTTCACCAATCTACTGGTGTACTGAAAAATCCTGGTTTTTGTTCTTCGCGGTGTCCTGATTTTTTGACGAAACCACCTGGCACCTCTTCTTCGGACGCTACCTTTTGCAAGAAAAACGAATACAAAACAGCAGTGGGCATGGTTTTTTCTATGTTGTGTGGTGAGAGTCTAAATAATTTTTTTCTTCATTTACTGAAAGTTGAAACCAGTGCTGCAAATTATCTTCAAGCACGAATGATACTGACTGTGATTTTCTATCAGTGTAAAAAGCTTCATCTGAAATGAACGGAATAGAAAAGTCAACAAATATAAAAGCTTCTGATCGGCTCGGTCATCCTCGTGCCTACAGAAAGCTGTGTGAGTGTGTCTATCAGTCAGTAGAAAGCTCACTCGTAAACCCGAACTAACTTGTTTCACTCGAAAGCTACGAAAGCGTCTTTCGCTTGGGCATTTCTGTCACTTACTGTTTTTGATCAGTGACTGCAGCTTAAGCATTCAATCAGTGTCAGCGAAAGTTGCTGATAATTTCAGTAAGCATTTGTTTTTGCCATTTTTGCAAATAATGAATTGGGATTCAAAAAGAAAACGCGAATTGAAAATCGCTGAGACTATACGTTTACTTGAAGCGGGACAAGAGGATGGATGTATATAAAAAAATTGAATTTATGGTAATTAATAATGACAAAAATATGATAAAATGAGGTCAATGAGGTTCATGTCACGATTTTGTCAATTTATTGGCATATTTTTACCACGCTTGTCATAATTTTGTTATATTTTTCATATTTTTGTCAATTGTTTACGACATTTGTCATTTTTTTTTTTTGCCATGATTTTGTCTTTTTTGTCATATTTTTGTTAAAATATTGTCACATTTTAATCAGATTTGTCATATTTTCGACAGAGTTGTGTTAGTAAATATTTTTCCATTGTATTGTAAATTTCATTCCTATTTGTCAGATTTTTTTTGTCATAATTTTGTCATACTTTTACCACATTTGTCATGTTTTGTCATTTTACTGCCAACTTTTTGTCATAATTTTGTCCCTCACATTCGTCTACACGCTCCCTCGCCAGCGTTCGTCTCGCCAACCCGAACACTCATTTCTAAACCTTCCCACCTCTTCACACCATTTGAAACAGACGTATTTTTTATCAGAATCCTTCAAAAATAGCGATCTCAGCAGTAATTCTGAAATTTGCGCATGTCTAGCGAGTCGAACAATCTTTGTCACCATTCAACTAAACTTAATGATAATAGAAGGAAGCTTTTTTCACTTTCAGCAATGTTCGCTTGAAACTGAAAATGAAGATTGGATAACCTCATGAACCTGGAAAGAGCCTGAATGTATACTAAGCACCGATGTTGCCGATTGGTGAATGAGTGTGCAGAGAGCTTTCAGGACTGAGCTTTCAGTTCATTCTCGTATGAATCTAGTTGCAATTGAACTGACCGATACACTGCAATAAAGTCAGCTGATAATTTCTCACTGACACTGAAAATTTGCAGCACTGGTTGAAACACAGGGCGCTCTTTAATCAGAATTCTCTATCTCTCACCCAGATGCGAATGCTCTCGCACTTACCGTCCGAGTCACTTACAGCTCGTGTAAACTCGGGTAACGAGTGGAGCACGATCAGCGAAAGAGGATTACACTCGGAAGCCGAACTGAAAACAGCGTTGTTTTCTCCCGGCTCTTTGTTGTTAGAGAAGAGCCGACCAACCCTGATCATAATAGTTGAATGTACAAAATCAATCATACAACCATAGTTGAATGTATTGTAATAATGTTGAATGTACGAAATCCATCATATTGTCTATTATATTTATTGTTGAAATTTTAATAATTATAGTTGGTCGAGAATCAATCAGATATACGATTGAATGTAAGTGAATTATTGTTGGAAATACTGTACTTTTTTCTCCGTGTTCTTGTGAACAAAACATGTGCTCTGGTAATTTCAATAATTGTCATGGTAAATTCACAACAAAATCTTTTCTCGTTCTCATTCCATTGTTTATTTTTTGTGCCGATAGTTTCTTCCCAACTGATCATAGAACTGTTTTGAGCTGTTATGAGGCCAACTTACTTTCCAGTTGGAGATATATAGCTCAATTTATCATATTTATAGCTCAACCGATCATAAACGATTAGATAAACTGCGTTGAAATGACTATCAGCAGCACGTTAATACCGGAGTCCGCTCATTTTGCACCTAACCTAGAACGAACATATGTATCTGAAGCGGTGTAAAAGTTGTCTGGAGAGTGAGCATATAAGAAATGTTAAATTATGCAAAACAATCCTTCACCGTTAACAACCCGCATAATCAATTACAATATATAGAGAATATTCTATATTGTCTCTAAACGTTATCGTTTATTGTAAAGTGAACAGTATATGTACAATAACACAGACCATATTAACAATCTGTATTATGATTATCTGTTAAAGTACCATATGGGGAAAGGGCTGTTAAGCATGTTTACCATTCAAAAAGAGCGATTTTTTCGAACAAATATTTCATGCTACATTATTGGATACGGTTAAAATATCATCCACTTTTGGCGAGCAAAACAATCTACCTGAATGTTCTAGCTACGTTGGAATACAAAATCATAGATTTCATCAACTTCAATGGATATAGTTTGCTTATAGTAGTTTGTAGTAAAAATAACGCTCAATCATACGTTCCGCATATTGTAAAATATTTTTAAAAAGAGCTTCCCTGTACCATAACCAATATAGTTCCAATTCTTTCCCACAAAAAATAAAATAAAATTAAAAAATTTAAATGTTGAGATTTTTATTTTTTATTTCTGATATTATACATGGATTATACAATCTTACCTATTTGTGCAGATCTGCATTGTTCAGCCTTTCAGTAGATTTTTTTTCCGCTCTCCGCTCAGCAGAGATCTTTGTTTCTGTAATTTCATTAGTTTTATTTAATCTCACTAGTTTTTATCGATAATATAATATAGTTTTACTTACTTTTCGCGTTCTGTGTGTTTTTCTCAGCGTGATTCTTTTTTTTCGGAGCCATTTTGAACACAGTTTTCAGTTCCGAACCTGGCGTGGGGTTGCCGACACAAATTTTAACGAAGTGAAGTGAAAATTAGCAGATGCTGAACCCAAGAGCGAAAAAATGCATAAGCTCACAACTACATCTTAAAATAACAATATTAGTTATTATCCGCAAGAGGTGAAATGATAACGACTTGTCTAACTCATACAATGTTGTCAATGTTGTTTTTTTTTAATTTAATGTCTAATGCTAAGAAAATATAAGGAAACTTTGTCGTACACTGTTAGAGTCCTGGATAAGGTCCAGAGACAATATTCAAAGGTTGCAAATTTTTATTCTCTTATTATACTATACTTACTAAATCATATATCATATTGTCACTGTCACTGATACGATCCTGTCATAATTTATTGAGGTAATAAAATTTTGAACATGTATAATGAAATGATACTTGGAAGATATTTCATACTGGTACTGCTACCAATATATTAAGTTAATAGTTAGTACTATATCCCCAACTGTTTTTAATTATGCGGGAAGACGAACATTGGTGTCGCTACCCACCGATACCTATATATCAAAATGTCAAAACGAACCCCAATAATGATTACCTCTTTTTTTGCAGAAACAAATCTGAATCTCTTTTCGGATCCCCCGGAACATTCGGGATTGCTTCATCAAAGTTGAGTGTGCCTCTTCGGTCAGCATCCGTCGGCGAGATGCGTTTCACCAGAACCATCATCGGTTTTTCCAAATCGGAGCAAAGAGAGTGCCGTGCAAATTTAGGGAGAGTCATCACCACAACCTTCGGCATCGAAATCATTCCAACCGACGTCATTGTTTAGAGTGCGTGTGAAAAAAAAAAGAATCACCCATACATCCATTAGCCCGAACACAAACACAACATGGTTTAGAAAGGGTGGTTTAACGGACACGTGGTGACATGTGGGGCCCAGGGATGAGGAGCAGACGGTTTCGTTTCTTGGGGATTTTCGTCTTCCGCCGGAAGAGTTTGCGCAAATGGAAGGCATTCGAGTGTTGTTAGATGAACGGCAATGATTTCCGATGGCACTCGGCAAGTGGTGTTGTCATTATGCTCAATGCTAGTTAAGCAATCGATTTTTTTTCTGAGTTTAAGCCCCATCCGACCAACGATTTCGATTTGACTGAAGATGTTTGGACGAGTCTCTTTGATTTGTTTTTTTTTCATAAAGATACGGTTAGAAGCAAAGATGGCAAAAGAATTTTTACTTTCTAAAAATGATAAAACTGTCTCTAGTATCTTTATAGTCTTTTACTAAACTTCGAGAATTTGCAGAAAGCAAATCCTCCTGCCATTTTCTTCTTTTGATAAAAATAATGACCGCGAACAAACAACCAAAAAATGACTATTAATTAAGGGGAGAAGAGAGAAACTTAGAACAAGAGGTTTTGAATATTAATTTTAAAAAAATATAGCAAAGCATGTACTCGAAAAAAAAGGTAGAAATTATTTGCTTTTGTAAATTAATTTTGATTGGTTGGATGATTTGGTTGGATGACATGAATGTAGTAAAAATTTTTCATGTGTAAAATTCAGTGACAAACTGTAAAGTAATTTGTAATTTGTAGTTAGAATCAGGGGCGATGTACGCACAGTCGACACAATTCGAACTGGCATCGAAGCGGTTGATAAAGCCAGACTCAAGAAGAGAAGGGGGGATCGTTTTTGTGTGGACCATCCTAAGTCCGATAGAAGAAATAAGAAGAAAAGGTAGGAAGGAAGAAAAAAGGAGATGAAGAGGGGCATAAACGGTAGAGCTCAATCATTAGAACATAAGTTCTAAAAATATTCGGGATATTCGGCGAAGTATAGTTTTCAGAATTGGGGACGGGAGTTTTGTTGACTGGAAGTACCGTAAACTGGGGGAACTTTGATCAACATGAAATTTTTGCAGATAATAGATAACCATTAGCTAAGTCTGAGGCTAAAATATCTGAACTGTTTTCTACGTTTGAAAGCCTATAAATTGAGTTTCAAATAGGCTAAATTTGGTTTGTAGTTGAAGATTTTTTTATATTACTTAAAATGTAGTTTTAAAGTTTTATTATTTTTTTTTTTTTGAAGATTCACAAACAAACGCCTCTCTTGATAAAGTCTGTTTCACATAGAATCTGGTCGCATCTTTTCATTTACTGCAGTGCCCCTAGTTGTCACATCGCGAATCTATTGACAGTGTTTGGATCCGGATGGTTTGTTTACTTAGTGGTGAAAATTTCATCAAGATTGAAGCAGTCAGTCAAAAGTTATCGACGATGGAACGCGAAAGGCGACAGAAAATTCTGCACATACTATAGAGAAACCGACGTCGTCAGGGGTAAAGATTGCGAAATTCCTGAAATAACCAAAATCGGCTGTAAATTCGGTGCTGCAATTTTACCGGGAGACCCTTACGGTGGATCGAGCAAAACAAACCAGACATGAAAGTGGAACATATGACCGGAAGCTGCGAGCAAAGGTAGTTCGATCAGTTCACAATAATCCTCGAATCGCATTGCATGATTTAGCGAAAAAGCTCAAGATGAACCACAGTACAGCTCGACGAATTTGTTTGCGAGAAGGCTTGCGGTCGTATCATGCTAGCAAACACCCCAACAGGACGCTGAAACAAAACCTGGTTGCCAAAATTAGGGCAAGGAAGTTGTACGAGAAAGTGTTGACCAAGTATAACGGATGCATTTTGATGGACGACGAAACTTACGTCAAAATGGATTTTGGACAAATACCCGGTAACAAATTTGACCTTGCGAAGCGTAAAGGGAATGTTGCGGGTAGATTCAAGTTTGTTTTCGAAGATAAATTTGCTCGAAAGTTGATGATTTCGCAAGGGATCTGCAGTTGTGGGAAGAAGACTAAGATTTTAATCACTGGGGAAAAATTAGGTTCCGTACTTGTTCGTAAAACGGACGAATTAAAATCGGACAAGCTCGTTAATCGGACTTTTTAGGGAACTGATTCTAGAGCCAGTTTTATTAAATAATCGGACGGTTTGTTGAAATTATTTAAAAAAAAAATCGAGTTTTATTTCAAATATTTTTCCAGTCGGATGCTTTCCTGCCCAATAGTCAATGGATTTTTGTGATTGGCTATGTTATCAGGCAATATTGATGTTTTCAAATATTTTTTATCAAATGTTTGAAGCTCTTAAAACTCATTCGATCCATTTTTTCTCACTATTGATGACTTAACCTTCAATAATATATCAATAACTGCGAGATAGTGTTTGAGCGAAAACTTCTAATTAAAAGAATGTTTCTGTCAAGAAATCCTTGGTAATCGGACGTTTTGGGTAGTTGGAGGCACTCTTCGGTCCCAACAGTGCCTGATTAACGAGCAAGTACTGTATATAGAAAAATTAAAATGCTCGTTTTTTCGATTATCATCACCGGATTTTCGGTAAATTCTACCGTTGTTTACGGTAAAAATTACCGAAGTTTTTCTATTATTTTGTTTACATTTACCGGTACATCGGTAAAAATTACAGGTGTTTTTGGTAAAATATACTTGTTGTATGATAGAAATTGCCGAACTTATATAGCTTTCCGGTAAAAAATTACGGTGATTCGGAAATATTAAACAACACGAAAAATAAAAAAAGTTAAAATATACCTTTTTGCGAGGTGATTATTTTTTCCACTCAGCCTCCTCGGTAAATTTAACCTTTCTTACCTTCTTTGCCAGGCTCGTAGCAATTCGGATCAGTGATCATCGTTTTGCTTCATTGCCGGACAAATACTCCTGCTTCCTCACGATCACCTTCTTCACGTTCTTCTGAGCCACCATTGCCGCTGAATCCTCCTGCATTGCGTTAATATTCATGTCCTTCTCCTTCGATTTATCCGGTCAGGTTCGGCGCTTCCGGAATGATATCTGGAGCTGATCTAGAATGACGTGAAAAACACTGGGATGCTCTGTCGGCCAATCTGTAACAAAAGCAAAATATTATGACGTGAACCAGTACAACTAAAGAAATCTAAGAAAACATTAACCGTTCTGTTCCCATTTTCACATATTGGGCACGAAGCAAAACTTGTTCTTGAATGACAAAACAGCTTAACCTCAATAAAGGGGTTCGGCAAATAGTTACCTTTTTTCGAGGTGAATTGTACCGTTTTAAATTGCTCAATCCAGGATTGGTCAGGAAGCGCAAATTTTTAAGGCTGTTGCTGATTGTTTTAGTTGAGTTGGCCTTCGCGCAGATTTCGAAGTCTGTTGCTGCTGATTGTTAACCACAGGAAGAGCCAACAATCATGTATTACCTACCTACCGCTCAATGGCATTTAATTTGTTTGCTTCAAATGATACGAAGTAATGGTCTTTCACCATTTGTTCAGCAGAAAATTTCCATCAAATAATTTAGCACCAAAAACCTAAGAAGGGTCAGTTTCACAGAAGAAAAAATCTTGGATGTTGATTTTTCAGAACAAAATATTTTAATTTTCAAATCTAAAAGTTCAAACTTAATAATGTTCCCGTCATTTAAAAAATCTGCAAAAATTATGGATGAGTTTTGAACAAAAAAAAAGTCTTTAAACCTCACAGTTTTAAAAATTTTAAAAACAAATCAGTCTACTTCGGTATGAAATGCTGCGAACAAATTCTAGGAAAATGCAAAATATACCTATATGAACCCAGTTGTTACAATCTCCCTGACGTTCCTTGGTGATTTTTGTCATAATCTTTGGTTTGTTTTCCCGAAAGTGTTGACGGCATCGGCAAATTTTCTGATAGACCGTTCTACCGGATCGCGAGTAATTTTTCAACGCATATTTTGTCTACTACCGAGAACGAAAATTCTGCTTGACCTATTTCAAGAGAGCTGCCGCTAATCAAAACCGTTTAAATAATCCTCCGCGCCATAAATCAATTTTTTGCGATTACCGACTACAAGAGGCGATGCGTGGGTGAGTTAGTAATTTTTCGCGGCAACCATTTCCTCGATCACAATCGGCTGGCCCGATTACTCGCAACGCGCGCGGGAAATTACGCTAAATTTAATTAATATTTCAAACCCGGAGTTCCCGGCTCGTTATTTTGATCCGTTCTAGCATGCCAGAAAAAAGCCCGACATCAGCAATCGACAGTGTGTGTCATCCATCGATGCCCACCATGTGCAAGTAAAACAACTAACGGTCGTACACATACACTTAAGTGCATACATTCAGGCGCTCAGAATGCATCCTGCAAAATCCTGGTGGATCCCTATATGATGATAACACGATGCATCGGCCTAAACATCCTGCAGCAGCACTCCGCGAAACAGAGAGCCATTATGGATGATCCTGCTTGGTCAAATATGTCTCTTCCGCGCGTCTTTCGAGGTCAATTTAATGAATGTTTCCTGTTTTAACCCGTTTTTCCCCATTCACCTCACAGCGATTGTGGTTCGAAGTTTGGTAAAGCCGAGTACGAAAGATAATTAAACTCTGATTATGATAGGAGCCTGGGCAGCCAGCCAATATTACGGATTTCATGAAAATTTAAAAAAAAAAAAAGTGAGTTTAAGTTTCGTAGCCATCCGTCAAATTTTGGAGCAAAATATCAAAACCATGCTTAGCCGAACAATGTACGAATGAAAAAATCAAACATTTCCTTGATTTATTAACACAATTTTTAAAACAAAAATAAATCCTTATTGGTACAGCAAACAAGCCAACCAACCGTATAACTTGTGGCGCTATCTGTTAGCAAGCCGTCCAAGCTATGCTGGAAGTCATTAAAAACCAACCCGTCCGTCGCTTTATATCTAACTCGTTGGGAAGCGAAAAAAAGCCACCCACTCAGCCTTCCACCCCCAAGAAAATAGTTACCCTTAGGAAAGTGTGTACCCTACGAACACTGATTAGGCAGCCCGGATTCTCTCACGTATATCGTCAAATGCAGGGGGAGGGAGGGAGGGGTCAAAATATTCACCCTCATCCACCCACCCAAGTCACCTCACCACATGAAAATAGCAACCCTCCCCCCCCCATTCAAAGACAAGAATCCCTCACATCCTACCCGGGTGGTAATTTTTTTTCCCATGTTGGCTCCTTCAGATGTGAGGGTAACAATTTCTTGTGACGGACATAATCTCCCCTCTCGGGTACGAATGTGTTGTGTATTGAGGATTTTTTATCCTGTAGCATGTTTAGGGAAACGCTTGTGGAAGCTGTGAGTACCTACTGCCTCAACGGAAGGATAGACTTCGAGTTTCAAAATGTGCGAGGGGTCGTACGATGTTTCAATTTCATGATGTAAAATTTAAAAAAATATATAAATAAATCTTTTAATAAAATTTTTGACAAGAAATAAATATATTTATAAATAATCTATTCATGCTTTCGAAATAGTTTTCCAGATAACATTTTTATTATCTACTCTGAAAATCTAACCTCTGAATCTCTGATAATCTAATTCTTCAAAAAAAACTGATATAAAATATGCTAGGACTGATGTTGAATCGGTTGCATTAAGAGTGAGATTTACCATCTGTATAAAAAAACTTCAATAATAACTAACGATACGAATTTTGGAAGATAGAGTTGTCCTGAATTTGGATCTTTTGACCGATAATGTATTGGACTGAGTCGATTTGAGGTAATTTTGAAATTTCTTAGGTATTAGGGTCAAAAAAGCTTTTTTTCGTTCAAAACTTATCTTTGATTTTTTACTGAATTCAAATTTTTCATAGAAGAGTATTCCATGGAAAAGTTTAAAAGAATAGTGATAGTTATGAAGTTACTACATTATCCACAAAGTTTTTCAAAATTAATCGGTACAAAGAAGCACTTTCATAGTTACTAGTTGGTACTGGAAACTATCACTAGTAACTATAATACTTTAACAACCATTTACATAATCCTTGTTTTAAGCTCTATTATTAGGAGTTTTTCGCGAAGTTTTTAAAAATTCACTAGCTTATTGTAAATATTAGTAACTTAGTACCGTAAAACGGGGTAACATTGATCAACATGAATTATTTCCACATTATTATCAAAAACTAAAACTAAAGTAAAAATATCTCAAAACTTTTAAATTTGGACTTGCAAACTTGGTTTGCTTTTGAAAATTTAAAATGTAAGTAAAAATGTTATTTCAAAATCTTGAAATATTTATTTTTTCAAAGGCTCGCAAACAAACATCCTTCCTGATGAAATATAAGCATTCAGGAGCAGCAGGTTGGTTTTTGTGAGAGTTCAACTTATTTCCTCAGCAAATGTATAGTTTTGGTGTAGTTTTTGCGGAATTTTGAGAAAAATTCTTATATATAAAAATGGAGGCGTTTTCTTTATAACATCATCACGAATGAACGGACGATCGGAATGAAGTGAAATTTGGTATCCGAGGATTTTTTGTGCCAGATGTGTCGATAAAGTTAAACATTTTCTAACGATGTATTAAGTAAAAGGTAAAACGAAGTTTACCGGGTCAGCTAGTATTTTATATTTAAAAAATGGGGACATTTTCCAAGAGTAAGTCAGTCTAGGACAAAAGGCTAGAAACCCTATCAAATGTTAAAGTTTAAAATAAAAAATAAAAAAAGAACAGTTCAAGGGCGTAAGAAATTGAATGAAGGTAAAATTTATTTTTTTTTAAGTTAATATTTTATTTTTAATGTTGAAAAATATGACCCCTTTATTTATGCAGCTTCGTGGACCATCTTCCGATATCAATTATTGTTCGGCCTTATGTTGTTGTTGCCGTGATGTTGTTGTTTTCGTTGGACCACGAATAAATCTTAACCTAGAAACACCGAAATTCAGCATTGTATATCTAAGAATTCACTAGACCAATAGTAACAAATTTAGTACGTTTGAGTCACCGAAAGTGTTGTGTTAAATTTTGTAGAGTTTCATGATCAATTTTAATTCATTTGAGTTTGTTCCAAACTGCCTTAACAATTGATAAACTAACATTTGTAAATATTATGACAATTTTTTGTATCCTTTATGATTTAGAAAACTCGTTAAAACCGTCAAAATAGAGACTGATCAACATTACTCTAAAGCATCAAATTCCAAACAAAGACGAAATAGATTTTTTAATAAAATTTAAAGTAGTCTATCAAATTTCTGCAAACATGTTTTACGTTCAAAAGTGTCTAGTACTGGTTTAGAAAAATATGAAGTCATGTCACATTACCCCTAACAGGAAAAATAATCGAAAAATATTGAAAAAAGTGGTCAATCTTTCCCCGGATTACGTAAACTATAATCCTGCAACATCAATTTAAGCAATCCTTCTGTCTAGTCGTTCAGGTGATGTTTTTCTCAAAGTTTTTATGACTATTATTATAATGACTATTCTATAGTTACTAGTGTTGGTAACTTACACTTGTAACTATAATCCTTAAATATCCAGATTAACAATCCTTGCACCGCACACAGGAGTTTTTCACCCAAAAACCTGGCCAAACTCAAAATTTAAATTTCATTGGTTACTTTTATGTAAATGTTTATTTTATTCTTAAATAAATTTAGCACCATGTACCAGTCATTTTTTAACATTTGATTTGTTTATAAACTGTAGCAGCTGTCGAAACTTTAGTATTTTTATGAGATAGAATTTTTCTCCAAATCGTTGAATCAGCGCGACTAAGTCAAATCTATGAATAAAACTATCTTAAGTGACTTAAAATGAAAATTTTAAATGGAAAACTTCAATGGAGGGATGTCAATTAGTTTTGAGAATAATAGATAAAAATCGATAATTATAGAGACAGTGTATACTGCTTTGAAAATTCTTTTATTTATTTTTTGTTTTAAACGTTAATTTTTTTTTACAAATAAGTGTTTTTGTTTATGTTCTCAGCCCGGCAAAATGTTTGAAATCAATTGAAAATTGATAACTTCAAAAATCATGAGCAAAAAAATAAAATCGCGTTTGGAGTTTAAAAAAATTGATAGTTTTTTCCACAAAATTGTCACCTAGGGCTTCGTTTATTTTAAATTGAAGCTCAGTGAAATTTATATTCTTTTTCGAATATTTTCAATTGTTATTTCACTTCTATAAACAAATAAAAAAAATCTAGATTTTTTTGATTTTATAACTTTTTTTAACCTGGATTATTTATCATTTCATATAAATGTTAGTAAATTCCTTAATGAAAATTATGAATAATTTTGAAAACGTATAAAAATCTATTAAAAGATCTGGAAAACGTTTGATTAGTCAAAACAAACTCTTTTATTGACTTCAAAACTTAAAGAATATTTTTGGCCAACATTTTCTTCTACGTACTCCTTTGTGCACCGGTCGGTTTCATTTTACGTTTTCTACAAAATTTTTGAAAATTTAATAGTTCATACTGTAAAGTGACTATTTCTTAGTTTCCCAAAAACAATCTCAGAGACTTCAATGACATTAAAAATTCATCCAAAAAATGTTACGCAAATGAAAAAAACTAATGTAATGAAGTTTTGCAATGACATTCACCAACCCAAATGTTATGGAATTTATCTCCTCGATAACATTTCTGCCTAGCAAATGTCATTGGTTCGGTTGGTTCTACAAGTGTCGCAAAGAAATTCGTGGATTTTAGTAGGTGTGAATGTCATGAAAAAACTGTCACAAATGTTTTTTTTTCGACTGTTAATTATGTTAATGGCATATCGGTAAATTTTAGATCTTATAAGAGAGTAATTAAGACAGAAATTAAAATTGATAGCTGGAAAGCTCAAAACTAGAGCGCTTCGGGTCGAAAAAACGAATATATGGTGAAAATGTGAGCTATGGGCTTTGTGTTATCGACAACTTTAAACTACTTGTGTGATTCTTTGCCCATCACCAGTTTGTTGTTTGCAGTAAGTGACGAAGAAGCCACATTGCTACCCACAACCAGCTGGGCAAAGAATCAGACAAGTAGTTTAAAGCTGTCGATAACATAAAGCCTTCAAGGAGAAAAAAGAATAGTTTTAACAACAATATTTCGCCTACATTCCATCATATGGATGATTGATTCTCGGCCAAATACATTTATTACATATTTAACTATATTTCTATGGTTGGTTTTATAATTTCAACTATAAACCTGATAGCTTCAACTACCATCTTATGATTGATTCAACCATAAATATGATAAATTCAACTATATGACCTGATTGATGTTGGGCATTCAACTAAAAATATTGTAGATTCAACTACACAGCTATGGTTGATTTAGCTTTAAATATGATTGAATCAATTATATTTCTATGATTGATTTCAAGTATTCAACTATATTTTATAGTTGTTTTTTCTTTGTAGTTTTCCTGAATTCCTGAATCATTTTGTGCCTGAAAACCTGCCAAAACTTCGCCGCCCTGCCTAGAACCAAACAAAATTGCACCAACGTAACCAACTCCGTTCATCGTAATACCTTCGTTAATTTGGATGGTATGTAAAAAAGCTAAGTTTACATTTGCTCTGGCTAGACAGTGGTCGATACAGCGCGCCCGCCACCCCGCCCCGCCTACTGCTATCCCACTTCGCCTAAAGCCCACCAACCTCCGCTGATACCCGATCGACCAACCTGCTGTTGCTGCCTTTGCGCGTCAAATTTACGCCTAATCTGCTGCTGCTGTTGTTGTAAATCCTGCTAAAGTGTCGAATGACTCTGGAAATCTCGATTCTGCTGCCAAATAAAAACATACATTGCTCGTTTGTTTTCATTTGATCCGCCAACCCCTGCTCCATCGACTACACCGATACGTCCCATTGAATAGCTACATCCCGAAGCGATAAGGATAGCCCGATATCTACCCAACATAGCCAAAAGAGAGATCAACCCGATTCCGACATCGCACTGATTAGAAATTTTGCTGCCAGCCATAAGGTGAGAACACGCTCTATTGTTGCAAGTTATTCAGCAAACCAAATAGTCCTTGACAGACGTCAATCAATTCTTGGTGATCATAGCGCCATCTGCATGTCAGTTTTATAACATCTAACGTTTTGATGATCACAGTGCCATCTGGACGCCATTTGCTAAAATCATATATTTGAATTCCTTGTTGCCATCATGACGGATGATAATGTTAACCAAAAAATTCTATCGAAGATGAGTCGCAAGTTCGATGAAATAACTGATCAAATAATCCGTAGCCAGGATTTTATGTCAACTATGGTAGACAAAACGCTTACTAAACTGCAGGTTCTGGCTGATGAAATACGTGAACTTAAAAGGGAAAATACTTGTTTGAAAAAAACCCTTAATGATTCAATCGACTATTCAAAATCTCTGGAGGAACGACTTCAGTCTTTGGAATCCTCAATTAACAACCAAGATAAAGCTTCCGTTGCTCTCAACTTAATTATAACGGATATCCCTGAAGTACGCAATGAGATATTACCAGAAGTTGTTCAAAAAACTCTATCTGCGTTCAGATGTAGTATCCCTGGAGACTCTATAGTCTCATGTGAGAGATTTAAATCTAACGCTTCAACAAAAAACATACCACCTATTCGTGTTGTTCTAAGAAATCCGTCTACTAAATTGAAGGTTCTTGAGGACAAACGTAGATATGGTCGTCTTCACGTGAGTGAACTTAAGATAGCTACCTCGGAATCTCAACTCTGTCAATCTAACGTTTCTGTTCGAAGTGAAATAACTCCTTTCAATTATGGACTCCTCCAAGAATTGCGATGCAAGCAAAAACAGCTTAATATTGCTGGCCAGGTGCTGATGGAAATATACTTTTAAGAAGGACTCCAAAGTCCAAACCAATAGCAATTCGATCTCATTCTGATATGAAGAATATTTTAAAGCAATAAGATCGCTAAGTAGTGCGGCCTAGACACAACTCCATATGGCCGATGAATCGCTGACAAATGTTAGTACAAATATCTTCTGCGAATCTGTAGATGATATTTTACCCATCAATCTTCACATGAAAACTAAATTGCTACAGCTGAATATTCGTGGGATGAATAATGTAGAAAAGTTCGATTCATTTAAAATCTTCCTAGACAGTTTGCAAACAAATATCGATATCGTTGTAATAAGCGAAACCTGGCTAAAGAAAAAGAACACTGCTTTCTATAACTTACCAGGTTATTGTGAGATATGAGCGAATCAACCATGACGTATGTTGCAATAAGTTAAACAATACAACTAGCAGCACTATTTGCCAGCATTGTCAAACCCGTCACGATTGATATCTCTCTCTCTCCAACCTTCTCCTTCTCGCCAATGGGCTTTGCCACTGGCTTCATCAGTTCGCCAGTCGTTTGTCTTTTCGTGCATTCAAACGGACGTGCATCTTTGCTTTGTTTTCATTTTTCTGGAGAAGGAGAAGGTTGGAGAGAGAGAGATATCAATCGTGACGGGTTTGACAATGCTGGCAAATAGTGCTGCTAGTTGTATTGTTTAACTTATTGCAACATACGTCATGGTTGATTCGCTCATATCTCACAGTTATAAAGCCGTTTTTTCGTCTCGTTGTGGTCATGGTGGTGGTCTTGCTGTATACGTAAGAGATGGAGTTAAGTTCAATATAAAAAGAAATACTCACTTCCATCTGTACCGTTGAGCCGTCAACACGTACGCCGGAGCATCGTATCGTTGCTGTGTACCTGCAGGAACATTTTACATTATTTATTTTTTTTCCTTACCTGTTTTTCAATCAGCACTTTTCAGTGCTAAAATTATTTTCATTTTCTTTTATTCATATTTTCTCTTTTCTTTCCAGCATGGGGAAGTCATCGGCTGGCTCAAGGGCTGGTAGAAAGCGTATTGCCGAAACTAATTCAGGTCCATCGGCCAAAAAAGTTGAAATTTCCAACTCATTCGATGTCCTTCATAACATCGGTGATGAGGAAATATTCATATTTAATTCTGATAAGAGTACTAAGAAACCTTCTTCTTCTTATACTCTTAAAAACGAAAAGATTCCACCAATAACGGTCACGATTCCTGACTTCAATGCCTTTCGAAAAGAAATCGTCACTTCCGTCAAGGATGTGAAGATTTCTTTTCAGATCGGTCGAAGGGGAACTGCTCGTATATTGGCGGAATCTTTTAATGATTTTCAAAAAATTTTAAATTATTTGAATAATAAAAAACATCAATTTTTTACTTACGACACTAGAAGTGATCGTCCATTTAAAGTTGTACTTCGTGGTCTCACCGGCGATCAGACACCGGATGAGATCACAGCTGAATTAAATTCTTTGTTAGGTTTTTCTCCAATTCAAGTAATTCAAATGAGGAAAAGAACCAACACGAATAATACCAGTAGTGTTGGTTTTGCTCCTGAGCTTTATTTGATCCATTTTAAAAAGGATCAGGTCAATAATTTGCAAATTTTGGAAAAGGCTCGTCTTATGTTTCATTGTCGAGTAAAATTTGAACCTTTTCGTAAATCCCATACCAATTTTTTACAAAATATTACGCAATGTCGTCGTTGTCAAGCTTTTTGTCATGGCACTAAAAATTGTAGAATGAATGCCAGATGCATGTTTTGCGGCTCATTCGATCATGAAAAATCTAAATGCCTTTTTGGTGGTGATAAGCCAAAAACAGAATTTTTTAAGTGTGCGAATTGCGCAGGTAATCATTCCTCGAATTCTCTAGATTGTCCCGTTAGGGCAAAAATTGTTGCTTCTAGGAAAAACCCCAAAGTTTCCAGAAAAGTTTCTTCTCCTCCTTCCACTTTTTCGTCTTCACACGTCAGACCGGCAAACAACCTGCCTGTTCGCGGTCAGCCTCGGCCTACATTGGAATCACGGCTGGGTAATACCCGAAGTGATTTTAATGTTACCTGGGCTGATTCTGCGCCCCAGACTCGTTGTTTATCGTTCTCAGAGGTGGTTGAAAATGGGTTGCCCTCTTCAGGTTTAACTAATAAAAATGGGAAAAAACCAAGTCTCAACGTTCATGCGAAGGCTTGGGAAAATCCCCGAAATTCAAATACTTGTTCTTCTCCTTCATTTTCTGATTCTAACAATTTTGTTGATTTGGGTGAGATTACTGAGAAAAAATTAAAATTTTTGCATCAAAATTTAATGGAAATGATGCAACTTATGTTGAAAGCAAATTCAATGTTTGAAGCTTTCCAAACTTCTTTTAATTATGCTAACAAAATTATTATGACTTTACGATTCCCTCATGGATCCAAATAGATGTTTAAATATTATGAATTGGAACGCTAGATCTTTGCTGGCTAACCAAGATGAATTCTTTTTATTTTTGAAAACTCAAAATATACATATTGCTGCCATCACTGAAACTTTTTTAAAGCCAGGCAATAACTTGAAAAGCAATGCTTTCTTTAAAATTTTGCGAAATGATCGACTTGATCGACAAGGTGGGGGTGTAGCTATTGTCATCAATAGTCGTCTCAAATTTAGACTTCTTCCTTCTTTCAATACAAAAGTCTTAGAAACAATTGGAATTGAATTAGAAACTTCTATGGGGAAAATTATAATTGTTGCCGCATATTTGCCTTTTCAATGCAGCGGCGAACAGAAAAATTTTTTGAAGGGAGATTTGCAAAAACTCACCAGAAATAAATCTAAATTTTTTATTATTGGTGACTTTAATGCAAAACACCGATCTTGGAATAATATTTCATCAAATTCAAATGGGAATATTTTGTTTAATGACTGCTCTGCAGGTTATTATACTGTTGAATATCCTAATGGGCATACTTGTTTTTCTTCAATTAGAAATCCCTCCACAATTGATTTGGTTCTAACGGATTTAGGCGAGCATTGTAGTCAATTAGTTACTCATGCGGACCTCGATTCAGACCACCTTCCAGTAACATTTTCTTTATCCCAAAGTCCCATTGAAAACCCTTTAAAATCAACTTTTAACTTTCAAAAGGCTAACTGGGAGCGATATATGAATTTTATTGAACGTAATTTAGATGTAAACGTTCCACTGAATTCAATAGAAGATATTGATTTGGCTGTAGAAAATTTGACAACTGCAATAGTCAATGCTAAAGCTGCTTCAATACCTAAAGTTAAACATAAATTCAATCAACCTTTGATCGATGATGATCTTCAGTTTTTGATACGACTGAAAAACATTCGTCGACGCCAATATCAACGTACTAGAGATCCTTATTTGAAATTAATTTATTGCGACCTTCAAAAAGAGATCAAACGTCGTTTAAATTTCATTCGTAATGAAAATTTTGCTAAAGCAGTAGAGGACATAAAACCCTACTCAAAGCCATTTTGGAAATTAACTAAAATTTTGAAAAAGCCTCAGAAGCCAATTCCTACTTTGAAAGATGGGGATAAACTTCTTTTAACTAATTCAGAAAAGGCTCAAAAATTAGCTCAACAATTTGAGTCTGCTCATGATTTTAATTTAAACGTTGTAAGTCCAATTGATGCTCAAATTTCCCTAGAATTTGATGATATTCTTTCTAAGCAAAATGTGTTTGAAAGTTCTTGTGAGACAAATATTGATGAACTTAAATTGATTTTCAAAAAATTTAAAAATATGAAAGCTCCAGGGGAAGATGGGATTTTCTATATTCTTCTTAAAAAGTTGCCTGAAAGCACTTTAAATTTTTTAGTTAAAATTTTCAACAAATGTTTTCACTTGGCCTATTTTCCCAATAAATGGAAAAATGCCAAAGTAACTCCAATTTTGAAACCTGGAAAAAGTGCTTCAGAGCCTTCAAGTTATCGACCAATTAGTTTGCTTCCATCTTTAAGTAAACTATTTGAGAGAGTTATTTTGAATAGAATGATGATTCACATTAATCAGAATTCTATTTTCCCTGATGAACAATTTGGTTTTCGTCATGGACATTCTACTACACATCAACTTTTGAGTGTAACTAATATGATTAACGCTAGCAAATCTGAAGGTTATTCAACTGGTGTTGCTCTTCTTGATATTGAAAAAGCTTTTGACAGTGTTTGGCACAAAGGTTTAGTAGCTAAATTAGCTCGATTTGATTTTCCTGTATATCTCACCAAAATTATTCAAAATTATTTGACTAGCCGAACTTTGCAAGTAAGCTATCAAAATTCATGCTCTGAAAGGATACCCATTAGAGCTGGTGTCCCTCAGGGTAGTATACTTGGGCCTATTTTATACAATATTTTTACTTCTGATCTTCCTGATGTCCCAGAAGGAAAAGGTAGAAGATTATTTGCTGACGATACTTTACTTTCAGCAAAAGGTCGAAATTTACGGGTGGTACGCAGTAGATTGCAACAAAATTTGAATTCCTTTTTGAATTACTTGAAAATGTGGAAAATTTCTCCTAACGCTTCCAAAACTCAACTTATTTTATTTCCCCATAAGCCAAGAGCAAATTTTTTAAAACCTAATGAAAATCATTCCATAACTTTTAATGGGGTTTCATTAGAATGGTCTGATCACGTGAAGTACTTGGGACTCACACTTGATCGGAATCTTACTTTTAAAAATCACATTGAAGATATTCAATCTAAATGTAATAAATACACTAAATCTCTTTATTCTCTCATCAACAGGAAATCCCGGTTGTGTCTGCGAAATAAGATGCTCATCTACAAACAAGTTTTCCGACCAGCGATCATGTATGCAGTTCCGATTTGGTCTAGCTGCTGCGCGACGAGGAAGAAAGCCATCCAGAGGATTCAGAACAAAGTTCTGAAAATGATTTTGCGGCTTCCACCTTGGCACAGCACCGAAGATCTTCATCGGATTGCTGGCATTGAATCTATCGAAGAGATGGCCAACAACATCATCTCCAATTTCAGAGGCAAATCGATGCAGTCTTCCATCGCAGAGATTCGTTCTCTTTATGTTTAGTTTAATTTTAAGATAGTGTTTAGTTTTAAGTATAAAATATTTGTGCTATTACAGGATGTTCTCCTACATTAAAAACTTGATTGCGCTCGGCAAATTTAAATCTTATAAATAAATTTTTATAATCTAGTTACTTATAGGGCTATGAACAGTTCATTATTGAGCTGAACACCTAGTTTAATGCAATAATGTAATATAAGTGTAATCATGATTTGATACAAATAAAGACATATTTAAAAAAAAAAAAAAAAAAAAAAAGAAATACTCAAGATGAAGGATATCATCATATCGGAATTGATATGATACTGAATGGAAAACCGATGACTGTTCACGGAATCTATAGGCCTCCAGACTATAATCTGTCTAGACTGCTTAACCAACTAGAACAGATTCTTTCGGAAGCAGATTCCAGTAAACCCATTTTTATTTTGGGTGATCTCAATGTCCCAATCAACAGAATAAACGATCAATCAGTCCTACAATACCAGAGTCTCTTAAATTGTTTCGGTCTCTCTGTTGCTAATAGCGTAATCACTAGACCTTCTAGCAATAATCTGCTGGATCACTGCGTAGTGCGATTTAGCGATCTAAATGCTATTACTAATTGCACATTTGAATGCGATCTCAGCGACCACAGACCAGTTCTCACTACATACAGCAATAAAAGACCTGTACGAAAAGTCACAGTGTTATCACATCGGCGTACCAATTGGGAACAAGTGTCTAGAGACTTTGTTGACTTTCTCAGAACCCTTGACTCACAGAATCGAGATCCTAACGCCACATTACACTCGATAACAGAACACTATCAGCAACTTCTAGAAACTCATACCAGCACTTCGACAGTAACAGTTAAAATGAAAAAAACATGTCCTTGGATGACTTTAGAGGTATGGCGCCTCACAAAATCGAGAGATAAGATCCTAAGTAGGTGGAGACGTAATCCTAACGACCACAATGCTACTGAGCAAGTTAAGCAGATAAATAAGCAACTACAGTGTGCCAAACGAAAGGCAAAACTAGATTACCATGAACAATTGCTGAATACATCCAACACAAAAATTCTATGGAAACGCATAAATGACTTAATTGGTAAAAAAATCAAATCTGATGATCTGGTATTGAACATACAAGGACAATCTGTGAGTAACCCGCTAGTCGTGGCTAACGCTTTTAATGACTTCTTCACCTCAATCGGACAGCATCTTGCCAATCAACACCACACATCAGGGAATATCAATGAATATGGCACAATTGAGCGTAGCAGGAATTCCATATTTCTTAGGCCAACTACAATTGAAGAAGTGATAACGGTCATATCCAAATTAGATTCTACAAAAGCTCCTGGAGTAGACTGCTTCCCCGTTTCAGCACTTAAAACTCATCACAGAGAGCTAGCGCCTATCCTAACTTCGACTTTCAACGATAGTCTTTGTATAGGTCAGTATCCTGAATGCTTGAAACTTGCCGTCGTTAGTCCTGTGTTCAAATCTGGCGATCCCAAAGATATTAATAGCTATCGACTTATCTCTGTATTGTCGGCCTTCAGTAGGATTTTTGAAAAACTTATTGCAACAAGACTGGTGGAATTTCTCGAAGGTGAAGGCTTCCTGTATGAGTACCAACATGGATTCTGAAAAGGTGGTTCTACAGAGGTAGCTGTTCTAGAATTAGTGAACAGTGTGTCACACAACTTAGACAGGAAAAAGGAAATACCTGCGCCATTGTTTTTGGATCTATCTAAGGCGTTTGACACAATAGATCACACTTTGTTACTGGCGAAATTAGAAGCATACGGAATAAGAGGCGTAGTCAACGATTTTATGCGGAGTTATCTTCACAATCGACAACAAGTTGTTAAGATTAAAAACACTCTTAGTTCTCAATCCCCGATAACTGTAGGCGTGCCTCAAGGGAGCAATTTAGGCCCATTACTCTTCCTCATTTACGTGAATGATTTACCAAAACTTCCTCTGTGTGGTTTTCCAAAACTATTTGCGGATGACACGGTATTGGAATACTCGAATAAGGATGTACAAACAACAATCAGTGAAATGAAGAAAGATCTTGACATTGTAGACAAATACCTCCAAAATAATTTGTTAACACTAAACACTGCTAAAACTAAGTTTATAGTTTTTCGGGGAACTAAAACTAAACTGCCTCCCCATCCACCTTTGATCCACAAGCAAAACGAAATAGAAGAGGTCTCCAACTTTAAATATTTAGGTGTTCACTTGGATAACCGTTTATCCTGGAAGCTTCATATATCTAACCTTATAAAAAACTGTGCTCCTACCTATGGAATCATTTGTAAATTTTCATATTTCATGCCAAGACATGTCTTACTGAAACTATATAATAGTTTTGTACACAGTAGATATACGTACGCTATAAGTGCCTGGGGACACACAAATGTATCCAATCTATCGATATTGAAGGTCCAACAGAACAGATGTTTAAAATCTATATTTAAACTTCCTCTCATGTACCCTAGCTTAGAATTATATAAACTGTCAGGTCATAATATCCTACCAATAAGCTGCTTGAGAGACTTGCAAACGTTAATCATTATGCACCGGATTGTAAAAACTAAAAACATCCACCACAATTTTAATATACAACATGCAACACATAACCACAACACCAGGTTTATTGATAGGTTATTTGTTGAATATTCTTCTACAAGAGTTGGAGAAAGAAGATTAGCCACAACAGGCCCAAATTTGTACAATCGTCTGAGTAGAGACATAAGGAATAGCGAAAGCGTACCCATTTTCAAAGCCCGTGTAAAAAAATTCTTCAGAAATAATCTAGAGCGGCTAATGTAATGTAATGTAAGCTAAATTATACTAAAATCTAATCTTTGTTAACTTTAATAGGAACCTTTTAGAGGAACGCAAGTTCGTTAAGGTTTTCTCTGAAATGTTATCTTCATCAAATAAATATCTAAGTAATTAAAAAAAAAATTAATTTACATATTTATTTTGGTTTTATACATATTTGGTTTGGTTGTAAGCACAACAAAGATTATGTTGCACATCAATGGTTTTGGCATTGTACACGGAGAAAAATATATAGATTTATCAGTTATATTACGCGTCTACAGGAACATAAATTCATCAGTGCATAAACATGGTTGTTTGGTTCTGACCCGAAAATACGATCAAGCCAACAATCAGATGATACTTTGCCACGAAAGGATAAATGGTTGAATTAGCGATCGCATCGATGCTAAGAATCCAACGGGAATTTTTATTTAATCATTAGTATGGCTGTTTCTACTGTAAATGCTGCTCTCCGTGAACATGGGAGATCGTAGATTCAAAATATTAATAAAATTAATTTGAACAGAAAAAATGCATTGTTTTTCTTTTTCGTTTTAAGAGAAACCTTTTTTTAAGTTTTTTTCGGTGGAAGTTTGACCAGTTGAACGGCCGGCGCCCTGAAAGAATATGAAAGCTCTTATGAAAACATAATTATGATAAAAATTTCAACACCTTAAGAATACTATGTAACTAACGTGATATGATCTTGTTTATCGCTGTTTTTATTCCATCTCCCGGATTGGCCCTCGGGGGTCAACGTCTTTATGTATCTGAAAAGATTTAATATTATTTTTGAAAAGAAAATCAACTGAAAAAATTAATCATATTTACCCTTCCGCTTCGAGCTGATCGACTTCTTCCATGAGAAATAAGTAATGGCTTTTTTTCCTCTAAGTTATAAAATTTACTTGCTTGTTTATACGAAATTCGACATCTATTCAAGTATCAGTGATATTTGATCAGATTGTATAATGTAGACTAGGAAAATATATTGTCAAATCTACTAGCTGTTGAATTATTTTAGCGATAATCGGTTGAGAAATCATCTACAGCCAAATCAACTTTACAGCAACGCTAGTTTGTTCGTAGTTATCGACATTGATTAAACAATATTATGAGTTCAACCAAAAATCTGTGATATGAAAGAGCCAACCATACGAATTTTGATAACAACCTGAAAAGTATTTTATCCGTGTACAGCCATTTCTGCTTCCCGAAGAACCCAACCAGGATGTCTACTACCGATTCCTTCATCGGCATCGTTTCCTTCGCTTGTAATTTAGTCGCTGCCGCATCTGGTTAGTATAAACATGAAAGGAGGAAAGATTTTGTAACAGTTTTATTTAAAGAAGCACATGTGCTATCCAATTATACCCCTTATTATCTCCTGTTTTGCCATTGATAAACACGAGCTGTCTATTGCTGAGGGCACGCTAGCTACACTTATGAACATGTAGTGTTTGAAAGTATAGTAATTATTCAAGTATCACACAATCGATCATAAACATATAGTTAAATTAACTTAATTTACAGTTCAATGCCTAAATTCAATCATACATTTGCGTTGAACCTATCATATTTACTGTTAAATCAGTTATACCATTACAGTTGAATCTATCATATTTATAGTTGAATGTGAGGCTTTGATGATTGGTATAACCAGCTGAAATAATTAGATCATTTTCATCATCTATTCGTTTCTTCTTCCCAAAGCGCTCTAGCTTTGAGCTTTCCACCTTTTAATTTTCATTTCTTTTTTAATTTCTCTCTAATCATAACTTGCCGATATGACATAAACTTAAAAATCAAATATTTTCTTCATAGAAAAGTTATTAACATTTAATTGGTTGAACGTGCTCCAAGAATTCCTAACTTAACTTAATCAGAATCATAATGTTTTGCTAAGAACATTAGAGTTATTAAGTATTGTCTTAAATAAAGTACTAGCTGATCCCATACGAACTCCGTTTCATTTTCAACTTGGAATATGTCATGAACAGTTTGTATGATAGTCAATTGCCAAGTATTTTCCAGATGCACTTCCGAATTCATTGTTAAGTAATAATTGCAAAATTATTGGACGATCACTTTTTCTGTCATCTGCTACTAAATTTGAAATCAGAAATCAATTGACCGTGCAAAAAAAAACCATGTATAAATTTCGACTCAATCGTTGCAAAACAACGCAATTATTGCCAAAAATTTAAATCCCTTTCGCCGGCCCCTTATACAATCTTCGATATCTGAAATCGATTGACCTTCTCTCAAAACTCCCGTGTGCAAATTTTTAAGGCAATCCATTGCATAATAACGTCAATATTGCTAAAAACAGTGAAAAATTTATTAATATGGACGACCCTTTTCGTCGACCCCTAGCAAAACATTTGACATCTGAAATCGATTGACCATCCTTGAAAACTACCGTGTGCAAATTCTTATCCTAATCCGATGTTTAATAACGACGATATTGAAAAAATATTGATTGATTAATATGGACGACCCCCTTTGTCTGCTCCTTACACTGAATTTAATACTTGAAATCGATTGCTCGTCCCTCAAAACTATCGTGTACCAATTTTCATCTGAATCTGATGTATAATAACGACAATATCGTAACAGTGAATAGTTAATATGGACGGCTCCTTTGGCCGACCCCTGACTTTAATTTAGATACCATCAAGTCACCATCTACCGCCCAGTTAAGCGGTTTTTCAACTTCAAACATGTGTCATAAAAAAACGACGGTAGATTTTATTTCGCTTTCTTTTTCAATACATCTTAAAACTGCTCTACTTTCAAAAAAAATTTAGAGGAATGCGAAAAAAGTACGCTTTTCAAAATAATTAACTATACTTTGGGGTGTTCAACTGGCCCTATTACCGCCTACTCGACTTTTTCGGGTATCGATAATGTTTTCTTAAGGAAACACTATCTAACAACACGGAAACTGTTCTTTTTAGCATTTTCCATGTAACGAGCTGTCAAAACCACATTTTGGATCTTGAGAGAATACATTTTGTGAAATTTTTCCCGTAAATTTTGTACAAATTTTAACAAAGTGCGTTGACTGACAAAATAATGATTTCCGGCAAACTGCCTCGAGTAACCGGGTGCTTTTAGCGATAAAACATCATTTTCTTGCATAATCAAACTAAATGCTACTTACAATTTACACATTTTGCACAATACGTGCGTTAAAAACAAAGAAATTGTGCGTGACCGGTCATTAGGAACCAACACTTTTGTTTATATACCAATTACCGCCCATCACTAAACCCTTTAAAAAACAACAACCATTGAAAAAATCGAAAATTTTCCGATGCAAATCTATTCTTCGAAAATAAAACTATCGTTTCAAGTCGATTTTAGGTCAAATAGGTACTATCTAGTAAACAAAAAACCTTTTTGCCCTAGGAGCACAGTAATACTTAGTTCGCTAACAGGCGTCGAATTCAATAATTTGACTGGAAACGCAAAACCAAATATTTTATTTCTGGCTATAGTTAGCATAATTAAGTGATGTTTTTTCAACGAAATGGTCGAACAATGATGCCGATACAGAACACAGGTCTTATTTTTGGAGAAAACATCCCAGTTTTTCCAAAATACACACAAAAGGGTGATTTTGGGCGGTAAATGGTGCCTGGGCGGTGAATGGCGTCTTGATGGTAACTGAAATCAATTCTTTGTCCCTTATATGTGCAAATTCATCCCAATCCGATGTATGAAAACGTCAATTTCACAGAACTATTGAAAAGCTAATATGGACGACCCCATTTTCCGGCCTCTTACACTGAATTTGGTACCTCAAATCGATTGCACATCACTCAAAACTATCGTGTACCAATTTTTATCTAAATACGATGAAAAATAGCGTCAATATCGCGAAAACAGCGAACAGTTTACATGAACGACCCCTTTGGCTGACTCCTTACACAAAATTTCACACCCGAAATCGATTGCTCGTCTTTAAAAACACTCATGTACTAATTTTCTACACAATCCGACGAAAAGTAACGTTAATATCGCGAAAACGAAAATTTTCTTATATGGTCGACCCCCTTCAGAAGGGGTCATCCGATAATCTAAAAACATTTTTCATCATTCCTGGCAGCGGTGTGTAAACTCGCTTCGGAAAGAATCATTCGGCTGATTTTTTCCGAGTTTAACTTGTTGTGTGCAGATTGATTTTATCTTCGTTCCAATCATTACGTGATTGCACACAAAACAAAGAAAACAGTTCTGTATCGATGTTTTCCATGCCTCGCAGGAATAAAATCACACCAACGAAACAACAGAACGAAGCTTACCGTACACGAATGCACACGAGCGATCGTTGCCCGACGGACCGAGTTAACATTCCTCGCACCCTTCTCTCGCTCGTTTCCCGTTCCCTTGTATCTATCACTTTTAGCCACGCCCTCATGCGTTGTCCGATTTATGTGTTCGGCTACCGAACGAAAACTATTTGAATTTTGAATTCGCAGAACTGTACGTTCGCTTCGCTGATGTTTCCCCCGATCAGTGTTACCACATCCAAATCTGTACCGCTCATCGAAAAAATCTTTTTAATCTGTACCTAAAACTCAAAAATCTGTACCACAGAAAAAAAAGTTCTGCATTAAATATGTTGATATGTGAAGATTTTGTTTCTTTATTTTTAATCTTTAAAAAAATAAATACTTCATTTCATTAAGTATAGTTTTTTAGTTAAACACTTTTTGTGAAACTCATTTAATCATTTTTATTTTCTCTCTTGAAAAAACTGACATTAAAAAATATTTTTCATAACAAACACTTTCTAATGTTCATGATGTTTATACATAGTTTTATTAAAACGATTTTAGAGCGTCATATTTAATACGACATATTTCGATCCACCGTTTAATCTTAAATAACTTCTCGTTTTGAAGATAGCGTCCAATGTGTCAACACTCAGACGATTACGAACTTTGGTTTTATTGGCATTTACTTACGAGAAAATGCGCTCAACCACTGCTGACGAGTTGGGGATTATAATCAGATATTTCAATATTTGTAGCAAATTTGGAAATCTTATTGTTCCATCGTGTACTTCCCAGTAAGGAAGTCTTATCGTCAGAATAATTATGGCTAACTTTTGACTTATCTTCTATAAAGTTTTCAATAAACTGGATGAAAGTCAAAAAAATCAAAAATCTGTACAAATCTGTACCAAATTTTGAAAATCTGTCATCTGTACGTACAGATTCTGTACCAAAAATGAGCTCAAAAATCTGTACCTGTCTAGATAAATCTGTACATGTGGCAACCATGCCCCCGATTGCTGTTTACTCCTGCCGAGTTTACCCGAAGTTTACTTCCTGATGCTTTCCGAGTTGAACTATAGATAGCATCATTGCAGTTTGAGTTTAACGAAATAAAATCGTTCTGCAAAGAAGAGCAAAGTGCGAGTATGTAGACTCGCGATTTTAACATCTCTGATTCCTGGTCCTAATAAGCATCCATGCCAAATTTCAGACCTCTAGTTCTTAAGACGGCTGAGTCTCTAGAGGGCAAACAAGCAAACAAACAAATTTTTTAACCCTAAAATGATGGGAGCGGTCTATGTCTTCCATTTTGAGACTTTTACCTGGCTGAAATATTTCAGAATTTATTTCGCAAATTTCAAATTCTTCATTCCAAATACCTGGCAAAGTCCGGGCATGTATGAGCGAATTCCAGGCATGTCCAGGCAAGGGAAAAGGAAAGAAAATTACATGAATCATCATTTTTTTATAGAAGCACTGTTAAAATCGTGTTTTGTTCATTTTGATTACACTTACTCTATAATTTTCAAATCAAAATAGTATTTAAGTTTTTCTGCATAATTTTCCAAATATTTTGAATTCAACCGGGCTTAATCCAGACAAACTTTCACAATAGCCGGACCGGAAGTTTTTCGGAATTTTCATTGAAAACCCGGACAAGCCCGGATAAATCCAGACGATCTGGAATGCTTAACCTACCTAGACCATCAAGTTTAATCCACAAAAGTGAACGTGTTAAAAAGTAGCAATTTTTAGTTATCTTCTGACAGGATTCATTGATGCATCCCTCGACAAAAAGTATCATTCCCATCAAAATCCTTAAAATCTGATATTTCTTTTTCAACCGCACCCTTGCATGCGGCAGCACCGAAGAAAGATAGGTAAGTCGGAATTGAAAGTCAAAATAGTTCAACAAATGACCTAACACCGCACCGTAATGGGATCGAACCTCTTCCCAGAGCACGATAGAGGTCCAGAGACAAGTGCCGGAAATCAACCGTCCCCGTTATAATGGGGTGCCCCGGATCCGGTTGGTCGATGTTTCGTTTTTACGCCGTCTCCGCCGCCGTTACGAGAATATTCCTAACGAAGTGCCCAATAACATCAATAGGCCTGCTAGTTAGCAGCGCTCAAATTGGATCAAATGTGCTGCCGTGCCTATAGCTTTTCTTTATAAGTATCGGAATAGAGTCGCAGCTCAGCCGGACTGTATCATCATCATCGTCGGTGTCATCCTGTACCTGCAATTTTAGTGCTGATTCCTACGGTGTCTAGGAAAGGGCGCATCCAGTAAAAACTGCAAATGGATCGTTTCTTAGTGGGATCAGATAGCAAAAATTGATTTGACAATCAGAAAAGATGATCAATTTAGGGTTGTTAGATGAAAAGCTAAAACCAGGCATGGAAACGGACTTATGGTATATTTAATTTCGTAAGGTTTGGACACTCCCCGACTAGAAGCCACTCGGCTTAGTCAGCTTTCGTATTCAAACGAGCAAATATCCATGAATATCGTCGAGGCCATCTCACAGGGATAGAACACACCAGGCTGGGTTTGCGGTTAACGTTCACACCCTTTGCCAACTTTTTGGGTTGGATCCAGTGCTGTTTTCCTTGCTTTTGTTGTTGTTGCTCCGCCACATTTGCCAATATGTACATTTAAACGCAAAAGTCTGACGTTCGTTTGGGTAAACTCGCTCTCCGCACTACACGCCGTGATTGATGAGTGTATTGAAAAGTGATGAGTAATTTATAATGTGATACTGTTCGGAATTCGGATCGCTTTTTGTGAAAGGGACGGATCTGATGCTGCTGCTGCAAGACATTGTGACAACCACATCAGGAGACAGGACCATGGTCGGTTGTTATGAAAACAAAGGTTTCGGGGCTTTGGATCTGCGGTCAATTCACTCTATGGGTGTGCTGCAGTCTCTGAAAGCTTCCGGGTCCAAGCGGCTTATGTTTTTAGGACGAACTGCCTATCATCGCTTCGTTGCTTTGTACCTACATACATCGTAGTTGAGGAACTGGCCCAATCCGAAAGCTTTGATTCATGTTGATTGAATTGTCATTCCCCAAATGAAGCAACATGATGAGCCGAACCAAGTAAAATTGATCTGTTGTTGTTCTTGTTGTTTTCTCTCTGTAAACAATCCGATGATATGGTAATGTGTCAGTTTTTCTTATAGGTGGGTTTTCTATTGATATAAAAATGAATATCTGTCTGTCTGTTCTCTATAGACTCAAATACTACTGAACTGATTTGCGTGAAACGAGAAAGGCTCTTATTATGGTTTGAGACCCCTCCTCCTCACTTAAAGAGGGGAAGGGGTCTTCAAAACAAAAAAATCGATCAAGCTTATTTTAATAAATTTGGCAAGGAAAGGGTATTTGGGTACGAGGAATGCTTCAATGAATATTTGATACTCCTCTCTATTTCCAGTAGGATAGATAGGAAGGGGAGAGAGGGGCTCCCTCACATTTTTTACATAGTTCGGGAGCTAATCAAGCAAATTAAACCAAATTTGGCATGAGTGGTTATTTGGATTCTAACAATGTTGCTATGATTACTTGGGACCCCTCATTTCTTTCATTGAGAAGAATGAAGGAAGGGGCCCAAGTAAAAATTTAAGTTTTCTGTCAACCTTCATAGCTCGCTTAAGACTGTTTCCTAAAGCTACTTTATAAGCCAAAGCGCATTTCATGCTTCAGCACAACTACTTTTAAGCTAACATATGGATATCTTTAAAGATTTTCACTAATGCTAAAACCGCTAACCTTCGTCAAACTTTGTGTGCCAGGTTATTTCTCGACCGGGATTCGATCCCATGAACGTTGGCTTAGCAGACAAGGATGCTATCCTCAAGGCTACGGTCTGCTGGCATGTCATGGAAACTAATAGAAATATCATTATGGGGGCTTCTTTTTCCGTGTTTTTTTTTATCGTGTTATCACTTACTCTCCCAAACATAAAGTCTGTTTCACTAAGAATCTGATAAAATAGATCATTTCTCCGCAAAAAAAAATAACGTACAACAAAAGTAAAAATGTCATTTTGTAGGGTTCTTATTGCACTTCAAGGAAAAAAAATACATAAAAATCATTCGTCAGCTTTTCGGATGAATTTTCGAACTTTTTTTGTGATACCACCCATTATTTTCTGCACAGTACTGCTAGTAACCTCATTTGCCATCTTGTTCCACCACTTTTCCATTTGTGCGGGTTTTTTCATTGTTCTGCCACATTTTTTCGGTTTGCCCTTAACAGTTGCCCAATATTTCTCGATGGGACAAAAATCCGGACAGTTTGGTGGATTGATACTCTTTTTAACAAAATCGATTTATTTATTTATTTATCAGATTCTAGGCTTCAGCCTTTGATCCTAACTAGTTACAACACATCTATGATAAAAACATCTTAAGACTATTTTTTAAATGTTCTCTTACATCAGCATGTGCGTTGTAAAGCGCCATCATTCTATAGATTGGTTCATTACGAGCGTAATTCTGTATTCGATTTGGAAGCTGAAACGGTCTCACGTTGCGCAAACTGCTACGTCCTTCATTTGAAGAAATTTGTGATACTAAATATGGCGAAAAGTACTTTCCACTGATCAAGTCCTTTAAAAACAGCGCATCTGTTGATTTCCTCCGAGTTTCAAGTGATTCAAGTCCAACTAACATACACAATGATCTGTATTCCGGCATTTCTTCTTGCCATCCAAGATTCCTTAAGACGTATTTCAGAAATCTTTTTTGAACCCTTTCAATCCTGTTTTTATGAACGTTATAATACGGCTGCCACACTATACTGGCGTATTCAATAGTGGTTCGGATAAGCCCAACATAAATAAAGACAATAGTGTAAGGATTGTCTAGCTCGTTACAAATCCTGCTTACCATTCCGTACATAGAGTTTGCTTTGGCTACGACTTGTTCAACATGTTTTGAGAAACTGAGTTCTTCATCCAACTCGACTCCCAGATCTTTCACGGAGGATTTTCTAGCTATGGCACAGCTGTTCTCGAAACGATATTCGTGCACAATATTACTCGCTTTCCGGGAAAAGGTTATCACATTACACTTTGAGGCATTGATTTTCAATCCGAAACTGCTGCAACACTCTGAAAATCTATGAAACGCATTTTGTAGGGTCAAACAATCCTTTGGGTGTCGCACAGGGAGGAACAGTTTTAGATCATCTGCGTATATCAACACAAACACGTCATGCAGCACTCCGGGAAACTCGTTCATAACAGTGACAAAAAGAAGGGGTCCCAAGTGACTCCCTTGTGGTACGCCGCTGTTGACCGAGAATACCCTGGATCTCGCATTCCCTATCTTCACAAACTGGACTCTTTCTTTCAGGTACGAACGAATCCACTGAAGACAAATTCCGGTGATCCCATTTTTACACAGTACTGACAGGAGAGCATTTATGTTAATCACGTCAAAAGCCTTTGACATGTCGGTATATATAGCGTCGACTTGAAAACCCTGCATCATCCATTGTGAAGTTCGAGTTCGAGAAATCGATCTTGTTCTCCTCCATTTAACGACATCCCGGCTGTAGTGGCAGCTTGCCAGGTCCGGCCAGAACTTCACCGGACCTTTGTTTGACCGTATGAATGGCAAAACCCTCTTCTGGAGACATTCTCCTTTGTTCTTCCCACATCTACAGATCCCTTGCCCAATCATCAAAGAACGAGCAAATTTATCTGCGAAGAAAACTCGAATCTACCCGCAACATTTCCTTTACGCTTCGCAAGGTAAAATTTGTTACCGAGTATTTGTCCAAAATCCATTTTGACATAAGTTTCGTCGACCACACGCTCCTTTTTTTAAACTTAAAATTAAATAGTTTTGGTTCAAAACAGCACTTCGTTGGTATCCCCTAAACTTTGAGTTCGACTGGGCAATCGCAAAACTAAGTTCTGATAGGCATACTCAATACTAAGTTAGGCAGCCGAACTCGAATTTATCCTTTTTTTCGAGGGTAGCTTATTGTCAGGGAATTAAAGGATGATTAAAATTTGTGTGGATGTTGCTGTTCCGGTACATTCATTATTATTTATTTTTTCCTCGGACAGGGAAAGCCCGCTGGAGTTAAGCCTCTCTCAAGCCTCTTCTCCAACAGGCACAAAACCCTATCAAAACAATTTTAACAATTCGTTTACAATATTAGGTATTCCAAAATATGTATGAGCACTCCAGTGAGCGAGATAATGCTCTGTGAAGGAGTGCTTGGCACTTTTCATTTGCTATTTCACAATTTTATACAATATAATAGGGTGTTACACTTGTATTATACATATTCGTAGCTTTTTGTGGCTGCTGCGGTGCACACAGGGGTAAAACATGAAAAAGGCGATCAAAACTGTTTTCTGCCGAAACTGTTCGTTTTAGACCTATAGTGTCTTCAGGACAAATGACCAACATTTCAAGGGCTAAAAAATAAGTTTTTTAAAAAATTGATTAATCCACCTAGTAGTGAGTTAGAAAAACTAACTTTTTTAATATCCATTTTAGAGCTGTATTGTCTGAGAAAAGTTTTTAGCTTGTACCAATTCTAGCAACTTTGCTAAAGAAGTCATAGCTGTAACATTAATCGTTTCAAAGTTATGACAACTTTTAGAAAAATAACACCAATTTTCAGTTTTTTCAGCATAACTTTTTTGCGCGTGATTTTTCATATGAAATATGTTCTAGAGAGTTTTGAAGACAGAAAAGTTGTACACATTTGCTCAATATGCTGTATAGAAATTTTGAAGTTTAAACGAGATATCTTAAAAATACTTAACAAAAATAGTCATTTTGAACTGGTTATATCTCCTGAGTTCGGACGAGTTCGGTTACATATTTTACAGTTTTGCAATCAGAAAAGTATCGCCTTTCAAACAATATGCAATTAAAAGTGGCCAATTTTGATCCTCATTGTGTAAATGTGTGCGGTGGTGCGTTTCTGATGGGAGGTGGCGGGTGGCGGGTGGGTGGCGGCGGTTTGGAGCGGCGTTTGGGCGGCGGTGGGCTAGGTGGAGGGGCGAGAGCGAAAAGATGATATTAATAAGACGTGTGGCACAAATAATTTTTTAGCGGAGGAAGCGGTTTATGTTCTGCTTGCAGATCGATAACAGTTGCGCTTTGAATCGTGAGGGCGTTGAAGACCGTTTCAGGGTCTCTGGCAGGTTGTTGTAGAGTTTACTGGCAAAGTAGCTGGGTTTCTTTTTCCCGTATTCCGTCCTTACACGGGATAGGCGGAGATGATTTGCGTTTCTGGACAAGCGGTGCGACGCCATTCTCTCGAGGCGCAAATTGTGGTGGGATTCTCTGCTTGTCAGGAGTTTGTGGGTGAACATTAACGTTTGGAATTCCTGGGCACCTCGTATTGGAAGTACCGAGTTGTTCATGCCATATAACAACTCAGAAGGATATAAATAAGGCAACTTGAAGATAGTCTTGAGGACACGGTTTTGCATGGTTTGCAGTTCCCTGAGGCGGCTTTTACATGCTTTGCCCCACAGCGATACTAGGTATTGTAACCTCGAGTGGAAAAGCGCGAAGTAAACGTTTTTCAGCCAGTGAGTAGGAATAAACGCTGATATTTTCCATATTGCACTACAGACTGGAGCGAGTGTTCGTTTCAGTTGCTCTATGTGGGGTGACCAGCATAGAGTATCGTCCAGAAGTAATCCCAGATATTTGAACTGGCGCACTCGTTCAATAATCGTATTACCTATACGGATTAATGGCAGCTGTGGTATGGAGCGACGACCGGAGTTGAACAACATGTACGATGTTTTTGATAGGTTGAGCGAAAGCAGGTTACAATCGAAGTGTTGCTGAAGGACTTGCAGGTCATTACCGATCCATTCCACAATCTGGAGGGGGTTGGAGTGACTATATGATATTATGGTGTCATCTGCAAAGAGCCGAACTTTGCCATGTAGGTTCAGTTGTGGAAGATCGTTGATAAAAACTAGAAACATCAGCGGACCTAGGTTACTCCCTTGTGGTACTCCCGTTGTAATGAATTTTTTGCTACTTGAGTGTCCTTTCAGAGTCACGAATTGTTGTCGATCTGTTATGTAGCTCTCAATTAACCGATGAGGCTGACCTCGTATGCCATACCAATCCAATTTTTGCAACAGCAAGGCGTGGTCTATTGTGTCGAATGCTTTCCTTAGGTCCAAAAACAGGGCACCGGCGTAGTTACGATTGTCCAGGTCGTCATATACATCTTCCAGGAGTTCAGTAGTTGCTGTTAATGTACTGCATCCTTTTCGGAATCCATACTGGCGCGGGCTTATAAGGTCGTATCACTTGTCCTGGTGACGAGAAGTTTTTCCAGGATTTTGTTCAATACTGAGAGCGTTGAGATTGGACGGTAGTTTGAAACGTCTGAGCTGTCTCCGGACTTGAAAATAGGAGTTACTCGGGCTAGTTTCAATGCGTTGGGATAAACTTCGGTTCCGACTATTTCATTAAAGATATCTGTCAGGATATTGGAGAGCGCCAAGTGATGTGTTTTTAGTGTGTCCGGTAATATTGTCAGCACCAGGAGATTTGTTGGAATCTAAGTTGCTGATTTCTAACAGTACCTCTGAGACGGTTGCCGGTCTCAAAAACAAGGAAGGCGATGGTTGCGAACGAAGTGAATTGTACTGTTGAATGTCTCGATTGCTTGCGATGTTAGCAGCCAATTGGGGACCAATATTGCAGAAGTAGTCGTTGATGCTGTTTGAAACTTGTGCTGGATCCACCTGAACTTCATTTCCAATCTTGAGCGTAATTGCATTGCAATTACAGAGCGGTGGAAAGTTTTGACACTCTCGGTCAAATAAAACGGGATTTTTACGGGAAGTAAAGAACATCCGGAAGTTTCCGGACATTCCAAGCCGCTCACCGTATGATGGCAATGACGGACAGAATTTTACGCTGACACGGTGAACATGCATTCCATTATGAAGTTCCTTCATAGTCTTCCGGTAATTGTTCTGGAACGACAAAATTTTGCGACGTGTTCGTTGGTTGCTGTTCCGGTTCGAACTGAACTCGCTAAGTGTTTTCATTCTAACAATGAGAGTTCAATTTTTAGTTCATAAGGTAGAACTCAGCTTGTCCCTCGCCGAAGGAAAAAAAAGGATCAATTTTGAGTTCGTAGTTCGAACTTCGTTTCGAACCATCGCAAGGAGGAAAAAGGGTATTTAGTTTTCAATTCATAAAATCTAACTATGTTTTGAACCTCGGTCGTACTTAATTTTAAGTTAAAATGAAGGAGCGTGCATCAATCAAAATTCATCCGTTGTACTTGGTCAACACTTTCTCGTACAACTTCCTTGCCCTGGTTTTGACAACCAGGTTTTGTTTCAGCGTCCTGTTGGGGTGTTTGCTTGCATGATACGACCGCAAGCCTTCTCGCAAACAAATTCGTCGAGCTGTACTGTGGATCGTCTTGAACTTTTTCACCAAACCAAGCAAGGAGATTCCAGGATTATTGTGAACTGGTCGAATTACCTTTGATCGCAGCTTTCCTTTGATGGATTAATCCTTTGATGAATCCTCATGATGGATTAATCCTTTTTAGAGTAAGAGAAGTTTTTCGCAATAAATGAGAACATTTCGATTTGTTGCTTGTTTCCATTTGTTTAACTATGAGGATGGTCAATTAATATTAAATAACAAGAAGGTATTGTTATCAAATAAACTCAGAATAATTTGGAATAGTTCATTTTCTGCCATCGAAAGTCTGGCCTCAAAGCTAAATAATAAAGATTCGAATTGTCATCGTCCAAAGAAGATTTACCGTAGTCAGTGTAAGTATTATGGGCTCTAAGAGAGTTTATATTTTGAATCAAGAATCATCCTTGATTAAGTTCTCACATTGATATTTGAACCTATAATAAAATTTAACTTCGAGCTGACACTGGATTTTGAATGTTATATCAGAATCTGAATCCCGCATTTTCAACCTGAGTTAAAAAAACGGATTTCCAGATAAAAGTCCAAATAATCGTCCAAATTGTCAAAATTGTCAAAATTGTCAAAATTGTTTAAATTGTCAAAATTGCCAAAATTGTCAAAATTGTCAAAATTGTCAAAATTGTCAAAATTGTCAAAATTGTCAAAATTGTCAAAATTGTCAAAATTGTCAAAATTGTCAAAATTGTCAAAATTGTTAAAATTGTCAAAATTGTCAAAATTGACAAAATTGTCAAAATTGTCAAAATAGTCAAAATTGTTGAAATAGTCAAAATAGTCAAAATTGTCAAAATTGTCAAAATTGCCAAAATTGTCAAAATTGTCCAAATTTTCAAAATTTTCAAAATTGTCAAAATTGTCAAAATTGTCAAAATTGTCAAAATTGTCAAAATTGTCGAAATTGTCAAAATTGTCAAAATTGTCAAAATTGACAAAATTGTCGAAATTGTCAAAATTGACAAAATTGTCGAAATTGTCAAAATTGTCAAAATTGTCAAAATTGTCAAAATTGTCAAAATTGTCAAAATTGTCAAAATTGTCAAAATTGTCAAAATTGTCAAAATTGTCAAAATTGTCAAAATTGTCAAAATTGTCAAAATTGACAAAATTGTCAAAATTGTCAAAATTGTCAAAATTGTCAAAATTGTCAAAATTGTCAAAATTGTCAAAATTGTCAAAATTGTCAAAATTGTCAAAATTGACAAAATTGTCAAAATTGTCAAAATAGTCAAAATTGTTGAAATAGTCAAAATAGTCAAAATTGTCAAAATTGTCAAAATTGCCAAAATTGTCAAAATTGTCCAAATTGACAAAATTTTCAAAATTGTCAAAATTGTCAAAATTGTCAAAATTGTCAAAATTGTCAAAATTGTCAAAATTGTCAAAATTGTCAAAATTGTCAAAATTGTCAAAATTGTCAAAATTGTCAAAATTGTCAAAATTGTCAAAATTGTCAAAATTGTCAAAATTGTCAAAATTGTAAAAATTGTCAAAATTGTCGAAATTGTCAAAATTGTCAAAATTGTCAAAATTGACAAAATTGTCGAAATTGTCAAAATTGTCAAAATTGTCGAAATTGTCAAAATTGTCAAAATTGTCAAAATTGTCAAAATTGTCAAAATTGTCAAAATTGTCAAAATTGTCAAAATTGTCAAAATTGTCAAAATTGTCAAAATTGTCAAAATTGTCAAAATTGTCAAAATTGTCAAAATTGTCAAAATTGTCAAAATTGTCAAAATTGTCAAAATTGACAAAATTGTCAAAATTGTCAAAATTGTCAAAATTGTCAAAATTGTCAAAATTGTCAAAATTGTCAAAATTGTCAAAATTGTCAAAATTGTCAAAATTGTCAAAATTATCAAAATTGTCAAAATTGTCAAAATTGTCAAAATTGTCAAAATTGTCAAAATTGTCAAAATTGTCAAAATTGTCAAAATTGTCAAAATTGTCAAAATTGTCAAAATGGTCAAAATTGTCAAAATTTTTAAAAATTGTCAAAATTGTCAAAATTGTCAAAATTGTTAAAATTGTCAAAATTGTCAAAATTGTCAAAATTGTCAAAATTGTCAAAATTGTCAAAATTGTCAACATTGTCAAAATTGTCAAAATTGTGAAAATTGTCAAAATTGTCAAAATTGTCAAAATTGTCAAAATTGTCAAAATTGTCAAAATTGTCAAAATTTTCAAAATTGTCAAAATTGTCAAGATTGTCAAAATTGTCAAAATTGTGAAAATTGTCAAAAAAATAAATTAATCAAGTTTAAAGAATAAGCTTTCGGAACCATTAGATTTCCTCGAAATCGTTTCAATCTAGGGAAATGTTGGAGATCGATTGAGGTTCAATTGGTTCAATTATCTCATCAATCAATTTCCATTGGAAAATGTCCAAGTTCAGCTGAACCATGAATTGCGCTCATACATATAATTTCCCAGGCGATAATAGATATATCCAATGTAAAGTTTTGGTAATTAATACCATCCTGGTTAAAGTCACGCAATTAAAAGGGCGCCCCAAACAAGTTAGTTGTTTCGCAGAATTGACATCGATAAAAGTTGATACCTATTTGAACGCATGTTTAACTTTGTTCCCGGGTGAGAAAGGTTGCACTTCCAAATATTGAAGTATCTCGCCATTGACGTCGAACGTTTTTCAAATTGCACTCAACAAGCGTCCATTTTGACTAGTTTAGGTGCGTGTGCAGATTTCCGGGAGCAGCACCAATACGAACGTAGCTCAAATCTACCCTTCCTAGAGTTTTACCCTATTCCGCAAATGGTTTCGCAGGTTGGTTTCCCTCGAGCATTCGAGTCATATCGTCCATTCCTTGAAGCTCTCCGGGCCAAACACGGCTACAGCAGCAATATAAATCGAGACCAGCATCGTTCCTGAGCCAGTAATGAACACTGTTTTTCGCAATTTTTCCTATCCCGCCATCATTGTGCCGAGCGCTTGCACACCCTCCTACGTTAGGACTTTTTAACGACCCTCTATTCAGAGATGGGAACTCTCGAGCGCCATTCACGTTCCTGCTACTTCCTTCTTTCTGCTTCCTACGTGGTTTGACTGTTCCATGGGGTAGATACCTACCGAATAACATTTCGGTACAATGGAAGGAAGGACGGAATTTGGACGGAACAGGCTGAAGCGGTGCAGGAAGATTACCACCCACCCCGCCTGGTTCTGGCCCTGGCCCGAGATGGTCTACAATTCGTTCATCAGCCCTCTTCCCTCGGAAAATCGTCAACCTCCTACCTCCTACATACGTTGTAATAAACGAATAAGGGTTGCCTACACTGAAAATATTCTTCACATGAACACTACGTGAAAACGTTCATGGATTTTTACCATCATGTGAAATCTAGGTAGCAGAATTCACGTAATTTTTAAAGAGATGAAGGTGGATTTCACTTGTAAATTGGATGTGAAAAAGGAAGCGTTCTGCTCCATTCATTTCAAGTAGATTACTTTTTTCGAATTACAAAATGTTTTGATTTTGTAGATGAATAAATAAATCACATATGCACTTTTGGCCACTAAATGAAACTTTTTACACTTCACTTCACTAATGAACCACGAATTTGTCGTTAGAAAGCGATAGGATTGCCCCTTTAGCCGTTGCCTGGCTGTCTCAGCTGCCTCAATTTCAAATCCTGTGGAAAGAGCAAAGTTTTAAATAGCAACCGCACAACAACATTTTATCACTTCTTCTTCTTGTCTTTTTTTTCTTTTACCAACATAGCCAAAACTGGAATACATCCTAGAAAATGGAAGACTTGTGGCCTTTATTTTTCTCCTCAACATAAGTTCTGATACATATAACTATGCATATCGTTATATGTATCAGATATCGCTACGGTCGGGTCAACCATGTGATAAAGACCGCAAAATATACTGGAACGTGGGTAGAATTAAAACATGGAGTTCCTACCAAACGCTTTGTATGCTTTGTATGCTTTATGTATAATAACTTGATATTAGAAAAGTACAAAATCGTGAAAAGATTGAATCTGAATAAGTAGGTTAACATCGACAGGACACATTTCTTCACTGATTCGGAACCGTACATCTGAAGTTGGCAGGAGAAAGGCTGATGCTGTTTTACTTCAGGAATTTCTTCCATTATTTTCAACTGAATTCGATATTGGATCTTTCTTTTTTGTGCTTCTTCTTTCCTGAGTAAGAACGACCTTTCCCGGAGCAAAAGTTTTAAACCACGTAACAAAATTTTATTTTTTATTATAAGTCAGCTTCTCCACGTCGAATCCACGCCAAATTGAGTACTGTGTTTATTCACATAGGTTTGACGTGACGTGACGCCTTCCGAATTTACGTGAACATCACATGGAATGCACGATATCCCTTTGTACTTGGCGGATCACTGGATTTTCATTTCAATCGAACGTGTCTTTGTTATGACATTTCGCGTGAGGATCATCCTTTGAAGGTTTTAAGTGATTCACGTAAATCAAGTAAAAATTAAGGTTATGTATGAGTGGTTACGTGAAAATTCAGGTGAATTTAATGTTTCTTTTTTATCTAAGTGTGGTCATAGTCAGCAATTGGTAACCTTTAAATTACTCGGAGGCATCAACTAAAGAATTCTAAGATTTCGCAGTTTGTGCTAGCATTGTGTTGTACACATAATGGTTTTAATTGATTTAAAACTATAAAAAAAAACTAGAATCATTTAAACGTATCAAAAATTACAAACACAGCTCTTATTGAAAAAAAAACGGATAAGCATGTTTAATTGAAGATTTTCAGTGAATACGAATTTCACATACTTGGTCCTGTTGAATCACATGAAGTGAAGCTGACGGAAAGTATTAGAGAAACATGAGGTATCAAAGAAGAAAAGAACATAAGTACAACTGCGCGTTAGCCAATTCCACCACGTTCACTGTGTTCACGAATAGATAATTTGAGCTGTGTTTAAGAAAAAAAAACTCTATAAGTCGTGAACAAAATTTTAAATAAACATCGTTGACTGAGTCTTGCGAGACAAAGCAACTATAAGCTAAAACAACCAAAATCATCAATTAACTGTGTCTGAAAACTTTCCGTTAAGAAATGTCTCGAAACGCCATAACTGTAGCATCAGATTCAACGAGACGATACGGTGGCAGGACGATGGAGGAAGTGAAGCATTTTGTTGATCATTATATACAGAGCTGAAGCACGTTTTCGACACCCACACTCCCATCCAACGATGATTTTTTCCATCTGCAATCATAAAATCTCGGAAAAAAACAGAATTCAACCAACTCGTTCCTAATCCATTTTCACCATCCAAGCATTAAAACAAAACCCTCATCAGTCCTTCCATCTGTACCGTTGAGCCGTCAACACGTACGCCGGAGCATCGTATCGTTGCTGTGTACCTGCAGGAACATTTTACATTATTTATTTTTTCCTTACCTGTATTTCAATCAGCACTTTTCAGTGCTAAAATTATTTTCATTTTCTTTTATTCATATTTTCTCTTTTCTTTCCAGCATGGGAAAGTCATCGGACGGGTCAAGGGCCGGAAGAAAACGGATTGCCGAACCTAATTCAGGTCCATCGCCCAAAAAAGTTGAAATTTCCAATTCATTCGATGTCCTTCATAACATCGGTGATGAGGAAATATTCATATTTAATTCTGATAAGAGTACTAAGAAACCTTCTTCTTCTTATACTCTTAAAAACGAAAAGATTCCACCAATAACGGTCACGATTCCTGACTTCAATGCCTTTCGAAAAGAAATCGTCACTTCCGCCAAGGATGTGAAGATTTCTTTTCAGATCGGTCGAAGGGGAACTGCTCGTATATTGGCGGAATCTTTTAATGATTTTCAAAAGGTTTTAAATTATTTGAATAATAAAAAACACCAATTTTTTACGTACGACACTAGAAGTGATCGTCCATTTAAAGTTGTACTTCGTGGTCTCACTGGCGATCAGACACCGGATGAGATCACAGCTGAATTAAATTCTTTGTTAGGTTTTTCTCCAATTCAAGTAATTCAAATGAGGAAAAGAACCAACACGAATAATATCAGTAGTGTTGGTTTTGCTCCTGAACTTTATTTGATCCATTTTAAAAAGGATCAGGTTAATAATTTGCAAATTCTTGAAAAGGCTCGTCTTATGTTTCATTGTCGAGTCAAATTCGAACCTTTTCGTAAATCTTCTACCAATTTTCTTCAAAATATTACGCAATGTCGTCGTTGTCAAGCTTTTTGTCATGGCACTAAAAATTGTAGAATGAATGCCAGATGCATGTTTTGCGGCTCATTCGATCATGAAAAATCTAAATGCCTTTTTGGTGGTGATAAGCCAAAAACAGAATTTTTTAAGTGTGCAAATTGCGCAGGTAATCATTCCTCGAATTCGCTAGACTGTCCCATCAGGGCAAAAATTATTGCTTCTAGGAAAAATCCCAAAGTTTCCAGAAAAGTTTCTTCTCCTCCTTCCTCTTTTTCGTCTTCACACGTCGGGCCGGCAAACAACCTGCCTGTTCGCATTCAGCCTCGGTCTACATTGGAATCACGGCTGGGTAATACCCGAAGTGATTTTAATGTTACCTGGGCTGATTCTGCGCCCCAGACTCGTTGTTTATCGTTCTCAGAGGTGGTTGAAAATGGGTTGCCCTCTTCAGGTTTAACTAATAAAAATGGGAAAAAACCAAGTCTCAACGTTCATGCGAAGGCTTGGGAAAATCCCCGAAATCCAAATACTTTTTCTTCTCCTTCCTCTTCTGATTCTAACAATTTTGTTGATTTGGGTGAGATTACTGAGGAAAAATTAAAATTTTTGCATCAAAATTTAATGGAAATGATGCAACTTATGTTGAAAGCAAATTCAATGTTTGAAGCTTTCCAAACTTCTTTTAATTATGCTAACAAAATTATTATGACTTTACGATTCCCTCATGGATCCAAATAGATGTTTAAATATTATGAATTGGAACGCTAGATCTTTGCTGGCTAACCAAGACGAGTTCTTTTTATTTTTGAAAACTCAAAACATACATATTGCTGCCATCACTGAAACTTTTTTAAAGCCAGACAATAACTTGAAAAGCAATGCTTTCTTTAAAATTTTACGAAATGATCGACTTGATCGACAAGGTGGGGGTGTAGCTATTGTCATCAATAGTCGTCTCAAATTTAGACTTCTTCCTTCTTTCAATACAAAAGTCTTAGAAACAATTGGAATTGAATTAGAAACTTCTATGGGGAAAATTATAATTGTTGCCGCATATTTGGCTTTTCAATGTAGCGGTGAACAGAAAAATTTTTTGAAGGGAGATTTACAAAAACTCACCAGAAATAAATCTAAATTTTTTATTATTGGTGACTTTAATGCAAAACACCGATCTTGGAATAATATTTCATCAAATTCAAATGGGAATATTTTGTTTAATGACTGCTCTGCAGGTTATTATACTGTTGAATATCCTAATGGGCATACTTGTTTTTCTTCAATTAGAAATCCCTCCACAATTGATTTGGTTCTAACGGATTTAGGCGAGCATTGTAGTCAATTAGTTACTCATGCGGACCTCGATTCAGACCACCTTCCAGTAACATTTTCTTTATCCCAAAGTCCCATTGAAAACCCTTTAAAATCAACTTTTAACTTTCAAAAGGCTAACTGGGAGCGATATATGAATTTTATTGAACGTAATTTAGATGTAAACGTTCCACTGAATTCAATAGAAGATATTGATTTGGCTGTAGAAAATTTGACAACTGCAATAGTCAATGCTAAAGCCGCTTCAATACCTAAAGTTAAACATAAATTCAATCAACCTTTAATTGATGATGATCTTCAGTTTTTGATACGACTGAAAAACATTCGTCGACGCCAATATCAACGTACTAGAGATCCTTATTTGAAATTCATTTATTGCGACCTTCAAAAAGAGATCAAACGTCGTTTAAATTTCATTCGTAATGAAAATTTTGCTAAAGCAGTAGAGGACATAAAACCCTACTCAAAGCCATTTTGGATATTAACTAAAATTCTGAAAAAGCCCCAGAAGCCAATTCCTACTTTGAAAGATGGGGATAAACTTCTTTTAACTAATTCAGAAAAAGCTCAAAAATTAGCCCAACAATTTGAGTCTGCTCATGATTTTAATTTAAACGTTGTTAGTCCTATTGACGCTCAAATTTCCCTAGAATTTGATGATATTCTTTCAAAGCAAAATGTGTTTGAAAGTTCTTGTGAGACAAATATTGATGAACTTAAATTGATTTTCAAAAAATTTAAAAATATGAAAGCTCCGGGGGAAGATGGGATTTTCTATATTCTTATTAAAAAGTTGCCTGAAAGCACTTTAAATTTTTTAGCTAAAATCTTCAACAAATGTTTTCACTTGGCTTATTTTCCCAATAAATGGAAAAATGCCAAAGTAACTCCAATTTTGAAACCTGGAAAAAGTGCTTCAGAGCCATCAAGTTATCGACCAATTAGTTTGCTTCCTTCTTTAAGTAAACTATTTGAGAGAGTTATTTTGAATAAAATGATGATTCACATTAATCAGAATTCTATTTTCCCTGATGAACAATTTGGTTTCCGTCATGGACATTCTACTACACATCAACTTTTGAGTGTAACTAATATGATTAACGCTAGCAAATCTGAAGGTTATTCAACTGGTGTTGCTCTTCTTGATATTGAAAAAGCTTTTGACAGTGTTTGGCACAAAGGTTTAGTAGCTAAATTAGCTCGATTTGATTTTCCTGTATATCTCACCAAAATTATTCAAAATTATTTGACTAGCCGAACCTTACAAGTAAGCTATCAAAATTCATGCTCTGAAAGGACTCCCATTAGAGCTGGGGTCCCTCAGGGCAGTATACTTGGGCCAATTTTATACAATATTTTTACTTCTGATCTTCCTGATGTACCAGAAGGAAAAGGTAGAAGATTATTTGCTGATGATACTTTGCTTTCAGCCAAAGGTCGAAATTTACGGGTGGTACGCAGTAGATTGCAACAAAATTTAAATTCCTTTTTGAATTACTTGAAAATGTGGAAAATTTCTCCTAACGCTTCCAAAACTCAACTTATTTTATTTCCCCATAAGCCAAGAGCAAATTTTTTAAAACCTAATGAAAATCATTCCATAACTTTTAATGGGGTTTCATTAGAATGGTCTGATCACGTGAAGTACTTGGGACTCACACTTGATCGGAATCTTACTTTTAAAAATCACATTGAAGATATTCAATCAAAATGTAATAAATACACTAAATCTCTTTATTCTCTCATCAACAGGAAATCCAGGTTGTGTCTGCGAAATAAGATGCTAATCTACAAACAGGTGTTTCGACCAGCGATAATGTATGCAGTTCCGATTTGGTCTAGCTGCTGCGCGACGAGGCAAAAATCCATCCAGAGGATTCAGAACAAGGTCCTGAAAATGATTTTGCGGCTTCCACCTTGGCACAGCACCGAAGATCTTCATCGGATTGCAGGCATAGAATCGATCGAAGAAATGGCCAACAAAATCATCTCCAACTTCAGAGGCAAATCGATGCAGTCTTCCATCGCAGAGATTCGTTCTCTTTACAATTAAGTTAGTTTATAGGATTTAGGATTAAGTTTATACATCTTTTTTTTTTTTTTTTTTTTGCTTAACAGGATATTCTCCTTTAAATCAAATTATTTATTGCTAAAGCAAATTTAAATCAAATAAACAATGTTTAAAATTAACTGTATCAAAGAGTTGAACTGGTCATAATTGATCTGAACACTTTAATTTAACTTTAATAATGTAATTTAAATGTAATGATTAAAAGACTAATAAAGACATATTAAAAAAAAAACCCTCATCAGTCGGTTGCGATGCAGACGCAGCTCAAAATGCGGGGAAATGGGCTCACATTTTTACATACATTTTTGTTGCCTTTCCGTCCATTCTACTTATGCCAAAAAGTGTACAACAAGGTATGGTTCCCTAATTTTGGATTTTTCCTTAATATGACTATCGAAGGTTTAAAAATGAACAAAATCTATGGTAACCGAAAAATAGCGACAACACCCTAACAGGGTAGAAAAAGTCAAAATGAAAAAACTTCTTCGAAAAAAGGTGATTCAGGAATGGCAGAGGAGCGAAGAAAATGTTGAGGTAAGGGGCTGATGAGTGTTGCGCACCAACACAACCAAGCTACTGGGGGGAAAACGTGGTCGAGGAGGAAAATAAATCGACATTAGTGTGCGAAAAACGAGAAACAAAAATCATATAAACTGCCCGTTCCACCCCGAAAGCGTTCGTTGGCTGGGATTTCGTCGTTGCGGGGGTAGATGGGCTTTGTGTCGGTCGGAGTGGGTGTTTGGGTATATACATAGACATCAGTCAGTACTACCACCCAAGTAAAACAAAAACTCCAATGCTTTCATGTGGTGGCCAAGTAAAAAAAGGTCCCACAGAGATATCCGGTTCGTCGTCTCTCGTGTTTGCATCGCTTGACACAAGGCTTTGGCAAAGAAGCAAGTGTTGCCGGATGTTCGATATTTTTGTTTCGAACTGTGGGTAACAGGTATCACGATATGACGAATATCATTTCAAATCGGCAATCTACCGAAGAAAAACTTCGATGATTTCGAAAAAGCATTCTACCGACTGAACCATGAAAATACCTAAGCGGGCAGACTCCTACCACAATGAAATAATAAACCAAAAAAGTTAAAAAATCGAATTAAAAGTTCTCTTATCTCTATTCTCCCTTAAGTAAATTCATTTCCTGAACGGTTGGATCCATCCTTATTTCAAAATGTCAAAATTTATTGAAAGTTTGTTATTGTTTCGAATTACTAAAATTTCTAAAACCTGCACCATTAAGTAGTTATCAATGCTATCGAAAATTTGGTGTGTGTGTTTTTACTCAAGGGAATGGAAACATGGTTCTTCTTGCGAGCGAGAATCTTTTGCTTCTTTTTCTAACATCGAAAGAGAAGTTTAAGTTACTCTAAAAGTAAAACTCAATTGAAAAAGTCTTAATTTCAACCAATGAGAAACCAAAAATATAGTTATGTCCTTTTAAAATTACACAGCACAGCTAGCCTTGCTCGACCTTAGCCAAACGTACGATCTGGCACAAAGAAAACCGATACTCACAATTTTAGTAAAATGGGGTATTAGTGAAAATCTATATCAGTTTTTGGCTAGATTTTTTAATCAACAGATCATTAAAGTACTTGTCGGTTGAACTCTCTTTTAATTGAAAACGCAATGAAATTTTCCGCTAGAATTTGTGACAACACTGTTGTGCTGCCACGAACCTAGTTTGCGTAGTCTCGCGTAACCGTGTGATGATGTAAACATTGTTCTGTCATCAACATCGCCATCCTATTGTTTTCAGCAATCATCAATTGCGAATGGGACATAGCAAGAGGTTCCACGAGAGGTTCCAAAACCATGTTTTGGTTCCGCTCGTGGCGTTAGAAATTTTCTGCTGCTGTTACCCGAGATTTTCTGCATTTCTGCTGTAGCAATCGATAGAAAACCGTAAGTTTCAACACTTTCTCTCAATTCGTAAATTGAAAATTCTGAACAGCTTCGCGTGCCTGGCTGATCCTCTGTAGAGATGTGTCTCAAAGAAAGCTGACCACTTCTTACGGTCTCCCTGATGGATACTTCGCATCCAGATACTTCATCCGCTGATGGATTTGCGCCTCTTCCAGGTACTGGATGCAAGAAATGTTGCAAGAAATCCTATATGTCTCAACGTAAAAGGAATGCTAACCACACCCAATTCACCCAAGAAAATTGATAACTATAAACCTTCCTTGACTGCATGGTAAATAGCTCCTATTTCAGCTTCGGTTGATGACAGACTCACCGTCGCGTCTGCTGACGTTTCTTGATCACGAAATAAGATTCTCAAAGACCATGTAAGCGTAGCCTGATAAAGATCTCCGGTCATCGGAATCTTTAGCAAAGACTGAATCTTTATCCATCAAGTGGATCCGATTTCGTATCACTGCGGGATACTAACGTCGTATCGGTTGTACCTCGAAGATATCGTAGAATACGCCTTGCCAGTTCTTAATAGCAGGCCGGCCTGGTACTTACTCAGTGCGCTAACCGCAGCACAGATATCTGGTCTCGAAGATGTCACCAAGTATTGCAGACAATCAAACAATTCTTGAACGGCTGGTAAGTCTCGTTTAATGGTTATTCCTGAGAAAGTCTTGACTTCCAGAAGATCCCTCATTCGGAACAGTCTTTCAAGCTCGGTCTGGATCCATATAACCTCTGAAACGTGTTTTTCGGCAATTAGGATATCATCCACGCACATGATAAGAGTGAGTCCTCGCTTGCAGGATCGGTAAACGCAGCAGTCATTTTTCAACGGATAGAAAGTAAGCTTTCTTATCTCGTCGACGTCGTTCACTCTCTGCCTTCGAGACGATCAGTCGTGTTTTCAACCGAGTGCTAGTTTCGAACAAAAAGGACAACTGTTTTTATTATTAGATGTGTAATTCGGTGAGACTGAAATGAGCCCTTCACCAGGAGATCATCCTGGTCGGACCGTTCCTGAATGGATGGACACGGAAAACCTGCAAGGAAGGCTATACTATATGTTTCTTCGCGCTAAACCTGGTCACACACTCCCTAAAAACCCTTTCGTTATTGGGAGATCAGTTGAAGAATATGCCGGAAAGGTGGAAGGAGGTTTCTATGAAAAGCGAAAGTCATGGTACGTGGTAAAAATACGGAGCAAAGATCAAGGTAGGAAACTTTTCACTCTTACTGCTTTGAAAGATGGTACACCAATTGAATTTGGTCGCCATCCGGAGCTTAACTCGCGGAAATTTGTCGTTTTTTGCAACGAAGTGGAAGACATGACCGATAAACAATTGGAGGAAGAACTCGCTTCTCAAAAAATAACAAATGTACGTCGCATTACGAAGAAAGTAGCTGGTAAAATTGTTAACACTCCAACTCTTGTGTTAACAATTAACTGTACTGTGATACCTGAGTTCATCAATTTTGGTTTACTCAGGGTCAGAACTAGACCGTACTATCCGCAACCGATGCTGTGCCGTCGGTGTTTAACTTACGGCCACCCAAAAATTCGATGCCAGAACGAAATAGCTTGTAACATTTGTTCCTCTAACCACGAAAGCCAAAATTGCACATCAAAAGCAAAATTCTGTCAGAATTGCAAACAAAACCATTCGCCGACTGATAGGGCTTGCCCTATATGGATGTTTGAATCTGCAGCACTTAAGCTTAAGACCGAACAAAGAATTACATTAACAGCCGCACGCAAGCAAATTGAAGGAAACAGTACCAACTCTAGCTACGCCGACGTCGTAAAGCGACAAATTCAAACGCATAACAATAAAGCCCGCAAAAATCAACCAGTCAAGAAAGCACCACAACCAGAAGATCCAAAGAAAGAAGAAGACCAACATCAACAGCAGCAACCAACAAAGCCAAATCCGAAAAGAGATCACCTCACCGCAGTTGCAAAAACACCAGTTCCTGTGCTGGAATCTGATTCCCCCCCAAGGAAGAGAATCACTTCACAGCCAACCCCTCCCGTGCCGGTCAAAAATGTGGAAGATGAAAATCTACACACAGTTGACGACAACTGCACAATATTGACCCGTGCACGGACCGCTCGTATGACAACCTATCCTCACTCCTCTTCCCTTCCTAAATCCTAACCTTCCATCATTTCCCCTCTAATATTTATATTATATAATTGACCCACGGCCCCTGAAAACTTGTAAAAGTAAAAGTGCCTAAAATAAAAGTTATTTGAACTAATAAAAAAAAAAAAAAAAAAAATCTCGTCGACGAATCGCTAGTTCCAAGCACGACCCGCTTGCCTCAAACCGTATAGGCTTTTCCTCAATCAAACGACCTTCGATTTGCCGACGTCATCGTTTTTTTTTTGTTATTTGTTGATCACCCAGGTGGTAAATCCTTTTTGCGGATTGCATTCCAAGGCACGGCGAGCGACCGAGTACTCCCAGTATGCTACACTGGGTCCATGGGTGCAATTGGACGACTCATGATACCAAGTACACCTACGCCATAAAGTCCACCTGGGGCCTCTGGTCATAATTCCCATCCGGACCTGCATCGAAGGCTGTACCCAAGATGGAAGACCAAGTCCGCGCTTAAGCGCTCATCGGCTAACTCAATTTCAAGTCAAAACTCCAGCATATATACCCTGCCTCTTGTTACGATTCAAGACTAAGGCCTTCTTCTCTTACGACTCGAGGTCCGGGCTTTACTCGCAACTCGAGACTGGCTTGGTTTCCACGACTAACGTGCGCTCCGCCTCTGTTCGAGACCAATGACCTCTACTCTAATGACTCGAGATCTTGGCTCCGCTTGATTTGACTGGAGGCCCTCTCGTCTGCACGTCCGTGTGCCGAATCGAGAGCAGCTTATCCCAGACCCGCGCCTGTCACAGCACACGTCCCAGGCTTTACAAAAAACTACTCGGATGATTCCCGGCGAAAACGCCATTCTACACCGACTCGAGTGACTAACCCCCCGACGACGTGAAGTCTCCTTACCCGAGATCATTTTGCAGCGTAAACACTCTACCCCCTACGAGTACGACTGCGAAGAAGTTCAAGTCTTATCTCCGCAGCTTCACTCGTAGGGAGCGCATTCTACTCAGATACGGCGGAGGTATCCTTCACAACGTTCGCGACGTTCCTAAAAGCTCGGCATACGCAGAAGGTACAGTTTTATCTTTGTATGCTTTACTGCTAGGATCGGACGCACACTACTCGACGTCATCGTTTGGCAACTGCATGAAGATAACCTTTTCTAAATTTTCATTCAGAAATGCAGTTTTGACGTCCAGCTGATGAACGACCATGTCGTATTCGTTTGCCAATGCCAAACACGTTCTCCTTCTTGGCGACCAGAGCGTATCCCAGCCAACATGAAACCGTAAAAGAAATCATCGTCGAACTCGTATATGGATGCAACTCAAATCGAAATCGTAAATATGTACACTTACCATTCGACCATATCGTATATTCATCGTAGAAGATGTTACATCTCAAAGAAATACGGCTTAGTTACGATATGTTGGATGAAGTCGTATTCAGTTCCACCGATGTCAAATGAAATCTTATAACGATCGCATAAGATTTCTTAAGACGCAATTTATTGGCACACAAATTAATTTCGAATCGAAATCGTAAATGACTTCAAATAGGTTCGTAAAGAATACCACGTAAGTATATCGTCTTTCGTATCACTTTGTATGTCTACTAGAATGTCACATTAGTAGGCCAATTATCACCGTGTCTTTCCGATATAGCTACAAATATTATAACAAGTATAATTATCATTGTGTAATCGGTCACTTTACCCACGATATAAATATATTTAATGCGATCGAATCAGATTTGTATTAACAGATACTTGTGTTCGCCCACTTCACATCATGAAATTTAAACTTCATCATGTTGGATCGTGTTTAGTGGATGTACAATTTTGCGATCGTGTTTGCAATTTTGTATCAGCATTTGAAGTTTGTGTGAATTGACGACTCAAGCAAACGGATGAAATAAAATAATTAAGGTAGGTTTTGGAAAAACAACGATGGACAGAAACCTCACACATTTTCTGTTCTAAAATAACAGGTTTACCCTCCCATACTAGGCTCAGAAAAAAAAAACTCGCCGGGTCATAACCCGGCGATTGATGAGCAACCTAACCTAAAAAAAAGCTGAAAAGGTGTCGTGAATTGACGATAAAGGAGGAAAGAAACGCGCACTTTCCGGATAAATCCGTCATCCATAGCTGTCAAAAGTAATTTCTGCAAGTGGCCTCAAGAGAAAACCGAAAGAAGGAGGCGTCAAAGATCCACATATGATGTTGTCGATGTCGCAAACCAGAAATAACGAAAACATGTACGTATATTGCCTCCAGTTTTGGTAGGTATATGCTTTTTTCTAACGTCATATACGATGATAAGTGTCGACATAGACGTACGTGTATCTTTTGATATACCTACCATATTGTTGGCTGAAATGTTTCCCAGGAGTTCAATCCTGGTCTTTGGGAACACCCTTTCGCGACCAATCGAGCTTTGTAGCGACCATCGTCCTTAACGCTGAACATCCATTTTGACAAGATGGGTTTCCTGTGATCCGGAGGTAAGCTAACCGCTTCCCAAGTCTTGTTCTCCTTTAAGGCTCGTCGATGGCGATCTTCTGAGAATCCCAGTCGACCCGACGCTATAGCTCAATGGTGTTCTTATCAACAACAGCGGCGACGTTAGCCTCGTAGCGCTGAGTAGTTCCTCGAGTCAGGGGTGACTGAAATCTACAGTGTGATCGGGATCAGTTTTCAGTTTTTGGTACACCGGCTGATCGCTCAATTGTGTTTTCGGATGCTCGCACATCGACTGGTTTCTCGGATGTAAGATGTTGTTCTGGCACATCCACTTACCGCTCAAATGTGATGGCCTCTGGTGATTCTTCGACAGGCTACTCGATGTCCCTTTCTGGTACAGCATGGTCTTGCACTGGCTCCAAAACGCTGGTTTCATCGTAGACCACGTTAGAGTGAATCACGGTTATAAGGCTCGAACCATATTTTCGAAGATGATGGAAAGTATTAGACAAACATGAGGTATCAAAGAAAGCTGAATTTCTGATTCAGTACAACGGTGCATTAGCCAATTTCACTACGCTGAACGTGATGGAATCGACCGACACGAGCGTACAGGTCAAGGTCCACCGATCAACTGCTGGACCTTCTTTCGAAACATCAAGTATATCCCGCATGTGATCTTTCCCACTATTGATCTCTCTTGTTTCTCTATCACCAACAGGGTTGTCAACTGTTTTTAAAAAAAGTCTGGAAGGTATTAAAAAAATGTCTGGATTGAAAAAAATGTCAGGATAGCTTACTTTTCAAAGTTATGACCTTTTTTTTGGTCGCCAGATCTCTAATGTTGTAGCTACGAATCGTTTGTTCCTGTCCCTATCAGTTACATACGTGTTCTGTCTTACTCTCAATTTACCGCACATCTTCGAAGCGTTTACCATGCTTTCAAACACTACTGAATGTATTATTCCTAATTTTATATATTTTCCTTTCATATTATACCATGAACATGAATTTCCAGACCTAAAAGTCTGGAATTGTCTGGAAGATATGTCAAAAATCTGGAAGTCTGGAAACCTGAAAAAATATCTGGCAGAAGTTCAAAAAGTCTGGAAGATCCAGACTAAATCTGGGAGGTTGACATCACTGATCACCACCCATCGACACATGGTCGATTGCTCGAACGATTCCCAAGTCTGTACCTGTTATTCTCTTCAACCACGAACACCAGACGTTTCGATTTTGAATCGAGATTCTGCCGCTTTTCCTTTCGTATCCGTGCGTACGCTGGACAACAAAAACAATTCAACAGCTTATAACTTGTTGCCTAATGAGATAAGTAGTTACGATCGTCGAAAAAATTGTTCAGCGCAGAATTTCTTTTATAAATTCATAAATTCAAAATTGGTGCAAAAACCGTTAGCATGCGTGGTTCCACAAAAAAATGAAAAATGATGATGATTTTTCAGAACATAATTTTAAAAAAAAATCCCATAAATACTTTAAAGTAGAATTTTTCTCATGTAAGCATTTTGGAAAAATTCTGCCAAAAATGATGGATAAGTTTTGAACCAAAACAAAGCTGTTTAGACCCCAGGGATTGAGAAATAAAAAATAATCCCTAATCGACTCAATTGTATATTTTACACTGGTCTTTTTAAAACGACAGAGGTCTTCCAGTGAAAAAATCATTGCATTCTGCCAAACCTTCTTTTAGTCCTAAATTTTATGAAAAAAATCATGGAAAAAAGTCGAGTTTTGTAGCATTAGAAGTTTACTTTGTTTTTACTTTACACACTATATTTTGGAAATGACGGAATCTCAACATGCTTGTTTATTAGTTTTTATTAAAATATACTTAAAATTGTAAGGGATGCACTCATCTTTCAGATGGGAGGGCGTAGTAACTTATATTTGAACATTTATCATCTTCAAAAGGCTCCGGGGAACAACTTCGAAAAGATGATTGATGATTGTTTTCGAAAATATTACCTTTTCACAGAATTTCAGTATACTTCAATAAGAAGCAATAATTCAAACGGCCGCACTGGTCACGCATTTCCGCACCCCCTTGCCACGTGCCCCTGAATCAAAACGAAAGTCGGCGACGCTGCTGCTGACGATGCTGGATGATGCCCGACAAAGCTAGCTGGTCCTCAGCAAACTCCAAACGTGTGTATGCTGGCAATGGCCGTCGCGTCGGTCGGATGTAGGTGGAGCTTAAAAATTCTCTTTTTTCTATTCCACCAGCCACCAGGCAGCAGCAGTGCCGGCAATAGAGAGAGATTGGACTTTTTTCGTCCTTTTTCTATATTTTCACCCTCTTTGTATTTTTTGCCCTGTCGTCCTCCCCCTCCTCCTCCTCCTCCGATCACCACCTCCTGACAGTGAGGCGAGGCGAGGGCTGAGTAGCAAAAATAAAACGAAAAATAAAACTGCGGCGTCGTTCCTTACGAGACGGACGACGACGAGAGTCCATGGCAGTCCATGTCTGTGGTCGGCCAGCAGTAGGTTCTCACTCTCCTGCTCGCGCACAGGATTTTTCACCACCTTCCTAGCTGTTTCGCAGAGCAGAGAAGCAAAGCTGCCGAGGATTGCGAAAAGAGAAGGGGTAGACGCCGACCACTCCTGCCTCACCCCCTTTCCTGGTTTTCGATCCGATCCGACCCGGATATCCTTCAGGTCTCGGTCATGCACCGGCATAGGGTACGCGGAAAAGGACGACACGCTACCCGAGAGCGCTAGGAACCTGGCCAGAATGGAATTATGCTTCCCTTGCCTAGGCTAGGCTAGGCGAGGCGAGGCGAAACTGACTGGTAGGTTTCGGGATGTTGTTATTCCCAAAACGTGCAACTAACTAGTTGATGGAAATAAAGTCGGTGGGAGGGCGCAGGAATGGGCGGCTCGGCAACATGCTGCCGTTGCCGCTGTTATTGTGCTGCCATATTATAAGGCGCGGTGTGCTGCTGCTGAATCGACCGGCATCTAACCAAAGGCACATTCAGGTTGTAGCCTCGATGACGAGAAAATGGCAGTTTGGGTAGGGATGATGATAATGACAATGATGATTACGGGAATCGGCGATGGCAACTGAAAACATTAACAAAATTTCGTGATTATCAACTCTTAGATAAATATTATAAAAAACCAAGACTGGATTAAAGATATCTAAATTCCATGGCAATGAGAGGATAAAACCCATATGCAACGCACCTTTTAGCCTTCAACTACTCAACAAGGTTAAAGTTGCAGTATCAAAGCACCAAAAGTCCCCTTTTGATCATAAAAGTAACAATCATAGTGCACATTTGGCTAGGTTGCCGAAATTATAGAAAAATCTATAATTTCAAAGAATTTTGAGCAAATTTTCATCACCATTTCCTAAATTATAATTTATTTTGGCCATTATTAAATTAAGATTTCATACTTTGAATTAAGAAAAGTATGATATGATTGGTAATGGTAATTGGTTTTACTTACTTACTAACTTAATGTCCCCGAGCCGATACTCCGGTGTCAAGTCAACATCCTCGTCGACAGTTCGTACTTCGGCGGCTAGGCTTCGCCGCTACGAGTTTCTTGGACTGCCTCTCCTTCGATGTCCCTCTGGATTCCATTCAAGTGCCTCTCTGCGAATCTCGTTCTCATCTCTTCGCAGCGTGTGCCCAACGTGCCCAATCCATCTCCACTAGCTTTCCCGAATCTCGATTCCTAGCGCCCTTTGATGACACCGGCAATGTAGTTCCTCATTTGAGATCCAATTTCCAGGCCACCAAGCGCGGATGATACTCCGCAGCGATTCACAAATACTAGCAGTTTTCACCGCATACATATGTATGTGCACCAAGTTTCACACCCGTACATTAATACGGATTTAGATTAATTTTGCCCAGCTTAAATGTAAAAAAGACCAAATTTATCATGAACATTCTATGGAAGTAAAGGATATAGCATCACAGAAATCAAACACAGAGATTTTAGGTAAAATCACAGAACATCAGTTTTTTCCCCCAAAAACACAGTTTTTTTTCGACAACCTTGGTAAGCACGCCCTTGAGATTTACATCCTCTTTTCGGTCATGAAGTCTTGAGTCAATTATTTACAGCGAAGAGTAACGTTATGTGCAAAAAATGAGGTCTCAACACTTATCGTGCAACTGGCAAGTCAGCTGATTGCACACGCTCATTTTTTAAAACCATTTTTTGGTTTAAAAATAACCATTTTTTGGTTTTTTCTTAAGAACTGCCAATATGGTTATTTTTCAACAATTTTTTTGAGAGCGCGTTTAACCATGTTTCTAGTTATCGAGAAATAACTAAAAATTTGGTTACAAAATTTGCCCTTGAAATGAAACGAAAAATAATTTCTACATTTTGATTTCGCCGCCATTTTCTTAAAGATCTTTTCGATGGCCTCATGTTTCTTTACTAATAAATCAGCGAATTTGAGTGCATTTTTCTCATAAAGAAATACTGGAGATACTGTGGTCCGATCCGGAAAGAGACATTTTATGGGAAGGTAAGTTGTTTAGCATTGAATTTACTTTGATACCGAATTATTGATTAACGGAAAAATTTTCCACTTATGCTGGAAGTTTCATTCTTTCGGCGGATGTTGCCAGCTAGTAGCGTCTGGTCATCCGGCAGATTTTTTTTTACATTTATGTAATTTTTTTTGAGATATCAATAAGATAATTACCGAATGATCTTCCTGATGGCTTCTTGTTGAACTTTAACTTATGGAATATATTTTGTTTGCAAGATGCTCAGCCAGGATCAGGACAACATGATGGACGAAATGCGGAAGCAAATCGGTTTCATTGATACAATATCCTCGATGGTGGCCGATAACGATGTACTACCACAGAGAACAGCCGTACAAGCACTGACCACACTGACATGACACTTAGAACAAAAATTCAACCATTTTCTGTCTAATTTTTTGTTGTCAGATTTTGCAGGTTCGCAATACCGACGGCAGGTGGCGAACCTGAAAAGTTTGACAAAAAAATGCCCTGTAGGAAAAATGGTCCTGTTTAGCCCGATTTTATCGTAGAAATTGCGTGTTTTATTTTGAAAGTTGGGTGGCATTTCCTAACTGGGATAGCATTTCTTCAAATCGATCGATGCGCACTCTGGAATCGACATTGCGTACTGTTGGAAAAATTATCCAGAAAACAAAATCGAGTGTCCAGTCAGTATGGTCAGTGGTACAAGCTCGAACACAATATCATCAAAAAAGAGTGTAAAATTTCAAACGTTGACATCCAAAAAATACGTTGAAAATTGACTTGAAACAGTGCCATCTATTGCGCCGTTCAAAAGTTACAAATCAAATTTTCATGTGCTCGGTTTTCAAAAAGGCGTAACCGTATAGGAACTAATTAATTGTTAAACTAACGCCGCTCTAAAATAGACCGGTTTAATTTTTTGCTAGATAAATGCAATAAGAATTACATTTGGCTGGAAAGAATTTCACTTTCTTTATTTTTGCACTTCTGATGCACACAAAATAACTAACAGTTTTGGAATAAGTTTTTGCACTTCTTAAACGGTTATCGTTTGAGGACGCTATATCGCTATATCCAGTCAACAAGGAACATTCATGGCGATCAGTTTTCAAGTCAGTTTTTAGCACCTCTTAATCAAAATTTAGTACTTCTAGCTTGAACAAAATAGCGAATAACTTTTGAGATATTTCTCCATTATGCAACGTGACGAAAGTGTTACGAAACTAAAACAACGATTTTCATGAAACATGACAAAGAGTTCATACGATCTGTTCACAGAACTGAAAACAAAATTTGTTTTTTTTTTCTCAGTTTTGTTTTGACAGTTCTCTCTGGTGTGTTTGGAGACATCTGGTGGATCAGCCAAAGAACAAAAAATTGTCCAAAACGATCGTTGGAAATTTTACACAAGTTTCGTGGGCTAGCTTGTACGTATGTTCTCTATGGAACTACCGATTTGCGTCAGAAAATATGTATGTAATACTCGTTCTAGAAATCACATGGAAAACGTTGTGAGTAGTGTTCCTCCCCATAAATACGGCAGCTTTTTATCGATATGAATAAAAATGTACAAAAATAAATAAACTGCTCTGAAGCCCGAAACATTTTTTTTCTCCCTCCATTTTGCGATTCGGTTGAAAATAACCATCTTCCGACCTTACCTTTCCTTTCTTGTGGTTGAAAATTAACCACCTTCTCACTTCTCAAGAGAAGGTAAAAAATGACTTCTATGGAAGAAGTCAAAAAATCACTTAACCCGGAAAGGTGTAAATATGGTTACTTTTGAACAACAATTGGTTAATGAATTTCGAGCGTGCACCGATTGCTCGCATACAAATGCAATCATATGCATAGTGTACAAAAAATAAGAATCCTCCACCTGTACAACACTAATTTCAGCGACTTTTTGGTTGTGCGTACTAATGGAATGGAGTGCCGAAATCACAGATAAATCTTTAATTTCACAAAACTTCAAAAAAAAAATTTCATCACAAAATATCGGAAATATTCACAGATTTCAAATTTTTTTTTTTAAATTTTTACATATTTTTTCGAAATTATGATTTTTATGTCAACATAAATTTAAGATTTTTAACTTTTTTTGTGGAAAAACATGATAAGATTGGTAATGTTTATTGATCTTTCTCAAGTAAATATAAAAAGACAAGACTTCCGCCAAGGGGGAGGGTGGTGGTAGGGGCTCCAAGCAGGAAAAAATCGTTACAAAATTCACGAAAAAGTTCGAACTTTTATTAAACTTAAGAACTTTTCCTTTTTTTTGACATATATTGTCGCTTTCAAAACCTCTTCTTTAAACGCATTTCAAATTCCTCTATTCTATCAACATAAGATCATGATTTTGTAAAAAAAAATTTGAAATTTTTGATAAGCTTAAGTCCTCACTGTCATTAGCCATTTTAAATCGAAAAACCCCTCAAGAAGTTTCGGACAGTATCAAAATGATAACTTTTTGAAAAGTAGGTCAATTTCCAGGTTTCTCGTGATAAAAGCCGTTTAACCGTTCGTCAAACAGTTTTCATAAGTAAGAATATTAAGATTCACTTCAAATAAATAATCTTTTAAAAAAAAGAATACTGAGATTAACATATTTTGAAACATTTTGCGCAAAAAGTAAGTTAAAATAATGATTGGCTATGATTTTGCTGATTTTAACAAACCCCTTTCAAAGGCGGAGTTGTTTTTTGAAGGGGTAATAAATTCAATTTTAGTTACTACCTTACACATTTCAATAAAAAAAAACATGCATTTTAATTTTAGAAACACAGAAGTAGTTTAAGAATGTCCTAAACACCAAAGCCCTAGCTCACATTCGATTTTTTCTACCCAATGTGCTCTAGCTTTTATCTTTCCTCCAATCAATACTTTCAGTTCTGTCCACCAATTCTACTTTTAATCTTATAACTTTCACATTTTTCTAGAACATTTGATATTGGTAAGGCATTCCTGTTTCGAGATATAGCGAAGGAAACATCCCCTATCTACTGGAGTTTTTCATAATTGTCTTAAAAATTTGAAGCAATTTCCCGGGAAAGGGTCAAAATGTCGTTCACAAATTGTGTATTATCCTCAACATTTCGCCAAGTCAGTTTACGAAAACGAAAAAAAACTTCCATCGGAGCGGTCCAGAATGCGATTCAGTGGCTTCATGGACAATAACCAATCTGGGCTTAAACCGAGTGCGGTGGACAAAATTTTGGACCGGAAAATCATGCGTACTTAAAAGTACGCCAGTAGAAAGACTGCCTCAGTTCGGGATGTGGTCAAAAAAGGGGGATCCCCTCTCGGCACCGTCCATGGTAAAAAGGTAAGATTGTATCTAGAGACAAATAAGAAACAGAAGAAGCCGAAACAGAATATAAAAAAACAAGCTGCTTCCGTAAATTATATCATCAACTGCTACATGAAACATCGGTGTACGTTATCAACGATGACGAAGCCAATTAAAAATACCTC